>NC_051101.1:11960415-12686665 GCF_901709675.1 Syngnathus acus | reverse complement strand
GTTTGTCTATTCCCCCGTCTTGTTATTTTTAATGGATTTAACGCAGCGTCTGCATTTAGATGAGCCGCTCGCTCGCCTCGGGTCCGCGCCGCCTCGCTAATATGTGCTGAACTCCTGTAACGCGCCGTCGTCTTCGATTAATGCGACAGGTTCGCTCATTTTTATTTGCAAAAACGACAATGGCGCTCGGTAAACTTTCGCTCGGGTCGTGAAATGACTCAAACGTAAACGTCATTTAAAGACGGACGCTGAATGATCAAAAGGTTTAATAGTCCAGTGTGGTGGCACTTGGGCTCCCTCTTGTGGTATGCTAAAGTATGACTCTATTTCTGAAAGATGCAATATGGAGGCTCGATGGTGAGCCATCCCCTCCGCCGAGGCTGCCTTGGGGGAGGTAATGATGCGTGTATTGCGGTGTGCAGTGAAAGCTAAAGCAGGTCAAGTGAACATCACGGCTGTCCTGTGGGATGGGGCGGTGGACTTTATTCATTATATATTCTTCTATAAGTCCCCCTTGTAGCCAGTGGTGGTGGTGGGGGGGAGCCCTCCCGCCTCCGGCTGCAGGTGGCGTCTGCGTTACAATATTAAAGACTTGGCACATGCCGTCAGTTCCCGTCGGACACCCCGCGTCACCCTCAGTCCAGTGTAAATAACAGGAAGTGGCAATGCATCAATTGTTAAGTGCGCAAAAAAAAAAAAAAATCCATGAAGTCTCCAGTCCCTGCCTGGAGTTGCTTCGAATCATCGCTGGCGTGGTGACGGGTTCATTCGGCGATTAGCAACAGGTGGCCAAACGCCACCGGGGGGCTTGTTTCGAGCACCGACTCGCAAGTGGGCCGACTCAGACGGGGATGGGCAGAGGTGACGTGTTCAATAATGCAAGAAATTCTTCGCTCATGCGTGAATCGCCATAGCGCAAACTCTTCCCATCAACCTGCTCCGTATCCAAAAACCACCAAAGTCGAGTGTAGGGAACCTGGCGACGCCACCGGCCCAACCTCTCCCGTAAACATGTCGTTTATTTCCCAAGCCTGTCGGCGTGAGGATGTTAATTTGTCGGCAAGGAGGCTGGAAAACATCTGCGGCGGCCAATAATAACCAGAAAAAAATGACAAAAACCAGCAGTCAATGGAGGGAATGAGCCTTTTTTTTTCCCCCCACTGACAAGCAGCTCATTGCTTTTCCCATCATGCATCCGATCGGTCATTGAGAAACACAAATAAGTCAAGTCGACCATCTGCTTGTTAGCGGTAAATATAAGAGTGGCTGTTTGGAAATAAACAATAAAACGAGTGTGACAGGCCGGAGAGCACCTGAACGGAAAATGTAATATTTGATGTCGTTTAAAAGCGGATTTCTGTCAAGTCCTAAACAAAGCTTGTCTTTAATTTATTACCAACGCTCACACACACACACAAGCGCGATACTCGTCTTGTCCTCATTTTCTAAATCAATAATCAGCCCAGCATGCTTCATTAGTGGTGACCAATCACAGGCGTGCTGGGGGAATCTCATCTTACAACAGGAGCCTTCGCGAAGACATAAACCATCTGCTACTTGTACAAAGGAGGGGAAGAGAGAAAAAAAAAATCAAATTAATCCCGTCATATCATGCATTCAGATTTTAACGCAATTAAAGATGTTCTCCTTCCCCGTCTAATCGTCGATACCGCCGTGATGAACTTTGCGAGGCTTGGAAAGTTTACAAGTCTTTGCGCACTCCAGCGAGCCGTTAGCGCGCGCAACGCTGGCAGCCGCCGCGCTAACGCTTATTAAGCGTTCCATCACGGTGCCATTTCCCTCAATAGAGGACTCAAAACTCACAAAAAAAATCATTGCCAAATCATTTGCAGCCTAATTTTATCTTTTTTAATATAAGAAATAAACAGCTGCCAAATAAGCGCTTTTAAAAATGAAGGAAGAGGAATAAAATAAACATTTGGAAATCACCTTAATTAAGCTCGGGACGGCTGACCTCCCTCAATGCTAATTTCGCTTTGAAATGTGTTGTTTTGGGAAACCCCCGAGGGCGGATATCAACGTATTCGCGACACGGAGCTACGCTTTGGCCTCCTCGTACATATCAAAACAGATTTTATCTTATGCACTTGTTAAAAAATAAATAAATAAAAATCCATTGTTTTCTTGTGTACCTCAAAAGAACAATATACCTTCATGTCTTGCGCTCTTAGGACTGACTACTGGACTCCCGTTCGTGTCCCGCGACGTACAAAAACGTTTTTGTTGGACCATATCTCCAAAAGTGAGATTAAAATTGGTGTCCACAACAATTTGATAGTTGTATCCCTCAAGGTAGGATAACCAACAAAGGCCTTTGGGTGTCCTTTTTTTGTCAACACTAACCCTGGAAAAATAAGCTGAAATGCAACTTGATAGTGTAGTGTAGGCCCCGGGAAAAAAAAATCTGCCTTAGAATCTTCAATCGTAATCAAAAGTTGATCTGCATTTTTGTTTTCAATTTGCTGTCCTTATTGTAATTATCAGTGTTGTATTACTAGTTCTGCTCTCCCTCCTCAGCTCAATTTCCATGTGCACTCATTTGTGGTCCCCCGTGAAATTCGCAAGGTACCCCCCCCCCCCCCCCTTTTTCCCTCCAGTACCGGCGATCCAAGCCAAGAGCGCAATGAGCTCATTGTTACGCTCCGACTGCTGCTCTCCATTTCAGAGCTATCAACAGCTGTCGATCGCCGAGATGTCCTGGACCCTGTCCATCAATCAGGGGTCTCATCATCAAGGCGGGGGGGGCGGGGTATGTAGGTTAGATCCGAAGAGCAGCCACGTGTGAAGTTGATCTAAAATAGTGGAGAACAAACTGAAATACTGCAAGGTAGAAAAGATCGTGAAGGTTCGTGTTTCGATTCATACGTAATTGTATTTATTTTCAATCGACTTGTTTTCTTGCTGAGCCCGTTCCTGAGTGACCACAACACTATGAAGACACGCACACACCACACACACGCGCGCAGATGTTTCCCTGAAGGCCCATCAATTCCTGTGTGGCACCATCCCGCCATGAAACTCCAAACAAGGGTGGGGACTCTGGGGCGGGACATTAGAAAAACAAGTCGCCAAGCGAACCCCCCCCCCCTTCTCAACCACCCACCCGGTGCCGTGGGGGTGCCCCGCATACACCCGGGGTCATCTGTATTCCGCCCGCGGTATGGCAATATTGATATTGGCAGGCAGGCGGCTGATATTGGCTATGTAATGACGCAATTAAAACCGCAGCCATTTTACTATCATTGGCAAGAATGCGCGCGCCCCCCCCCCCCTTCTCTCTCGGCCCACCTCATTCTCCCTCCTCTCCAAATATGATTTGGAAGCGAGAGGCGGGAGTTTTCCGCAGAGAACTCGTAATAACTGGGATTCGTCTTGTCGCATCAGCGTCAGGTTCGCCTGCCAGTACGCTTTATTAGAGGCGAAGCGTGAACTTTCAGCAGAGATATTCGCCCCCATAATTGGGCTTGCGACAAAAAGGGAATACAAAGACTATGTTGGACTTTGCTTAAAAAGAAAACATCAAACTGTACAAAATGATTGAATATATTTGTGCTTTTTTAGCAAAGACCCTTGCGCCGTGATTCACCTTGCAAAAACAAAAAAATAATTTCCCTAACTGCACTCGGGTTGAGAATCAAATCTATAACGAGGCACAAATGTTTTCCTCGCCCATTATTGAAGTCGAGCATGCGAAAGTCACGATGACGGAAAAATGCAAATGAGGGCGAGTAATATGTTTTTTTAACGCTCAGGTTATATACCTTGCAAATAAAAGCTTTTCTTTTCCAGGCCATATGTTACTTTTTTTGTTGGGCAGGGGAGGGGCGGGGTCGGGGGATGCGACGGCTTCTTGTCACTTATGTTTCTGATTAGCGGCGTGATTTATGCCAGCATCGCTCAAAATTTGCCACAGCAAATGCGAAAATGAATTGTGACTGGGCCAGATGCGAGCAATAAAAGCAGATTCCCGTCGTAATCTGGGGTACTTATCTTATAGGGAGCTAATATAACGCACCCTCCGATGTGGCAAAGTCGCGGCTTTTTTTATGTAAAAAATACTCCACCGTAAACGATGGGGAATAAATTGTGTGGTTTACGCGGGGGCGGGTGCGAGAGAAGTCGCTTGATGAATTTGGAACCATTTGGGAAGACAATTTATCAACAGGACAAACTTGAAGATCATGCGGATTAGTAATTACGTCACAGGTGATTTTATCCTCCTGCAATTCACCTTGCAACCCCAAAAAAAAAAATAAAAAAATATTCACCTTGCAACCCCCAACACCCAAAAAAAATTCTCCTTGCAACCCCCACCACCCCAAAACAAATTCTCTTTGAAACCCCCGCCACCAAAAAAAAAAAAATCATGTTTTCATGACCGCTATTAGTCAACTTTGAGAAAACAAGCTCCCAATGTTGGAATGTCATAAATGAAAATATTACAAATGTCATAAATTATTGGTCTCGATAAAATGGGTAAACCGATTCGAAATGTTATGGGTCGTTTTCTAGGTCAACAAAATGTATTAGCGGGCGAAGCAAGCCAAGTTTTAAAATATGTCAAATGATTGTTTCACATCAAGCTGTTAAAGATGATTAAATATTTAGTTACATCATCTATGAGTTCCCTCCCCAATTCATGCAGTTTGGTAGTAGAGGCGTGTCAACGAAAAAGTAGATTTCCCTTTTAATCTGATGTGTATATTTTATACCAAAGTTGGTGCTTTTTTAGTTGAAAAAAACCAACAGGGAATAAATGTAGTCCTTTTCGAGCGCGCTTGATGAATTGGGAACAATTTGGTAGGCCGACTTATCTACAAGACAAACCTGGTGGAGATCACGGGGATTAATTGCTTCAGAGGTGTGCGACGCAGCCTCCCCTCCCGTCGCCGCATCCCGCCGCCTAAACAATGATTAATCACCCTTTAAGCATCCTCGCGAGGCTGCGGGCCCCGACGCTTGCCAAACCCGGGCCGAGGCCTTATCCGCCCCGATCTGATGGCGCCGGTCGGGCAGGTGGGCTGCCAGGTAGCAAATGGAGCAACCTGTCCTCGTCGGTTATCAGATTAGGGGAAAGTGTCAGGGAGCAGACGCACAGGAGCAGCGCTGTTGTTTCTCGCTGATCCCCGACCGCCCCCGACAACATTCGTTCCTCGTCGGGCCACCCCTCCCCCTCTTCCCCACCCGGCTCAGCTGCCGCTTACTGCAAACCCATCATCCCTTTCCAGCCACATGGTCGCCTGCCAGGGTCGGACCGGATCACACGATACCAATTTGTGTGCGCCCAACTTTTTACTCAAAAATAGACCATCAGATATGCTAAATCATTTATGTGACTTCAAAACACACAATCAGCCCCACCATTAGTTTTATAAAGTTACATAAGCTACAATTACAAGGGCGCGAAATGAAATAGTATATCTTTTTAAAGTCACTGTAACAGATTGAACATCAACACTCTGCTTAAATATTGGAAAATAAAAATTGTGTTTAGCTAGTGAATCGGTTTCTGCACGTAAAATAAATATTGCTCCTAAATAAATAATAAATTAACGTGCAGCGTTAAAAAAAAAAGGTTTACGGCAACAATAGCGTATGTACACTTTCAACATTAATTTTGTGATTTTTTTTTTCTCATACCACTAGAGGGAGCACACATACCAGAGAAATAAAGCAATTTCTTATTTCTCGTAGTACAGTAGTTGTCAGGAAAGGGGTTAGGTGTCGCAACACCCCCCCATGTTTTTTTTTTTTTTCTTTCCCAACACCAACACTCTAAAGATGCTTTTTTCCGGCCGTGTCAAATGTTATTTTTAGGCTGTGAAAAAATGCACAGTGGCCGCAAATGGCACGCGGGCCGTACTTTGGCCACCATTATGTTAGACGTGTGACGGTTAAATGAACAATTGGATCGGATGGTGTTTAAGAAGGTGAAAAGATTTTTCCCGAATGCATTATTTTTTTTATTTTATCTGTGATGGACGATGGAATGGTGAACTCAAGGTCCGCATAGCTTTCACAGCCATTTCACACGTGTGCTTCATTTACTTTGCACGTATTAAAACATAAAAAAAAAAAAAACGCAACCGACAAACACGTTTCTCCCTTCAAACCTGCGACGGCACGGCCCATAAAAGAAGTAAATGAAGGCGTAAATCACGCGGCGTATTGTAAAATGTACTGGTGTCTTCCCGCGAGCCGTAATGAAGCAGTCATTATGATTATTTTATAGGACGCAAGTTTTTAAAAAACTACAAGAATGCATTACTCTGCATAATGAACAGATGTTGCGGGCAACAAGCACATACATTATGCATAAAAAATGATTTCAATTTTGATTGTAGATGCTGATTTATTGAGACAAGTCTTGCTTACCAGCGTAATGGATTTAGGATGTGCTTTTGTTGTGTTATTTCCATAATTAATAACAGGCGGGCGGCGCATTATATATGCTTTGTATTCATAAAGATGAGAGGGTTGGAATTATGGCAGATAAAATGCAACTTTCCAAAACACAACCAAATTAATTATACATAAAACTTGAAGCCTTTCCCAGGCAAAGCAAGAAGAATGAGTCGGCTGCGCGCCGCCTTTCATGTCGTCAATCTCACTCATCGCCGATTGTCAATGGGCTGTTCCTAATATTGTGACAGGCCTAATTGCTAACAAATGGAGAAAGTGCTAGCGGTGAAACGCGGGCTGCTCCAGGTGCACAATTAACATTGTGGCGTAGAGTAACATTGACGTTTTCATGACATCGTAGTGTGATGTCACGGCGCAAAACCTTTGCGGAAATGTCGGGCCTTTCTTACGTTGCGTGTATATTCGCGAAATATTGTGTCGTAAGAATGCAAAGGTTAGCAATTTCTATAACATCGTATGCCCTGTAAACCTCGTCCAAGGGCTCGCTTGACTCTTCTTCCGCTGGCGGAATTAATGATTCGAAGACACGTCGTCGGTGAATAATTGATTCCCGCCCCGAGGATGGTTGGAAGCCGAGTAAAAAGACTAATAAATCATTTGTGCCGCTGCCAGTTGTCACTTTGGATTATTTCTGGCGTTGTGATAAACCGCCGCACCTGCCAGCTGCCGCCATCGTTGTTCTTTCTCCTCAAAGTGACAACTGAAGCCAAAGTTCAACTTGCTGGACTTCAGCCGTGGTCAGCGCTCGTACATTTGAACGCCACTTCCATTTTGGAAATGTGATGAATATCGAGGTAGACCAGTAATCGCAAACCATGTGTTGAAATGTCAATGAGATATCAAGAAGATCGAAATTCCACGCAACGTAATCAATAACAAGCTATTCAACTTGCAATCAATTACCTTAACATCATTTAGTGCGGTTTTCGGAAATACGTCGATCAAATCTTCCAGCGGCTTTCTGGCATTTTCAAAACTCTTTTCGTAGGCTTGTTTTTGTTTTTTAATGACTTTCAACGACAGTCCTAATGTCTTCTTAATGCCGTCAGCGTGTGCTCATTTAAGCACATTGCTGCCATGTTTTGGTGGTGTAACCATGCCAATACATATTAAAATATGTTTTAAAAAGTCAAGTTTGATATGCAACAGCAGTATCATTTTGGATCATTTCTCAAAATATTTTCTTTTCTCTGTTATGTTTTCCACTAATGTCTGCATCCAACAACCCTGCAGCTCTTCTTGGCCTTTGATTTTGACAATTGGTTAAAAAGGAATGTTGAAAGGTTCAGAAAATTTAGAAAACATTTTTTTACAAATCTGGATAGACGTTGGGGAATTTTAGAAACTATCCAGGGGGGTGCTACTGAGTCAATTATTTGGCCCAAAAATAACCCCAAAGCCTTAAATATAAATATATAGGCATAAATACTTGACAAAATTTAGTTTCAGGTCTTGTGGACAAAGAAATGCATAAGTAAATGGCGTCCCATAAAGTCAGGTTGTGGACATAAATGAAAAACACATTGTGCATGAGTCATTAATTCATTATTCATGAACGTTGATCAAATATTTAAAAACAGCCCCAAGTGGACACATAAAGTATTTTTAAGCCATTTAAAATGAAGAAGTCGTCTGTGAGAGGTGACTAAATATTTAGACTGATAGCTACTGCGCATCAATTAATGATGCTTCTTTTTTTTTTTTGTGTCTCCACGGAAACCAGCCGCTGATGTTTTTGACAGCCCGACAAAAAGACCACGTCGTCTCTGTCAATGCGTGTGACACTTATAAGAGGAAGAAAATGACATTGACAGCATTCCTCCAGTCCTAGTCCTAAATTTAAGATTTTATTCCCTGACTTAATTTTTTTGTCTCTCTTGCTTCAAGCAACAATTAATCGATTTCACACGATTGCTCAATTCTTATCGATCGATTATATCCACCTTGATTAAACAGAAATCAGCTTAGTGACGTCTTATTTGATTTTTTTCCCTCACTGCCGTTTTCTTCAGCTGCTTTTTATTTCCAACGTGCGGTGACACCATTTTGACGTTTTTGCAGTCTCGAGAGTCTCTTTGCGGCGTGAACAATGTGCACTTGGAAGAAAGTGCCTTTAAAATGTAAATAACAGCCGGGTGTGCCGCTCGGGCAAGAAATCAATTTGCCTGCCGCTTATACAAATGGAAATACCCGCTATATTGCGCTGCGTCGTTCACGCCCCCACTATTTTTCTTTTTTTTAACATAATACAAGCAAACTGAAATGGAGCCATTTCTTGACAGCATGAGCTCGAGAGAAATACTTTACAAAAGTATGTTTTCATCTTTAACTCAGTCACTGCCAGCCCAGTACAAAGTAATATTTGACGTCTATACTCGTCAGTATTTTTCCTATGGTCTCTTATATGAGCGATTTTCACTTATAGCGAGTTTGTCGCGGCAAACTGTGAACATAATCTCTGCATCAAAGAAGGCTGGATGGCGTTTTGTAATGACACTTGAATTCATATCGCCCGACATCTCCTAAGCATTTCAGGACGTCCAAACTGCGAGTAGGTGGGGAACCAAAAGGGAGCTGTCATATCGCATTGAGAGCGAAGAGGTGTGCGGACATAGATAACACTCCCAAGGTGGCTGTGACACAGATAATTGCCTTTTAGAGTCCCTGGGACGCCATTCATGCTCCCGGGACGAGCGTTAAGGTGTCGCATTCCGGATGTTTCCTCCTTATCGGTTCCTATCACAAGGACTGGACAACACTGCGTTTTGTTCATCACACTTGACAAACGGAGGACTCAATACGAGTAGACTGAGATTAAAGGAAGTAAAGATGATGCTCGGCACACCCGTCAATTCGGTGAGGAACAAGTGGGCTACATTTTAGACTCCCTAAAAGCAGGACTAAACGATGGCGCAATTTGGTCAACAGACAGGTTTGGCACTCTGCGGAATTCTCTGGTGTATTTATTTCATGCATAAATACACGTTTGACAATCCCTCTGGATTATTGTAAAAAAAAAAAAAAGGCATTTTCATCTTTAAAATGTTTTAATAGCAACCATGCGGCACAACGATAGGGGGTGTCACGCACGAACGGTGTCCAATTGCCCATGTCACGAGTGTGTATATCAAAATATAAACATTGTAGAATTCCTAATACGTGCACCGTGTTGTAATGTCATTATTCTGCGCATGCTTCTAATGAAGCGGCGCCGTACAGTATGACGACGTCGACATGATCCATGGAATAGATGTAATCCTAAATGAGCCATTTCATAGCTGCATAACGTGTCACATGACAATATGTGGAAATTATTTGGAATGTACGTGTGCGCGCGCATGCAGTGATCCATCCAACCTTAATTTCCACTTGTCAAATAACATGTACGACTTCAGCGCAAAGCTATTTCTCACTCAATACATGCATATATATATATATTTGTAGAAATACAGTAATTTGTTTTTGGTTTTTTTGCTTTCATGCACCAAGCTGCCTGCCAGGAAAGATTTAATCGGATTTTTTATTTATGGCGGCCGTCATTATTTATGTATTTGATTATTTTGTAAATTATTTATCTATTGAATTATTAATCATGACTTCATGACTTTCCTCCTTCCATTATTCATGATTTAATTTGAGATTATTGCATCAAGACGCTGCCTTGTTGCAGACGAGGATATTAAATCTACGTCTCGGGCACGTCTTTTTTTTTTTTCGTCTTTGTGTTGTGGAAGCTAAAGAAGCAGAAAAATAAGACATGATGCTGTAACGCCAATACACACAGAATTACTGTTAAGGACAAAGAGTGAAGGGCCGCTCATAAAAGGACCTTATGATGGATCCACTATTTCGACTCTGACTTCATCAAGACTTGAGAGAAGCCTTCCACTTCCACCCTTTTTTTTTTTTTGCCATCTGCCTATCAGCGACGTCCTATCAAGAAACAATCAACAGGACCATCTGCGGTCTGCTCTCCATTTCCCGTCGTCCCTCCAAAGCAAATAATGACAAACGGGAAAAGGCAGGGTGACTAAGTCAGCCGTCCAACTGCAGAGCTCCGTCAAACACAGACACAGTGGCAGGGAAGGGAGAGGAAAAAAAGACTATTTGACTGTCATAACGGCATCTTTAATCTGGATTTACACGGATTAAGTCAAGTGAGTGGATCAGGACGCCTGCTGATTAGCGTCAGAATTTAACTCTGTGATCAAGAGGCTTGTACAAGTTCAAAACTTTGTGTTTGGTGTATGCGAGCCAACAGGGACGCAAAGATGAATGCAAATGAAACATGCGAGTACACTCTCGTGCCGCTTAACGTTACGTGAAATTTCTCATGGTAATTTCATTTTGTTAGAATGAAGTCAAAGGGCCAACTTGACCTTGTTTCAAATGCTAATCGCTAAATGCTAAAGCTAGGGTTTCAAAAAGGGGATAGTTAGGGTTTCAATCCTGGGTTAAGGTTTTGAATTCAGGTCAGGGTCTCAAATTAGGGTCTCAAACAGATTTGAGGGTTTCCTTTGACTCCTGAGACAGTCTTAAGAAACCGGACGATACTTGAGCCTTTTTCAAAATGGCCGCCCCTGAGATTGATTTAAAACACTGCTTAATTCGTACTCCGCAATACTAATCAGAAAACCACGTTTAGATGAGCGGGGCCGCATATATCTTATTGGAAAGAACATTTTTGACTTGAGTTCTACTTTAAAAAGAAGCACAAGAGAGCGAAACGACACAATAGCCGATTGGCTTCTTTCATTAGCCGCCAGTTGCGTGGCAAGAGAGCGCCCGCGATGGTCTGAAGGCTGGACCGGCACCGCAGATAAAACAGTGAGAAAATGTGGCGGAAGACGACGAAGAGGTGGAGGAGGAGGAGGAGTAGGCCGTAATGAAGCCAGCTGGTGGGCGTCCAGACAGGCGGCGGAGGATTGATGGAGGCGGCCAGCCACGAGGGGAGGACGAGCAGGATGTATGGTGGCCAGGCGGCTGTATTGTATCAGGATCCTCCAGGAGTTGCTTCTCCTTCCAGGCAGCGGGCGGGCCTCCGGGCCCTGCCAAGCGCCGCGTCTGCTAATCGGCCAGCAATTACTAAACTAATAGACCCGACGCACGCGCCTCGGCTCACCACTGCGCCATCCGGGGGAGAGGACACTTTTTTTTTTTTCCCAGCCAGCATCGTGGTAGCTCAGTAACAACTAATAGAACCCTGGCCTGAATTTACACTCATTTAAGCTTCTAAGCATAATTTGAAAGGCTAACCCAAACTTCAAACCCCAATTTGAAAGCCGATTCCTAGCTTCAAACCCCGATTTGAAAGTGTGAAATTTTCTTTTGAAACTCTCAAGTCATTTGAAAGCCAAGACAACCTTGAGTTGCTAATTTGTCATTTTAAAACCTGTTTTTTTGTTCGTCTTGTTTTTACAGTCATGAAAAATATTCAGAAATTTTGGCTGAATTTTGAGCCCCGAAATTTTGCTGCACATGCGACAATTTCTATGCATGAACAAAATCCCGACACCGCAGATGTCGGCGGTGGCCATTTGAGGCTAAAGATGCCGAATAAGCTTAATTGAGCAAACAAATGACATTTGTCAGCAGGGCAAAGAATCAATGAGATGATTTCCCGCAGTTTATCAGATGCTCTTCGGGACATTATCTACTCAATAGCACCTTCTTTCTCATAAGGACAATCACATCTCATTAACAACTCTCTCCGTTTTCCTCAAGCCCACGATGCCATCATGAAGGCTCATTCAAAAAGAGAAAATAAGGATTTTGTCAGACGATCGGGCTGTTCGCCTGTACAAGTAATTAAACAGCCTGTTAAATTTAGTCTAATTAATGACTTACTGTACAAATGCAAGAAGACAATAATGAAGGTAACACCTACTGTTATGATGAATATTCAAATCGCAAAGATTAAATCTGTGCATTTAGGTCTGACAGAAGTCATGTTCTATAATCTATTTTAAAACATATAAGCACAATGCGGAATAAGGATGTCTAAGATACTATTTGGTATAAAAAAAACAGGTTGTAAGAATCAGTTAAAAATGTGAGAAGCTGACTTTTTTAAAAAAATTTAATTTAGCTTAGCCTGCTAGCATGGTAATGCTTTCGAGCCTTTAGAAAGCATGTCATCTCAAATAATTAAATTTTGTATAAAAAAAATGGGATCTTAGATATCTCAATGTCATTTAGGAAAAGAAAACCATGTTGCAAATTCACAAATGTATACTGTTGATAATTTAGTCAGGCACCTTTGTGGACAGCTAAAGGTCCTCACAGGGCACCATTGAGTGCTACAACTTGTCTTCAACAAGAGACTAATGGTGGGCCATTCTGAGACATTACTCAGCTTTGTTTGTCTCCAGTCCAGGTATGTTAGCTCTTCACAGGAGGTTCTGTATGGGAAGTATGATTTGTTAAGAAACTGCAAAAGCTTCTCAGCTGTGTTTCCAAATAAGTTTTAGTGGCTTTTGCCCATCAACACGAGCAGTCAGGCATCAAACCATTGGATCACTTTAAATGATTTGCTTTTTTTTTTCTTTCTTTTGCTCACATCATAGTTCATTATATGCTCAATTGGAAAACAAATTATTTTTTGGGTTCTGTCTTTCCATTTTCACAATGAGCCATAATCTAAACGATATTTAAACATTACAGAATGAGGTCCGAAACTGTGTCAAATGTGTCTGTGTGTTATCAGGCCAGAACACAAAGTGAAATGTCAGGCTTGCAGATCCAAAAAAATGTATGGATGATTTCCAACGTACGAGTTTGAACGCATCTTCCTTTGGTTGGATGCTTGTAAAGATGCTTTCAATAACTCCAGAAGTAAAACCAAAAGTGACACACTTTTTGTATTGTCATGACAGATGACGCACTAGTAGAAGAAGAATCTTTCTGTCTCTTGCTAACATGAAAGCTGTGACGCTCTCGCTTTGGAGTGCTAACATCTCTATTTGCGCTCCCGGGGGAGCCCCACTTGTCGGCGAGCGCAGCCCCCCCCCCCCCCCCTCCAAAGGAAATCACCTCGTTTGTTTTGTGTCAATCCACTCAAATCCGCCAGTGTTGTGTTGCGAGTTCCCCGAGGGAAAATGACTAGCTTTAAGCCAGGAGAGATGTGTACAAAAGTATTGGGACACCTTGTGAATAAAATAATACCTGTCATAGTTCTGAGTCTTTGCACATGCTTCGGAATGATTAAAAGCCGTGTCCCAATACTTTTGTCGGCATAATAAATGAAATCACATTTTTTGTGGGGCAGCTGTTCCATCCTTGCCTGCTGCAAATTATGTCCCCACATGACTAAACTGCATTTGTTTTTAATTATAATTCCAATCAATGATATCATTATGCAAGTGCAAAATCAAAATCAGATGACGGCAAATCTGAAATGGGATACCCCCCCCCTCCTTCCCCCCGCCCCTCCCCTCGGAGAAAGTTGAGTTGGCTGAAAAACAAAGTGAATCAAACTTTACCCAATTCAGTTGCTTTCAGTCTGGAATCAAAGTAGATGATCCTGTTGATAAATAGGACTCTCCGTTTTTTGTGGGTCTATCCTTGGGACGATAAGCCTACAAAAACTTATGCCAAGATATGGACTGATTTGTATATTTTTTTTTATTGATACTATTATTTTCTAATATTTTATTATTTTTTAAACATTTTATTTATTTTTAATATTTATTTGTGTGCCTGTTTAATGTGAGCTTACCCAGCCAACAAGACCCGTGCACTTGGCCAACATGACTTCCAAAATATCCACTTCAAAGTGTGCTGACTTGCCATGTCTTCCTTCTCGGTCCCTAATAGGAAGACATTGTGGAGCCCGAAAGCAGGTGCATCGACGCCCACTTTCCCCTCCCATCACCTCGCAGATGTTTCCCTTGAAAGGCGACGGCGCGCCTCCTTCCACCTCGACCCATCCAAGTGCTCTCTTTTCTTCCCTTTGACGAACCTGGGGAGGTGAAACGACAGGAGAGCGGCGAGCAGGTAGAACGTCTCCTAAACACCTCTGATGGGTGTTTGTGGAGCGGCGGCGGCGACAACCACTCCACAAGCGAAGTGCTGGTGATGTAAAGAAGAAGGAGAATGATTGAATAAGGCTAATTAAAGCAGTTATTTGTCAAGCGAGCACCTGTGCCAGGGAGGATTTTTATTTTTTTGCGCCCCGCCATTGCGTTTAACTCCTCGTGGATGCCAATCAGCGATTAATGAGGCGACGCCGAGCCCGTGGCGCCGACAAACTGTTTACGCTGTCTCGCTCGCCTGCTTCCTCCGGACCTTCGCGTGCGGCATTAAGGCTCATTGTGTGGAAGCCACTCCTCCTTTGCATCCAAATCTTGCCAAACCTTTCAAAGTCATATTTAAGTCTTCAACATGAACAAAAATTCCCGCAAAAATTTGTTCGAAAGGGCTACCCGGAAAAAAAAACACACCTGCTCAGCTCAAAGTGTGGGTCACATCCCAAAGAGGGTGTCCATGGTGACGTATCCGTCAAACAAAAACAATCTTAGCAGCAGCAGCAGCTATATGTTCTCCCATATATCAAAACACAATTAAGTCAATCCGCAATTAGCATGTGGAGGAAAGAGCCCGTAATTACCGCAGACGGGAACGTCATGCAATGGGAAATAATGGTCGCTTGCCGATAATAACTCGCTTGTTTTCATCTGATGAGCGATAAACTTATAAATAGAAAAGTGTAACATTGACTTGTTTACTTTGGTACAAAACGAAGAAATTGTGTTGGTTTTATGGAAAACTCTTAAACATTGCTTTGACAAAATTTCACCTAACACCAGTCGGCACCCTTTGTCTTTCTTTGTAGCCGAATGCAAGGCTACATTTTAGCGTTGTGGCTAAGTGCTCTAGTTTTCCTTCTACAATGTTGCACTCTGTGAAATTGATTCATTGAGCATTTAAAATCTATGCTACTTTAGGTCTTAGATTAGAAGACAGGATGTTTAAATGTAATTAGTTTGCATTACTGATCAGCTATAAAAATATTTTATTTGTTTACTTTGTTCGAATTACTGCCGCACTTCACTTAAAGGCGTATAAAAAGGGATCATGTTGGAATGCTTTTATTCAAATTAAAAACAGACAATTTTGATACATTTTTTTCCCCCACTTGCAGATGTATACGATCTACTCTGTATCGACAGATGCCTAAAAAGAAGTAAATTGGAAATAATAGTAAATTAAAGACAATTTGATCTGTATTTTGATATATTTTACATCTTGTAAATCAAAACCAATTTTCCAATTAGAATTTTTTTTTGTACCCTTAAGCTTTTTTTATTTTTTATTTTATATATATTTTTTTAAATAATGACATTCCCTTACACCGTTTTGGCTGAAAAATGCCACGTTTTTTTTCTTTTTTCAATTATGTCAATTTACCGCCATGTTTTTTTTTTTCCTCGTTCAACTAAGGCCATATTTCCTGTATTTACTCACCCGCCTGCCACCGCAATAAAACATCAGGAAGGACGCCGAAATTTTTTTTTAATTTAAGCCTTAAGCTTTTGTTTGAGGAAGAATACCTTCTGTTGGCGGGATTTGCTGGCATTTCCTTCTCAATCCATCTGTTTTTTAAGGTGATGGTGGGAGGCGGCTGTTGAGGGGAGGGGGACAAACAAGAGAGGAGAAGAAGAAGAGGTAGAGGAAGAAGAAGAAGAGCATGTTTGTGCGCGGCGTCATTGTGCTTGATGCAATGTAGGTCAGCATTCTGCGCGGCGCCAGATAAGACACCAGGAACAAGTGTTGAGCGCACTTACAAGCACATATCTGTCAACAGAGAACGTGACAGATCTACAAGAGCCCCTCTCTCGCTCTCTCACTCTTTTTCACGTCCATCCTTTTTTTGTTGTTTTTGGCCCGCCAAGTGTTTCCGTTCCCGTCGTCATTAGCATTTGAGCAAAAAAAAAAAAAAAAGGGGGCCAGATTTGGGCCTATCTGCCGCCGCGTCGGGCCTGGCCTGGCTTGTTATCTGCGCACTACAGAGGTGCAGCTGTTGAGCAAAATGGATTTGCTGATTTTTTTTCTTTTTTTTTTTTAAAGGGAGATGAGGGAGGGGGGGTACAAAAAGGGGGGGATTCAGGTATTCACAGGAACCTAAAAGACCGTCTTGTGCGCAAGCGTTTCCAAATGTTGGTGTTAAAAGGCAAATGTTTTTTTAACAGTTTAACCTTTCCCAGGTGTCTTTAAAAATACTCTAAAATTCAAAATGTATAAAGCATGAAGAATTCTTGAAATCATTTTGTTTTGGGCGGAGGGACAGTGTGTTCCTTGCAAATTGTTTCTGTTACCGTGACGACCACGACGGGGCTCAGGCGTCTCAACTTTTGCCAGCAATTTTTTTTTTCCGACCCAGTTGGTATTTGTCAAAAGAGTGACTCACGGCAAATCAAACGACTTTGTTGTGTTTTGGGAGATTCTGGAGAGTTTGAGACTCCCTTGAGAGTTTTTTTTTTTTTTTTTTAAAGGAATAATATCTAAATTTTAATTTTTCAAAAATTCCCTGGTTCAAACTCCAAAGTTCCCAAATGGTGAATCATTGTATCAAAGTATATAAAAGCCATACAAAGTGACTTTTCCATATTGTACCCTCTTTAAAAACCCCTTCATCCACTTTCCAGGTTCCCAACGGTTTCTCATGGACCGACCTGACCGTCCGACGAGACTGCTGCCGCTGCTGGTGTTTGACGCAACTACTGGCAAGTGCATCTCTTTTGTTTAACACACATCCATACACACACACACACACACACACACACACACACACACACACACACACACACACACACACACACGTGGAGGAATCCTGGCGCAGCTCGATGACCCCCATGGGAGACGTTGGCGGGGCCCAAGCCATCAGAGAGGTTGGTTGGCTTTGCTCAAGTGTGTTTGTGTGTGTACTTGCCAGCATACGCACAAATGGGGACCTCACACACACACATACCATATGTAAGCTAACAGGAAGTGTGCCGTCGTTTTAATTGTATCAGTCGTTCATCAATTTGATCACATGATCATAACACTTCTTAGTGTTACAAAGTATTTCAGCACTTTTATTCAGTCATGCTTCTAAGTTCAGCTAGCTAACGTTGACTTGTTTACAACGGTAATACTAGCTTGCTCTTGCAAGGTGGCTTTCAAAATTCTATGCCGTTATGAACGGCCCTATTTGAAAATTGCTCTCGTGCCTGTGAGTGAGGGAAATGTACAAAGTTAGCCTAAAAACTGCAAGCCCCCACTTCAAGCCACTATTTTGACAAATAAGCGTGTCAGTATTGTTTCCATAATAGTTTGGTGTCACCTGTGTTGAGCAACTTCTGCTCATACTTTTCGAATGCTGAGTGTTTGCCCTCTTCTTCCTCCTCCTCCTCCTCCTCCTCCAGCATACCTTTTTGATCTTTCTCCGCCTTGAAAGGTCATAGCGCTTAATGGCGGCTTCACAATCAAGTGTACCGCTTGTTGATTAAGACTGCAGAAAACTTTTTGTAATGTCAACTTATTTATTCTTTGCGAGTGGGTTACGTTGTGCACGCTAGCTAGCTTTTAGCGCACCGGCGGAAGTCAATTGACAGAGCGGCGCATTGAAACGTGAGCGTAGAGGTCCGCAGGTGTCTCTTAATCGTATTCGTGTCGTCCTAGCTCGGCTGCGTGGGCGCCGCCGCCGCACAATTAAACGATTGTGAAGACAATCTGAGCGCCCGTAAAAAGTTTCCTCGTAATGCCGCCGCGTTGCTCGACCATAATTACTATTAAAGTGTTTAACCCCCCCAAAAGCAATCGCCAGCTGCTGCCATTGACGACCACTTAGACAAAAAAGGCCGTCGATTGTCAGGGGCTGATGTGCTTTTATTCCCTTTTGTATAAAGATGCTTGAATGTTACAATCAGAATCTTAATTCATAGAGTCTGAGGAAAAAGAAGCAAAATGCTTTTTGTTAAAACTAAAGATCTACTATTATGACGTTGTTGGTATCATGATACTGTTGATATCGGGACACAGTTGCCATCAATGGATGCACTTGGTGCTGTGATACTGCTTGGTGTGTTGATACTGTTTCTACGGTGACGCGCTTGTTATGGGTTAGTACTGTCTGTATTGGATCACTGTCCACGTTTGTGGTATCGTGATTGTTGTATCAGTGTTGGTATGGTGATACTGTTATCTGTGATATGATGTGATACTGTCATGATCTGACAAGTTGCAAGGAGCTGCTTCTTATTGTGAAGATGCCCCACAGCCAGTCCCTCAAAGTAGGCGTGATGAGTGGGGGGGTTCTAAAACACACACACACTCACACACACACGCCCTTGCGATCACTCTAGTGCGCTTCGCTGGGAATCAGGAAGAAGGCGGCGCTCTGGTGTGCTATAATGACTTTCTAGAGAAACAATAAGAAATAAATACCTTGGAGCGCCTCTATTAGTCAACACTTAAGCCCCCCCCCTTCCGCGCCCCCATCTCGGTACCGCCTCCCCTCTTCTCAGCGCTCCTTCCTGACTCTCCTAACGAGCCTCTCGTTGGCGGATCGTCTTCGAGATGGAGTTTGAAGGGAGAGGCCCTCCTCACACACAATTGGAGTGCTCGAGTCGTGCAAACTGGAAAAACAAATAGAAAAATTCGAATGAAAGAAAACAAAATAATATCGATATTGAGATGATATTATTGTGTAGTATGGAGTGATACTGATCAAATTTGTGATGTGGTCCGGAGCCAGCCATGAGCTAAATGATGAAGAATTCATCCATACGTCCACAAATTCCAGTTGGATGAGGAGGCTGAGGGTCCTGCGGGACCCCGGCGCCTCTCGCCCCTCCCTTACCCAGCCACGATTTATCCTCATATTCCAATGCCGCCCCCCCTCCCTTCCCGTCCTGCGGAGCTCCTTGCGGGGCTCTCGCAGTAGCAGCTTGCGCACCGTGCTGCCAAAAGAATTTATTAGAGCAAATGGTGCTGTAAGCCCCGTGGAAGGCGCACCTTATGTGGAGATTTAGAAGATATTAGCAGCGTGGCGCAGGCGGGAGCACAGGTGCGCACGCTAATAGCCATTGTCTTTATTGTGTGTGTGTGTGTTTACATGCGGAGCCAGTCTTTGAGCAAATATGTGGTTCCTCACGGGCCTGCAGAGAAAGTTGGGTCATATTGGCACGTGAAACAAAGAAAAATGAAACACTGAGTGAATGCTTGATTAAAAGTGGGCGTGGTAGTTGGTTAATGTCTTACACGGTTGGTTGGTAAGTTGTATTTTTTTTTTTCGTGACTGTCACTATTTTATTTGGCCACCATTAATTTGGAGTTGTTGTTGTTTTTTTTGCCATACTCTTAAAAGCACCTTTTAAGTCGTAATGGTTCCACCCAAACGTGTTAGCCTGGTGTCAGCTCGCCGTCCACCTAAACTCGAATCAACTCAGCTCAAGCTTTGGCGCTTAAAAAACGCATTAAGCAGAGAGCACCTTCCCCGCATTATGCGCTGAAATGATTCCATGGGTAACACCTGCACAACAAATTTGCCATTCAAATTTGCAAAGGCTGATCAAACAACGGCGAAACACTGTCATTATTGGAAGGGGGAGGAAGGCTTTTTTTTTTTTTCCTCCTAGGGATGGGGTGCAGCGAATTAACGATTCAGCCGGAAGCAAACTTCATTTTATAGGTTTCATTCACCTCATTTCCCAAAGTGTATTTAACAAAAACAACAGCGCAAATTGCTTTGGATCCACAAAATCTCACCTGCGTGGGAAAAAGGAAAAAAAACAAAAAACAACAATCAGCGCTTCGCTTTGATGCTAAAACTTAACTTCCTAGAAAGAAAGGAATGAAGAACGGAATAGAGGAAGAGGAGCACATCTGGCTCGGACGATGACAAATTGGGGCTAACCAATCCGGCCTTTTTGGGTGTAATCCAGTAATAGCTGTAATCCCCGCGCATGAATAAAGATGGCCACTCTCACCTGCAATGTCCTGGGCGGTCAATTGTTTATTGGAGGAGAGAGAGTGCGCTTTCAATTTCAAGTGGCCTTCAATAAAAGGCTCAAATTCTAAAATGAGACTTTCTACAATCAAGGCCTTAAATATACTCAAAATGAGTCCTTCAAAAAGGCCATAGTTATATTGTTCTGAATGACCTTAAAAAGTTCCTTAGTTAAAAAAAATGTGGATTACCAAAGTAGAGTTTAAATTTTATAAAAAGTCTCACATTTGATTTTCCAAAATCCAAACCTTATCAATCGGTAAATAAATGCACTTTATGGATATGATTTAAATTAATTCTACATGGTTTCCACTTTCAAATAAAAAAAAAAGGTTCCAAAAACCTTTAAAAAAAAGTCTAAAAGTGACCTCAAAGTCTTAAACTTAATTTTTCCAAAATTACAGCCTACAAATTATATTTAATAGGGTAAAGAACTTCAATTCATTGCCTTAAAAACGATTTAATTAGCTTTTAATTTCCAAAATGTTCACAAAAAAATTCCAAATGCCATCTTGCTGGTGGTCAACATTCCGAAAGCTTCACTTTATCATCCAGCTGGAGCCCCCTCCTCAAATCCCAAAGTGCTCCTCCTCTCTTAATGCCATTACGGCAAGGCGGGATAACGGGACGGCGACCCCGGAGGTGCGTTTGAGCGCAATCGTGCTTTGCGGCGTTGCTCCCAAAGCCGCGGCTTTGTGGCCATTAGTCACACGTTTTAGCGAGAAGGTGGCGGCAAAGTGCGTTGACGGGGGGATTACGCTCCCATCCACCATTCGCCGCGTGATTCCCGTTCAAAGAAGGACGCCGAGGAACTATTGTACTTGACGACATTAAGGCGCTTAATCTGCTATTAATATTTTAATGATCGGAAATAGGCTGCGAAGTTTGACGCCGTTCCCCGCCACTCTGCGTTTTTTTTGTTTACACACCGGCGGATGAACGGCAAACGCGGCGGGTCCAGATTACTCTCGGCCGCGATTACACCGGCGGGGATTTGAATAATCTCACTTGAGCGTGGGGAAAGATATTTTATTTTGTAATCGTAGATTAGGTTTAATTGGGACACTGGTAATCGTGGATTAAAGCAGAGTTCGGGCCCCGATGAGTCACATTGAAGGAGGCCCAAAAGGGAACATTAACAAAAAAAGTTCGTCATAGTAATCAATATATCATAACAAGAATGTTTTATTAACATTTTGTAGTTTTGACGAATGGCCATATTTGTACTTTTTTTTTTTTTTTTTTAACAGCAGCATTTGAGATAATAAACATACATCATAATATTCATACAGGTTTATAGTATTATAATTTTAAAGAAAGACCTGTACACTATTCTGTTTTTCTGATGATCAGTTTTTATTTTTTGAAACAAACTGTGACTTTAGGTTGTGTTAAGAATTTCCACCTGGCATTGAAACGTATCCCCTCCTCCCGCGATAAATAGACTGCATACCATTTGTTAGTTGTCTTGTGACGAAGATCCAAGCAACAATGGCAAACTTGTGTAGGAAGTTGAGTTGCGCCGCCGCGTGCCAACGGGAGCGACTTAACTTCTCCTTGGAACCTCCTCCTCCTCATCGTCGTTGCCGTGGGGAGAGGGGAGGTTCTGCCGCGGCCTGATAAGTCATCTACATGAATGGCTGCCTCTTCTCACAGGTATGTAAATAAAAACAACAAGCCCCCCTTTTCATCCCCGCCGCCACAAAAGAGCGCGGTGAGATTAAACGGCGACGTCAATAGCCGCCTCCCTTCCGAGCGCCGCGCGCTGCCAAAAGACTAATATTAGTATCTCCGGGAAATAATCTCTCTTTTTATTGCGCAAGTTTCCCACAGAACGCCATTCACGTTTTATCAGAGGATTTAAGAAATGCGGATGAAATGCTATATAAGCTGGATCCCCTCGGGAAAGGTTCTCATTCGCCTCCTTTCCAGAGGCGAGCGAACGAGCGGCACCTTGGCGTCGAGCAAAGAGAGGAGGAGGAGGAAGAAAAAAAGGAGAGGAGGAGGAGGAATTAATTTTTACCCTCTGGGGGGGAAAAAAGAGAGGATGCGAAGAGTCGGGCGGGAGTCTCGCTGTGATTGGCGTTCAGTCGAGGAGCGAGCGGTAAGGGAAGCCACGCTTGTTACTAATGATTTGTTTGGCCTAACAGATGTTTAGCAGCGCTCGGCTGGCTGGAAGAGGAAAAAGTCACAAAAAACAGGAAGTGGAAGTAGAAAGGAAGCAGGAAAGAACCAAGCGAGGAGGAAGCACCAAGCGAGGAGGAACAAAGTGGGAAGGGAGATGGAAGCAAGGAAGCGGAAGAACTAGAGGACAGAAGCAGGAAGTAAACAGGAAGTAGAAGAACTAGGAAAGCAGGAACAAAGTGTGAAGGGCAATTTAAAGAATAGATTTGTTTGACTAAAAAGTTACAAAATCACTTTCTGAAAATGAAATAAGTACCTGGAGAAAAGTCACGCATGGGGAGAACAGTAGCTGATATTCGAACTCCCAACTGTGCGGCTAACCCGCTAACAGTGGCCTTATTTTAGTCAAAAAATTCAATTGTTACTCAAGTGCCTCAGTCGTAATCTTCTCGCGGCCTTTACTGACCTTGGCGCCGATTCCCAAATTGCGATCCATCCAAAGCCGTGAGCTTCTTCCCAACTTTGTGCCGACTGTGAAGTTTTCCGCCTGAGCCGGTCGTGGATCCGCTCCCGCGTTTCATCTCAAAACCTCGTCACCGGCAAATCTGCGTTCCCAATTCTCAGAGCTTAGTCGCGACGGCTACACTTCGCCACGTCGCTCTTTTTATTCTCGCGTCGACGTTCTCCCGCCTTTACGTTGACCGCTCGCCACGTTGTCTTGCGGAGATTACGACGGCGAGCGGCGGTGTCGGGAGCCAAGTGGCTGAGCGTCCTCGGGCCACTCGAGCCTGAAAGCCTCAGCGCGGCGTCGCGGCTCCGGCCCCGCATCCGCCATTTCGCGTCCCGGTGACTTACGGAGTTGTGGAAGACTGTCCGCCGCTGCCAAGCTTGACTTGGAGTGCACTTTTCCGATAAACAAAAGCACATCCAGGCTTGAGCTTCTCATTTCACACTATGTGCTTTGGCTTCAGGCGACGCTTTGCCGGAGCCTCTGGCCTAGAGTCCAAAAGATGGCTCCAGTTGGCTTTCCTTAAACAAAAATAAAAAGACCAAGATGCCACATGTGGAGGATTAGTCGCTATCCTTCATCCTCAAAGCTCTCCGCTCGCCCTCCGCCTACCTCAACCTTCACTTTTTCCCCCGGGAAAACCTGCACCGTGGTCACCTGACTTCCACCTGCACGGTGCTCCCTAAATCGGATTTCAACCTCGCATATCGAGATAAATGATCCTCTCGTTGGCAAACGTAGACACGGTATGTGAGCGCTTAGTCTACATATGGCGCTTCAATGGCAAAGTGCGACTCGGCGCCAGAACAGAAAGTAGGAGAGGACAACAAACACTTAGAAAAGTGGTGGCGTGGATCTGACGGCGAGTGGCACCCATCAAGGCCCGAGCGCCCGCACCAGAGCACCGATTAGCATTAGCTGGATAACCCTGTCGCGCACCCGCCCGTCTCTAAGCGCGCCGCCACCCGCGGAGCCTTTGCCTGTCTCGGCGAACAGATGTGCCGCCCACTCGCAACAGTTGCGCGCTCCCCACGGTGGCCTTGTGGGAGACGATGGCTCGCCATGTTGTTGGCGGCGGTGGTGGTGCGCATTTCCGGGATCAATATTTACCCAAAATGCTGCACCTGCTGCATGTTTGTTAGAAGTTGGCACAAAGACACCTGCTGGAGTTTTCATTAACAAACAACAACTGCTTCTTATTATCGCTCGACTGTGCAACAACGTGACCACATCCTTTTTTTTTAAATATAGTTCTACCGCTTCAAAACTGAAGCCTAGTTTGAACGCATGATCCACGTATTCTTCTTGTGTTAATTTAAGCAGCTGATAATCAACACGTTAACTGGCTCGCACTAATAACGCTTAATGAAGAACTGCTTACGGAACAAAACACAGCCCACTTGGTTTATTCTCAGCTAATGCAATAGTTCATGTTAATTGCTTTTTAATGCACCGCCTCCACGATAATGTCGCGCAACTTTCATTGATTTATTATTTTCAATCCATAATATCGTAGTCTTGATCAAATAAGATAAAACTTTATCCGTCTCACACGCGGAGACGGGCCTCGTTTTGAAGCAGTCCGAGAAGCAGAATCTTAAAAAAGAATGATCTGAGCTATTATTTGTTAATACAAAAAGGAAAACCAACATTTAAATATGGATACGTGACGTAAAGCCAGAATAAACATCGGAGTGAGTGACATCCCGTAATAATGTTGCTGGATGTTTTCAGCAGGCTCCATTGGAACTCACAGCTTGCCTCCAGCTCAAAAATCAACATCTCACAGAAGGACTTTGCCCCCCAAATTCACGTGTCAACACACTGAGTCAACAGCAGCTGATCTGGGAGCAGCTCGGCCGCCGTCTGGACAAAGAAAATGCACCGAATGCAAAAAAAAAAAGTAGAATTGCCGCTTTGCATTTGCCCGTCCGTCACCGTGAGGAGTTTGAGATGTCTCCTCTTACTAAACTGCTTTTGTCAGACAATCAGGAGCCAAGATGGCCGCTTGATCCACAAACATTACATACTGTATGTTTGTTCATGTATATATCGACAAGTTTTCTTTACGTGTGGAAGTACGTGTTCCCTCTAGTGGTGAGCGACGGAATTACTAAACATGAAAAAAGAAAATTCCGATCAGCTCTTAACCAACCCCGAAGAAAAAAGTCACAGGGTGTCAAGTGGGGGCACCTGCTTGGCCAGAGATGCGGGCATCCAGTCATTTGATGTAAAGGGGAGCCCCGACTCGCATGAAAATCCCATTTCCAACCTTCGCCGCTAAGTGGCCGGCTCTCTTTTTGCGAGCAAGACGCTTTCAGCCCGAGGGCGAGCTGTGTCAGCTGATAGTGCGGCGGGTGGGCCGGGGCTGGGCCCGGGGGTGGCTGGGTTGGCGTGTCGGGGAGGAGGGGGGCCGGCCAACGCTGCCGCTCTCCTGGCATTTTGGCAGCGTCAGGCGGGCAAAAGCAAGCCTAAGCTGGTTTAGGATATTCAAATGTGGCCTTGCTTGGCGCCATCTTGATCGCCAGTTGGCCCCCAGAGGTGGAAAAGGGATCTGACGGAGGAGTGGAGCGTCTTTTTACCCAGCGCTGTCCCAAATCGCGTTTGCGGCTCGCTACCTACACCGCCACCGCAAGCTTTGCACGTATTTGCCACATGATAGCGTCGTAGTGCCTTGAGATCAGAGTTCACTTTGTGTTGATTTCATTTTGACTTTTTTTTGTTTTAAATTCCAATTTTTAGAGCAAATTTGTTAGATTTTATTATTTTATTTAGATTTTGTTAGTTTTAGTATTTTTATTGTGTGTTTTTTTTTTTTTTTTTATTTCCCCCATTGTGGGTTTTGTTCTATTTTTTGTGTGTGAAGTGACTGAAGTGTTGTAGTGCCACCCTGGTAGGCAGGACGTAATGTTATTCCCAAGGTTTTTATTTTTGGGGGTGCATTGAATGAATTGACTGGTAAAACAACAACACGCTGATTATCGGGGGTGATAGGTTGCATCGTGTGACCTGACCTCGTCCCAAACACACAATGTGGACATTATGCTCAACAAAGTCTATTGACCTCGTCACAATAAAAAGTCCCTGTGGGCTGCTGATGGAATTCTATGATAAGAAAAATCCCCCCCAAAGAAAAAAAGCTGTTAAAAAGCAAATTCATAAAGTCAAGAAACTCACAGACTATCTGTGGTGGGAAAAGGGCAACAGATGGCTGATGATTAGAACGTAGGCATTCACTCACTGTAGTAGTGATTTATTTTAGAAATTAAAAGCTGTTTTTTTCCCCCATGCGATTTTATTTATTTATTTATTTATTTTCCTACAGATGAAAACCTCTCAGCTAAAATGAATAAATATTTTATGTGCTAACTATTAGAAGTTTACGCTAATCTGTTGTTTACTGCTGAGCTAGCAATATTTAATATCTGTTAAAATTCTGTTAGAAAACTTTGACCAATCAGTCCGAAAACAGAAAAATTGCTGATGTCATTGATGGCCCGTTTCCTGGCCTGGTGAGGATGATTTGAAATCTGACTGAGAAGAAAAAAAAGTCACCACTCGGCCTTCAACAAGAGGCTGAAATCTGATTGGATAAAAAAAAAATTGAGCATGCACCTGCAGCTGAGAGAAACATTAGGAAATGAACAGAATCCCAACTTGTTGAACGCTCACGTGTTTTCTCTCCACCCAAACATGCGAGATCGTTGGTTCCCAAGGCGATGCCCAGCCCTGGCATCAGCTCACCCTAATTTCATTGCGGCCAGCGCGGTCTCATGGAGGAGGCCCATTTATTAGAGATTGCTTTTAGTCTAATTCAATCAAGGCCTTTTTTTACTCGTTTATTTCCGTGGTGAAAGTCCGGCTGAGGAAAAGCAGGGCCGTATTTCCCTCATTAGCCGTAATAATGGGCGTAATAGCAATAATGGCATTTAATGCAATCAAAGGCAGAGACGCGGCCCATCAATGTCAAAGGCAAAATATACAAGCGACTCCGCACATTATTTTGGACCACTTAAAGCCGGGCGAGGGGAGGGGGCTGATCGGCATCACTTGCACCATAAAAACTAGATTTGATCTCACGCATTCAAAGTTATCAGCCATTTGTAAACATCGTAAAAGGAGGAGAAAAAGCCAGTCGTGACTTCCTTCTTCTCAATTAAGCAGGTTTGAAATCGTTCTGCCATCGATTCATGTTTGCATTCACGCCCATTGACACTTTGGTAGTTGGAGTTTATCCCAGTTAACTTTTAGCAAGTTTATTCATGCACCAACATCTATGATCTTTTTTATTTGCATCATATGGTATTGTAGCCTTAAGCTGGCAGGCTCTTGTTAGACGATTTGTTTTGCTCGCACAATTTGTAGTTTGAATTCCTAACCCGAGTTTAAAATCCTAAACCTAGTTTTAAACCGTAGTTTGGAACCCTAACCCTAGTTTGAAACCCTAACTCTAGTTTGAAACCCTAATTTGAAACCCTGACCCTAGTTTTAAAGCAAGTGCACTTTGGCTGTTTTTCGGAGAACTGTGTGATGAAGAGATGATGTGAGATGATAAGATTGAATCATTATTTTTTGTTTTTCTCACCAGTTGCATATGGAAAATAACCCCCGCAACAAACGAGTTGACTGGAATTTGCATTAAAAGCGATAAAAGCGGCTTGACTGTATTTTTGCATCATATTTCTTAGTAAAAGCATCTCTGTTATGGAAGCAATTAGCATCTATTTGCTAGCCACAAAGCCCCCACCTCCTGTCTCGATGTAGCTGAACTGGCTAACGATGAAGGATGATATCGATCCATCATGACATTAGTGAGCTTGACAGGCAAACACACCTGTACTCTTGTTTTCTTTTGGGTTTTTTTTTTTTTTTTGGGCTGCAATTTGTGGACAGCGAGCAAGAGAAGAGCAAGTGCTGCTTTAATTACTGCTGCTGCTACTTCTCCTGGTTAAAATATTAATGGGGCACAGAGTGTTGCATGCTCATTTCTGTTGATTTTTAATTAGTGGTAATTCATTTTGCACAAAGCATGTTGATGCCTGCGCCACAGACATTAGCGGAGAGGCTACAGAAACATGTTTTGAAACAAGGGGCGCGAGGTGGTGGCTTAGTTAGGCGGGCTCTTGTTTCCCGCGCCCAGATGACCAACCCACCCCCCCCCCAAAATGGGACGACCAGTCAAAAACAATCACGTGAGTGTGACAGACGCCGGGCCTATTAGCGCACTAGCCATTAGCACCCTGCCAATTAGCTCGCTGGCCATTAGCGCATGCTCGGCGATTAGCGGCCTAGGGACAAAAGCGGCATCATCAGGTCGATTTTGCCGGCCTGGCGTGCCACCAAACATCTCCATTAGCCTTCTTAGTTACCCAGAATGCCTTGCTTTGCCCGCCGCTATTCCCAGCGTGCGTGCTATGCCAGAGTCGTCGCCGGCATCTGGGCGCCTCCCGATTGAGTAGCGTAAATAAATAATAATCCCTGGAAAGGCGAACAGCACGTCAGCATCTGTCGGCCTTTCCGGCTAATAGTTTTTAGCGCCGTTTCATGCTGGATGATGCGTGTTTGTATTCGGGTCAAGGGAGGATGCAAAACAAAACAGGTCACCGAAAATCCTTGACGGAAAGTTTGAGTTTATTACCACCTGAAAACCTTTCTCGAACTAACAATTGTACTGACTTTACTATACGACTAAATGGTTGATTAGATTCTGCTTTGACGTTTGGATTTGTTTTTAGTCTTTCCCCCCCCCTCTGTTAACCACTTTGGATTTGAGCTGTTTTCCAACTTGCCGAAACTAGCAAGGCGCTGCCTGTTTTTGTTCCAGGCGCAACAAAAACAGTTGAAAGATGGCGGACTGTTTTGCGGACGCAATGGCAGTGAGCTGACGGCCGCATAAATAAGGTATGTGGCAACATCTGGTCTTTGTAACCCGGCAAGCGTTTTAATGCGACGCATCGGCGGCGAGCACTCCCGCTCTCGCTTCCTTTTAGCGCGGAATAATCAACCGTCGTTGGGGAATTCAAAATCCCCCCCATCTTCCTCCCAAGTTGTCACCCCATTTAAGGAGACTTTCTTTCTTACTTAGTTGATTTTAAATTTTTATACCTTAGGGAACACCGCCGTGTTTGTGTGTGCGTTGACATCCAGCGCAATTAAAATTCACACGCTCTCGTCCCCATTTGACTGCCACCCGGCCGACGCCCGAAAAGTTGTACATTTCAACAAGTTTGTCTTGTTTTATCTTGTTGGTATTTGTATGATGTAAAGATTCTTATTTCTATTTTGGGGCTGAAAGGTGACGTCAGGCCGGGCCTCTGCGATGGTGGAGAAAAATGATCATTCTGCCCAGCTTTCAATAGCAGGAAATGGCGAGAAACAAAAGACTTTCTAAGGCCACGGTGGGATCCGAAAGCCGACGCCGGGTCACAGCTGCGGCTAAGATGGCATCTCAAAACACTTGGATAGCTATTATTGGGTCAAATCCAACTCGGGTTTTCAGCGGCTAACGGGCAGCACGTTGTATCATATTAGCATAATGTTAGCGTCCTAAGCTAATAACGTAGCATTTCCTCCACTCCTGCAACTTTTGTCCTTGATGCATTTGAAAACGTGTTCTCTTTTACTATTTTTTCTGGAAAATGATTCTCTGCTATGAGCCATCTGTCACTGCGTTGTCGTGATCTCGGGATCCGACCGCCTCGCCGCAACTTCCCCCGGCTGAGGATCCCGCCAACTCCCAGGTGCGAGCGCGCTTTTGCTAAATCCCGCAGACTTTGGTTCAATAAGGTTCAAATATCGCCGAGGTTCTACGAGGGTTTAACGACATTTAGGGAAATCAAAGATGGAGACTGAGAGGGATTTGTGGGGGAAGAGTCAAGTCAATGCTTCTGACGCGTGTTTTAAAAAAGGTGCCGAAAAAAACGTCCATTTCCAACAGATGGCGCCATTGTTGCCTTTCAGTTATGTAAAGAAAGATAAGCAGAAAATAAAAGATCACGTCAGACAGTGAGTGGAAGTCAAGTATTCTACCTGAGTGCTTGTATTTGTATTTATTTATTTTTTTTATTATAAAAAAAAGTTATTGTGCGTACGAGTGGCACCTGAGCGCACCGAGGCTTGTCGAGTCTGTTTTGGTCAATGCACAAGTGTCGACGCGGCGGCGACGGGTTGCGTCGGCGCATTATTGCTTGGGAATGGACGAGCGCGAAGTGGAGCTCGCGGGTTCAACGAGCGACAAGAGGACGCTCGAGAGGAGAACAGCAGCGCACTTGTTAGTCGTGAGAGTTTTATTAATAGCCCGACTCTCGCCTGTTGGGTGACTTTATTAACAATGCTCAAACTCATTTAAATATTAAAATATTTATGGCATTTTTTTTTTGAGCAGACTAAACAAAAATTTCTTTTAACCCTGGCCCAATTTTTTGGGGTTTGATTGTTTTTCAGTCGAGGATCATTTGGCCTTGGCGGAAATCAAGTTTCACGTTGAGCCGTGATGGACTGCAGGCCCGCCAGAATCTGCAGCAGAGGTACTCGCTGATGCTTTATCTCCAGATGAAGTCCAATAATGCAATAAGCGCCCGCAGGTCAGCGCGACATCGGCGGCGCCGCTCCTGGCCGAGTCCGCTCCTGGCCGTCTAACCAAAAGCCCTCGGGACTGTGCCCAAATGCAACAGGAAGTCAAGCGGGAAGTGCCATGTCACGATAGACATCTTCCTCCAACCGACCACACAAAGAAACCAAACCCACCAACAATTCTGAGCATAGGCCAGCCAATATTTTATTTATATTTAACCTTACGCCAGGCTGTCAACCAGGGACACGTCTTATTTCTTTTCTTTTCTTCCTTATTACAAAATGTCCGCTTTTGATGGTCACGTTCTTGCAGTTACTCAGCATGACGTGTTTGAGAAGCCTTTGTTGCAAGTGAAACAAGTTCAGCGCCTTTGTTCACCGTACACGTCATTGTTATCATTGTGAGTGCTAATAGCTGCTCTTGTCCCATTAATATGTCAATTAGGGAACAATGTGCTCAGGGTGTCTGCACAATTGACGCTGAATGGAATATTTTGTTTCCAAAACTACACAGACAAGTCATCAACAGGCACAAAAATGTTTTTTTCCGACCGAGCTGGACGAAGCTGCTTGGGAGAGGGAAGTCACAGCTGAAGCTGCTGCCCTCGGATAAGCGGTAGAAGATGGATGGGTTGATATTCTTTAAAACATTTTTAATACAATTGTTCAAATTTGGGCTTGAATTCATGTATGTTTCAGCTGCCATTGTTTAGTCAAGTGTCATCCTTTTTGGCTTTCAGCGCACTCCCCTTTTCAATTAGCGAGCGACTCAGTCCCCGTCCCGCCGACAAACAAATATCAATAAATATCTGTCAATACAAATAAAGAGAGGTGAAGACGCTGACAAACAAGCCGAGCGGCGTCGAGGTGCTCTTGCTCATTATGTCTGTTTTGCCAGGGATCAGACGTGTTTGCTCGGGCGGCGGCGGAGAAGGTTTAAGACGCGCAGATGGCTCCAGCGCCATGGCAAGCTCACTCAGGCCTGCAAAAAAGAAAAGAAGACACTCTCTGTGTCCAAGACATTCCATCGCAAGTCTGATGACACGACCGCAAAGTCCATCATCGTTGTGACCAGCAAACAAGTCTATTAATGCAACCGTCCGTCCATGTATCAATCATTCTATGTATGTATTGTATGTTATGTATGTAATGTATTTATTAGGGGTGTAACGATTCATCGATACACATCGATTAATCGATATAATGCTCTACGATTTGTTGGCATCGATGCTAAACGTAAACATCGATCTATATCGCCCGTTTTTGACCTCGGACATTAGACACGACTATTTTGAAATCCAGTTCATTGTTGCTTGCTTCCGCTTTCCGGGAGCAGTGCGCGGCGTGTTGTGTTGTGAGCAGAGCAGGCACGTGAAAGGGGAGCCGACAGCTACGCGGCTCCTGGGCAGGTGCTATGGCTAGTGTCCAAGAAGACGAGGAAATTCGCTCCCCTTTGGGCTTCAAGTCATTCGTTTGGAAGCACTTTGTAATTTCCTAAATAAAGAGTTTGCAGTACGTTGTTGATTTTGCGTATGAATTGTTATAAATCAGGATATTGTTCTATATCGATCGTAGAGCACTATATCGTGATGTATCGTGAATGAATCACAGCAGGCTTTAAGATATCGGCAAATATCGTATCGTGGTTCTTTGTATCGATATATCGTATCGTTACAAAACCCGCGATTTACACGCCTAGTTTGTAACCCTAACCTTGATTTAAAACCCTAGTCGGAAACCCTAACCCTAGCTTGAAACCCTAATTAGCAATGGCAAAACTCCTTGGAAACCCTGGTCGGAAACCCTAACCCTAGTTTTGAAAGCCTAGTTAGAAACCCTAATCTTAAAAACCCTAAAAGTAGTTTGAAACCCTCGTTGGAAACCCTAACCTTAGCTTTAAAACCTAGTTTGTAACCCTAAGCTTGGTTTAAAACCCTAGTCGGAAACCCTACCCCTTGTTTGAAACTTTAATTAGCGATGGCAAAACTCCTTGTAAACCCTGGTCGGAAACCCTAACCCTAGTTTTGAAAGCCTAGTTAGAAACCCTGATCTTAGAAACCATAAAAGTAGTTTGAAACCCTCGTTGGAAACCCTAACCCTAGCATTAAAACCAAATTTGTAACCCTAACCTTTGTTTAAAACCCTAGTCGGAAACCCTAACCCTAGTTTGAAACCCTAAATAGCAATGGCAAAACTCCTTGGAAACCCTGGTCGGAAACCCTAACCCTCGTTTTGAAAGCCTAGTTAGAAACCCTAATCTTAGAAACCCTAAAAGTAGTTTGAAACCCTCGTTGGAAACCCTAACCCTAGCTTTAAAACCTAGTTTGAAACTCTAACCTTGGTTTAAAACCCTAGTCGGAAACCCTGAGCCTAGTTTGAAACGCTAATTAGCGATGGCAAAACTCCTTGGAAACCCTGGTCGGAAACCCTAACCCTAGTTTTGAAAGCCTAGTTAGAAACCCTAACCCTAACTCTAGTTTTGAAAGCCTAGTTAGTAACCCTAACTCTAACTCTAACCCTAACCCTAGTTTTGAAAGCCTAGTTAGAAACCCCAACCCTAATCCTAACCCTAACTTTGGAAACCCTAGTCGAAAACCCTAACCCTAGTTTTGAAAGCCTAGTTAGAAACCCCAATCTTAGAAACCCTAAAAGTAGTTTGAAACCCTCGTTGGAAACCCTAACCCTAGCTTTAAAACCTAGTTTGAAACCCTAACCTTGGTTTAAAACCCTAGTCGGAAACCCTGAGCCTAGTTTGAAACCCTAATTAGCGATGGCAAAACTCCTTGGAAACCCTAGTCGGAAACCCTAACCCTAGTTTTGAAAGCCTAGTTAGAAACCCTAACCCTAACTCTAGTTTTGAAAGCCTAGTTAGAAACCCTAACCCCAACCCTAATCCTAACCCTAACTTTGGAAACCCTAGTCGAAAACCCTAACCCTAGTTTTGAAAGCCTAGTTAGAAACCCTAATCTTAGAAACCCTAAAAGTAGTTTGAAAGCCTCGTTGGAAACCTTAAACCTAGCTTTAAAACCTAGTTTCTAACCCTAAGCTTGGTTTAAAACCCTAGTCGGAAACCCTAACCCTAGTTTGAAACCCTAAATAGCAATGGCAAAACTCCTTGGAAACCCTGGTCGGAAACCCTAACCCTCGTTTTGAAAGCCTAGTTAGAAACCCTAATCTTAGAAACCCTAAAAGTAGTTTGAAACCCTCGTTGGAAACCCTAACCCTAGCTTTAAAACCTAGTTTGAAACCCTAACCTTGGTTTAAAACCCAAGTCGGAAACCCTGAGCCTAGTTTGAAACCCTAATTAGCGATGGCAAAACTCCTTGGAAACCCTAGTCGGAAACCCTAACCCTAGTTTTGAAAGCCTAGTTAGAAACCCTAACCCTAACTCTAGTTTTGAAAGCCTAGTTAGTAACCCTAACTCTAACCCTAACTCTAACTCTAACCCTAACCCTAGTTTTGAAAGCCTAGTTAGAAACCCTAACCCTAACTTTGGAAACCCTAGTCGAAAACCCTAACCCTAGTTTTGAAAGCCTAGTTAGAAACCCCAATCTTAGAAACCCTAAAAGTAGTTTGAAACCCTCGTTGGAAACCCTAACCCTAGCTTTAAAACCTAGTTTGAAACCCTAACCTTGGTTTAAAACCCTAGTCGGAAACCCTGAGCCTAGTTTGAAACCCTAATTAGCGATGGCAAAACTCCTTGGAAACCCTAGTCGGAAACCCTAACCCTAGTTTTGAAAGCCTAGTTAGAAACCCTAACCCTAACTCTAGTTTTGAAAGCCTAGTTAGAAACCCTAACCCTAACTCTAAGTCTAACCCTAACCCTAGTTTTGAAAGCCTAGTTAGAAACCCTAACCCCAACCCTAATCCTAACCCTAATTTTGGAAACCCTAGTCGAAAACCCTAACCCTAGTTTTGAAAGCCTAGTTAGAAACCCTAATCTTAGGAACCCTAAAAGTAGTTTGAAAGCCTAGTTAGAAACCCTAATCTTAGAAACCCTAAAAGTAGTTTGAAACCCTCGTTGGAAACCCTAACCCTAGCTTTAAAACCTAGTTTGAAACCCTAACCTTGGTTTAAAACCCAAGTCGGAAACCCTGAGCCTAGTTTGAAACCCTAATTAGCGATGGCAAAACTCCTTGGAAACCCTAGTCGGAAACCCTAACCCTAGTTTTGAAAGCCTAGTTAGAAACCCTAACCCTAACTCTAGTTTTGAAAGCCTAGTTAGTAACCCTAACTCTAACCCTAACTCTAACCCTAACTCTAACTCTAACCCTAACCCTAGTTTTGAAAGCCTAGTTAGAAACCCTAACCCTAACTTTGGAAACCCTAGTCGAAAACCCTAACCCTAGTTTTGAAAGCCTAGTTAGAAACCCCAATCTTAGAAACCCTAAAAGTAGTTTGAAACCCTCGTTGGAAACCCTAACCCTAGCTTTAAAACCTAGTTTGAAACCCTAACCTTGGTTTAAAACCCTAGTCGGAAACCCTGAGCCTAGTTTGAAACCCTAATTAGCGATGGCAAAACTCCTTGGAAACCCTAGTCGGAAACCCTAACCCTAGTTTTGAAAGCCTAGTTAGAAACCCTAACCCTAACTCTAGTTTTGAAAGCCTAGTTAGAAACCCTAACCCCAACCCTAATCCTAACCCTAACTTTGGAAACCCTAGTCGAAAACCCTAACCCTAGTTTTGAAAGCCTAGTTAGAAACCCTAATCTTAGAAACCCTAAAAGTAGTTTGAAAGCCTCGTTGGAAACCTTAAACCTAGCTTTAAAACCTAGTTTGTAACCCTAAGCTTGGTTTAAAACCCTAGTCGGAAACCCTAACCCTAGTTTGAAACCCTAAATAGCAATGGCAAAACTCCTTGGAAACCCTGGTCGGAAACCCTAACCCTCGTTTTGAAAGCCTAGTTAGAAACCCTAATCTTAGAAACCCTAAAAGTAGTTTGAAACCCTCGTTGGAAACCCTAACCCTAGCTTTAAAACCTAGTTTGAAACCCTAACCTTGGTTTAAAACCCAAGTCGGAAACCCTGAGCCTAGTTTGAAACCCTAATTAGCGATGGCAAAACTCCTTGGAAACCCTAGTCGGAAACCCTAACCCTAGTTTTGAAAGCCTAGTTAGAAACCCTAACCCTAACCCTAACTCTAGTTTTGAAAGCCTAGTTAGTAACCCTAACTCTAACCCTAACTCTAACCCTAACTCTAACTCTAACCCTAACCCTAGTTTTGAAAGCCTAGTTAGAAACCCTAACCCTAACTTTGGAAACCCTAGTCGAAAACCCTAACCCTAGTTTTGAAAGCCTAGTTAGAAACCCCAATCTTAGAAACCCTAAAAGTAGTTTGAAACCCTCGTTGGAAACCCTAACCCTAGCTTTAAAACCTAGTTTGAAACCCTAACCTTGGTTTAAAACCCTAGTCGGAAACCCTGAGCCTAGTTTGAAACCCTAATTAGCGATGGCAAAACTCCTTGGAAACCCTAGTCGGAAACCCTAACCCTAGTTTTGAAAGCCTAGTTAGAAACCCTAACCCTAACTCTAGTTTTGAAAGCCTAGTTAGAAACCCTAACCCCAACCCTAATCCTAACCCTAACTTTGGAAACCCTAGTCGAAAACCCTAACCCTAGTTTTGAAAGCCTAGTTAGAAACCCTAATCTTAGAAACCCTAAAAGTAGTTTGAAAGCCTCGTTGGAAACCTTAAACCTAGCTTTAAAACCTAGTTTGTAACCCTAAGCTTGGTTTAAAACCCTAGTCGGAAACCCTAACCCTAGTTTGAAACCCTAAATAGCAATGGCAAAACTCCTTGGAAACCCTGGTCGGAAACCCTAACCCTCGTTTTGAAAGCCTAGTTAGAAACCCTAATCTTAGAAACCCTAAAAGTAGTTTGAAACCCTCGTTGGAAACCCTAACCCTAGCTTTAAAACCTAGTTTGAAACCCTAACCTTGGTTTAAAACCCAAGTCGGAAACCCTGAGCCTAGTTTGAAACCCTAATTAGCGATGGCAAAACTCCTTGGAAACCCTAGTCGGAAACCCTAACCCTAGTTTTGAAAGCCTAGTTAGAAACCCTAACCCTAACCCTAACTCTAGTTTTGAAAGCCTAGTTAGTAACCCTAACTCTAACCCTAACTCTAACCCTAACTCTAACTCTAACCCTAACCCTAGTTTTGAAAGCCTAGTTAGAAACCCTAACCCTAACTTTGGAAACCCTAGTCGAAAACCCTAACCCTAGTTTTGAAAGCCTAGTTAGAAACCCCAATCTTAGAAACCCTAAAAGTAGTTTGAAACCCTCGTTGGAAACCCTAACCCTAGCTTTAAAACCTAGTTTGAAACCCTAACCTTGGTTTAAAACCCTAGTCGGAAACCCTGAGCCTAGTTTGAAACCCTAATTAGCGATGGCAAAACTCCTTGGAAACCCTAGTCGGAAACCCTAACCCTAGTTTTGAAAGCCTAGTTAGAAACCCTAACCCTAACTCTAGTTTTGAAAGCCTAGTTAGAAACCCTAACCCTAACTCTAAGTCTAACCCTAACCCTAGTTTTGAAAGCCTAGTTAGAAACCCTAACCCCAACCCTAATCCTAACCCTAATTTTGGAAACCCTAGTCGAAAACCCTAACCCTAGTTTTGAAAGCCTAGTTAGAAACCCTAATCTTAGGAACCCTAAAAGTAGTTTGAAAGCCTAGTTAGAAACCCTAATCTTAGAAACCCTAAAAGTAGTTTGAAACCCTCGTTGGAAACCCTAACCCTAGCTTTAAAACCTAGTTTGAAACCCTAACCTTGGTTTAAAACCCAAGTCGGAAACCCTGAGCCTAGTTTGAAACCCTAATTAGCGATGGCAAAACTCCTTGGAAACCCTAGTCGGAAACCCTAACCCTAGTTTTGAAAGCCTAGTTAGAAACCCTAACCCTAACCCTAACTCTAGTTTTGAAAGCCTAGTTAGTAACCCTAACTCTAACCCTAACTCTAACCCTAACTCTAACTCTAACCCTAACCCTAGTTTTGAAAGCCTAGTTAGAAACCCTAACCCTAACTTTGGAAACCCTAGTCGAAAACCCTAACCCTAGTTTTGAAAGCCTAGTTAGAAACCCCAATCTTAGAAACCCTAAAAGTAGTTTGAAACCCTCGTTGGAAACCCTAACCCTAGCTTTAAAACCTAGTTTGAAACCCTAACCTTGGTTTAAAACCCTAGTCGGAAACCCTGAGCCTAGTTTGAAACCCTAATTAGCGATGGCAAAACTCCTTGGAAACCCTAGTCGGAAACCCTAACCCTAGTTTTGAAAGCCTAGTTAGAAACCCTAACCCTAACTCTAGTTTTGAAAGCCTAGTTAGTAACCCTAACCCTAACTCTAAGTCTAACCCTAACCCTAGTTTTGAAAGCCTAGTTAGAAACCCTAACCCCAACCCTAATCCTAACCCTAATTTTGGAAACCCTAGTCGAAAACCCTAACCCTAGTTTTGAAAGCCTAGTTAGAAACCCTAATCTTAGAAACCCTAAAAGTAGTTTGAAAGCCTCGTTGGAAACCTTAAGCCTAGCTTTAAAACCTAGTTTGTAACCCTAACCTTGGTTTAAAACCCTAGTCGGAAACCCTAACCCTAGTTTGAAACCCTAATTAGCAATGGCAAAACTCCTTGGAAACCCTGGTCGGAAACCCTAACCCTAGTTTTGAAAGCCTAGTTAGAAACCCTATTCTTAGAAACCCTAAAAGTAGTTTGAAACTAGGGGTGTAACGATTCATCGATACACATCGATTAATCGATATCATGCGCTACGATTTGTTGGCATCGATGCTAAACGTAAACATCGATCTATATCGCCCGTTTTTGACCTCGGACATTAGACGCGAGTTTATTTTGAAATCCAGTTCATTGTTGCTTGCTTCCTCTTTCCGGGAGCAGTTGTGTTGTGAGCAGAGCAGGCACGTGAAAGGGGAGCCGACAACTACGCGGCTCCTGGGCTGGTGCTATGGCTAGTGTCCAAGAAGACGAGGAAATTCGCTCCCCTTTGGGCTTCAAGTCATTCGTTTGGAAGCACTTTGTAATTTCCTAAATAAAGAGTTTGCAGTACCTTGTTTATTTTGCGTATGAATTGTTATAAATCAGGATATTGTTCTATATCGATCGTAGAGCACTATATCGTGATGTATCGTGAATGAATCACAGCAGGCTTTAAGATATCGGCAAATATCTATGTATGTGTTATGTATGTCTGTATGTAATGCAGTGCTTCTCAATTATTTTCTGTGATGCCACCCTTAGGGAGAAGAAAACATTTTCAGTGAACGAGTGAACGAATTCTTTTTTCAGTTCATATGACTTCAACCAGTAGGTGTCAGTAATGCGCATTGAAGATGGTGCCACCTCACCGTAAAACAAAACAAAGAAGAAAATGACGTAACTTCCCGTTCACGAACGAGTCAATGGGTCAACTGCCTTCCTTCCTTCCCGTGCATCAACGGATCAGTCAGTGAACGTGTTGCGTCTCCCTTCTAGCGTGAACTATGTAAGCCAGAATGTCAATTTACGAGGAAAGCCAAGGAAAGAAAGAACCACTCACTGAAACACCACTTTTATGCACGTTTTCTCCAAGCTAACGGCTAACTGTATTGCATGAAGGGATGCGCCGTTATGCAACAACGGGGAGATTATGCTTCTTTTTGGGTAATCTTGATTTTATAACACTTAAAATAACGTGTATGCATATATACGCCTGAATTGTTATCCAATATATCTACTGCAATTTCACATTAGAATCCTGGTTTGAAATTTACTTTTATTATTTTAATAAACATTAAAACCTGTTAAAACTTGTCTGGTGTTTTATTCCTTTTTATTTTTTGGGGCATGAAAACAAAGATCTGACATTTGGTTAACTGCTTTATATGACAATATTTATGTTTTACGTTGTGTAATATGTGTTGGTGTCCTCCAAAATAAAGAGCAAGTATTTTTTTTATTTTTTTTTTTAGCTTGTATTTTTTTTTTAATCTTTTTATTTTATTTATTCTATTTATTTTTTATCTCATGCGCGGATCGGTTGGCACTTTTTAAATTTCGTTGTACATGTGACAATGACAAATAAAGATCTATTCTATTCTAAGTAGTCAAATACACATTCTTGACACGTACAAAAAATGCATGAAGTTATTAGGTACACCTGAAAATGGTGGTGTACCTAATGGAGTGTCCGTGTGACGTCACAGCAACCAGCCAATCAGGAGGTGAGGGGGGTGGCACTTTTCAGTTCAGCTTTGGCCATGATTTTTCCCTAATGAAGTGGCCTGTTATTAGGTACACCTGAAAATGGCGGCGTACCTAAAGGAGTGTCCGTGTGACGTCACAGATCAAACAGCACTTAACGAGAGTCACTTGGAAAACATGTTGGAACGCGGCCCCCAGGACTAGAGCTTGACACCTGTGACCTTTGACCATGATATTTCCCTAATAAAGTGGCCTGTTATTAGGTACACTTGAAAATGACGGTGTACCTAATGGAGTGTCCGTGTGATTCCCTCGTTAAGTGCACCTGCGTGAAAAGTTTTAGCTCCTGCGGAACGTTAAAGGGGCTAAAACTTTTCACGCAGGTGCGCTTAACGAGGGTCACTTGGAAAACATGTTGGAACGCGGCCCCCAGGACTAGAGCTTGACACCTGTGACCTTTGACCATGATATTTTCCTAATAAAGTGGCCTGTTATTAGGTACACTTGAAAATGGTGGTGTACCTAATGGAGTGTCCGTGTGATTCCCTCGTTAAGTGCACCTGCGTGAAAAGTTTTAGCTCCTGCGGAACGTTAAAGGGGCTAAAACTTTTCACGCAGGTGCGCTTAACGAGGGTCACTTGGAAAACATGTTGGAACGCGGCCCCCAGGACTAGAGCTTGACACCTGTGACCTTTGACCATGATATTTTCCTAATAAAGTGGCCTGTTATTAGGTACACTTGAAAATGGTGGTGTACCTAATGGAGTGTCCGTGTGATTCCCTCGTTAAGTGCACCTGCGTGAAAAGTTTTAGCTCCTGCGAAACGTGAAAGGGGCTAAAACTTTTCACGCAGGTGCGTTTAACGAGGGTCACTTGGAAAACATGTTGGAACGTGGCCCCGAGGACTAGAGCTTGACACCTATGACCTTTGACCATGATATTTCCCTAATAAAGTGGCCTGTTATTAGGTACACTTGAAAATGGCGGTGTACCTAATGGAGTGTCCGTGTGATTCCCTCGTTAAGTGCACCTGCGTGAAAAGTTTTAGCTCCTGCGGAACGTGAAAGGGGCTAAAACTTTTCACGCAGGTGCGCTTAACGAGGGTCACTTGGAAAACATGTTGGAACGCGGCCCCCAGGACTAGAGCTTGACACCTGTGACCTTTGACCATGATATTTTCCTAATAAAGTGGCCTGTTATTAGGTCCACTTGAAAATGGCGGTGTACCTAATGGAGTGTCCGTGTGATTCCCTCGTTAAGTGCACCTGCGTGAAAAGTTTTAGCTCCTGCGAAACGTGAAAGGGGCTAAAACTTTTCACGCAGGTGCGTTTAACGAGGGTCGCTTGGAAAATGTTGGAACGTGGCCCCGAGGACTAGAGCTTGACACCTGTGACCTTTGACCATGATATTTCCCTAATAAAGTGGCCTGTTATTAGGTACACTTGAAAATGGCGGTGTACCTAATGGAGTGTCCGTGTGATTCCCTCGTTAAGTGCACCTGCGTGAAAAGTTTTAGCTCCTGCGGAACGTGAAAGGGGCTAAAACTTTTCACGCAGGTGCGCTTAACGAGGGTCACTTGGAAAACATGTTGGAACGTGGCCCCGAGGACTAGAGCGTGACACCAGTGACCTTTGACCATGATATTTCCCTAATGAAGTGGCCTGTTATTAGGTACACTTGAAAATGGCGGTGTACCTAATGGAGTGTCCGTGTGATTCCCTCGTTAAGTGCACCTGCGTGAAAAGTTTTAGCTCCTGCGGAACGTGAAAGGGGCTAAAACTTTTCACGCAGGTGCGTTTAACGAGGGTCACTTGGAAAACATGTTGGAACGTGGCCCCGAGGACTAGAGCGTGACACCTGTGACCTTTGACCATGATATTTCCCTAATGAAGTGGCCTGTTATTAGGTACACTTGAAAATGGCGGTGTACCTAATGGAGTGTCCGTGTGATTCCCTCGTTAAGTGCACCTGCGTGAAAAGTTTTAGCTCCTGCGGAACGTGAAAGGGGCTAAAACTTTTCACGCAGGTGTGTTTAACGAGGGTCACTTGGAAAACATGTTGGAACGCGGCCCCTCGAAGACTGGAGGTCGACAACCCTGGTTTAAGTGAAAAGTGCCACACCCGCCCTCACCCCCACTTTCTGATTGGCTGTTTGATCTGTGACGTCACACGGACACTCCTTTTGGTACGCCGCCATTTTCAGGTGTACCTAATAACAGGCCACTTCATTAGGGAAAAATCATGGCCAAAGCTGAACTGAAAAGAAAAAAAGATTCAGTTCACTTAAAAGAACTGTAATGCACATCACTAGTGTGTGCGTATGTTCCCTGCGCTCTACACTGTAGAGCGAATACTCCTTGCGCACATTCTTCCAGTGATACCGCCACCTACTGCAGTGGATGTCTAATTACCCTTTAATCTATTATAGCCAAAAGAAAAGCAAGTTCGATTGATTGAAACCTTTATTGTCACACGCGCCCCACTATCTGAGAAGCATTGATGTAATGTATGTAATGTATGTATGTTGTCAGTGTCTCCCCAGTCATGAACCTCACCGCACGTCACTGGTATGTATGTATGTAATGTTATGTAATGTATGTTATGTCTGCATCCATTGCAGCCTGGTCATCTTGGAAGGGGGGGTCCTCCCATCTGTGGTCCTTTCTCAAGGTGTCTCTTTTTTCCACGGACGGACGTGCGTACACACGTACATGTATGTGTGCATGACGGACGCGTACGTGTGTGTGCATGACTGACGGACGTGTACGTATACGTACATGTATATGTACATGTATATGTACATGTGTACATGTACATGTATGTATATATCACAGACGTACGTACGTAATTAATAATAGTCTAAAATATGTCAAGGACCCCAAAAATATATTCTCAAGCAAAATGCAACAAAGGACAAACACTAGCAAGCTTTCACTGTGGCTTTTATTCATGAAAAAAAAACAAAAAAAAAACAGCAGAACATCAATAGCTGGCCGGCAAGGACCGACTTAACTTGTACGCACACCGCGGCGGTTACTAAACAGGCGACAAGCGTGTGTAGTGCACGCTGACCACCCCGCCGGTGCGTCCCGAGTGCTCGACACACACTCGGCACGAAAAAGATGCAGAAGAAGAAGCTGATTGAAAGAGAGGCACCACAGACTTTTCTCTGCTCAGCACATTTGCACTCTATTTACATTGATGCGTGTGGATGTGTGTGCGTGTGTGTGCTATGTACACTTGTACAAACATCAAAAGTCCGATGGCCATCTTTTTCGAGAGGAGCAAACGCGTCCGCTCGGCTTCGAAAAGTCGGAATCAAACGAAAACAAAGGAAAATCATTTGTTCCCCACAATTAGCTCGTTAACCAAAAAGGAAGACGCACATGATTTCCACACAGATTGCATAAAGTTTTTTTTCTCTCCCTCTAGACGCTTATTAAGCTTATTTGCATGATCCTTGTAAAAATTGCATACAACATGAAATCAATGCCACTCGCCCTTGCGCTTTTTCCCCCCTCTTCTAAATCGTTCTGGGATTATAGGCCACCTTTAAAGCACATTTCTGCTATGGAAAACTTTTAAGACACTTTGTTGTTGTCCGTCCGTCCGTCCGTGTATAAATAGAAAAAAGATGGTGGGGTAGAAATGTTGAAAAGAAACAAAACATCAATTACATTATCAACACCGCAAATAAATAAGATGGCGTCATTCACATTTCTCGTGTGTTCCAGTGGCAAAAGGAACCGTGTGGTACAAGGCATTGCTGGCATAGTTTGATCATATATATCACATCTATTCATTTATACACAGACAGTAGAGAGAAACTTTTCCTTAGATTCTGTTCCATCGTCAGCAAGCCCCACAGGAGTGTTGGCCTGTTGATCGTCATCATAATATTAATACGTGACACATCTTTTAAGGCCTTGTCAAACAACTTGGTCCTTGATTTTTGTAAAAAAAAAAAAAAAATCATTACACACGTAAAACACCAAAATCGTCCTTGGAATCAAGAAGTGGGTCAAACCAGTGTCAATTTGTCTTGCCTGACTGAATTAGAAGCTCCAAGACAGAAGGAAAGGAAAGGAAAGTCAGTGCGCGGAGGCATCCACACGTACGTTTGAGTAAGGGGAGCAAACATTTTGTTATTTTGAAACCGGCAAGACTTTTTGCTAAATCATTTTTTCAAATACTTTTTAAAGTCATCTATTTCTTGCGGGGTGGGTATCATCTTACAAATCGCATTTATGTGGACAGACCAAATACTAAACTGAAATCGACTACGTGTGGACACGTCCAAAAAGATGAGTGCAGTTAGCAAATCTTTCCCCTTATGGTGTAATTGCCCAAGTCATTTTGAATTTACAAATATAAAATGTAAAAGAATATAGTTTTGTTTTTTATTTTGGGTGGGGGGGGGGTCTATGTAGATTGTCAGTCATTGGTGTTATGGTAATTTGCAATGATTTAATCAGAAAAAAAATCTGAAAAGATTCAATTCTTGTTGATTTTTCTCATTTAGATAATACGTTCCAAAACGACTCGGGCACTTCCACTACCAGGCTAAAGATGTACTGACAATTTCCACATTTTTTTTGTGCAGGTTTCAAAATGATGCCAGAAGAGTCTTTACAGTGAGTCCTACTCATCATCATTATAATAATACAATACTTTTACAAAATGCAAAAATCAAGAGTCCAGCCCAGTCAGTAACTTTTAGTCATGAGCTTGCTCCATAACAGGGGTAGGGCCTCCACGACCCAGCTGCTCCTCTGTCTTGACCACAAAGGCGTTGGTCTGCGTGCTCTCCTCCGTCTCCTTGAGGGCCTCGCCGGGCTCCGAGGGCTCCTCGTCCAAGGCGGCGGGGCTGCTGCCGCCGCCGCCGCTGCTGCTACTGCAGCTGCCGCTCCTGTTGGCGGGGGAGCTCTCCTTGGGCCCTTTGGCCGGCTGGCTGATGTAGAAGCGCTGGTTCTGGAAGAACTTGATGATGGTGAGTTTGGGGAGGTCCAGCTGGGCGGACAGCGTGTGGACGGCCTCCTCGTCCGGGTACGGGCCCACGTCCTGGATGAAGCTCTGCAGGATGCCAAGCGCCTCCAGGGAGATCTTTCCGCCGCGCGACTTGACCAGGCTGCGCACCACGTCGTCCTCCGTCTCGGCCGGGGAGGCGGTGGAGGGCTGGCGAGGGGGCAGGCGGGGGCCCGAGGGGGGCTGCTGAGACGGGAGCGGCTGGGACGGGTGCTGCAGGGACAGGGCCGATTGGTGCTGAGGCTGTCAACGAGAAGCACCACGTTACAAAACGATTCAAGCCAGACCTAATGCTATACTGACATTGGGGGTGGTGGGGAAGCCATAAAATGATATTTTTACCAGAAAAAGGAACATGAAAGTTTTTTTAAAACATATGACACTCAAAATGTTCTGTGTGGGGCGGTCTGCTCTTGAGTGGGCGAGCGGAGCTGCCTGTTGACCCGTCCAAACGCTCACGCTTTGATTTGAATGAGTGAGTGAGTCACACCCTGGACACGAGATGTTCCACAAGCGTGTTTGCACAACACTTGACGCAGTTCAAAAAAAAAAAAAGTTTTGCAGGATAAAGTCATGTTTTGTTTTGTTTTTTTAAACTATTTTTCAAGATGTTTTGTTTTCAGACAAAAGGGGTAAAAAATATTTTGGTGATTATTATTCAAGAATTTTGGGTGAAAATAAGTTTAGGGAGTGGAAAAGGTATATTTTTCCAAGAACTGAGATGATTTTTTTTTTTTTTTCTGCTATCAGTTAAGCGCGACGTAATTTACCTGCAGCTGGTCTGCCGAGATGTGTGAGAAGTGTGGCGGCCTGTCAGCGGCGTTGTTGTGATGTTGCTGCCCGGCGCTGCTCTCCTGCTCGTAGATGGCGTCGCGCTCAACCTGCGACAGGCTGAGGAAGCGGCGGATCATGGACAAATTCTCCCACAGCGTCCGGTTCTCTGGAGACGGATCCTCCTTCCAGCGCAGAAGCTCGCACAGCCAACCCTGCAATCGAGGAATAAAAAGCGCACAGTCACAAAAAGTCCTCATACAAAAGTATCGGGACACTCGTAAATTACAAGAATGCTAGAGAGAAAGAAAGACTATTGTGGGGAATTGTGTAAGTTTTTGTCATTTTAGTCCAATTACCAACTTTCTTTCACCACTTATATGTCCGTTAAGAACATTAAGGACCGGTTTGGTTCGAGCGCGGCCGTTGTGGTAATCTGGTGTCCGGTGTTCATCACCACCGGATTACATAGGCGGCGCTGGTTGGCTAGCTAGCCGCCTCGTGCACGCTCTCACATGCACGCCCCGTCGTGGCAGCCGAGCACACACGCTGCACGCGGGAGATAACTCAGCATTTTGCGCGTCCCATTCCAGATCCTCCCGTAAGCCTCATCAAACCGTAGAGGGAGGAGGAAGAGGAGGAGGAGGAGGCGGGAGAAAGAAAGAGAAAGAGGGGCCATAAAGCCTCCGTGCCCACCTTGTTCTTTTGCCACATTTATTGTTGCCTTTTTAATTTGCATGCAGAGGGATTTGGACCGTGCTCCAGTTGGGCCGTCTGTGCTTTCAGCTGATTCGGCAGTGAGGGAGGAGACACACACACACACGTACACACACACACACTTGTCTTGTCCAACGCGAGCCTGTGACGGCGTAATCCAACTCAAACACTCTGCAAAGCAGCAGGATTAAACCCAAAGTAGCAGAGCCAATCAAAGCCCACACGGCGGGAACTCCCCTTGCCTGCCAGGAAGTCCATTTCATTAAACGCTAAGTATACGCTACGTCTAGTAGCTCGCAGGTAGACACGCTTACTTTTTTTTTTTTTTGTCCTTGTAATTTGTATTTCCCGGAATTAAATTAGGATCCAAAGTCATGTGCAGAACCTGTCCCAAAACTTCCCGGACCTCGGAAAGTTACTGATTTCAGTATATAATTCCTACATTTAATGTTTGCAGTATTTTGTTTTGTTTCAAACCACCATGCCTGATTCAGTTCCAGAAAGAACGCAAGACCTAGAAGGTGTTAGCCCAAGCTAACAACAGCTACTTAGCGAGCTAACTACGTTCCAAAATATAAAACTTTGAACTGTGACACCAATAAGTCACAGCATCTCTGACATGCTGTCGAAAACAAATCATAACACACGGACATATCGCGCTCATTATCCAAGCGTGGGAGTTCCCCAAAATTAATAACAGATTCAAGTTCAAGGAGTGAAGTTCTCACGGTGCCCGATGACAAAAAAGAAAACGGGAACCAGTTTAGTGAGGACAAAATGATTCACCAGTTGCCCTGCCTATTCCCGATCGTATTAAATCTTACATGACTGGTGTGAGAAAGTGTTCATTTGAGGTTTAATCAAAAGTGAAGATCAAGTCCCAAAAGTGAAGATCAAGTCCCCGGCGTCGGTGCAACGTACTCGCAAACCTCCAGGTGACCTAGAGAGGTAGGAAATCCTCCTCCTATAGACAAGTGATGAGCTCCCAGATGCCGTAAACAGGTTCATCCCAGCAATAAGCAGCGACAGCTCGGGATTATCGTGCGATGCTGGCGCACACCTGCCACAATATTGCACCGTAATCCTCCGGGTCACCGTCATCTAATTAATAAACGGGGGGCGTCAAGAAAGCACAATGCAGACTTTTTTTCCCCACGCATGACCGAGTTCACGCCCACGTAAAAACATCAGCAGGTCGTTTGTGGTTCAAATGGGACAATAGTGGAATTCAGAGTGTTGATGTGGAAGAGGTGAAGTCACAAGCTGGCCAATGACGTACCCACACACACACACACGTACAGTCCAGTATAGACACACACACAAACACCTTCCCATCTAATCTCATTTGGTCGTTATCGGCTCCATCAAGCTGACCTCGGCCGCCCGCCGGATAAATGAAATAAGGCGACAGATGTCCATCAGTTTGTCGTTTTTTGCTAGACATAGTCCTCTGGTCGTTCAAGTGACACATAAAGAAAGGCAAGCAATCAAAGCCAAAGATAGAAGATGAAAGCTATGACATGGCATTCTTTGAACTCTGTTGCTAACCAAAATAGCAGCACCCGCGCAGAGTTTTCCCCATCTAATCTCATTCGCCCGTTATCGGGCTCATCTGGCTGACCTCGGCCTGCAGGATAAATGAAAAAACTACAGATACACACCAGTTGGCTTGTTTTTGCTGCTAGTCAGCCCAACAACCTTAGACAAAGTCTTCAATGTGTTGTTTGCAGTCTATGTGTGCTCTTGCTAAGAATGAGGAAACGGAAGGAATGATGAGCGCCTCCAAGGTAAACAAACGTGTTTCATTAGCTCCTTGGACCTGGCCGAGCTCCAAGAGAAGCGCAGTCAGACAAAAATGTTAGATCGGAAAAAAAGGGGAACGCGCAAACCGGTCGGTCCCGCTCCGGCGCGGGCTAACGTGCGCCGACTCGGAAATAAGATTCCGCCACAGTGGCCGCCCATCTGCTAAGGACGGCCGCCACATACGCGGCGGGCCATATGCCCATCTCCCGCCACAATAAGCAATAATTGCAGAGGGAAGCGGAGGAAAGGGGGAGGGGCGTCGGTATTTTCTTCTTGCTATGTGAACGTAGCAAAAATGGGAAGTGCATCGAAATACATCCAGCCTCGGATGAACTGCTGTATTATTTTATATCATTCAAATATTTATGACTTCAGCGTAGCTTAGCCATGGCCGCCGAGGCCGGCCAATGGGTCAAAGATAACAATTTTGTTGTTTGTCTGAAAATGACAAACAAAGCCCCGAGCGAGGACTAACAGATGGGTAAAACTGCACATTGGAATTGTGACTCACGAGCTCAGTCTTCCAGACAGGATTAAATAGTGACTCATCACAATCAACAAGGTGTTGATTTCAAACTAATGATCTAATTGTGTAGAGTCAAGAAGCTGCCGGGCTCGGGTCTCACCGCCCTACGTGACGAGCTATCGTCCCCGCCAGCGGTCGTGACCTCTCCCCGTGGAAACAATAGGCTGACTTGACAACAATGACGCGCCACAACTTGCGCGTGTCACCGCTCGCTCCCGGCAGAACAATGGCGCGGCGGTTCAGCGGGGCAGGCGGCTTGCGTCACCGCCAATAACGCGCGTATGTACGAGCGCGAGGGGGTCGGGCGGAGGTTTCGGCAAGCAAACAGAAGCAGATGGAGCATAAAGAATAACCAAAGGCAAATGACCAGTTCATCTTAAATGGAGCACATTAAACATCTGCGTGGCTACACTTATTTTTAAGCACATCTTTTATTCCTGCGCAGCTCACACCAATGTTCGCAAGACAATCACCTTCAAACCATACGATGAACAACGGGAATGGTATCAAATCCAAGCTTTCGTCAAGAATTATTTTTTTTTGGGCCAATTAGAGGTGTAATCGCCGTTTTTTTTGCATGATGTCTTTAAACGATTAATCGATTAGCACTTTGATAATCGAGGAGTTGTTGACTAATTGATTAATCGTTACACCTTTAGTTAATATTACTGTTTATGTTTTTATGAAGTACATTAAAGTGCTACTTTCTCTTTTTAAAGATACAATCAAAAATGTATTTGGGGGGGCAATGATAAGTGATTTTGTCTAGCAGCTTATTTGTTTGTAAATAAAGTGCAATGAATGTGTTTTGGATGACTATCGGTTGACGCCGTACATTCTATTTTGAGTCCCAAAGCTTTTTTTGGGGACGTTGCGGCAGCACAAAAGTTTTGTTGATCGTCTTTTGTGTCGCTAGTCGGGCAGATGGAGGATAAAAATGCACCAACACGGCGGCGATGAAGCAACAACAACAACAACAGCAGCTGCATTTCAAACACACAAACGACGACGCAAAGTCTGATTCCGTCAATTAAGGCGCGGGGTGTGATTTAATTCAAATACGGGCTTTAATTGCTAATATCAAAGCGTAATTAAGATGATAAATCGTGACTGATCTTATTGAATTAGGAGCCGGCAGAGAAGCAGCAAATTGACTGTCAGCTCAATAAGTGTTTGGAATTGGCTGACAAGTTTGCTTCCAGTGTTCATCAAACGCATTTTAGACTCAGAAATTGGTCCCAAATATGTTTTTTCTTTTTAAATGCTAATTTAATAATAATAACTTGGAAATTCCCTGTTTTTTAGGCATTTTCAGAGAGATCTTTCTTGATTAATATGTCATAAAGCATTATGTTACTTTTATACCATTAGAAGTATTGGGGGGAAAAAATAGACCAATAGAAACTATGTTCTCATTTCCCGCACTCAAGTCGCCGCATTGTACAGGAGAGGCTAGTTGGATTTTGTTTCATGTTTTAGCACAGAATGGGATCCTTTTAAGTTTTCTTCCAGCGCGCATTGAATGCATGTTACACTGGTATGATTAGCCTAACATCAATCTTCATGAGCCAGTCAATGGAGTTTTGCATTACATGTTAGCATGAAGCTAGCAGACGTTTGTTCAACTAAATGTTTCAATATACAAAGTTGTAATTTTTAATTGCCTCTTATTTGGAGAACTGTGCTAAAAAAAAGTGTCTTGTCTCAAGACAGTGAAAAGAGGCGTACAAGGAATCTTTTGGAAAAAGTGTGTTTTAATAAGTTTAAGAGCGTTTTAATACGTTTTAATGTGCTTAAAGTGTTCAGCAGAGGTAGAACTATAATAATAATAATTTACTGCAATTCCATTTCCTATCCTTTGAAATTTGAACAAATGAGTTTCTTGTGGCATTTCGGTCCAAAATATCAGCGAAGTCCAGAAATGGCCGCTTAAAGGCCCTCCTTGGTATGATGTCTACGCAGGGAACACATTGTGCAATGATTTGAGACAAAAATATGGTGATGATGATGATGACGATGATGCGTTAAGAGGCAAAGGAGGAAGCAGAGACAGAGAGAGAGTGGACACAAGCACCATCATGAGCACTTTTATCGGCCTTAATATCTCCCCGAGCACGCGCGCACACACGTACAGGCGCACGCACACGCAGGGCCGTAGTTAAATTGAAATATTTGCCGGCGTGTGTCACAAGCATGCAGCATGGTAATTATGACAGATCCGATTAGGCGGTTCCGAGTCGGGCGGCTCCGGGCTGCAGGTGCGACCTTGTGCATTCCTGCGTGTGTACATAAAATTAATTACAAGCATGGAGTGGGCGAGGGTGGGGGGTGGGGGGGGTGGCGAGAGAGCGCGCCCGGGCGGGGCGGGGGCGGCCGCTCCCACGGGGGGCACCCTAATGGAATATTTTCCCTGAGTCTAATAATACAGTTGGTATTGACTTGAGGTAATTAGGGGGATCATTAAAGCGCTTTTCCCGGCGTATTTGCCTGCCTGATCAGATTAGCGGGAATGGGCTTCAGAACAAGCCCTGTGTGGTCTGTCAGGAGGCGAGCGAGCAAGGCAAGGAGAGGCAAGGCGAGGAGGATGAGCTAGCTAGTGATGCTAAACCAGTGATGGATGCTGAGTTTGGTGCCTGGGCCTTCAGCGGCCTCTTAATGCCACCAAAGAGCGTGTTGCAATTTCAACAGCATGCAACATTATCATACAAAAATACTGATTATTAAAAGAATTCATGCTAGGTGAACTTGGCTGGAACAACAAGTTTTGCCAGACTATGGCAAAATACTGGGAAGATTCCATTGACATGGCAACATCGAGGCTGAGAATTGATTGGACAAAAAGATCAAATCTCAAGGCCACACAAAACGAGCTAAAAGCTATTTCTTTCTTTCTACCTTTTTAAAGCGTCCGCCCAACATACACTTCTGTAAAGCTACTGGTCAAACTCACGAGCTACTTCTTCCTCTACTGTCCAGATTATTTCCCGCCCGCCCGTGAACAGGAAGTCCTTCCCCCGCGGGGTTGGCGTCGTCCTCGGAGGAGGGAGGTAGGTAGGCGAGGAGTGACGCGTCAAAGCCGACAGATGGGGTGAGAGGTGGCGTAAGCGAGATGACAGGGGAGTCACAAAGTGCTATGAGCACGATCAGTGACGGCAGGAGGAAAAAGATGAGGAAGATGAGGAGGAGGGGAGAGAGAAAAAACATGCTGGTGGGAATTCCACCGTCCATTAAACAATTTAAAGAGAGGCTCATTTTCAGAGGGAAGGGGAGGATGCCGCCGTTTGCCGGATAATTCATTCCCTAAATTAATTATTCAGACAGCTGCCTCTCTAGTTCTGCAATAAGAGACAATTTGGTTCCCATGGCAACCTAATAAGCAAGCGGGAGATAAATAAATACATGAATAAATTAATAAACAGATGCTGCCTGTTTTTGAACCCCTTCGGGGCTGCCAGCTCTCATCTGCCTCATTTTTTACGGCTCTGCAAACATTACCAGCAAGGTACGGCGGGCGACTCCCCGACAAGAATGGGCTCGGTTATTAAACGTAGATGATTAATATTGTTGTTATTATTATTAATGCCGGGCACGAAGAGAACTGTGATCTCTTCTCCTAGTCATGTTAAAAGTCTCCTTCATTTTCAAAATAAAATGACATTTAGAGTTGCAATTGATCATTGAGGCTGGAACAGGCCATGAGAGATGACAAAAACAAAAGATTAAAAAAAGATATCTGTCGAGTTGTAGCAAGCACAAAGGACATGCACACTAATATATGCACCACATTTGGAAATTTGCGTTTAGGTTGATAGTTGACCACTAAGGCCATAAAAAGTCCTTGCAGATGAAACACCCCCGCCAAAAAAAAAGGGAGGAGTTAATCACTCCTTTCAAGCCATGATGCCACACAACACGCACACACACTGAAACTACAAATCACGTCGGTCCACTAAAGTGATTCCAACCAATTAGTCATTTTCAAAACAAGATGGCAGCAGTTGCAGCTATGTCGTCACCCTCCCTCCCTCGTTGCCCCCACCCTCCACAGACCGATGGCCGCCCCGCCCGCACCCTTCCCTCCACTCTTGGGACTGCCATGCCAGGCGAGTGCAGGGCGACAGATGGCATAGCCCCCCCATCCCCACCCCCTGTGCCCCCCCACCCTCACTCTCAACCTACTCTTCCACCACCTCCCTTGCCCACCCCCTCTGGTGGACCAGATCAGTGCCATTCTGTCTCATTAGAGCCTGGCTAATTAGCGTCGCCTCTTCCAGGGAGAATGAGCAAGGAAGGGGAGGCATGTGGGGCCTGGGTGGGGGTGGGGGGGTCCTGGTGGAGCGGCTCGACAGTCTCTACTGGTCATTGACAAGTCGGAGGGCTTTGAGCCCAGGTTCCCAGGGTGCTTGTTTTATAACAGGAGGGACTCTGATTCCATCTGTTGTGAAATTCCTCTAAGGAAGTGTCGGGAATGTTGCGACATAAAAGTTGTGTCAAAGGAATGAACGATACTCGAACCTTAGCCCCCCGCCCCTCCACATCAAGACAACCTGTGTCGCCCCCAACCCAATTTTAGCCTGCCAAGCAAACGAGTAGTTTTGGTTTCTGCCAATGACAACAAGGCGCTCGAAAAGCGGCACTGCTGCAAATAGCGATTATTTACTCAACTGCAGATGGGAGAGGCGTCGACTTTGGCAAGTCAAAAGTGGAGCTTGAATTTTAATTTGTGGAGGGGCAACTGTTTGTGGGAATACAAATCAGACTAAAATAAAGCTTTGTTGGGATTTTAAAAGGCATTTTCTAAACTGTATGCGTCGGTTCTATGGAGTTCTTATTTCTTTGGCATGGCTACGTCCATTGTCCAGTCATAAAAGGTATAGAAATGACCGTTTACCTCCATGCTACCAATCGCAACTCTACCAAAACGGCAGACACAACAAACATATCGGAGCTGTAATTCTATTACGGTAAATCTATTAGTCCAATTTTATGACTACTCTCCATGCAATGTCCCGTTCAAAATGGTCCATCTTGAAGAAGCACAATTCAGGGACGAAGATGAGAGTGGAGGATGGGCCCGACTGGCGGGAAGCCCAGATGGGGGTCCTGGAAAAGAATGGTTGGGGGCAGGGGCGGGGGTTGGGGGGGCTGGCACAGTTCTGTTACATCAGTGTGTTCGGTTCTCGACTATCCGTGGTGCATATCGGTGGTTCTGGTGGGCTAGTTCTCTCTTGAGTAGAATAGCGATAAACACTAGTCTACTGATGCATGCAACTGTGTGTGTGTGTGTGCGCAATATGGACGATGTGTAGGCCTCTCTCATTGTATTCCGCGTGTGTTTCGGGAAAAAGAGGGGAAGGGCAAATGGCGGGGATGTTGGATTTTTGCCATCCTTTTCCCCTCTCAAGGCTCGTAACCATCGCGGGCGGGCCTCTGCCAGCCTTTAACTACGCGCCCCTCACCCACACATTCAATGTGGCATTTCCATCCAGCGCACTTTAAAGACCAGGGAGTTCTTCACGTCACCTTTCGAGTCCTCACTTCAGTGATTTATAGTCGTAGTAAGTGTTAGCGTCATGAGTCGTGGGGATCCATTTCTGAATCGGTCCACTACGCTCCCGTTTGGCACCTTTAAGGCACAAGGTTGTGGTACCCAGGTAGAAGGGTACAGAAAAAGTGAGTTATGATCGTATACGCTAACTCAAATTGTTTGGCCAAAATAACAGCTTGATATTGATTCGACAGCCATCTCGTACGGAATAACAATCATTACTAGCGCGGCACTCAAGAGAGTGTGAGGAGGGTAAATATAGGGCGCTAAATGTGGGGAAGGGGGCTTCACATTTCCACCCACACCGCGGGCGGCGATGAAAGTGAATAAAAGTACAATCGTCTGCCCACGGCGTGAAACTCGAGCGGAACCTCCTTCCCCCTTCAACCACGCGGGACTAGCCAAAGATGCGTCCGCTGGGTTCTCATCGGAGTGCTACGTCACGTTTGGAAACTTTCCAAACGTGTTATTAGATGCAAAAGAAGATGCCGTGTGTTTTGATTGCAGACCTGACCAAAGGAACCGCAAAGATTGTCAAGTTGCGAGTTCAGAGGTGGCGACGGGAGGAAGAGCTGGCGCGGAAGTGGCAATGCCGGCCGGCTGGGTTGGTTGGTGGGAGGGTTGGGGGACAGGTTGGGGGGGGGAGGGGGGGTACCAGCTGCCCGGGGAGCGCCCATTACGAGATGGAGGCAGCGATAAGTGCTCTCCTAGGCCCCCTTTCGCAGGCATAATTAGCACACTTCTTATCTGCTCCTCAATTCACATTCACAGCCGCCCGCCATCAATGAAGCAGGCGGGAATCGGCGGCCAGACACAAGCGCGTTCCCCCGCAAAAAAAAAAAAAAAAATGCCTCGTACACCCCTTTCTCCCCCTCGTTTTTCCTCCCCAACCTTACGTCTTTGAACACAAAAACAGGGGTTTGTGCATCACACTTCAATTTGGTCAAACAAAGCAATCTGCCAGTGTAATCGTGCTAATCAGCAGGAAAAAAAAAATAAAGTCTTTGCAGATATTTCGGGATGATTCCACACCCCCGGTGATCTATTCCCCCCTTCCGCCTCCTCGTTTTTTTTTTTTATCAAGCGCGATTGTGGAACTCTTCCAGACTCTGTGAAAATCTTTAATAATAACGCATTATTTTAGGGTTTCTTTTGGGGGGGTTGGAACGGCTTTGTCAAAACGCAAAGTGAGGGGGTAGCGGTCGCACATCTTTGCCAGTTTTTAACGAGCGTGTGAGGGCAATCGTCCGTGTGGGAAGAATAATATCAACAATTTCAAATCCTAAGCCTTCAATTAGAGGCTCCCTGTGTGTGTTTTTGTAAACTGACGCCTGCCTGTGTGTGTGTGTGTGTGTACCTGGCTTTTGGAGGCGGCCACTTTGGCAAAGAGCGCCTGAGAGACTTTAGCCCTCTTCATCTCTCCCTGGATCTCGTCGTAGATGTTAGAGTTGATGTTGAGGATGCAGCTCTCCGTTTTGCCGTTCCACTCGCTGGGCAGAGGGGATGGCTTCACCTGCTCCCAAAGGAAAAATATTTCAAATTCCACAGCCTTTGCTTTGATTCTGCGAGTTTTATTAAGACACCGAACATGTCATTTTTTTTCTCTCAAGTCAAAAAAATAAAAAATACAACTTTAAAAAAAAGAAAATTCTCTTCATTATTTAGAGTATTGTTATGATTATTTTATTTTACTCACAGGAGAAAGGCCCACGGGAATGCGAGGGTTCCAGTCTTCGGGCCGCACGCTATTACAGTCTTCTCTTCGTGGCTGCACAAAAGACAACGCGGCCATTCATTTTAAAAACACACACACACACACACACATTTTGCCAACAACACTTTGATATGCTGTACTCTGTGATTTTGTTCTGGCGTGGAGGCAGAAGGATTAAACAACAAAATCAAATCATCTTCATTCAAGGCGTGCTGCTTCTTGACGAGATTCCTTTGACGAGGCAACAAGTTGCCTGATAAAAACGGAGAAACTATTAGCATATGAATCATCCTCATATAAGCGTGATGACGACGGGTTGGACCGGTGAGGATGCGTTTGTGGTTTCGGGTCGGGCCTAGGGCAAGAGTTACAGTGGTACTGGAACTCGTCATTCAGAGTTAAGTGTTATGGCGGCGGCGCGCACGAGTGCCGCCACATACCTCCGCATGTGTTTTTTTACAAGCCTATAAAAACCTTCCTCTGTTTCGGCCTCAATTGCCACCCTGCATGATTTATGTGCGCATATTCGCACCATATATGAGAGGCTGGCAGATGGCCAAGTGTGTGTGTGTGTGTGTGTGTGTGTGTGTGCGTGGTTTTGCGAGAATTGCCTCATGTAGGTCTACACGAGAGATGTCAGCATGCTTTAAATCACGCGGCTAAATGATATCAGCCCACAGATATTCCACTGATGTTGTTGATTGGAGAATAAGGCCGCAAATTAAAAAGGCGGACTACATTCCATGGCATCCCGACACCGGTTTGACAGCTTTGCTAAACAATTTTTTTTGGGGTAATAATAGTAAAAAAAGACTACTGCAATAAAAAGATGGATCGAGTCAGTTGTGTTTTATTGCTAACTAGCGAGGCGGAATTGGCATCGTAGTGTCAGACTGGTATTGGCGTTTATGAATAAGTGGATTTTTTTAATTTATTTTTTTTAAATTCAGTGCTACTGTTAGCAAAAGATTCTGAAACAAGGCATTTCAACAAATAGCTTTCTTCCTTGACTTGGGTGTTCTCTCCCGTTGACTGAACTGACACTTAAACACAGTGAGTCCGAATGTGAAGATGAGCTTTCAGCTGCAAAGTGGAAGCGCGGCTCCACCGCTTCACAATCACACTTTTGACTTTCTGTGACGGTGCGCAGCCATTTCAAAAGAGAGGGGGGGGGGGTGTGTGTACGGTTTATAGGCAGGCGACTATGCGAAAAACAGGACAGAGGAAGTCATTGTGGGCTGTTCTCGGCGGCAGGATGCTGCTGACAAATGCACTTCTCCTCGTACGTAGGGTTCCTTTCAACACGGATCACTGACTCGAGTTGTGTAGTTGTACATTTGGGCTTAATACCCAGCTTACTGGGGGGGGGAAAAAAAAAAAGTACGATTGCTTTCTTTGCAGGAGATGTAGAAGACTATGAAGGGCCGAAAGTGCCAAAATTAAATAACCATACCATTAAATGTTTAATTAAAAATGCCATAAATTAATTCAATGTTTCATTTATTAATTAAATATAGATTTAAATAGATCAAACGAATAAATGTGCCATTAAATAATTGAATGTGTTAGGAACCGTCATTAATTAAATTTCCAATGATTATATAAATACATATTTCTCAATTTCATTAAAACTGTAATGGTTCTGTGTTGCAGTGTTTCATGAATTGAATTTATGGTCAAATTCTCAGATATTTTTCTATTTCACCAGATATATTTGATTCATTTCGACCAGTTACAGAGGATGGATTCTGCTTTAAAGCGGAGAGAGTAATTGAATGGCCTCACCTGAACAGGCCGGTTTGGGGGGGTGCTGATGAGCGGGGCGGCGCCCATGGCGGACGCGGCGGTCAGGCTGCGCTCCCTCTCCTCCTGGTAAATCCGGTCACGCTCGGCCTCGGGCAGCTGCAGGAAGTTTTGCATGGCGCGCAGGTTAACCAGCAGCGACTGCGAGGCTGTTTTCGGGTCCTCTTCTTTGCGCAGGATCTCAGACAATAAGCCCTGTGGCGACACACGGACAAGGAACGTTCATGAAAAATTAAGAGTAGTTGTGGGAAGTGGTCGGGAGTTGCATGAATTGCTGGCTACTACTGGCTTTGTCCCTTATGGGACAACAATCCACCAAAGTCTTCATAGGCCAGGGAAGAAAACTGGTCAATAGTATTATCCAGAAATCAGACTCTCAAATAACATCAGAGAAAACCAAATTGGAGTGAAACTGGTTTCCAAACCCTGCGAGCAATCTTGGACATATTCTTAGAAGTGTGACACAGCTGGCAATCAGCATGTCCTCTTGTTTACTGGTAAATAGCGTTCCGTGGCGCATGATTGGCCCTTTTTAGGGATCTCTCGGTCACACGCTGAGCAATTCTCTCACCGTCAATAGGTGTGATTTGCTATGAAAACAATTTGACGGAGGCAATTTTCAGCCACTTGTGAGTTTATTTGTCAAAATGTTGGGCGGTGTTTGGTGTAAAAAGGAGAAAGTGTTCTCTTAATAAATGTCCATAAAAGATGTAGACTCTTCAGTGCAGAATTATACACTGGGCCCTTGTTATTATTCTTGGATCAAACAAATTGCAATTTTGAGGGATTCCCCAGAGAATAGAATTAACACAAACGCAGCAAAAATAATTCAGCCCCTGAAGGCAGTTGCATTTGGCAACATGAAATTTGGTAAGCGTGTCTATCATGAGTAGATCAAAATATAAACAATTCAAAGTCTCAAGAAGCCACAGGAAGTCCGCCATTTTGGTTACAAGTGGCCATTTTTGGTTCAAGTTGGTCAACTGTTTTTATAGGGTTTTTTTCCAGCCCCTGAAGGTGGTTGCTCGGCATGTCTATCACGAGTAAAAACCCACAAAAAGTCTCACGCCATGCCTGACAAGAAGTTACCAAACTTGCCATTGAAGTGCCATTTCTTGCCCAATCGATTTCGTCAAATCACTTAGCGCTTTCTCATGAAAAAAAAAAAGTTTCCATCTCAAGACCAATATGGCACGTTCCGACCAGCCGAACTGATGGCTATCAAATTTGTAGCACGTACATCAGACATCTAGATGTCTGACACGAGATTGTAAAAGTTGTTTTGTTTTCATTGCGTGTGGGTGGAGCAGGGCAGCCACATTTGATGACTGAACATAAATCACATCCTCAGCTCCTCCTTAAGCTTCCCTAACAACACCTACAGCTCAGCTTTTATTAAAAAGAAAAAACAGCTAATAAATAATCCCCCAAAGACAAGCTCCCAGACGGCACACAAGGCCACCGTCTTCTAGCAGCACAGATAACAGGTTGTTGTTTGTGTGAGAGACGGAGGAGAAACTCGACTGAAAGATTTTTATCATGTGTTTTTTTTTTTGGGGGTTCATCGAAGGCTTGGGGAATCGTAATAGCAATTCAAACAGGCGTTGGACTCACCTGAGTTCTGTTGAAGGCCACTCGGGCAAAGACGGCCTGCGATATGCCCGCCCGCTTGAGCTCGTCTCGGACCCACTGGTAGATCTCGGAGGACACCTCGGTGTTGGACCCCACCTGGGGCTCCAGGGGCTTGGCGTGCGAGCTGCGGTTGACGGGCGGGTGGTTAAGGTACTGTTGCGACAGCGACTGCTGCGCCAACAGACGGTTGACGGCGTACTGCTGGTTGAGGATCTGCGCCATCACCAGCTGCTGGTTGACCAGCTGGGGGCTGATGGGAGTGGACACCATGCCCGGGTGGTGCAGGCCGGGGGGCATCTGCCGCCCGCCCGCTTGACTCCCGCCGTGCTGCGGGGGTGGCGGCGGGGCGTGGGACAGCGGGGGCACGGGGGACGAGGGGGTCTGCTCCGCCGTGCTGCCCGGGATGGGCTGTTGCTGCTGCTGCTGGGAGAAGCCCAGGTGGTTGTGATTGTGGTTGGAGCCAGGCGGAGACAAGTCGGACAGGCCGTCCATCTCAGCTGGAGGGACGACGGTAAGAGGAGGACAGGAAATAAGGACGTGAAATTCAAAATAGTAAATGTGCTGAATAAATGGGTGGGAAGACTGGTGATGGAATTTGGGGAGACTCCTTTGCTTTGTAGATTCAGAAGGAACCGTATCTGGCTGTGAGGCCACGACGGCAATTAACGGCAGGGGTTTGTTTAAACGCCGTTCTTAACCGGCCGCATCGGCAGATGACGAATGTTTGTGCTTTTATCTTTGGACGTGAATGCGGCCTTTTCAAATTTCAGTGAGGGGGCCGCATTCATACGTGAACACCTCCACACTCAGCATTCACACAACTTGATGAAAACGCCACTCCGACATACATTTTAAGCAGATGATGAAGATTAAAAAAAAAAAAAAAAAAAAAAAAAACCCGCGTGGACCTTTTCCAAAAATACGCACCGTCGTCGCGCCAGTTTCTTGACTGTCAGCGAGCACAAAGCGAGCGGCCGAGATGAGTCTATTGAGCGTTTGTCAAAAACAAATGATGACGGAGGGGAGGGTGACGGGGGTTAGTGGGAGGAACAACAACAACAAAACAAAATCATCCTGGTAATAATCACGTCTTCTTTTTCCCGTAATCCCCGGGTCTCTGATGGCATGACTTGTATGTGAATGTGTGTGCGTGTTAGCGCTGGGGGGCATTGCCATGCAAATTGAATAGAGAAAAGGAGCATGCGGTCCCCGAAAGGAGGAGGAGGAGGTCCTCCTGTGGAATGGTGCCACAAAAGGGCCCCGGATTAAAGACACAATGGCAACGTGATGTGGGCCGCGGGGGTGAAGAAGTGAAGGAGGGGCTGAGGTTACATGAGAAATCAGTCGGGATGGAAAATTTGGAATATACTCGTTCCACGATCAATACAACTCCAAAGCCACCCCGGTTGTCATAATCTTACATGAATCAAATATTTTAGAAAGAGAGGGGGGTCCAATATTTTGGATAAAAATTCAGAAAAATGTTCATGAATTTTAACTTTGCCAGTGGGTGACACCAAGTGTGTGTGTGGTCAAAACATACCTAGCGCATTAGCACGGGGGCTCTCGCGAAGGACGCACGTGCCCAGGTAGCCCTCCAGCTGGGAAGATTGGCGAATGCCTGCGGAGGGACAGGGCACACCAAAAGTCAATATGTCAGCCAGGCACATTAATGACTGACAACCGTGGGAAGTAATACAGAATAACAGCGGGCATGCAGAAAAAAAAAAAAAAAAACGTTATTAATAAGGCAAAAAAGTTTATTAATAAGTTTGCTACGATTCAATTTGTGTGCCTTAGGGGAAACTAAAACAACATAGATGTGAAGCAGTTAGCAGACACATAGATCTTAAACAACTGAAGTGTGAGGGATTTTAATCCTACAATGACCATTTACAGGCCAATGGGCCTTGGTTGGGGGGAAAAAAAAAAAAGAAAAGAAAAAAAGCCCCCCTAACCCTCCATTTGTTTTCAGCGTGATTGGATCAAATCAAAGCAAAGTCAGCTCAGCTGCTAAATAGTGCGGCGTAATCTCAAATTATTAGATAACAAGATAAAAATGTGTCGGCCGCTTCATGTGACAGCAGCCGAGACAAAGACGCACTTAGTCAGATAGTATATTGTATTAGTGCTTGTGTGTGTGTGAAGGACAAAAGTGTGTGTCAGATTTTTTTTTTTGTAAAACCCCACCCCGCCCGGTTCTGCTTACCCATCATATCCTTTGTCTTCTTGAAATGTTTATACCAGCGCCCGAATTCTTGACACTTTGCCGCTGACACATTTGCATAGTAAGTGCTGTTGACAATGGAGGAAATCATACTCTGAAAGAGATTGATTGAGAAAGAGCGAGAGAGAGAGAGAGAGAGCGAGAGAGAGAGGGGTGGGGGCAAGAGAGTGACAGACAGTTACATTAGAATCCCGACGCGGAATTAAAATAAAATAGTAATTAATAAAATATTTGTGAAACAAGCGCAGCGGAAAAATAAACTCAATGAGAACTTAAGAAAAAAAAAAAAAACCAGTTCACAGATGTGAAGCAGTTATCAGACTTAATTAATTTTGTGCTATCGAGTAACGGCCAAATGCATTCCAGTGGTTCTGTTTGGTGGCCCCCATGCAACACAGATGTGAAGAAGTTGTCAGAAATGACGGCACAAGTGAAACACATCAGGCATGCAAGCAGATTGGGTTGAGAACAACAAAGGGAAATGACAAAAAGGCCTTTGCCTACTCTGCCTTTTTATCAAATGCCACAAGAGTTTGTCTGGAGTTTTTTTCCTTGTGTTTAATCATACGGGGAAGCTGTGCATCTGTTGAGCACAGAAGAAATCTTTACCTTCACAAGGCGTATGGAGTCGTTTAATAATAATAATCGCAGCAGCTGGTTCCGTTTGAACCAATCTGTTGGCGACTCGGACTTGAAGGAGTTGGCGGGTCGCGGAGAGCTTGTCGGCCGCCGGACCCTCGCCTTCCTCCTCCTCTTCCTCGGAAATTAGCAAAGAGGTTCTTCTTCTCCTCCGTGGCGGCTTTTCATTATTAAAATGAATGTTTGAACACCTCGCTGGCCTCCGGGTGTATATCGAGGTTGGCGTGCGGGTGGGGTTAGTTTTTGATCATCATACATATTCAAAAGAGCCCAACCATCTGTTTTTAAATTACAGGTATATGCCGTCTTTATCATTTTCCGTAATGTATGCGTTGGGGGAGGATGCAGGCGAGCGCAGTAAGCTCCACCGAGACGCTGATGATGCTCTTCAGCAACAATAGGAGATGATCCCCGCAACTCCTGACCTCCTAGTCACCCCGTTTATTTTTACTATGAGGAGTAGAGGCAATCCGGGTCATTTGTGGTGTTTACAAGAAGCCCTGTTAGCAATGCGGTGTCAGGGCTAACCGGTGTTAGTGAAAGTTGGGATGCATTTCAAGAAAAATATTTCGTGTCAACTGCCTTTCATGGCAACAGCGGTGAAGGGGTGTCTCAAAAAACAAAACAAAAAGGAAGATTGTTGTGGCCTGATTTGATTTCTGACACAAGGACAGTTGTCAGGAAGCTTGCGTTAGAGCACGCGGGTGTTTGGTGTAATGTAACCCAATGTCATGTTGAGTTACATATTTCCATTGACTAAATACGAGTTAGTCCTACTGGATTTGTCACCGGTTTATAGCATATGTTGGATCAATGTATCCCAAGCGACACCTGGGGAGGGGAGGGGGGCCAATTAGTGTCGTCTGGGTTGGGGGGGGCTCAGAAATGGAGGCGAGCGGGATGAGGCACATTCGGACATGCGGCGTATTACAAAGCCACCTTTTGTGGCTGGTCTGAAAAGCCTTCATTCAATTTGAGTTGAGCTGAGCTGAGTGGAGGGTTAGCAAGGCAAAATATTCCTTTTAATGGTTCATACATTTATGCATGACGGCCTTCGTTTCGTCCGATTGGAGTTTAGCCTTTTTATCTGGGCTTTTAATGTAGTGAATGCTGGTGCGTCCACCGCTACCTGGCTCAGCCTGCCCAAATTCCCCTCCAGCCAGCCATCCATGTTTTATTTACAGTGTATCTGGGCTGAGGCTCCCTTCGCTCTTTCTTACCCCCCCCCCCCCCCCCTCTCTCCGCAATGCCTTTCCAAGGCTGGCTTACCCTCGGCGCCATCTTTGACACAGATGTTCTAATAAACGCTGCTCATTAATCAGCCCTCTCCCTCAATATATCACGCCGGCTCTCTCGCGGGGGGCCCGGCCTCGTGATTGCGTGTGTGCGACACACAACAACAACAACACAACACGACACATAACAGAACCCTGTGATGCCATCTCGGTACCATTGGGAAGGTTCTATTCCATGTCAACAGGTAACATGGTTCTGCACCTGTGTGTGTCGTGTGTGTGATAGCCATCTGCAGCTCACTGAGCTTATCAGCAGGACCAGGAAGTGGCACTGGGCGACTATCAGGCCCCAACATCTACTCTGTTCCCCATCGAGGGAGACAAGAAGTGTGTGTGGTGCAGCGTCTCACACACATACGCAGACGGGCAGATTAGCACACCTACACAATCGGGCACATGCGTTCCAATTCGGGCAGGGAGCAAAACTGCATTTGCCACCTCGCCAACATCGCAGCTCAATTATGCCATCCACCTCAACGGGGGTGACCCACAAAACGCTCCCTCCCCCCCAAATACATAAACGCGCACACACATTTACACTAAGATGGCATTTTGATGACTCTTTGCAGCTGGCGCATCCGCGTGTGTCTGAAGATTGGGGGGGGTTGGAGCTCGTTGGTTGCCATAGTTCCTGTCCAAGTGGGCAAAGCGGGGCTGCCAAGCTTGGTAGCGACCAACCACATCGCTAAACCCTGATTGGCTGAATGAAGCGAGTGGGATTAACACGCTTTTAAGCCTTCAGTGTAGCGGTCGTGGCTAAACACGAATATTCAATTCGTGGACATGACACCAATGACTTTAGTCCCTGGTGATAACCAAGGACTGAATAATTTTGGCAACATTGTTTGGGGGGAGGATAAGGAAGGAAGGCGGAGCACGCAAGGATGGGGAGAAGAACTTCAAGACAGATGTGCGACCACTAGCGCACCGTGCCGCCATTTAAAATAAATAAACAGCTAAATAAATAGTCGACAAATAAAAGGTGGCCCCCTGAGTCGTGCTTTCCAACTTCCACCGCGGTTCAAGGTAACAGAAGTTGAGCCAAAAAAACGTGTCGGGTCAAATGGAACCCTACCGAGATGACAGATGGCAAAAGCATGGAGATGTGCGCCGGCCGCATCGATTGCGCGAAGGTGCGAAATGAAAACAAAGCAGATTTTCTTCATGACCCCGGGTTGCGGCGCTGCTAAGCGACACACAAGCTGTTGCCTCTGAATAATAGAAAACAACTAGGAACTTCACTTTGTGTTTTTCCGCACTTGGTTTATCCAAACGATGACGATTGGATGTTGCTTTGCTGGCATTACTACATGGCTTGAAACAAAATGCAAATAAAACCTGTTTTTATTGGCGAAGCTCATTCTGAATCTTCTCAAACAACTCCCTCTTCCATTTTAGCCTTTTAGGGTCAATTTGGCCTTTTCCTGGAGTCCATCAAAGGTCAATTTATCTTTGAGATTGTGCTACCAAATATACGACACAGATGGGCGACCTAAATTGCACCGAATTTGAAACGCTCAGACGTCATTTCCACAAATTCTGAAAACTATAAACCACACGCCAACATATTAGCACCCAAAAATACAGAAACAGCTCTAGCTACAAGCTCAATAACGGACATATTGTTATACAATAATAATAAAAAGAAGAGTTGAAGAGATTTTTTTGCACTCACTAGAGAACTCAGGCATTCTTCAATTTAATTTAAAATTGGTGTGTGTGTGTGTGTGTGTGTGTGTGTTTGCCTGTGTGTGTGTGCGCACTCTCTTCTGAGCCTTCTTCACATATGGACCGTAAACAGGGTGATTACCAGACTGGGCTGGGCTCCGCCTGAACGCCACCCAGGGACTCTTTACATCATCAGCGCACTGCTCATGCCCGGCTAAACACACAAACACGCCGCCGCATTGCTAAAGAACACACGTACACACGCATACAACAACTACACACACACCCACAGTGCACGAGAGGGTCTCCAGGTGACCGTAGGCTAGCCTGAAAGGAGATGGGGTAGCACATATACTGACAATATGCAGCACAATGAAATACACTTTGGACTCACGCATTGCACAAACTTTGCATCGACACACGCGCGCACACACACACACATGCACACACACACTCACGGAGAAATATGGCCGTTTCATTGCATCGAGTCCAGAGCTGCCACCGTGATATAGTGACTAGAGTGCCTGTTTAGCAGGATATATGCACACTCGTGTGTGTGTGGCTATTGCAGAGTAACTCACAAGATTTTGCCAACAACAATATTGTGATGTCGAGATAATGGAAATGGATCAATTGGAAGAAAACCATCTGATGCCAGGAAGAGTGCCGTAAACCACAAGCTCCTCAAATTGGGGTCCACATAACATGTAAAATATATGACATGTATTATTGGAATGGGCATGGATGGATGGACATTATAAATATTCTCTCTAAAAAAAAAAAAAAAAATTAAGTTAAATTGATATCGTCTAAATATGTGACTTTTTAAAAAAAAAATTGGCAACTACACAATTTATCAAATTTAGCCGGTTCTCCGGAACCAAAAGGTTTGTGAACCACTAACCCTAAAAAAATAAAATGAAAAAATCTGACTGTTCATTTTTGTGGGTATAAAAAGCAAAGATGTGCTTTCATTGGTTTGGATTGGAAAGCTAATGGAACAGATCAAACTCAGGGCATTTGATAAAAATGTAACAGTAAGTCAAGGACACAAAGTGTGTGTGTGTGTGTGTGTGTACTTTTGTGCAGCATAGCTGGCCTATTGGTTGATCTTAGAATATGTTTTAAAGGGGGAGTAATAAGCAGACTGGGCTTCAGCACCTGTGATAAGGGGCATTCTTTAGCCAGAGAGCTCTGATTCATGTCTTTGAGTAACTCCTTGAGGGCGTTTCTTACTGTAGAGTGGCTCCATTGCTCTGGTGGTAGGTCCTCCAGCTTAGGACAACTGCGGAGACAAAAGAAAAAAGGGGGGTAGGAGATGTGGGGAGGGAGGGCATTTGAGAAGACGATAGGAATAATGAGAAACAATTCAGATGGAGAGCAGGCAGATAGCACTGATGCTATCTTGAATTAAATTATAGGCAGTAATTCAATGTTCGACATGATTTAATCTTCATTAAAATGTTAGGACAATTCCTTGAAATGTGGGATAATAAAAGCCATCTTTGAAATCGGCGGAATAATACAATAACCTTACGTGACGCTCCGATTCAGTAGTTACGACATGCCCCTTCGCTAAGCTAGGAGGGCAAAGTGCAGCGCGTTTCATTTGAGTGGACGACAAGAAAACAGTTTTTTTTTTCTCCCAAATGTTGTACGCTTTGACGTTGACCTCATAAAAATGGGTTAAGAAACAAGCAAGTTACGACTTTATTTCAATATCTTGGATGGGAACGTCGCCCTTCCCAACATGGCCGACACGTCGGGCATTTCATTAGCCGGCTGCTACAGTCCGGAGGTACTTTCAGGAGTGCATATGACAAGTACAGTATATTCCAAACGGGATATACAGCATTGGTGTGTTTGAAGTGGCAGACTGAGCTGTAAAGAAGAAGCACCATCACCACCACCACCACCTCCTCCTCCTCCTCCTCTTCCCCCCCCTCTCGCTCTCCATCCTCTCAGTTTTCCTGCTGCAAGCGCCCCTCCAAGACAGACAGATTTCATTTGGCGCATCAAGCAGATGCATCTGGAGATTAGTCGCTCGCTCTCTCCCTCTTTCCCTCTCTCGCTCCCTTGCTTTCATATTCTCTCTCTCTCTCGCTCTCCTGATTGTTCTGATTAGTTAATTACTTTATACAACACATCTGCTGGATTGATGCATGAATTATACATCAGCTGCATGTGGCCGCCGCCGCCGCCGCTGCTATTATTTTGTCTTACTTCTACCTTCTCAACGCGCTCTGCCAAAACATTGGCTACATGTCTGCAGTAGTCAGGTGGGGGACAAGCGATGTGGATTGGTGGGGGGCGGGATAATGGGGAAAATAACAACAAGGCGCAGGAAATGTACACGCAAAGTACATTAGCGTGTTAGCTGATTCCAAATTGGTGTCGTTTTTACTCCTGTCGGGGTAGCCGAGGGTCTAAGGGTGTCAAATTTAAGAGTTTGACGACTAGGACGAAAATGTATTCGCAATAATTTATGTAACACAATACATGGGGGGGAAAATACAAAAGAATTTGAGATACGTGCTTTGATGGACAAAGTATTAGAACCATCAAAAGGTCTCTGTATGAGTCAGTAAATTCATTTAGGAATTGCGTTGGAATTTGTCGGACAGATATGACCACATGACACCAAAGAATTGCTCGGAATCACATGAAAGGGGGGGAAATTCTTTTTTTAAAACTGTTTGTTCACTCAAAACCCTCCATTTACATTGTCAAAATAAAAATCTTTTTTATTTTTTAAATGTTATCAAAGCTCTTTTTGTGCTGGCCTTTTTTTTTTTTTTTTTTTTACATAACAGGCAGAGGCTTTGAATTAGAATGTACATGTTCGTCTAAATCGTTAGGAACGAGCTCAAATACGGCTCGTCTTGTGTCGTCCAGCGGTACACACTCAATGCAGGTATGCGACACACGCACACAGACGGGCACCCACAATCATCCAAGTGGCACCGGTGTTGAACCAGTGCCAGCTGCATGCTAAGCCAGCGTAGCGTTGTGGGGGCAGGTCTCTAGAGATCTGCTCTTCCATTTTTTCTGTCACTTCTCTACCTCCTTCTGTCTCCCATGTTCATCAACAAAGACACACACACGCACGCTCGCTCGCTCGCACAGCAGCAGGAACACAGAAGGTTGTGTTTATTTCCAGCATGCTGGCCTTGAATGCATGGATAGCCATCCTCCTCCTGCTCACTTGCGTCTCCCCTCCGGGTTTTTTGAGCTACCGCAGCAATTTGCTGTGCGTTTGTGTGTGTGTGTGTGCACGTGAGCGCCCCTAACCTGTGCAGCTGGATCTTGAGCGTGACCACGTGGTAGACATCCTGCAGCATGTCGGCCACCGTGGCGTCAGGCGCGTCCGTCACGTATGACAGGGGGATGGGGTTCCACTTGCCCACCTGAATCATACCTGGTGGAAGATTGAATATTATTCTAAATTTTATTTTGGAGGGGGGGGGTGGATAAGGAAGTGCACGACGACGACTCTTACCTTTGGCCTGGGCGGCTGAGCTGTGCGAGTAGCCTAGCGAGAGCAGCGCCATCTCGATGAGCTGGTTGAAGAGCATGTCCTTGCGGACCAGCACGAACTCGGCGTGCTCCTCCTTGCTGTCAAAATCCAAGGGGTTCTCGTAGTGCTCCACCACGCAGAAGACGGGCAGCATGTTGCCTGCCAGACACACACACACACACACACACATTGCAAACTTTTGAGTGATTGCTGTCTATGCACAAAGGTCATGTGAAGATCATAAAAAATAATTTTTCGTCTTTTATGGGACAATTTCTATCTTGACCCTGTCGTCCATTTGTGTCGACACCAAAGTGAGAAATTAAAGACTTTGGCAGCGAAAGAAGCTGCATAGTAACCCATGCTGAAGCTCATTTTAAGATGCGGTTTTAGTCGTTTTGTTTGCTGTCTTTGGTCAGTGTGAAATGGAGGAAGAGTACTTTGACAAAAGTTTTGGACCAACAGCAAAGAAAAGATGTTTCTACATTTGCTAATATTTTATCCCTCTAGACTTTGATGTGTCCTACGAGCATAAATTAGCGATCTTTTTTTTTTTTTATAAATGGTTCTAGTACCACTTAAAAAGCAAACTGGGAATAATTTTGTATGTATGTTGGCTAGTTCTCGGTGGACCACATTTTGAAATCTGGGGATGGGCAAAGTTCTTTTATGAGAATCTTCAATGGGCACAATACTCGCCTCTAGTCGGAATACCTTTGGATCCATATCTAAACGCGGTTAAAAGTTCAAAACCTGTCTAAATATCACTACAGCTGCAAAATAATATGAAAAATTCCCTAAATAAGAAAAGTACTTTGAAGCACACCGCGATGAAATGTTAAGTCCACGAGAGCGAGGTCATGTTCTCCCACCATTGTCCTCTGCCCATTAGACGTCCTAATATTTCCCAATCCCTGGCATTCCAGAAGATGCGCGCAGAGCCCTGGCAAAACAATCAATCGGCCCACAGATGCCCGGGAATGTGCTGAAAGGGCTGCTTTTCCTCCTGCCTCCATTTTAATAGATAAAGATCTAACAATAAAGACTGCTGTGTAGGTTCATTTGAGAGGGGCGGGCGGGGGAGGATCAATACCGGCTTTGTTTCCCGGGTAGCCCGCAGACGGGCGGCGGTAAATATTGTTCCGGCGCTCGGACACAATGCCCGCTGTGGGCCCTCTCGCCAAGGCTTCGGCGAGGCCCTTCCGCCGCAGATGATGGAGGTGAGAAATAATCCTCTCTCAGTTGGAGCGCCGCACTCGCAGATTTAAAAAGGAAAAAAAAAACGGCACATCCCAGGACGCCTTCACAGCTAACAACTCTCAAACAAAAACAGATTTTAAATCATGAATGAGAAAATAAGCCCATCAAAAGGAGTTGCAGTTTCTCCAAAAATAATTTTGACAGTATGTTGTAAATTTTCACCTATCACGGATAGGTCTGGAATATTAAACAATAATTGACTGTTTAGTGGTCCAAAGCTTGAAACGTGGGCCCTCTCGTGAAGGTTTGGCGGCGGCGCGGCACGGCCGCTGGGCCCTCCTCACTCCTTCCACTCAGAATGATGAAGGTGAGGAATTAGGCTCTCTCAGCTGGAGCGCCACAGTCGCAGATTTAAAAGGAGCGACGGCGAGGAAAGAACGGCCCATCTGAGGACGCCTTCCCAGCAAAACAAAGCCACTGTACTCACGCCAAGTGCAATTAAGACTCGGAACCTGCAGCTTTTCCAAACTCATTTCAAAAACAAAACATCGTAACTATTAAAAAGAAAAAAAAGAAAAAGGGCCCCGCCTCTTTTTTGGACAGCTTTGGCGGGCTTCAAGAAAAACGATGTCATAATCACAAAATGGCTCTTGGAGGATGGGGAAAGTGCAGGCGGGTAAACAAATAAAGGTCAGTGGAGACGGTTTGAGTATTCTATACCTGATTGCATATATAAAGAAAATATAAGTGAAAAAAAATTAAGTGCCTTCATTTAAAAAAATAATTGGGGGGGTGATGTCATCATCGCAAAGTGGCTCTTGGAGGACGGGAACGTTGCGGGCGGGTAAACAAAAAAGTCGGAGGAGCGATGACACAGCAGCAGCGAGGCAGCACGACACAGGGATGATTCTCACAGTGCTCCTCTGTTTGCCATTGTCTGACACAATAAATGTGTGTGCGAGTGTGTGTGCGTGCCTTTGCATGCTGCGATGACTAAAGGAGCATTGTGACGAAAGTTTAAGAGTTTTGGAGCGCATGCATGCAGGCAGAGGGGAATGGGGAGGTACAAACATCCTCAACTTTAACTGGAAATGAGTGTGATTGGGTTAAACTCAGCAGCTTTTTTTTATTATTATTATTACTGCACCAAATCTTCATTAAATCTGTCTGATTTCCTGATTTTTGGTTGTGGGGCTAAAACGACAGCCAATGACTTGGGTCTTTGGCTTGCAATTTCCTTGCCCCACTATAAAAGAACTTTAGCGCTTCTTTTAGCACGAGCAGTTATCTGGCGCAACAGCAACACGCTCTTAGCTAGCTCGCTATGCTAACAGCGTCGCCCGTAGTGCTACGATTATCATTTAAAACTTAGCGCACTGTGTAAACTGTGAATGTAAAATAGTTGCAAACAAAGGATGGTACGAAATCAAATGTGAACGCTATGTAAACCAAAGAGACACACCAATGTTAAAGTGACAGACGTAGGCTAATTCGAAATAGTCGTCGGAAGCATCTTATTTGTTTGTAGCTCCAAGCGCTTCTTTTAAATGTGTACATTTGTTTAAGAAGCAGACATCATTCTAACACAAACACAATAAACTAATAACTAGCAGACAATGTCGGAAGTTTGTGGTAGGACTCAGTGTTCGTGTTCTACGGGCATACCGCATTTCAATTTTGAGGGAATTAAAACATGTGTAAAAGCAACGTACCACGCTTGTGGTAGGTCTTGAGGAGGTGATTGGCGGGCTTGTAGGGCAATCCGGACAGTTTGGCGCCGGTGCTGCCCAGCCTGGCCCTCCCCAGGGGGCTGCCGTTCTGCTCCATGCGAGGCAGCTTGGCGGGCGGCGGCTTGGCCTCGGCCATGCTGTTGACCAGCTCGGCGTTCTCCTTGCCCAGACACGTCTCGCTGAGATGGTCCATCATCATCTCAGCAACCCTCGACTCGCTGCGGTCACCTGTGAAGACATGGGAAAGTTCTTAGCGCAGGGTCTCAAACACATATGGGTGGTGGCAAAAGAAACATTTTGTTATAGGTTATATGTTAGCCTAAGAAGTCTTAGCATGTGAGCTAATCGCCTTTGAAATGGTTCCAACGTAAATTGGTTTTGACTGCCTCAGTCAGCACTTTTTTGACTCGTTAGCATAAAAACTGTTAGCATGTTAGAATAGTAGCATAGCTGATTGGGGCTGTGTGCGACCAAAGTTAAAATTTTAAAATCTTTACGCGCGGGATGCACAATGTTAGCATACCAACTGTTAGCATTTTAACAACAGTTGTTAAAAACTGGACTCTTGTAAGTGGTTGAAGACTTACGTGTTAGCACTTCTGTCGGAATTGCTTTTTCTATCGCGTTCACTCATTTTTTTTTTTTTTCTTTCTACCACATGTATTATGTATGGACGTCCCACTAGCGAGTCCCACGCGAGGTGGGCCAAACAAGTTGATTTTTTTTTATATAAGCGAGAACACATTAATTTTCAGGGAGATTCCACTTGGATGCGTACAGTGGCGGGCTATGAGGTTCTGCAGCCGAGCACGCAGGGTGGAGGATTGGCTGAGGTTTGGACAAGGCTTTCCGTTGGTTTGTGTAACAACACGCAAGGAAATTTTGCAGTGTGACAACTTAACAGGTTTAGACTTTCCTTTCTGCTCTAATCCACAATTAAGTCAGTTTGACCCATGACGTGTGTGCTGTCATTCTATTTTTGGTCATTGATTTGTTTCATTTTACCTCCCGTTTTGTTTTTGCAATACACTTGAATGCAATAATGACAGTTGATTAGTTATTTAATTTCTCAATGAAAAGAAAACTCAATTATAAAAATCTTGATAACAAGCCTACAGTGTGCATAACCACACTTGTAAGTAGTTGTGAATTTAGCTCAATTAACATTGTGGTTTTAAAAAGTTAGAATTATTTCTTATTGTTGTTCTTCAACTTTCAAAAAAGGTTCCATTTGACCCATGTTTCAGTTTCAACAGTGTCAGAGATTAAATGAACCCCCCCAAAACCTTGTTGTAGTAAGTTTTAACTACTTCATTGTCTTTTGTGTAATTTAAATGGGTGGATTAGATCCTGGGGTAATTTCTTTTTCCAAAAGCCGCTGTAAACCCCGATAGTAGGTCCATTTAGACAATCACAAACCCGAAGAAAGTCACTTCTGGAACAGGCACAATAAACAACAGAAGCAAAATCAAGGAAAGCAGAAGCATATGGGTGGATGGACAGTTGTGCACAATCAAACCACTTTCACACAATATAGATTAAAACAACACACACAAATTGTATCGTTTGAATACAGCCATGGCCGAATTGTAGTGTCTATTAGGTCGTTTGCTGGGGTTGCACGAGTGTGTAAGAGTCACGGTGCATGTCAGTGCATCGTGTTAATTCACTGGCCCTGTCAAAGAGGACAAACTCGACCACCCCCGCATCCAAAGATCATCAACTCCCCCCATTCATGACGCGCAATGAGCCAAGTAATTCCCTGCAATTAGGGCAGAAAAGTGAGGGATGAGGGTGGGGGCATAGAGAAGGAATCCACACCACGGGATCAAAGTCAAATCCACATCAATAATAATTATTATATTCCTCTTGCATCTCCTTTGCATCCGTGAAAAGTTATCATGGATTTGTGCGACGTCGTTTTGCATTCTACTCTTGACTTTCAGGAACATAGTAAATTAAAATCAGCTGGGGATTTTTAAATGACAAATTATTGAAACATGAGAAGTTGTAAGAAAGGAGTTAGAAATTATAGGAACCAACCTGGAAAGAAGCAGCTTGCCAACCACTTGGATTCCTCTTTTCTTCAAGTTTGGCCAGGGTAGACTGATAAGTTTTAAAAACGAATAACAATAATAAATAAAGCAAACTTCCTGTGGGCAGGTAAGTGACAGCGAGGGCGAGGGAGGGCGTGGAAGTCAAGCCGGCTGTTCGGAGGCTCCGGCGGGCAAGAGGCGGGACCACCAACCGGTGTTGGGGCTGGGTGAGAGTCTGCGCTACGTTAGCTTACACCGTCCGGCGACATGGATGCGGACAAACAAACCGAAGAAAAACAACAACAAGCGGGTGCAAAGTGAGCAGTTTGCCACTACTTCGCCCAAAAATACAAACATGGCCGTGGGAGGCTGAGGGGGGGAGAGGCTGCCAGCCTGCCCGCTAGCCGCCGCCGGGAAGCGGACAGCGTACGGAACGGAACATGGTAGCCACCGCAGCCACCACAACCCACACAGGCACCGGCGACACCGCGCTTCAAAGCCGGGGTGCTTTGGAACTAGCTAACGAGAAGGCGAGAAGGAACCAGCGTCCTCTCAGCTGTTGGTAACGCCGAGCCGGAACGCGATACGGAGCGGCTTCGCCACATTCAAAACAACGGGAGAGAAAAGACGAGGGGAGGTCAAAAAGTGCCGTTCACTTTCCCGACGTCGCGGATAAACGACGCTCCCCAGCCGGGTGCTCGTCCGCGGGGCTGGTCGCGCTGCTATATCGCCGCCAATGCCGTCTGGAGGTGGAAGAGGATGCGGAGGAAGGTGTCTCGCTACTCGGGCTCGGAGCTCCTGTGCCTCGGCTATCCGCCTTTCGGTCTCTCCCCCTCTCTCGCTCCGGCTCTCCCTGCGTGTCCCCATTAAATTATTAGTTGTATTGACTCATCGCCCTCCTCCTCCTCCGCCTCTCTCTCTATCTCTCTCTCGCTCTCTCCCTCCCTCCCTCCCTCTGCTTCTCTCCCCGCTGCTCCCTCTCCCCTCGGCAGGCACATGGCGCGACCGAGGGGGCTGCAACATTTCCGGGGTGATGGGGGTAAACTGACGGTAAACTAGTCCCTGGAGAGGAGCGGATGATTCCACCTGCACACCGGCCGTAAAAGTCCCGATGGCGGGCGGGTGGGTGGGGGCGCTTAAAGTGGAAAAAGTGCGCGGAGGAATTTCTAATCATCTTGATTGGAGTGAGAAGGACCCCTGCATTTATTAGTGGCAACTATAAATCAGTAAAATCCATCATTCATATTTTCATGGCCACTTTTTGTTTGTATTTATTGATCATCAAGGTGGAAAACGTGGGGGGGTTGTCTCAGTTTTTTCCCCCTTTCCAAATACTATTTACTTTTTCTGTTTTAGGAATAGAACATCAATATTAAATATGCTACAATACAGTTTCTATCTATGGAGAGTACAAATGATTTTTACAGAACATGCAGTGAAACTTTTTCCATTCACTGTTGTAGTAGTGGTACAATGAATCAAGCCACAGAACATGCAGCGACATCACAATGAACTTAAAAATCTTTTGTTACACCCGTTTTTCTTCACAGTTGTCATTACACAACAAAGCCGATGTCAACAAAACACTGACTTGACAATCAGGACATTCTCACATTCCGAGTTCCGCGGTGTAACTTCCAAGAAAACCTGTGTAGCAGGTCATCATGCCTTGACACGATGCCATTTTACCAGCCCAAAATATTTGACAAGCTCCACAAAAGTACCAACTGTCAACACGCATGGAGAGACTGCGCACAGATTGTGCAAATACTCGCAAGCTGACATTGTAATTAATGAAGCAAGCCTATTTTATATACTGGCAGCTGATGTCTCTTTGACGTGTCAATAAATCCAACTGAGATTTGATTAAACTAAACTCTTGAGCTTGTGTCCCATGTGTTGGCATTTCCAAATCATTTATTCCCATAGGAGTGAACGGGGTGCCACGTTGCGCTAGTGGTTAGCACATGTGCCTCACCGCTTTGAGGTTGGGGGGGAGGGGGGGGGGGGTCTGTATGGAGTGGGTTTACCCTAATGAGGATTAGGAAGATGGAAGAATTAGTGGAAGGAGAAATTATTCATTCGGCCTAAGATATCGGCATTCTAAAACAGTCATTAACATTTTAGGCCCGCGATATAAGCGGCATGGTCGAACTTGACTGGAATGGAAGAAGACAGTTTGCAGGCTGGCGGTTTGAGTCCTGCACATTTACCAACCCGCTGCCACGAGATACTGCGACCTCGGTTCGGGTTTTGAGGCACCACTAACAAATTACTTCTATTGAACCACCAAAACATGTCAAGATTGTCAAGGAAGTGGTTCTGCCCGCTCATTTTACCTGCGCTATGCTAGCTTAACTTTGTGAGAAAGTTTGTGCCTGGTTTTCAGATGTGGCATTTAAAATCAGACATCGTTGATCATTTACAATGCACACCACAAATGTGCATATATTCCTTCCGGAACACCCAAAATCCGTTGGGTAAACGCAAATATTGGGTGCACCTGTCAGCTAGCTCAGCTAGCATGTCTGTTTACATGAGCGATCGAGGTTGTGGCCATTTTTTGAGACGTGCGAATCTTTAGTAGGTTTTGTTTTTGCTACTTGTCTGGCACCAGCACAAAACACACACACATACACACACACACAGGCTAGTCTAAGTTATTATTGTTCTTACAGGAAAGAAAAGAACAGTTCACACTTAGCAATCTTTTCATACTTTCCAAAACAATGACCGTCCAATTTGTGGCTGTGTTTGACTGAACAAGATCCACCGCAATTACTTATAACCTGATTTTATAATTAAAGGTGGTGAAGACAGAAGAACAGGAAACCGACAAACAAGAAAGCACGTTTGCTAACTAACAACAAAAGTAGAGGTGGCAAAGCAATATTTTCAGTCGCAACGATAAACGTGGTAATCGCCTCGTCTTTGCAAAGCCGCTGTTTGATAAACAGGCCGACCACAGACGCTTTCACGTTAAGTCACGTGACATAAATGAAGAAGAGGTGTTGCGTTGCGCTTAACCCCTAATCGTTGTTGCACGCAACCGTGTGAGGTCAAAGGTTTGTCTGGTCCTCCTGAATTTGCCGCAAGACGCGAGAACGGAAACGAAGAGTTGTCTCACGACTGCTGCAGTTTTTATTTTTTTATTATTATAAAACATTCTAACAGGAAGTCTAAGAGAAGTGAGGTGGTTCTGCAGTTAAGAGAAAGTGCTGGTTCATCTGATGAGCATATGATTTTGAGGATTGTCCATTTAAAAACAAAAAAAGCCTGTCCAGCTTTAACTAATTAACTGAAAGGTTTTTGGTAATTTAATTTGTGGTCTCAAGATGGTTTGTAGAATTTGTCCAATGAGAGCCTCTGCAACTTTGACTTGTGGATCAACAATTAGATGTTTACTTGAGTAGGGCCAAGGAATTCTAATTTGTATCAGCGTCAAACTGTGCAGCTTTCTTGGTAGACAATCAGAAGTCTGAAATTTGAAAATATGCCTTAATAATTGCTTTAAAAAACAAAATGTTAGACTTTGTATGTAGCTTTGAGAGACATGTGTGGCAAACCTACTGAGTTTCTTGTTGCTGAGTGAAGCTTTTTCCTTTTCTTTTTTGAAGTATGGCTGAAAAAATAGACCAAAAAAGGTCACTTTTATACAAATCAGCAAACTTCTTTTTTATATTTATCATTGCAACGTGTGATCGACATGCTTACGGAATTTCAGGTTGCTCAGTGAAGCTTGAATTTTCAAAAACACCCACAATTACAATTGTCGTATTTTTGTAGCGTAATCCCGATACATGACCAATTTGCCCGAGCTACATACACACATTTATACTCGCTGTGAACCACGAAGAGGCACTGCAAAAAAAAAAAAACACAAGGTGTGTGTCGACATGCTTTACTTTTGTCAGCCGTGGTGAGGAAATTTGCTCCTTTTTTCTCCACGGTGTGACGCAAGCAGCCGCAGTCATTTCCACGCCGATTGTCAGGCGCCCATCAGAGAGCGCCGGTAACCCCTGCCAGGCCTTGGCACGCCCAACAGGTGGCGGCGCTGCCAGCCAGCCATCTTGGCAGCCACATGGCTGCAGCGCCAAAAAAAAAATAATCTGACGCCCTGAAGGAGCGCAGACTTGCACTGAACGCACCGGCGAAGCAACATTGCTGATTATCAATTAACATCTAGCATTTTAGTGTGTGTGCGTGTGTGTGTGTGTGTGTGTGTTGGAGACTTCAAGTTGGCTTGAATGAGTTAAGATGGAGAAATTTGGTAATATTGTCACGGAAAATACGGATTATGTGAATTTTGGCAATGTGAAAATGACATCCTGAATCAAACTAGTTAATTGTGAGCTGAATGCTGAATTTAGCTCGGCTCAAGTCGAGTTTGCAGCATTATGGCCCGGCTACACACACACACACACAGTGCAGGCTTGATTTGATAGCGCTTGGCTATGTTTATAAGGAAAACACGAAGCTCAAAAGCGGCCTCGTTCGCCAACGGAGGCGTTTAAATGTCAGCCGTCATTACACGTTTGCTACACCTGGGCCTGCGCTCTTTAAACCGCAGGACAAGAATATTCCGTCTATTTAGGAGGACGAGCGGTGGGGGGGCGTTGAGGAAAAAAAAAAAAAAACAGACACTAATGGGAGAGGAGACGGGAATGATTATGGAAATGCAGAAGAGTTGGCTCGGCGCGGCGCTAGCGTCTTTATTTAGAGGCTGAGTGCACGTAGGTGTTGTAATGTCTTCATGCTCGCCCCTCGCCTCGCTGCTAATGGGCATTAATAGCATTATTTGCGATTACTAATACAAATTAGTCTGAGTGGTGGGCGACGGGGAGGTGACGGGGGTCTTTAGCGACGTCTCGGCTCCGCATTCACACACACAATTGTTATAGGAGGAAGCAAAGGGTGTAATAATCCTACCCCAAAAAAAAAAAAAAAAAAAAACATCCTGCTTTAGTAAATTAATCTGTTGCATTGATGCCAATGTGTTGTTGGTGACCACCGGACACAATATTAGGGACACTGTCAAGGTCGCCAAAAAGAATGTCATTAATTTGTTGCTTGATAATGCTCATTTTGATTATTTTTTTTTTATACTGATATTTATTTTCTAAAGGAGCCAAAACTTGAGAAACTGTCAGTTAGGTAGCAGATTTTTAAAGTTGGAAATTTTTTAGAGAAGTGAAGGCGAGCTGGTCATTTTCAAACAAGTCAGATTATTTTCTATTTTGTTAAAATTGCCTTGCCATACAATAGCAAAACAATCTTGGAGGGAAAAAACATCATGCCTCTCTGGTTCAATCTTGTACCTCTAATATGATTTTTGAGAAACCACCACGCCCCAAAAAAAGCAACCAATAGGAGATTGTCACGCCAGTCCATGACCACAATAATTAACATAGGGGGAAGGGGTTAAACATGCAATATTATCCAAGACTGACATTTATGACATTGGGCGGGTGTACCTAATATTGTGAATGAAAACGAAATTCACGACAAAAAAATTCTGGGAACAAACAAGCGTGGGTGGGGTTGTGGGTGACGCGAGACACGACAACTGTCATCACTTCATATTTGCTACTGTCAATTTGACAATGTCTACGCTCTTTTTCCAAAACACACGCACGCAAACAGACTTAGCCGTGGATGCCTTGCATGTTTTATTAATAACCTCATGTCATGAGCACGGCTCGTAATCGTCTCGTCTGTGCTAAGCGCAAAATAAGTTGAGCAAATATTCCGTAACGCCCTGCTCCACAACAAATCCAATTAGTCCCCGCTTATTTCCCCCCCCCCCCTCTTTCCACCGCGTGGCGAGTGTGGCTTTCAATTAGCGGTGAAAGAAGGTGATTTCTTACGTTCCTCGCCTGTCCGCCCGGCAGTGTGGGAGGCGAGAGGAGATGAAGAAGAAGCAGAAGAAGAGGTGTAATGAACACAGAGTCGTCTCCTAAGTGCTTAATTGTTTTCTAATCGCGTGAGGCAGACAGAAATAGACGCCGAGCGAGCGAGCGAGTCAGAGAGCCACTCTGGTGTCAACGTGTGGACAATTTGACCACATCCTTCAACCCACCCAGTATTGGTATCATACTGCATCAAACATTATTTCTCACGCTATGATGCTGCGGTCCCAGCTTTAGCAGTTTTGTTTGTTTATTATTTTTATTTGGCTGCCTATTTATTTGTTTATTTATTTATTTGGTCAGTTATTTATTTTATTACTTTTTTTTAAATTTATTTGGTCAGTTATTTATTTTATTAATTTATTTTTATTTAATTAATTTCATGCAAGACCCACTGTATATTTAGATGGTATGGGGCCAGATGGCTCTCTGGTGAGGAGTTGGGGGCAGGTCCCACCAGGAGGAGGCCCTGAGGATGACCCTGGACATGCCGGAGAGAAAGTCTCTTCATTGGCCTGGGGACGCATCGGAATCTCCCAAGATTTCATGTTTAAGCTTCCGTGACCCAACCCAGAAGATCACGAATGGACGTTTCTTCATTCCACAGAAGGATGTCGTTATTGTTGGCAAAATATTGCCAGATAATATCGTGTGGCGAGTCATTCCGAGACTCCCACCCAAAACCTTTGTGTTTACGCCAAAACATCCGACACGGCATGCTGTGATGAACTCGCACACAAAAAGTCTCGACTAGCCAGGCCTAAAATTTGTCCACGCCGGTTTGAGAGCGAGAGTCTTCTTTTCATGTCATAGCATCATTTTGAATCAAAAAAGCAGGAAGGCGACAGAAGGGGGAAAAAAATAAGAGAATAAATAAAAAGAACGCGGGTGTCGACTTAAAGACTGGTCGCCTTTTTATCGTCATATTTTTCTTTGCCTTTAATCCCTTGTCAAAGGAGGCGTCACTCATCCGGCGAGAAACAAAACGCTCGATAAGGATGCAGTGTGTGTTTTGCCGTACGTGGGTGGGTATTAACAACCTGATCTCAGACGGATGCGCTTTCCCGCAAACGCTCCCACCTCCTCCATAATAATAAAAAAAAAACAACAAGGAGAAAAGGATTCCCAAAAACCTCCACAGATGGGATAAAGACAAGCATCGAAATGAAGGACAATGAAGTGAAGAAAATAAGCCCTGAGCTAATGTGATTTGAATCGTGACTTCAAACTTGTATTAAATTGTATTTGCCACGCTGTAGCATAAGCAAAGAGGAAGAGCGCGCATATCCGAGGCTTGTCATGCCACGCGAAAAGCGTGACAAAACCGACATGATGGACTTGGCTTTTTTACCCCCCTCTTGTGACAACCTTTTGAGGACCCGCGAACAATAAGCTAAGCCCGGGCAATAAGGAGCAATGTATGGAAAACATAAGGAAAAGCAAGAAAAAAAAAACCACAATTGGAACATCTAGAACAAACACTATAGCGGATAAGACAATTGTCGTGTTGCGGGTCAATTTGACCCTTTAAATATCTCCGAAAAACACGTGGTTGAACTTAATCTGCTTGACTTAGTGGTTTTTTTTTTCTTTGTGAAAATAATTGAACAAAAACAAATGGCAGTTTGTTTTTTTTTACTGACGAAATGTAAAGCGGGTCAGACTGACCCATGAACAATGAGCAAAGTCAAACAATGTGTATCCTACAGAAGGGAAAACGCAGTTAATCATATAGAAACCGAACTTTAGGAAGATTATATGGTTTTGTTTTACGATTAATCGTATTGCAGATCACATGCTCCATAAACATTGTACGTACGCAATGGGAGTGAACGCTAAGTGCTCACCCAGGAGGAAGCTCATCTAACTTATCAAGGAATGCAGCATTCAAACTCGCTACAACACGCAGCTAAAAAAAAAAAAAAAAAAAAGGCAATAAACCCTGTGTGAATCACATAATACTAATCGTAAAATTTGGAGGTGGAATCCCCAAAAGTGCGTGTGGCAGACTGCCCTCTTATTTACTGGCGACAGTCTCGTAAAAGGCATCTAAACAGGTATTTAGTCTTATGCCTACCGCAGGTATAATTGGACTCTTTGCCACGCAGATCTGCCATCATCATCATCGAGATGGTAGACTGCAATTAATGGCTTTATCCAAGATATCCTCTCCCAAACTGGGGCCTATAAACTGTGTGTGTGTGTGTGTGTGTGTGTGTGTGTAGGTGTGTGTAGGTGTGTGTGTTTAACAATCCTCATGGAATGCGGCACTGAGACAATGTTTCAAGCACCCACGTCCCCAAAATTTACTTTGGAGCACCCCCCTAGGTGAAAATTCAGCCCCAAGAGCCAGTTTTGCTTAGCAACGTGAAGTTTGGTGGACAAGTTGACCCACAAAAAAAGTTTCAAGCAGCAATGCCCTCGACACCGTCATTATGGCGACTGTTTCAAGATCATTTCCAGGTGTCCTTTCAAAATAAACTACAATTTAACTTAACGTTGTGAGATTTGGTAGGCATGGCAATTATGAGAAACCCCCCAAAAAAAAGTCTAAAAAAAAAAAAAAAATCTTAAAAAAATAAACGTCAAAAATGTTTATCATTGTCATTGCAGCAGTTTAACACACAGCCGGAAAAGTGTCAAAATAATAGAAACAGCAACAGTGTCTCTATTTACACGTGTTTCAATCCCCAAGGAGCCCCCCCCCACACTCGCCGCAATGGGAATAAAACTTGACGATTGAAGCAATTTGAACGGAAGCATTATTTCATCACCGATAAACAAAGGAAAAAAAGACACCACCTTGTGAGTAATTGGCCCCGCAGGGTCAAAAAAAAAAAGTCTCACACAAGCCTCCCAGCCGGAGACGAAGATGGTGGGCGTCAGCAGCCGCTTGTGAAACTCAATCACCGCACAATCATTTCTGAAATACTCAAAATAACCCCTCGAGAAGGGATAAAAAAAAAACTTTGCTGAATACGGTAAACGTTTTGAAAATGAACATTCGAGTGTACTGTAAGGGCTACAAAGTGAAAACCGAAACGACAAGCAAGAAGAAGTGGGATGTGTTTTTCCCTCGCGACGTTTTCTGAATGATCTTTACTGTAAGAGGCAAAGAATGACAAGCATGCAAGACACTTTCTGCTCATCACATTCTTGATTCCTATACTTCCAACCCAGTGCGACTCGTTTTGCTTCAGCGCTCTGTATGCTATGCTAGCCATTTACTCACCCCCCTCTATTTTTTTTTTAACCATTCATGTTTTAAATTTAATGAAATCTTCCCATGATGCTGATTTTTGTCTGCTCCAACTTGAGGTAATTAATATTTCCTTGGCATCCTGATTAATATTGCAGTTGTTTTTATCCCTCTCAAGAGGGGCGGCCATTTTGTCACTTGCTGTCAACTGCAAATGACATTTAAAGTCTCAGGTCACATGACCAAACAGAGGCACAAGATGGGGGCAGAGATTGAACCATATTTCATATATGATCATATATCATACTGCTATCAAGTCAGAATGACTTTTGGGGGAATACGGCTAACTCCTCCTTCAACGGCATGAATGAACAACGCAGTTTTAGTTCCGAGAAATTGGAGATACCCTCTGCTGACCATGGGAAAGAATTACATTTAAATTGAAGAAGTGGAAGATCACTGGCTGAAAAAAGATGGCACAATTTATTTATTTTTTTTTACATCCATTTTTATGGTTGTTTAATAAATGGATATTTCAGATCAATAACGGACATTGGTTCAAGATTTGAGCACAAGATCAAAAGGGCTATAAAATCCAATAAAACTGAGGATTAACAGCCATTTTTTAATTTTTTTTTTTTTTTTTTATCGGGTTCTCTCGTGCACCGCTTCTCGAGAAGTGGCACACGCGCTCGTCTTTGGCGTCCAGAGACACCACAACTAAGATGTGCTGCGATTAGTTTGCTGCCAACATGACTTGACCCCTTTTTTTTTTTTTCCTCAACATCAACCGCAAACAAACACAAGACCTCACACTTAGTATCTGATCCAGATTGTGATTTCATAGAAACTTCCAGGTTGCTTCACACGTACAAACAAACCTGCTCCACGACATGCTTTGCTTTATCTGTGACAAGAGACGTAATACAGCCGACTACACCTGCTAATGAGACGCAGTAATACGAATGCGAGGTGGGGTTATTGAGTTTGTGCAAAGTTTGAGACTAAAAACTGTCCTTGGGAATAATCAAATGCACGGAATTTAACAAACAATGAAAATGATAGAGTGGATCTTGAAGAATGAAACAATGCACCTTTGACAAAATCGCAATCAAAAATGAATGCCTCATGTCTATTTTATATAATTCCACTTTTTGGTTGGATCTTAACGACTCGCGCGGGTGTAACTAATCAAGTTAGCTTAGCTCCAAACATGAAAGAGTTGCAACTTTGACCAAAACCCCCGACCGATCAGTCAAAAATAAATACCCTGTGTTAATTAAATACAATACAGCTCTCAGTTTGGATTGTGAAGGTGTACCTAATAAAATGAGTGTAGATCCAAACATAGAAGACTGCAAGCGCAACTTTGACACAATCTAAAAGCCTTCAATTTTCACCGTCTCTGTGAATGAATGTCTCGTGTCAATGAATTAGAAGACGGCACTTTTGTTTGGGATTTTGAGGAGTACCTCATGCGCGCAGCACGTCTAAATACAAAGGACAACTTTGGCCAAATCAACAAATGTGGGTCCTTGTTAAAAGCCTTTTCCGATCTGTCAAAAATGAACGCCTCGCTGATTAAATAGCATAAATCTCTTGTACTGAACCATTCAGAACTAAAGTGAGCGTCGAGAAACAAGAGCGAATATGTGCAGCATTGAGAAAATCTTAACTCCTTTTATATGATATAATAACAAATGCTTCCTATCAATTTAGTATCTTAATATCGAGCCAAACACTAAGTAGAATGTGTGCACAATGTGCAACTTTGACTTTATTTTCACAAATTAAAAAAAAAAAAAAAAATCGTAACTGTTCCAAGTTTCATTTCCCTTGATGCCAATTGAATGTCTTATGTCAAATAAATAGAAGACAAGTCTTGGATTGGATCTTAAGTCTTTACGCTTCATTTTGCTTTTGCATCGTTCAATAATGACTGCCTTTTATGCCAATTAAATGTGATTAAGTTGTACAGCGTAGCTCCAAACATGCTCAAAAGCCCGTGAAACGTTTGCAAAATCTACAAATCTTGACCTTGGTAAACCTTCATTGGAGCTCATGCTGTTTGTAAAAGGTGAAATGGGAAGGATACATACATTAAATCTTATTTGTTCACCTTCTCCATCCTAATCTGCAATATCAAATGTTTTTCTCCTCAATAAGTTCTGTTAATGAGCGTGTGTGTGAGTGTGCGTGTGCATGTGTGTGTTCTCTTAGTTGGCCTCTTTTTTTCTTGAACCATTTTTTTTTCCAAATCAAAATGAGATGAATGCGTGCTGAAAGCCACCGTTTATATTTACCATGAAAGCCTGTATGCTCTTAAGTTTTTAATTCATATTTTTATTCCTCCCCCTCACTCTTTATGAAATATTAAAAATCCCAGAAGCAGAAGAAGAAGCCACTTTGGGTCCGTCTGGGTTTTAAGTGAAACGAAGGTCTGCCTGCCTTTTGCTTTTCATGTTATTTATTTTTCATAGACAGACTATATCCTTGAAGCAGCACTTATTAGCTTTATGACTATAAAAATATGAAAGAAGTGTGGGGGGGTCGCATTAAAAAGAGGCGAGATAGAAAGCAAGTGAGAGCTGAACGTACCTGTCAAGTCAGCAGTGGCTCGACCTCTTGTTTTCCATCAAAAGTTCCACAGCGAGGTGAGGAAAAAAAACGTGTAAAGAAAAAAAAAAAAAGGTTCCCCTCCCCTCTCGCTCTTTTATTTAGTTTTAAAATATGTTTCGAACAGGGCTGAAGTTTGAGGATGCAGCGGAGGTTTAGGAGGCGAGGGTGATGAAGAAGAGGAGGAGGAAGGAGGACAGAAGGAAAGGAGGAGGAGGAGAGTGGAGTGGAGTGGCGGCATGCGAGTGGCACTTTGAGAGGGACGGCGGGCAGGTACGTATAACGCGCGAGCACCGCCCCTCCCCGCTACGCGTGTGCGCAAATCGATCATTTGCCAGCTGTGCCGCGGCTTGCCCCACTTTGCGGTGAGGCGCGTGTGTGCGTGCGTATGAGTGTGCGCGCGTATTGTGCGCGCTTCGGGCACGCGCACGCACGCACGCAAGAGGCGAATTGACAGGCTCACCTGAGCGCAAAACTAAACAGAAAAAAAGAAGCACGTCAAGTGACCTTAAATCTTAATAACGCATTTCATCGCGTGTTAGTTTGTCACATTTTTTTCATGGTTTTAAAATTGAATTGCATTTATTGCCACCCCCCCTCCTCCTCCTCGCCCAACATTCCAGCTCAACTGGCAGATGACGCGGAAATGACATAAATCAAATCAAAATTATCCAATAACGGTAATTGTAAAAGATGGGCTTGGTCTTGTTTTTATTTTTAAGATGAGAATAAAATCAAAGCAAACTCGATCAAATCCAAAGTCTTTGACCTCTCAAGTCTTTTAAGGACGCAGCGACAGATGAAAATTCAGATTTCAATTAAATTGTATGTTTATTTACTGTCCGCGAACGCTTTCACGTGACAAAAAAGGGGAAAAGAACAACGTGGGTGTTGTGTGTGGGAAATTTCCCTGTGTCAATGAAAGAGCTCATAAATATAATTTCGCAATTATGGTTATTATCATAATCTGTACAAAGCGCAAAATTATATTCCTGTTGATTTACACCAGCATTGACAAGAGTTTTCTTGACGTCACTTCGCATATGTTCGACGCCTGTGCGCGTGCACGTGCATGACGGGGTGTTTGACAGATTGCAGGTGTGCTAACGTACGCATAACGGGGGGGAAAAATCTGTATACAATAAATATCTAATTGTGTGGAATGTTAAAAGTCAAAATTATGTTTGGGGGGGTAAGTACACATTCTTTTGTGGTTAAATTACTGAAACAGGGAATAAAATGGGCAAATATATTTACCTTATATACAGAGAATAAAATTGTGTAATTTAATTTACAGCAAGCAAACGTTGGGACTGAATTTGAGCTGCTTTTTAAATAATAAACCCAAAACTGTTTAAAAATTATCAATAATTTTAAAAGATTACAGTTTAACAGTAAACCAAACAAAAAACACTAAGTTAGACTAAATTAACTCTAGGCAATTAAAACACATTTTAATTCAAAGCAAAAAATGTATTGTTTTGAAAAAATGTATTTAAATAAAAGTAGAATTTATAAGCAGCAAACAGGAAAAAGATGCAAAATAAACGCACGTTAATTAAATGAAAATAATGTAAAAATGCAATTCATTCTTTTGGCACACGATCGTCGTCTTCCCGTCTTAAAAAAAAACTGAAAAGTTCTCATGTTTATTCTTGTGTACCTCCAACCAACTTATCATAATGGATGGGAGGGGGGTGGGGGCATCTGCATTTAAAAAAGAAATTAAACCAGGTAAAAAGTCCTTGCCGTGTGTGTGCATACATCATTCCTCCCGGGAGTCCAAATGAGAATAGGAAGAGTTTAAAGAGATTCCAAATCATTATAAATTCGCACTCAATGTTTTCATCATTGCGGACAACAGCTGGTGATTTCAATGTGTGTGTTGTTTGTTTTGTGTTTTTCCCGAGGAGCCCGTGAAAGGCTGCTGCTGCGCTTCCCTTTGTGTCCACAAGGTGGCCCCGACGAGCAGAGATGCTGCGCTCCCAAATGACCTCCGCTTCCATTAGGAACTTTTTAGGCTTATTTTCTTTTTTGCGCTTGACGCCACTCCGCAGCTGCTCGAGCAAATCACACAACAAACCGTTGCCGAGCGGCGTGGACCATTTCCAAGACGTTAATGCAATATGTTAATGTGAATGAGAGACATAAATGGGGGGCAAAAGTCAAGTCAGCCAATTCAAGGGGAGACACGCAAATACTTCTTGACTGAACTTAACTAGATTTTTCTGGTATGTGCACTCTATGAGAATGAAGTTTTATTTTTAAGTACGTGGCCCAACTACAATAAATAAACAAAACTAATAAATTACGAACAAATAAAAAATAGAAAAGAGCAATAAAAAATGAAAATAAAACTAAATAAATAAAATTGTACTACACTGACAGTCACCAGGATGAAAATGCAGTGGTGCCTACAGCACTACATATTTGATTTTATAAAATCGTACAGCAACTGCATAATTAAACAGTGCTAAGAAGAATTCAACATTTTTTGTCACACTTCATCAATTGAATAGCAGTACAAGACAGATGGCTATAATATTCATTGAGATGTCTCAACTCCTCACCCCAGTGCCAATAATAATCGCTCTTCGCAGAGGATAAAGAATACATGCCTATAAGTACCATTCGATAGTCTGTGTACATGTGTTGCTGCACGATTTAGGTTCAACACACAGCAGATGGCATTTAGCGTTAGCATTAAGCTAGGGAAGTCAAGGGCTCTTGTCTGTACTAAAAACTTTTCACTTTGTTTTACACAAGTAGCTGTACAGTACTTCAACTTAAGTACATACAAAATGCGAGTACTTTTGCCACCTCTGCACTCAACACCGTCTGGACGATAAAACGTTAGCGAGGTGAAATTACAAGGCGCGACACACACCCTTGAATTAATCTTTCCACAAGCTGATACTAAAGGCACAGACGTCTCTTCATCATAGTTTAATTGATGGCTCTCAGTCATTTGTCTGAAAACGACGCCGAAAGACGCGTCAATCTAGGATTTTCTGTTTTTGTGTTTTGTTCTGTGGTTGGAAACTTTCCCCGGCATTTTTTGTTCTGTCCTGTAATTGTTCAGCTTTTATAGACTCACAAGGATTCCACAGAGGCGACTCACGTCAGGATGAAGCCGCGGCAGACGTATCGAAAGCAGGAGGAAATTTAGCATTTTTTCCCCCTCATTTTCTGATCAAATTCGATAAGTTGGTCTGACTGTCTATTGTTACCGTCATTTTGAACACTCAGGCGCCTACTTGACTCAAAACTCTGAAACTCTTTCCGCTTTCAGTTTTGAGTTGAATTTTGAATGAAATCCCCCCCTCAACTCACTGTCATTTTCACTTTCATTTTTAGTGCCGGTAATTTTCTCACCGTCTTTTTTTTCAGTGTGAGAGCGAAGGCCAAATTCTGACATTTTCCTAAACGTGCAACACAAAAAAATAATCTGTAAAGCGACACACAGCGGTAGTGAAAACCGCAGCGAAGTTACAAGTGAGCAGGAAGTGGCGAATGGAGCGTGAAGTTCCTCTCAGCGTGGGTACTGAGAGAAATCACAGTAGCAGCCCGCGAGTCAGGATTAGCATTTGAAGGCTAAGCGCTGTTATCGCTTGTGATTAGCGAGCGGCGGCGGCGGCACAACTCGTTCACTCCACCTCGGAGGCGGCCATGGATGTCAATAGGGCTAATTGGCTCATTAGCGCAGGTATTTAACGGCGCTCTAATCACTCAGTGTCATCACTTAAGCCCGGGCGGAGCAGCGCGATTGAATACCAGCTTCACCTCCACAATAATTGGACATGAAGAGCCTCTTCTGACAGCATCACCGGTCATGATAGCTTGTCAGTTTTTTTTTTTTTTCCCGGAAACACTCACTTCATTAGAACGTGAAAGAAGATTGACGCTGGCACTGAGGTATTCGTATTTAAGTGTATATTATTAGTGGCCAACCATGCACCCAGAACCGGTTTCACTTGGTAGGCCCGTCTAGCGTGGTTAGACTCACCAAAAGTCTCAAGACATGTCGGGAAAGAAACAGGAAGTCGGCCATTTTGATTCCAAGTGGCCATTTTAAGATCAATGAAAGTTTGGTCAAGCACTGCGGGATATTTTGAAAAGTCAGCCCCCGAAGTAGATCAACAAAAAAAGTTTGAAGTCGCCATGTCTGATAAAAGACACAAGAAGTCAGCCATATTGGTTTGAAACTGCCTTTTTGGGTCATTTCCAGAGTTAATTCAAAGATGGAAAAGAAAAGCGGACCAGAACTTTTGGACAAGTCAAAGCCACATGGAATTTAGTAAGCATCTTTACACACAAAAAAAGTCTTAAAAGGTCATGCCAAAAAAAGTCACAGAATGTCTCCCATTTTGGTTTGACGTGGTCATTTTAGCGTCATTTGCAAGAGCCTTTTAAAAACCAAGTACAACTCCAGAGATTTCATCTGATTGCGACCAAAGTTGAAGCATGAATACTAAAAAATAAAAAAAGCAATATCAACCGACAAAAGCGTGGAAAAACCGGCCTTTTTGAAAGCTATCACCTCCCGACAGGAGAGCAGATCAAATGTAGTGACAATCATTTATTTCTTTTTTAAATATGGCTGGAAGCAATGGAAAAAAGAGCTGTGATTTCCGCTAAATGAGCAAACATTTGATGTGTAAAACAAAAGAGGAAAAGAAAAAAAGTCTTCCACAAATTAAATTGCAAAGTTACAATCCGACACGGTCTTTTTTGTTGGTTTGTTTTGCTTTCCTGCAAGTTCTTGGAATTCACTGGAATCTTGGTCGCTGTGGCTGCCAGCTCTGTGCTCAAAGGAAAAGGGGGTTGGGGTGTGGGGGGGGGGGTTGTTTTGGATGTTCAGGGGTGGTGCTGGGGGAAGGGGCTTGGTGCGGGCATCCTGAGAGCCTGTGCGAGCTGGCATGATGCTGACCAACGCCGCCGCCGTTTGCTCTGAAAGGAATGTCTAATGTGGCATCAGTCACTGTTGGCATCCTGGAGGTGGACTGCCAGTCCCCGCGCTCGGTGCCATATACACACACACACACACACGCGCGGGCACACACACACACCGAGTCGTGCATTGCGGCGATAGGCAGAAGACGGAGACTTCGCATCCTTATCGACGCCAATCCAGATGAACCTACAGACACGCTTCTCCAACACCCCCAGACCCTTTCGCTACACACTTGGCCACCATTAGCCTGCTTTTAGCTAAAGGCTAAGGAGAGCGTTGGGTAAGGCGGGGAGAAATAATGCCCCCTCCTTCTTGCGATTGGCTTCACGTCCCCCGGCATCGGGACCTCTGGCGTGCTGGCCCGTGGAGACGTGAAAAGCCTCGGCCCCCCTGGAGGCTGTGGGGCCGAGCCGCGGTGCGTTTGGCGCGCACGGGCTATGATACGCTCACACGCTGGGATGCGCACGTCGAGCCGCGTGTCGATGGATGAATGGAAGGGGCTTGGGGGAGGTATCACCATCCATCTGGAGGATGACAAATGTGGACCAGCGTCCAAATGGACTGGAAAGTTCACTCTTGTCGCAGGAGAGTTTGGGTTTTAAACAAGGTTTGTTTCAAATGAGAAGGATTCAAGTCAAGCTAACAATTCGGATAGGAATAGATTTTGTCTGCTTTGTGAGAGCAAAAACTGTTTTTCTTCTTCTGTAAATTGTGTTCAAGTGGAGCACAGCGCTTCCTGCTATGTTGTGGCGCAACGTGGTACTACAACGGTGGCGCTCAAGTCCGAAGGCTACGGACAAAAAAAATGAACGAGGTTCATCTTATATACTTGAGTTTTGAGAGTTGAACTGCTTCCTACATGCATTAATGAGTACATTGATAGAATATGACAGTCGCGCAGTCGGCGGGCTTACGATGAGTGATGACATCATTTCGCTTGTTTTCCTTAACTGCTTCAGCGAATAAAGAATCCAATCATTACCCACTAATGACAGGGGGAGGGGGTGAAAAATGATTCACGACAGGGGGGGGGGGGGGGGGGCAAGGGTTGGGTGGCGGCGGAGGGGCACCCACCTGTCATGACGAAGCAGCAATTTGCGTAGTATGCTTCCGCCCCCTTCGCCAATATTACAACGCTGAGCTTAATGAAGCCGTGGGATGGGAGGGGGCGAGCGACCCATCCCTCGTGCCCCCCCTGAAATGAGGACTGACATGCTGATTGATTGAAAGATTGGATCCATTGATTGTCCTCAAAGTTAGACTTTGACCCTGACTTGAAACCCTTATTTTCAAAATCCGTTTTAGATTTCCAGAAAGACAGCTGTCAAAGCAGATCATGTTATGAACTTGTTGCCGTCTAAAAGTAACTTTTCCAAGTTAGCTTTCCTGATTCCTCGCATGTCGCCCGTCATCAAGCAAAGCTGCCGAACCTCCGTCTGACCTTTTTTAACGCCATTACAGTCTTCAGTAGTTCCACTTGACCGGGTCACATCGTACATATCTTGTAACTTGCATCCGAGACATAAACGGGCCGTTGTGTTTGACTTGGTCTGCCCCCTGATTGATTAACACGATTGCGTGAGAGGCAGGAAAAGTTCAAACTTTTGGGGAAATTTAACACTGCGTTCCCGCCGCAAAATCAAAACGACTGGCCGTTCAAATCCCGTCAACCCGGCGCAGAATTGCGCTTCCATCCACGCGCGGTTGTCAGTGATTCATCGGCGAGCGCTTAGGCGGCGTTTCCCCGCGGCGTTCCACCTGGTTTGCCGGTGACAGCTGCGACATGGCAGCGCGGCGCCCACGTCGAACGCGCTAATTACATGCCATCAATCTCCTATTAGCGCTTATCCTCTCATGCAGGCGCTTGGCGCTAAGCTAAGCTAGGATAAGCTAAGATCAAATAAATTAAGATAAATTAAGATAAGATTAGGCCATCACTCTGGCTTCAAACAAACTTCTGCTTAACACCTTATTTCAAGATTGAAATCCCATTTTGAATCTTGAATGTTTCTGTTCTGAACACGCACGCTGACAACTTTAGAAAAGCAGCCATTTTGTCCTCTTCCCATGCAGTCTTCCAATTCTTCATTCTGGAGGCTAATATTAAGGCGCTAATTGAAGCGTGCGGGAGAGAAGGAAGGCGCTCATTACTCCGCCGCCGCTGCCTTACACCTGGGGTTCACTGCCGGCGCAGGTCAGAGGTCACGGGATAATTATTGACAAGCAGATGTTATGAAATCATTTCTGTAAATGTAATCATAATAACGCTTCAGTTTCAAAACTTCTCAAATGAAAGTTTCAGGCCTGGGTTTCAAAATTAGCTTTCGATCTAAAGTTAGCGTTACCAGCTTGACTTTGTGTTTCAATACAGGATTCAGTCAGGGTTACATTTTCCAATGAGGCTTTCAAGACCAGGTTTCACTTTTGATTTTAGAGTTTCGCGCCAAGGTAATGTAAGTGCGAGTTTAAAAATAACCTGGCGCATAGTTTGTGTGCACGCAGGTATTTTCTGCCACCATTTAAAGCCTCAAAATAGCCAATCAGCCATTAGCGGCTAAGCGCTAGCTGTCTGTTTTTACACGCATTGTCACACACTATCTGCATTCACAAACGTGGTGGGAATTACCAAAACCTTTCCAAAAACATGCATTAGCCCTCCCCCACCAACACCTCGGCGACCAGGCTTCTTCTACCCCCCCCAATACGGCGCGAGAACACGGCGGGTGTCGCTAGGCGGCTAACCTGGCAGCTAACCTGGGAAGAAAAGCCAGCGCGTTATCACGCGCACACACGCGGCCCGCGCCAACATTAAGCCGCGTTCAATCCCGGCGCCTCGGTCCCACGTATGCCAGCAAGCCGCAAAGAGGTGCCACAGGATTTCACGCCGTACCCCCAAATCCGTGGAAAAAAAACTCAACTCCGCTGTGGCTTTCCCACAAAAGTGTGCAGTGTTGTTGTACGCAGAAACACACACGGCGGGAACAATAGGAATGTGCTGAGTCATGCTTCCTATTGTTCACTTAATATTTCCCGGGGTTTTATTTTTGTTTCGTTTTTTCTTTTTTCCGCGGGAGTGGATTTGACGGCGCAGCGGTGTCGTCGGCCCTCCCGCTGACACGAACACGGCATCGCTGTTGTTGGCGGGGACTCGCGAGAGGGGCTTACACACCCCGAGAGCTTCTTAGGGGGGCCTCTTGACGCTAAGCCGCTAATAATTCCCGCGCTCGCCTTCAGAAAAGAAAAAAAAAAAAGGGCGAGAGACAAAAGGTTGGACAAAGTGATGAATGCCAGGCTATGATAATGCTAATGCGGCAGGCTGCTTTTAGGCCGTTCCAGGGGTCCGGACACGGTGGTGGTCAAAAGGACAAGGCCACATTGTGTAGTGGTTAACCTAGCAGGAGAGACGATTCTGAACAATTCATCAGGTTTACCTTACAAGTCATTACAATTTGGGATTTGAAAAATTCGGGCAGGATAAACCGACAACTGGTCACTTGACTTTCAATCAGAGTTTCAAGACAGGATTAGAGTTTTAAAATAGGGTTTCAAGGACCAGATTAAGGTTTCAAGACCAGATTCAAGTTAGCCTGGGTTATGTTTTGAAGCAAGTTTAGAGTTTCAATGAGGGTTTCAAGTCAGAATTAAGACTAAAACTCTGGGTTGGGTTATTTCAATAATGGGTTTCATGCTTTTTTTTTTTTTAAATGCAATTAAGCTTTTAAAACAAGGTTTACTATATTTGTCACAAATACTTTTACTTGGGACATGATGGAATCATTTGGTGCTTAAAACAGCTCCAAAGTGCCAAATGATTATTATTAAATGACGTTCAAATCTGTTTTTGAAAATAAAATGTCCTGAAGCGAGTGTGTGTGTGTGTGTGTGTGTGTGTGTGTGTGTGTGTGTGTGTGTGTGTGTGTGTGTGTGTGTATAAGGTGTGATGTGTGCAAGGTGGCGTCCGTACAGAAGGTGCAGAGGTGGATAAATTTAATTACGGCTTCAGATATTCATTTGGCAAATGTATCAAGGTGGCGGAGACGGGCCCGGAAAAAAAAAAAAAAAAAAAAAAAAAGGCAAGCGGGCCTGGCAGCAGCTCACAATACTGACAGTAATCCATGAAAGCAAAGAAGACATTTAGAGAATTTACAGCAAGTGTCTGTGATGTTTGTGGTGGTGAGGGGGGTAAGTGGAAAAATACAGCAATCGCCACCTTGCGTTTGACTCTCATCGCGGCACTGGCGCACCGACGAGGTTAATTACCACGCTGGAACAGACGCACAAGAATGCACGTGCACGATGTCATCTGGCGTCCGACTGCAGACAAAGTAGGGAGTGGTGGCGTTCTGATGTGAATGACTTACTCAAGTTAAACTACATGCCTAAGCCATTCAACCAATTACAAGTCACTCCAATACAAATTTCGTGAGATACATTTGTGTGTCAAGCCAAGCGTGGTTATCTCTCACGTGCTCGTTTTGACATTTGCCGTGCACTGGCGGCGGCAGGAAGTGCGGCGGGAGGAGCGCCTCGCCGCTTTGCAGATGTGCAGCGGCACAGGTGGAGGTGCGCCCACCCCGCGGGGGGCACTTCCCCTTCCTGTGGCGGGGGCGAGCGCGGGCGGCCTACTTTACCAAAGGTTTGATGTAATCAGCCGACTCAGTTAATGGCAAACCGCACCGACGCTCGCCTTTCTGACTTCCGCCTGCAGGGGGCGAGCCTGAGCGGGGCACGCCCCTCAGGTGCAGCTTTTAAGGCAAAAAAAGCCAACAACCGACAACAGTGACCTATATGGACTAACCTCAACAACTGTTTTTCTTTCCACCTCACACAAATAAAACAGTGCTGTTGCATTGACACATTTAAAATGACACGCACGAGCGCTGGCACACATTTATTCTGTTAGAACAACAGACACTGCCTTCAGAAAAGATATATTCAACCGCTGAAAATACTCAACTAACGCCCTACCTTAAAACTTATTCGGATAACTCCTAAACTGACATTAGACTGTCACTTAACTCATTATCTAACCTTGCGAGTCACTCCAATAACTAAATGATTAACTCCCGAGCTAACAATCACAAGCAATTCGCAAATCGACTCCTGAATGTACTCAACTAATTTGTAGCCAAAGAAACTTGGTCAGGTCCGAATGGACCTTGGCCTCTGGTTATGGAGGCAATGTGGTGGGGGGGGGGGGGGGGGGTATATCAGGGATGATGAAGGAGGAGGATGAGAAAAACGCTTGATCTGCGCCACGGGGCATTTTTTCCGTCAGGCGAGCGAGGCAAAAAAAAAAAAAAAAAAAAAGAAATCGGGTGGGAGGACGCATTGTGCGGCGTGTCCGCGCCTTTACAGGATTCAGCTCAAGTTTCCTTTGTGCTTCCATTTTGTGGAGGGATTATGTTCTTTGACAGAGCACAGCCAGCAGAGTGGAGGCGGCGAGGACGGACGAGGGAGGACGTCTTTGTTCCCACTGTACGTGTGTGTGTATATGTTACAATTTTGAATTTATGGCCCCCCCAAGACGGAATCTATTAGAATCCGAGAGACTGGAGAAGAACCTAATTCCAAATTCCTAGCAGAACAAGGCCTGGATTTTCCAAAAAGTACTGTTATGTCCTAACCGGAACAAGTCATGCAATTTCAGAAATGTTTGTGGGTGTGTATGTGACAATTTACAATCTATGGCCTCCCAAGGTAGAGGCGAGAATTTTTTTTTTTCCTCCAACAGCTTCAGCTCTGAAGTTTCTGCGCAGCATTGGGTGGCAAGTGTGCGTGCGCTCCGCTAAGCGTAATTACACGTGACACCAATTGCTCTGTTACTTTGTATTAAATTATAATGGAAAAACTCCGCTGGAGAATTGGAGCCTAATTGCGTCTTCATTTGCATAATTTTGCATATTAATCACATCACTGATGAATAATAAATTTGGGACGGATTTCTTTTTTTTTTAATTTATGCACAGATAAATAAATGTAAAAAAAAAAAAAAAAAAAAAAAAAAAAAAAAAGACTCCCTCATTTCTCTCATTAGTGTCAAAGATGAGTGACGTCCTGTTGAAGTTTGGGGGAGACATTTGTGAATTTATATAATTCAGGAATTTGTTAATTTGATCATTACACATTTAATTCATTTAAAAACACGCAATCATATCTTTAAGAGTCATTTGTAACAGTGTTGTGCAATAATGGGGTTAAAAATTTTAAATGTATTACTATTTTTTTTACTTTTTTCTCTCTCCTCCATCCTCATATACAATACATAAGATCACTATAATCAAGTGTCTTCATTAAGACGTAAAAGGCTGTCAGTCAGTTACTTTTCTTATTTGGACTCAATTAAAACTTTTTGGGTGTCACATTAAGTGTCAAATTGCGAGACTTGTAAATTCCAAATAGCACCCTTGCTTATTCTGCTTGTTATCACACTTTGCTCGATATATGGCACCGAATATATGTGGATTAAATTAAAGTTATGTATTTACAGTTTCTCTCTCGCAAACACGCACACACACAAAATGCAGACCAGTGGCAGTTTGCTAACGTAACCTCATTTATGTGCCATTATGTATGTACTAGGAATATTTGTGTCTTCCAATGATTCAGAATAGTTTGAAAATTTCTACTTCATTTGTTATGAGTATAATAAGGTGCGACAATGTATTTGTATAAAGCTTTAATGTTTGCACCAAAGTGCTTTATATTAAACTTCTTAATTTACTCCTGAGTTCACCATGTACAAAAGTTACAATAATCATGCTACATTATTTGCATAATTTTCCATCAAACTTTTGAAATTATTCTCTGTATAATAGATTAACTTTTTTGTTTATTAGTTTGCCGGCACTTTGTAATATATAAATCCACAAATGACCAACATAAATTGGACAAATATTGTATATCATATAGGCTGTATATTAGTCGTATTGCCGTAGTATATTACAGACTTTAATGTATCTGATGAGTGCATGTTTGCTCTATGTCAGTGTGAGCTAATATCACTAAATATTTAAATAGTTTGTCTTATTTTACAGCAACGGCCACGTGTCAAATATGAACTATATATGATATACAAAACACAAAACAGCACAAGAAATTTGCTAACTGGGATGATAGTTTTCTCGCATTTAAAACGACGAAAAATGGATACATGGCGCCCTCTGCTGGACAAATAAGGTAAATAATATTTCTACTTCTATTATGAAACCTGCCTTTAAAAACTTCATTTCCATCCAAAACAAGATGTGCTGTGAGGGCATAACGAGGTATAACTTTTAAACGATGTGATAAATTTAATAATCTGAAAAAAAATTAATATATGTGGGTATGATAAACAATCATAATAAGAGTAGTAGTATCGTATTATTTGCATGAGGGGCATTCGATGACTTAAGTGGCCATTCTTGACTCTTATTTTCACAATAACGCTTAAATGACTAAACGCACAATTATATATATATATTGCACGTAGTTCTGCGATGTCCAACAGTACGTGAACTCAGCAGTCGAATGCATGTGCACAGGGGCATTATGGGGAACAAAATGGGATGACTTGTGTAAGGTGGTCAAAGGAAAGAAATCGGGTTCAACCCTCCTACCGGTAGTGTGGTCCGCGGTCTCCCGGTCCAACGCCGCCGCTTCCCGGCTGCCATGCTGCGGATCAGCCGCCTCGCGGCGTGCCGGTGGCTGGCGGCGAACTCACCCGAGATGTGCGGCCGGAGGAGCGGCCTGGCGTGCAGCAGGTCCCGGTGTCCCGTGCAGGGATTCAGTCGGCAGGCGCAGCTTAAGAACAGTGGGAAGCTTGCGTTCGCCGGGCACAGGACGTTCTGCTCGCAACGCGGAGCTGACGGGAGCTCCGGCCGGCAGCCTGACATCTCGGTGGTGGGCATCCCGGATCCGATCACATGGATCCGGTGTAAAGTGACCCTGCTCCTCGTTGAGCTATTCTTCGACCTGGATGTCAACTCGGATGACTTTGAAAGGGGAGTGAAGCAGGTAACATGTAAGACATGAACAATATTTGGAGGATTTTTTTAGTCACATCTCGTACTGAGAGTTTTACACTCAAGTGTAACTTTCAATGATTTGAAATCCTAACCCTAGTTTAAAAGCCGACCTTGAAATTCAAACTTTCAAATCCTAGCACAAGTAAACCATAATTTGTAAAGCTAACATTGAAACCCGAATTTGAAATTCGAACGCTTGTTTGAAAACAATGCTAACTCGCATCCCTAAACCTCATCTCCCCAGTTCGAACAACAAACCCTGTTTTTCTATTTTTAAACCGTTCTTCAAACCCCTAACCACTGTTTGAATCCCCCAATTTAAAAGGCAATTACTTACTTAAAGCGGTTGTCGAGTCCAAACATTTTCTTTACAACAGCTTTAGCTTAAACATCATGACCATACACTGAACACAGGTGACAGTAATCACCCGAAAACGGTGACGTCATTTTCAGGCGACAGGAAGCGGCAAAATGGCCGACCCCTGAAATGGATAGTGTATTTTTCAGAATAATTCATATTCTACAAACTCAACAATAACAGAGTATTTTTTAGCATTTTTTTTACATGAATTCCTTTTTAAAACAATAACCCCAATTTGAAATCTGTCTACCACTCAGGCATTGGTGCACATCTCCAGCTTGATGTCCAAAGGAAAATACTTTGAACTCATCGGCGTGGTTTCCGTTGAGGTGAGAAATTAAACATCACATGAGTGTATCTGCAACCATCTTTCTTTTTTTAGTCTTTCCTTGTGTTTGTTTTGGTTTTCAGATGATCCGATACATCGAGGAGAGGTGTCAGCCTCTCCCTCAGCATCATAGGCAGCATCTGGCCGTCTCCATGGATGACATCATATTTGTGTTACCGGAGGACATCTCTGTCGTTTTTGATTCGCATGGTCAGTTTACTGACATGTTTTCATGTCTTGTTTTGTTTGCAGCTAACAGTTGTTTGAAGGTTTACATCCTTGCGGGGGTGATCATAAAGCATCAACAAAATGCCTCTAACATGAACCGATGTTACCAAAATTTGTTTCAATTGAAAAGAGGACTGTGCTATCAGGCGCTGGATAATAATAAATGTGAGTTTCACTGTATTGTTTTGATGGGCAGGTAGAAAGTTTTGCACTATCGTCATGAGGCTTTGGTATCTGACGACGCTGGACGGTCCCGAAGACCCCGAAGGCACCAGGATATTCCGAGTGTCTCCCGGCCCAGACGGCGTCAGACCGAAGAAAGTAGCCACAGCCGTCTACGAGTAAGTATATTGTTGGATTTGTCCCAGAGAATTGAAAGTTGTGTTGACTATAAGGTTATTTTCTTTTCATTGCTGCAATGCATTTGTAGATGATTAACTATTAGATTTGTTTTACCATTTGTTTGTCAGGTTCCATCGTGAGATGACAAAAGGAGCATCTCAGGACTGGATGGTGACCACTGTTTGGCACTGGAACTGGAAACCAACTGACTGAATGGCATCAAAATACATTGAAACTTTCCATTACCTAAGAAAAGCTCTGGTTTATCTGATTAACCAGGAACTAGAAAGTCATTTGTAAAGCCATAACGTCTATTATTATTGATATTCAAAAAGGGAAGAAAAATCCTTCGAGGTCATGAAAATGCTCCCAACATTCAAAAATGCAATTTTGACACATTTGTTAAACATTTGTGTTGAAAAAGACTCTTGAATGTATCATTCGTAGTGCTTAGCATCAATTCACACAAGATGCCGAATTTTTCCGCAGCGCGCTAATGAGATTACGCAAAGTGACGCAATGTCAACGCGACGGCGGACACGGCGTTTAAACAATTTGTCACGCCGCCGCGTCACTCCCTTTAAAAGGCGGCAAACATAAAGAAGCACAAGCAGAAGCACACGTGTTAATTTATGAATTAATATTTTGATTTATTTAAAACTATTTCACAGTGTCAACGAGTCGAGGCGGCGTGCCAGCGAGACGCTTCATTAATCCGCTTAGCGAAAGTGATGGCAAAATAGCTCCAAGAAGCCATAACGAAGATCTTTTGTCTCTATGATGCAATTAGACATCAAATAATATAATATTCACACAGAACAGATGACAAAAACACATCAAATCATTTGCATGACTCAATTACACACGTTTTTGTTCATAGGCTAAATTAAGCTGAGTTTTCTATTTGATTTGTAACGTCTTTTGTTATGATTTTATCATGACATAAATTGCCACATTTGCTACCAAAGTAAAAAAAAAATTTGTCTCGACTACAAAGCCTTGATTTCCTCGAGTACCGTTCGGAAGGTTTCCACGCAGACCTCGCCGTGGGGATGCCTCGTGGACGCCAGCTTCCAAGCCTCCTCGAACGTCTCCTCGGAAATATTTTCGCCCAGGTTCCTGAAGATCTCAGCAATCTGTCAACGGGAAAAAGAAATATCAGCGTGTATTAATTTTTTGCAATGCTCCAGCGTCTCAACAGCACATACTTCTTTCTTGGAGCGCGGGAGGAAGAAGTGGTCCCGATAGACCCCCTGACGTCCGTACACTGACGGCAGCAGCAGATCCATCACCGTGGTCATGTCGCCGTAATTGACATGGTCGGAGATCTTCCGGATGGGCGGGGCCGCAATGTCTTTGCGGACCGACGGTATGCCATAGATGCGAGTGTCTAGGGGAGAAAGTCATTTTTTTAAAAATACTTGAACCTCAGGATTGTGTATGCAAGAATGACTTAGCTAACCGGATTCTTGCGGCTTCCTGGCAGCGGCCCCGATGAAGGAGGCAGAGGTGATGAAGCGGTCAGAAAGTAGCTCGGGTCGTCTGAGAGTTCTCACGGTCTTCTTTGAGCTGCCAGTCTTGAAAGGCTCCAGGTTATTGGTTTTCAACAAAGGAGCAGAACCAGGAAGTTTGTCTGAGTCGGTCTGGAACTGGGCTGAATAGATACTCAAAAATAAATTGGACTGGTTTTCGTTTTCAGAAATTGTGCACTTGTAGGACTCACTGTCCACGACCAGGTCCTGATCTCGCCTGTCCAACGGCATCTTTTTCTTCATGTTGAGGAAGTTGGCAAACTCCAGGAAGTTGATGAATCCGTCTCGGTCGAGGTCGCATTCGTTCAACACGTCGTCCAGAACGGCATCGCTGACGACCACCTTGAAGTGCCGGCACACTTCCTGCAGGTCCTCCTTATCGATGCGACCTTTGCCTTTCTGGGAACGAAAAACGCCTTTGAAGTCAGGGCTTAGGCCGTCATGGTTGCTCCTGAACCTGAAACATCTGGCGTCTACCTTGTCGTAGTGCTTGAAGGCTTGCAGCAAAGACGGGAAGTTCTGCAAGTTGATCTGTTTAAGGCGGTTCCGCACAGCGCTGGCCAGGCAACGCTGGCGCTCGTCGCCTCGCGCTCGCTTGCCCGCCGGCTGATGCCCCGAGTGGATCAGATCCCCGACACCTGCACAAACGTGAAAACGTTAGCTTGCCATCTCAGTTCACGCCATCCATCGACGCAAACTCACTGTATTCGTCTTGCGGTATGACAATTCCGAAGGTGCGGTTGGGAGGCACTTCGAATTTGGTTCCTCTCCTAGGTGAATCACATGACAAGTTCTAAAAGTTGAAGTTTCATCATGATGGGTGTGAAATATATTTTAAAAAACGTACTTCTTGTTGTCCACGTTCCCAATTTGTTGTTTCAACTTTTCCCTGCTGTCTGGAGATCTCTTCCACACGGGGTTTGGATTGTACACCCTTCAGAAAGTCAAATATTTTAAATAAACACTTACAGGAAAAAAACAAATTGGATGATGAAGCCCACAAAGTGCAATGTGGCACTTTCACATCATCGCATAATAATACAGAAATATTTAATAGTTTAGGGGGAACATATATATAAGTTTTTGTCACAGGAGGACTTTGGTAAATGCTACCAAAATACTTTTTGTATTGGTTGCTGCTTGTCATGATTGCATTTGTCATGATTGTCTTGTACATCTTTGCGCATTAATCAACATCATCACAATTCTAATTGATAAAATGATGATTGATTGGCGGTGAAATAGCAACGGGCAGTGTTTCCTGGCAACTGCTGCTCGGCAACCAACACAGTCACATGATCGTACTTTATTATAGGGCAGCTAACAAACTAGGCTTCGGGAGGAAAACAAAAACAGGATCAAACATTTTTTTATCTTTTTATTCTATTTATTCTATATATTTTTTATCGCATGCGCGGATCGGTTGGCACTTTTTAAATTTCGTTGTACATGTGACAATGACAATAAAGATCTATTCTATTCTATTCCATTTGCTGTCACCTGGTGGATTCTCCAAACCAATGCAGATTTTTGCCGACGTAGCGTCCGTCGGTGCAATAAGGCGTCGGGATCCCGAAGCAGCTGTCTTTATTATAGTTGTACTTCCTGTCAATTTGCTCACCTGGAACAACACAAATACAATTTAGTAAAACTGCGTCGTTCTATTTTGTAATACAAATTCAAACTCAGGCGACAATCTGTTAACATCGAACAATTGAGTCGTTTAAGATGAGTGTTTTTGTTTTGTTTGGCCAAGTGTGAAAAAATCTTTAGCTCTAGATTAAATCCGTTTTTGACTATATACAGCTTTACTCGTTCGCCTTTTTGTATTTTTAAACCCACGCAGATTTCTCACCGACAAAATAACTGTTGTGACTGTGAACATAAGCCTCGTGCACCACTTGTTCCTCCTTTTCCAACTGATCCAAAGTTTTAGAAGGATGAATAATTTGGCCGATATCCACATCTGGATCCAAAACACACACAAAAAAAAGGAGGAATGAGAAACCAACCAAACTCAAAACCTTAAGAGAATAATTTGAAGTGTCGCACCTGGATGAGATGGAATTCCAAACCTGGTGTTCTCGTTGTACCAGGTGGGAAGTCCGGTGGGGTCTGCCGAGCGGCCCAGTGGCGCCGTCTTGTGCAAGGCGTAGTCGGCCTCACTGAACTCTAGCAGCTTCTGTTGGAAGTTGCTGAGAGGTGGCGGGTTGAGCGTGACCGCGGCCTGCCGCCAAAAAAATAACTATCATTTGTTGCATTAATAGAGATTGCAAGACGTTATTCATCAAATTAGCTGATATAGATACGCCTTCAAATGCCGGCTGACCGATAGCGAAGCCTTCGTGCAGACTCCGTGAACAAGCGCCTCGGCCACTTTTGGGTCATCGGCCTTCCCGGGATGCACTCGGATCACACCGGGCCCCGGTCTGTTGCTGTTGTGGTACTTTCGAACCGGAGGTGGCGTCGGGGCCTAGTTTGTGAAAAAGAGCATATATGACAGCATATTTCTCATTTACAGTCGAGTCAGTCTTCAGATTCTTTCACACGGAGATCCCGAATAAAGGTTGTAACACGAGACGCTTATCTTTCAGCGAGGGCAGAATACTGCCATGACTTTGTGCCTTGAGACGCTCCATCCTGCCATCCAATAATTAGATGATAGATATAATTACCAGCGTCTATTGTGACATAAAATAGTCTGACAGCCGCAATTGCTTTCAACATGACAGGGCGTGGGAAGTAAGTGTTGGATAATAAGCTTAACTGCCCTATTCCGGCATTCCGCATCAATGCCAGTCATATGAGTGGAGAAAAGGTGGAAGTCATAAACCAGCAAAGACAGAAGATGGCTACCACTCGTGCAATTCCAGTTCTGTTCTGACTACCTCTGAAAATGGAAAATTACCGAGAAAACTTTGTCCCCTCATCTTTCAGTGCTAATTATATTGAAAAAAAGGGGGGGGGGGAATTATGACTGCTTTCAACACAAGCTGAATAGTATTCCGATTTTTAAATATCTGTATTTTGAAACATGCGTGTTTAACTTTGTCTCAAAAGAATTTTTGGGAGTCTCTCCAAAAAGCTTTGTTATAACTCACCCTTTTTATTTCTTGAAAACAAGCAGCTACTGTGTCCCTGAAAGGCACTCGTTTTCCAGCCTGTAATGTGGGGAAAAAAGGTTGAAATGACATTTATATTTAAGATACAGATCCGCACGCACATCAAAGTCACAAGTTAGGCTAACGTGGCTAAAGTCAGACAACAACACGTGAAAATTCACTTACCCTCGGCATCTGTGCTATCCTCATCGCGTCTGACATATTCACCCCCGACTGACTTATTATTTCCATTAATTTGCAACCAAAAATAAAATGTTCCCTGAGGAGAGAACACAGGTCTGGCTTCCTTACAGTTTGTCGTTGCCTAGCAACATTTCAAAAGCCGACAAGGTGATATATATGAAATATCTACTTTTCATCCGAGCGCGTCCCAACAAACGCGACATTCGATAAACTTGTGTGAAAAAATGTTGCGAACAAAAAACAATGAAAAAATGACGTGTAGAAGAACGCGTTACATTTCTACGATTTGAAAACATCGCCATTTTGTGTTCACTTCTCAGCCTTGTTGAAGTTTTATGAAGGCAGGAATTCATAGACATCATATAAAATATCCCAAATGATAAGAATGGAGTCGCGCGTATGATTGGTGCGGCTCGGTGAGACGTAGGAGGATTGCCAGTTGCGGTCATACGATCTGTCATCATCGCTCGTACAAAGCCAACAGGGAAGTTGAGACAAGTGGCGGAGCCTGCTGGAAAAAAGAAATAATAATAAAAAAAAGAATCTCATGTTTCACTAAGACCGGCAGTCATCAAAGTGCGTAGTTTTGGTTTTAGGGGGGACTCTGTTCGCAACATTTGGCAGCGGCGTCGTCTCTTGGTTGGGTGAGTAAACGAGCCGATTACGAACCAGCTAGCTGGCGGCTAACCGGAGGCGGTGGGGACTCCACCCGACGCGGACGCGGCCGCGGCTAAACACACATCCAAACCCGAGCGCAGCGCCTCTTTAGCGGGTTAGCTTGCTAGCCTGCGTCCGCCGCTGACGACGACACTGCAGGGGTCGAAGCTAACCCGCTAACGTGGTGACTCGGGCAGGTCCGACCGGTTGGATTGGCGCCGCTTGTTGTATTGTGATGATAAACACGGACGCATGTGAAGCATTTTGACCACATTTGTTTGAGACAGCGAATGGATAGTGACGTTAGCCAGCTGTTAGCCAGTGACGGCTAACATCATAGCTGTCACTAGCCGTACACACCCAAATTGATCGCACATCACTAGCGTTTTGCCAAAGCGACACTTACACACGCAAATATACACACACGCTCGATGTTTCGGCGTCTTCCAATGATAACACGCCGTCCCGTTGACTCTGTCACCGGCGAAGATTCGCCTCTCGTTACGACGTTACGAACTTATGATGTAGCCGCTCGGCTAACGTTAGCTAGCTAGTATTGTGCTACTTCACGCTAATCAACAACAACAACAACTGAGCGAGCTGATTAGTTCAACTTGCTCACGTCGTGCGTGTAACACGCAGATGACGGTAATTAATCATAAACTTTGACAAATGATGTGGCACGTTTATCTTGTAATATAATTTAATGTTTGTGTGAGTGGACAAAACTTCCAGGAAAACTGACAGCGTCCTAAATATTCCCATATTGTTTTCCTGATATCCATTTTATGACTACTGTTGTGCAACCCTGTGACCTCAAATGACACGAGGATATTATGGTCAAGTCTTCTCATGGCCGTTGTCCTAGTTGCCGCAACTACTTGTTGAGTCTGTGAAAGCAACCAGTGTTTTTGTCGTGTGACATTGGGAATTCCAAACTATCCCGATGACTCAAGTCTGCGTGGACGGCTGTCGCTCTCGTTGCTGGGTGTATGTAAGGTCATCGCTGTGGCGTGAAACACTTCCACCTGGGAAGTGTGACTCATATCTCTTATCAGCAAGATAGCCAAATCTACCTTGCTACATCATATGTTTGCAAAACTAAACACTTAAAACATGTGCGAAATGCAATAACTACCAAGATTAAATCTGACGCTGTCAATCAAAACGGGAGGATAAGATCTCAGGTCTCTGAGGACAACAACATTTTACCCGTGCCGTAGCTCGTACAAGTGTTGAGGTGACACTATCCGGGGGTTTCCCCAGCATCCACAGCAGGAAGCGTCCGGAGAAAGCGACATGGCAAGTAGAGGCGGAGCTACCCGGCCCAATGGGCCCAACGCCGGCAACAAGATCTGCCAGTTCAAACTTGTACTGCTGGGGGAGTCGGCGGTGGGGAAGTCGAGTCTGGTGCTCCGCTTCGTCAAGGGACAGTTCCACGAATTCCAGGAGAGCACCATTGGAGGTTTGGCTCTTGTCTTGTCCTGGTGGAATAATCCTATTATTACATTTGAGGTGTTACAAAATATTTTTGGGAGGGGCATTTCGACGACTTACATTCTTTTAGTATTCTCAGCGGGGCTTCGGAGTTTACCTCGTGATTGTTGTCCCGCTAAAATGGCTGCCGCTGTCCATTTTGTGCTTCCCACAGCTGCCTTCTTGACTCAGACGGTATGCTTGGACGACACGACGGTCAAGTTTGAAATCTGGGACACGGCCGGTCAGGAACGCTACCACAGTCTGGCCCCTATGTACTACAGAGGCGCCCAGGCCGCCATCGTGGTCTATGACATCACCAACGAGGTAGGATCACGGCTGAGCTGGAGGAAATTAGTGATGCGGAGCTCATAAAAAATGTAGAAACAATTTGACTTATCTGACCTATAAAAATCAAACATGTCAAGTTGAATTAGTCTGATGATTGCCGCGGTTGTTTCCTGACTCAGGAGTCATTCGTGCGGGCAAAGAACTGGGTGAAGGAGCTCCAGAGGCAAGCCAGTCCCAACATCGTCATTGCACTTGCCGGCAACAAAGCCGACCTGGCCAGCAAGCGAGCGCTTGACTTCCAGGTGCGGCAAAATACACAATCTCGCCTGTGAATCCGTTATTAGGAATCCTGTCATCTCCGTAGCTTTTTTGAAACATCGGATTAATAGTTTGATGTTGTGTTCAGGACGCACAATCGTACGCCGACGACAACAGCCTGCTCTTCATGGAAACGTCGGCAAAGACCTCCATGAACGTCAATGAGATTTTCATGGCCATCGGTGAGCATCTATCTCCTCAATGGCAACGTGTCGCCGTCATGTAGCTCTGTTGACGACACTGTGTGATGATGTCATCACAGCCAAGAAGCTCCCCAAGAACGAGCCCCAGACAGCCGGCGCCAGCGGCGGGCGGAACCGGGGCGTGGACCTGACCGAGACGGCCCAACCCAGCAGCCGCACCTGTTGCAGTAACTAGGAGGGGCCCGCACAGTGGTCTCAGTTAACGACCCCCCACCACCACCAAACATGCACACGCATACACACACATCAGCTTCCTCACCACCCAGTCCTAAATAGCGAAAGACTTTGTATAGCTGCATTTCTAATACCTTTTTTTTTTTTTTTTCTCAGTTGATGTTCCTCCTCTTTCTTTTTAAAAGTTTTTTTTTTTTTTTAAAAAAGAGGTGTATATCAGTATAATGGATGCATGTTATCACTACAACGCCTGAAGCAAACACCTTTTCACCCTGTCGTGGTAAACTAACAACCCGCCCACAAAATGGCTCCCATCCTGACACGTCCTGGCCTTTTTTTTTTTTTTCCATTTTCTCTCAAACAAAAACCCAACAGGAGGTATCTTTTTTTTTTTTTTTTTTATTTGGTTTCCTGAAGGATTCGTGGATCACTTCCCCCCTCACCACCGAGTCAACACCGCACGTGTAGAAATGACCATGCAACAAAAGAGATTCCGAACAATTGTACAGTTGGTTATGCTTTTTATTTTGTTTAGTTTTTTTTGTATTCATTCTCTACTCGTCTCCAACTGGTAAAGCTGTGGTGTTTCTTTTTTTTTTTTTTTTAAACGATTATTCTAATTAGCTCTGTGTAGTGTTATTAACAAAACAAAAACAAAAAAAAATCAACTCTGGTGTCACGTTAAAAAGGAACTTTTAATCGCATTGCACACAGTGTTGATCATCATGTCTTCATTTTATACGAGCGAGTGCTTGTAGGTCGCAAACGGCTCGAAGGGTTTCAACCACGCGACGGGCCCGATCGGTTTTTGAGTGTCTGAATATGACTTAATAAATTCAATAAAGATTGAATCTCTTGTACGCTTTTTTTGCTGTCTCGCTGGGTCAATGGCTGTGCTCGTTATGCTAGTAAAAATTTGTATGAAAAACTTTTTTTTTTTTTTCATAAGTTAATTCCTCGTTTTCGTTTATTTTCAAAGGAAACGTATGTCGAAGCTAACGTAAATCGAGGAGAGGCAGTACCTGCATCGTTTGGCCCGCTGCAGCAGTTCCTGTCTTGGACACGCGAGGGCAGTAGTGTAGCGTCACAACGTCTCCATGCCTCAAACCACACACGGTTGAATTATCAGTCTTAAAAAAAAATCATATTAGTATACAAATTCAGGTATGAAAAACGTTTTCAGAGTTTATCATATTATATTTGGCATATTCTGACCCCACAACTTTAAATATACAATGAAAAAATAACTTAAAAAACAGGCTTTGATCTCCTCATTACAGCATGTCCCTTGTGCTCCCTGGAGGGGGTCAGCAGGCTAAACTTTGAAAGAAACTTTTTTTAACTAGCGGAATTTCGTCAAGTAAATGTGGTTTGAGTTCATAAGTACTACTTAGAACCTTATAGGCTTCCAATAAAATCCCTTAAACAAGATGAAGAGACGACAAGATGTAGACGGTCCCAAATGGTAAACAAAAAATACTCTTCAATCAGTTTGGTATTATGACTTATTTTAGTATTGGTTATGAGTAAGCTTATTTAAAAAAATATAATTTGAGCATAGGCGGAATAAATACACTAGCTTTAAGACATGTCTTGATTAGTTTTTTAGGCCATATATTAGTTGTGTATTTAATTTTGCTCAATTTGGGGAATCTTCCTCATTTATTGCTTGATTGTGGAAATTGATGTGTTTTTTGTGTTATCTGATAACTATATGTCCTATTTGAAATGTCAAAGTGAATGCTGTGAAAAGGGCTCATTTTAAAAACAAAGATAGTGTAAAGTTTTGCACCAGACCATACTCTATTCCTTTGTTCTCCATCTTAAGACAGACCACACAGCGTTTGAAAGTGTCAAAGTCAAAGAGTCCGTCTCACCTGTCTGAGCCGCCAATGAATGAGTCCATAATGGATGGAGCCGTCAATCATCAGGGAGGCTTGATTAAGGAGAGGTCACCGGCAGAATCTTATGAGAGTCAGTACAAGAGCCGAAGCCACCATTATAATGATGCCATTATTCACTTTTGATTGACACTTACTATATGTTATCCGTTGAGGAGTGCCATGAAAAGGTTTGAGTAAAATGAAACTTCTTATGTTATATATGCCAAACTGCTGCTCAAGGCATCATGGATTGGAAGTAAAATCAACAGCTAGTTATAACAAAATAAGATTCCTGGCTCAGCCAAGCAAAAATGGTTTCAGCGGTAAGAAGATTCGACCTGACGCCAACTATTTGCATTAACAGAGATAAAACGCTTGAGGAAGAAAAGGAAGCGAGGGGGACGCAAATCACTGACCCCAGAGAGGAACAAAACAAGAAAGAATGTGTGAGTAAAGATCAAGCGAGATTAATAAATGAAAAGTGACGAGCTATGATAAGTACACCCGGCCGTGCTGTCCACATTCATGACTCTCAAATTAATTTGATTTGTTTTAAAAGCCTAGATGCTAGCGTAGCGCTGCTTCGCAAAATCAAGCCTTATCGCTTTGGTGCCAACCTAAAAAAATATTTAAAGAGAGCGAGCATCTGCTCGCGTCGAGCGCACGAAAACCACACAAAAATGTTCTTTAGCGTCACTTTGCGTTACTGCGCGTTACTGCTTTTGGAGAGCGCGCCGTGAAAAAGCGACGGTGTGATTATGGTGATGACGTCCGTGCTGGAGAAGCCTCCAGATGTTTCATTTTTATATAATGCCTTTTACACTGGTAGGAGGATTAAGGACACGCAAGTCTGCCTTGAGATAAGAGTGCAATACATTATGCGGCCACATTCAAAAGTCAATATAAACATGACCAACAGGGGGCGACAAATCTTCCCGAATCCTTGTTCATTGACGCGTGGGCAGATGTGTGCGTGTGTGTTTTGTACATCCACGTTGTGTTTGTGTGTTCAACTTTTGACTCGAGCTATTTTTAGCTCTCTGCATCAGAATCAGAAGGCCCAGCTTGCAAATGTCCACATGTGCAATATTTCACAAAATACATATTGTACAAAGATCACAGCCTTGTTTGTCGAATGCATGGTTTAGATTTTTTTTTTTTTAAAGACAAGATGGTCAGTTATGTTTAGAATACTTGTATTATATGATTAGAGGTATTAAAATGTATCTCTCCAACTTGTTTCCTTTGGTAAATCCTCCAAATTAACTTCCTTACAGTCTTTCATGGGATTATTAATGGACCTGGTGTACCTAATGAAATGGCCCGTGACGTGACTCCAAACGAGAAGCACATTTAACAAAGTAGGACTCTTGTTTTATTTCAAATGAACACTTTTTTTTTTACACATTTGACACGTAACACACAGAAGCATCGGTGGTCCACACAAAACACACACACACACACGCACGCACGCATACACACACACACATACACACTACTCACAAGAACTTTTAGATATGGGGTGTTAGTGTAAAATTTCAGTCTGACTTTCACAAGTGAACTTAATTTGACCAATTCAAAATTACGTTCGCCCGTAAAGGTCTATATGAGGTTCATGTGGAAATTTCACACCAAAACCAAATATCGCTAACTTTCTGGGAATAGTGTAAACATACGCAAGGACTAATACAAACCCCCCAAAAACGACACGTAGTCTAACCATTGAACAGAGTCTAACGTCAAACGTGCACGTCAACAGAAGTTAAAGTGCAAACAGGAACGTGCGCGCCACCCAACGACACTCATGGAGTAATGACACTGCATAGTAGTTCACGCATGTGTGTGTGTGTGTGTGTTACATTATTGCCCTCATGTAGCTGTACAAGTTGACCGACAGCTCTCCATCTTGAATCCCAGATGCATAGACTGGTCCGCCGCCGCTGCCTGATCGGGGGGGGGGGGGGGTCAATACGGCGCAAAGAGGACTTGCGGATGGGCGGTCCTGATGGGGCCGGGGGCAGGGCGGAGGAGGGAGGCGGGGAGGGGCGGTGTCGGGAAGAGGCCGGGGCTGGGGGCGTGGCCGGGAGCGGCGCGCTGCGGGAACGTGTTGCCGAGGGCGGCGGCTGCGGCGGCCATTAGTTGTGCGGGAAGAAGGGTGGCCAGGGAGGGGCACTGACGTTCTTTGCCCAAAGTCAACTTGATCTGCTGGGGGGACAAGGACAAAGCGCTGCTGTCAAATCCACCTTCTTGTTTTCATCTTAGGCAGCTGGCTAAAGTCAAGCCTCTACTTTTGAAACTGTCATCCATGCCTTTGTTACATCTCCACTGGATTACTGTCACTTGATTTTTGTCCTCCCTCCATTCAGGCATCTCGAGTTGGTCCAAAATGGTGCTGCTTACCTCCTGACTGGATCTTAGACTCCAATTCTGGCCTTCCCTTTCATTTTAACATGACTTTTTGGTTTTTAAATCTTCAAATGGCTTACTACCAGAAATGTGGAATGTCACTCACATTTATGCTAATTAGCTTGCTCAATACAATTTATACGATGAGTATTAAGGATATAGATTGTTTTCAGCGGCGCGTCAATCTTTAAATGTCATTTTATTCAAATGCATGCAGATGTATTTAAATGGCTTTTTGGTTCGTCGTTGAATAACAACTCTCAGCTTAATTAGAGTCGCAGCACGTTGCCATGAGACCATCAGATGGGATTTTCAAAAATCCACCAAGTCTCGAATGAAACAAATGCGCCTGTGTGGTCTTTGACATCAAAGGTCATTTTGTGAATGCAATTTTGAGTGTTTGGAGAAATTGAACGGGTATCTTTGGAACCATCAACTTAAAACAGCCTAATTTTACAAACATCAAAAACAATTTAGAGTCAAAACACATTTTGGATTTAAGAGGAACCAAACCAATGTGTTTGTTTTTGCGGACGTCAAAAGCAATTTGGACTATAAGAACATTTGTTTTTAAGATGTCAGAGAAATTTCTTCCTGTTTTTGTAAAGAACAACCAAGACAATTTCGTCTTAGCTAAATCCAAATGTTGGTGTTATGTTATAAACGTTGTCTTTAAACCTTACAAACATATTTTTGAGTAAAATGAATCTTTATTTAGGCTTACATTTGAACAATTTTACTTTCATCACTTTTTGTAAACCTCATGCTTCCTGATTTTTGTAAACACCAAAGACAATTTCATCTTGATGGAACCGAATGTGTGTAATAAACGTACTGTATAAAAAGTCAAAATGTTTTGTGACGGCATTAAAGTTTAATAACGCGAGACAAAATCCAAGAGATAGTGGCTGGTGTTGCTGTGACTTTGTTTTTGTCCATCCAGCCTCAGCCTCACACATGCACAGTGAAGCTAATAGTGTGAAAAGGTGACCAAAGTTATCCGGCCTAATCTTCTGTATCCATAATGGAAACGCGGCGCTCCGGCGGCGGCGGCGCCGTGTCACGGCTTATCAATCACTGTTGGAGGACGATGAGGGGGCGGAACAAGGAAGTCTCACAAGTCCCAGCTCCCCTCCGTTAACTTGCTCAATGATGGCTTGGGGGGGGAGACATTTTCCTCACAAGTGCTAACAGCCAGCCCTCTGGAGCGCTAGCTCTTCCCTCTCTTATCCTTTATCTTTGCTATCTATCCTCTCTCTTTTTCTCTCACTATTTTTTTCCTTCCTTCCTTCCTTCCTTCCTTCCTTCCTTCCTTCCTTCCTTCCTTCCTTCCTTCCTTCCTTCCTTCCTTCCTTCCTTCCTTTTCTTTCTTTCCGTCTACTCATCAGCTCTGCCAAACATCAGCGTATTCTTCTTGTATAACATTTGACATAATAGTGAATAATACTCCAATTTGATCCTACTGCAAAAGTGCATGAACCTTATCTAAGTCTTGTTTGATGCTGCTGAGGTACGGCGGGTGATCATTTTTTTCCGGCCAATGGCAACTACATTGTTATGGATATCAAAGCAACAAAATGGTGTTGGTAGCTCACCGTCTGCTTGGTGGTTCCTTTGCTGTAGGGAGTATATTTGGGCTTGGCCGGTTTGCCTGCCGCTCTGTCTTTATGGCGACGACTGCTGATGTGCTGAGGACAGCAAGGAAAAAGTTAGTTAGATTTCATTTTTGGCATTTCAAAAAAAAGATTGGCCAGCGATTTGTTTCTCAGATTTAACAAACGGCATCAAGTCCTCACACAAAGTGCAAAACGAACGGCATGGCAATGAGCCAATCGCGAGATCATCCTCCACATCTCCACCATCTTTGTTTTTTTTTTTAAATCAAGGCCTGTGTGGTTTGATTGCGCTGCGGCGGCTGCTTGTTCTTCTTCGTCGTCGGCATGAAAAATTGATGCGTCACGTCTGGGTGGAAAATCTCAGCGTGAGCTCTCACAAAAGTCACACACTTACAAGACCTACGAGCTGAAAAAAGAAACGATTTGGGAGCTTGAAGCAGCGTGCAAAATGTCATTTAGCATTCAGAAACGTTGACCCATTTGACATGATAAACCTTAATGCTTAAACGCAATGCAAATATTTTTACATTTATGAATGCTACTTCAATTTTTGATATTTTTTAGCAATTTTGTAAGTATGGTCAGTTAGTGTAAACGTAATTGTGAAATTACTTTGACTTAGAGATAAGTCTTATTGAGCAATCAAACTTTTTTTTTTCATGCCGCCCTCTGAAGATCGCGACTCGTCGTCTTTCAACTTCTGTATTTGTGCGCCACTGTTGCCACGGTAATGTAACCGACACGATTTGATATTTCCGAAGACTGACAAAGATCCCTGTTGCGCTGATTCTTTTTTTTTGACAAGCCGTCTGATAATGATGCAAGTGGAGCGTCGCCATGGCAACGGACGAGCCAGATCCAGCGCATTATGACAACCACCAAACATCCGCTCTCCTTACAACATTAAATACTCTCGCATTTAATCCAAAAAATACACCTAAAGTAAAAACACACAAAAAATATGTTATATATTGTAGATAATACTAATTTTAAGAACAAACACTTTTTTTAAAAACCGCAATCTAGCTTTTCATTTCTTATAAAGATAGATGAAATAAATCACCTGCTTCAGCTGCGTCTCGGAGTTGACGTGCACGTCACACGTCTCACAGTGAAACGTTTTGTTCTGCAGGCCCGTAGACGCCTTGGACGTGGACGGCGGCGCCACCTTGCCTTTGACTCCCGGCCGCGGGAACGACTTGATGGAGCCCACGCCGCTGCGGGCCTCCAGCATGGTCTTGTGCTTGGTGCCTTTTCATGAACACACAAAAAATGTCAAGGTCATTTCTTCTCCCTGTAATTTGTGTTCATTGAATGTGACAGACCAAAATGACGCCATACCGCTATTGTGAGCCTCCAGCTGCGACGCCGAGTTGACGGCCACTTTGCAAAGCGAGCAGTAGAGCAGACGGCGAGCTTTCTCCTCCTCCGTTTCCGCGTCCTTCTCGGGTTCTTTATCCGGGTCCAGGTCCGGTTCAGGTTCTGAGGGCGAGTGGAGCTCAACCTCCGAGGTCCTCTCCGGGGCGTCCGGGACCGAGGATAAGACTCCGGCAACGTCGGTCGGCGTTTCGTGGGACTCTGCCAGTCGGAGCGCGGGGGACAGCGAAGGGGGCGCCGCGCTAGCAACCACATCTGGAGAGACATCATCGCCATTAAAGCTGATGATGGATGGAGATTTTTGCATATTGCGGTAAGTCAACAAAACTTCACTGAAGCCGCCAAATTGATACTAAAATGGCCGCTTCAAAACCAAAACGACTTCCTGTGTCTTTTAAAGCACGGCTTCCTCTGACTTTTTATCAGAGGTCTCCCTCATGATAGACGACAATGGATGTCGACCAAACTCAACGTTGTTTTTAGCTTCAAGTGCTAACTTTTCAAAGATAAGAGCGTGACTGCTTTATAGTGTTTGGGACATTGCCGGTGCGACTCTAAGCAATAAATAAATAGACGGTCTTGTGTTTGGGAGACAAACGGCCACTTCATGACTTATCATCCGCGGTCAGCGGCGACGAATGAACATAATCAATCAATCATATTTTTGGGATCAATACAAGCAACTGCCAGAATAACAACAAAAACAAGTCAAGAGCGAAAGATGAGAAAATCAATCGTGAAGTCAGAGCATTTCAGTCAGTGTCATTTCTCTTATTGCAAACAATATAACACGACAGGGCAAGTTGGCTTGAAAAGAAAAAGGGAGGCAAACTTCAATTAAATCGTTGACAATTACTTGGAAAGAAAGCTTGCATAATGAGCCAAATGTTGAGTCACTAAATTTAATAAACAATTCAACCAGAAGAGATAAAGCGGAAATGAGTCATCATGTTTTCAGTGATGACTACCTGAATGCAAGCCAGATAACAAAATGTTCAATTGACGAAAAAGTAAGCCAAACCTCTTTTGTGGACCATTATTTACAAAATTGTTGCTGGTGTTTTTGGGAGATGCTAACAGAAAATGATAAAAGTGGGAGTTTGCAAAGTCTGCATTTGAAGACAAAGAAGCCGACGAAAAGTAATTTAGATTACACTGGCTCGTTGTATTCGCTACCCTTGACCCGACGGACGGCGAAGTCAATGGGCTATCGCTAATGGAGCTAACGACCGCCATCCATCTCGACACTGCGGACAGCAAAGGAAGAAAAAGGAATGAGTCAAATGAAAAGTGAGAGCACTTTTAAGGTGAACCGGGAGGAGGACGAGGATGTGGAGAAGGACGTCACGAGGTGAGCGCTCAGATACGAGCACAGGGGCGGAGAAAGGTAAACAACGTTTTAGCTAAAAGCTAAGTCTAGGTTTTTGATCTTTCTAAGAGAAAAGTTTTTAAAAAAAATCTAGTTTCTATTCATAAGAATGTTAAAGATATGAAAGAAAGGAAGAAGAAAAACAAGACTATGGCAAGAAGAGAAGAAAAGCATGGAGGAGTAATTGAGCAAGCGGCAACGGTCGAGGGAATTAGGCCAAGGCCACAAAGGAGAAGATGGCGGGAAAGGCTCAGTTCTTTTCTTCTTGTGTTTTTCCACCATCATACTTCCGGTGCGACGGCACGTTTCCCCCTGAGATGCGATTAGCTTTGTGGGAGAAGTCGGATGAAAAGATTTTCATTAAAGCAATCGGCGCTCATTACACGCCGTCGCAACTTAAAAGTCCCAAATCCCCCGGCAGCTCTCCGCTCGCCCTCGGCGGAATATCGATAAGCTACTTATACGGACGAGTGCTCGTATAAATCTTTGCTACCTTAACATTTTGTCAGAGTCGTGCACTTTTTTGGGTATTTTGGATTTCGAGGACTCGTGGTAGCTGCCGATACCAGCCACAGATACCCGAGGCGAAAAAATGTAGTTCAGCAGTGACAATATGAAACATCACACTACTTTATATCAACAAAACACACACAGACAGACGCACACAGAGTGAGTCCAGATGTCCATTAGTCCATCCTCACATTAAGTTAATGGAGGAAGTAAAAAGTTAGTAATGATTCCTCCATTAAACCATTAGCCTGACGTCCATGCATGAAGCGTTTTTATTCCACATTATTTCATAATCATATCATTAATATAACAGATGCAGTGGTTACACCGACTCAAGTAAATGAGCCGTTCTCGGGCATATTTCCAAGAAATTGTGTAAAATATAATATTAATACAAAGATATAAACATCTTCCTGGTGGGCAATTCCGTTGTGTATTAATATTCATTAGCAGGTGCCGCTAGTGCATTGTGGGTAACGCAAAGTCAGGCGGCGCCAGGAATGCGCAGGTGTCTTTCAGGATGATTAATGAGCGCCACCGCAGCCAGGAAGGTCGCCGCGGCGCTGCTTTGTGCGTGACAAGTTTACAATATCGCGCCGAGAAGTTTGCGGGAGACTTTTGTGTGACGTGTTGCGTGGCTGATTAGCTAGTAAACATGCTAGCGACGTTACAGTCCAGTCGGTGACATTGAAATTCAGCTTCCGTATTCAAATCCGCCAATCAAAACTTTCAGAGATTCCGCCGTCGTTTATCCGGCGGGAATGGCGCTCTTAATTGTTTTTGTCTGACATCTGCCTGGGATCTTTGGATTTAAGCACCCACCTGGCAGTAACGTCACCGGAAGAAATGTAAATAAAAGTTGGATCGAAGAAGTATTTGCCGAGCTACCTACCTCTGAAAAGTTCTTTCAACGTGTCTGCCAGTTTTCACTTTTGTCTAACATGTCTCAGTTGTAGCAAACCGGGTGAGGTGTGACATCATCAGCAAAAAAGGGGAGGAGCTTTCCACCAACCTTTCCTGTCTGCTTTGGGCTCCTTGGTGAGCGCCGTTCCTTTGAGCTTGCTTTTGGGAGCGTCCAGGGCTTTTAGCTTCCTGGCGTGCTTGGTGCCCTTGTAGTGGGCCAACGCTTGGTTCTGCCAGGAGAACAAACAGCAGGCTGGATTGAGTCCGGGGACCGGGGGATGAAATGAAACATGAAAAAGCCGCCGAGCGCGAGGCGAGCGAAGAGGCGAGCGCGGCAGCTTACAGCTAATTAGTTCAGGCCACAAAGCGCAAATGTTTGATTTTCTTTCTGCCAGCCTTGAAGACATCTTACGGGGTGATTCACCGACTCCGTTCAGACCGTGTTTTTGTTGCTCGTGTGATCCAACGAGCGACTTATTCACTCGGAAAGCGTCGATTTATTTGATTGCTTTTGAGTCACTAATGCCAATCCTTTGTCACTTTTGCTCACATTTCCACATTTTTCTTCCCCCGACTCGAAAATCCTGCTTGTAAATTCGAGGTGAATCCAAGCGAGGAGCAACGAAATCTTTTTTAGCCCAGAAATAAGACACTAAAGAATTAAACACGTCATGACTTATGTTTATAGAATAATGACTCAAATGTTTTTTTTTTTATTATGGCAAAAATTGCTGGATTTGTTCACCGTTAAATTGCTGTTGGGGTCTGAATGTGCTTCAATAAATAATGAAAAAATAGGGCAGCAGATAACAGGGACAAATTGTGTGGGTAGCATATTTACCTCTAACCACATGCAAGCTCCCTTTTGAGACACGATGGAAAGAAAACACTTGTAATCATACAACTGATAATTTATGCTCAGATATTTCAGCCGCAAACTCCCGCGGGGATAATTGTGGCCTTAAGACGACGACGTGTTGCCACAGCAACAAGAAACCTGCATTTGCAAACCGACAGCAAAAAAGAAAGAATAACAAAGCCAAACTTTTCTTATTTAATTTATGTACATTGTGCGCACGTGTATGTGTTTGGTGATCAATAAAACATTTGAATTGCATTAGTCCCACTTGAGTCTATACATTTTAAATCAGGCTGTATAAATTGCGCAGGTGAAAAGTGCTGTGTCAGCACCAACACATAAAAACACATCACGGTGAATATTTGGTACTGAGTTCCACCATTGTTTCACGATTTATTATCCACATCCAACAAAAAATTTTTTTAAATAAATGAACTCTGCCGTGAAAAAAAAAGAAATAAACTTCCGCGAGGCTCAGCAATTAGTTAATGTGCCATGAGTATTTAAGTCGCAGTTTGAAGGTTTAGACTTGCTGTAATATCGATGCTAATTTCTTTTAGCGTGTCTATGGATTTCTCATTAAATGTTAGCATTAAGCTGGTGGACTTTGGTTGGGTTAAATGTTTTGGTGTTTCAATAAAGGCAAAGAATAAAGGGGGATTTGATTTAAATAATTTAAATCATGAAAATAATTTTAAGAATTTTAATAATTAACAATTTTCTTTTTTTAATCTTTACTGCTTGGAGTTTGCTACTGATTCTACAAGCCCTACCAGGTGTACCTGCGAGTTGAACCTCAGTCGACAGACGCCGCAGGAGACGTGCCTCTTCTTGGTGGCAGCGGGCTGGAGGCCCAGCGTGTGATGTAGGATGGCCTTCTGGACCGGGTCCATCTGCGGAGGGACCACACAATTGGGGGGGGAGGGGGGTAAATTTTCTCTTGATTTTGGTTTACAGGAAAAAAAAAAATTCTATTTACCCCTGCCCTTCAAAAAAACCAATACAATTGCAGTAATTTTTTTTCACAATTATCATACCAACTGTAGTTACAGTTTGTGTTTGTGTGCACTTGTAGCAGCGACAAGCAGCTTGTGTTAACTTGTGAGGCTTCAGACTTGCAGCTCTCGCCCAAAACTTTGCAAAGGGAGGGCTGCCATGTGTGTGCGTGTGTGTGAGGATGATGACACACGGAGTTGGCGGCCTGCTCTGGCAGCTCGGCATGCTGGGAAAGCAGAGCTGTGGAAAGGCAGCGCCAGTGAGAAACATCTGGGCTGTGACAGAGCAGGATGACCTGCTGTTAGAAATACGCGCTGGCCTGCGAACATGTTTTTTTTTTTTTTTTTTACTCTTTTCAAAAGCTCAGCATCAGGACCGACCTGGGAAAACATCCTTCATCCTACAATCCATCCGTCAGTTGATGGCAACCCGTCAATCTTCCTCTACAGCTGCTTTAACTGATGTTTCATTCTTTAGTGGTGATTGATTTATGATTTTTTTTTTATGTATTTATACTTTTTTCAATCTGTTTTATGTTTAAGCCAGGTTGTTTTAAAACTCTGATGTAACGTAAAAAACCCTAATCCAGTCTTGAAACCCTAACTAGAAAAGTCAATTTAGAACCCTAATCTAATGGGGCTAAAAACCCGAAACAAAAACATTCATGAACTCTTGAAAGCTTAATCTTGTTGTGAAACCTGAACCCTGACAATGCATTGGAAGTGTGTGTGTGTGGGGGGGGGGGGGGTGTTCTTGGGTCTTAGGGTTCCGGCATCAGCCACCCACCGAGTGGCACGGGGGTATCACCCGAGGCTTAGCAAAAGCCGTGACTGGTACTAAATGAAGCGGCGTGCTTGTATAATGCGAACGCCTACGCCGCGCGCTTCCCACAACATCCCATAATGCTGGCTTCTCTGCGGTTTCTGCACAATCGTGATGGGACGCCGCCGCGTTCATCATGCTCGAGGAACAGATCCGCCGCGTGCATCCCACTCGCAGCTGTCAATCATCCTGACGAGCGGGATACGTCTACGCGGCCTCCGGCGCAAATTACGTCGGGGATGTGATGTCATTCACGCCGCTTGCGAGTCGACACAATAGGTATCTGGTAGGAAATGATAGCATTTACTTCAATGACACCGTGATAGGTTCGCATTACGATGTGACAAACTCACCGACGCTTCAGTCCGATTATAAATCCACATCGTTCGCTTCGATTGTTATGCAGTAGCTATTCGATGCTATTTTGCTCCAATTATATGGCGATACATTAAAATTAAAAAGTGATACGATACAATTCATACGCTGCCCGCGCTTTAATCACAATGCCGTAGATACGATTTTCTCCGATTACGATACAATAGATACGATTTGCTCCAACCTGATACGACACAATTCACTCAGTTGCAAAAAATGTTTCTCTACTTAGAATGCAGTAGAAGCAATTTAGAAATGATTCACTCAGAAATCAGTTGGTCTAGATACGATTCGCCCAATTACGATACACTAAATAGAATGCACTTTGATTACGATGCCATAGATACGATTCGCTCCAATTGCGATCAATATTTGATACAATTCACTTCAGTTATGATGTTTCATTCTAATTACAACAATACAAACGATTCAATCAAGAGACGATTCCTTCAAATTACAACCAGTAGATACGATTCCCTCAAATTATGATGTGATACGATACAATAGAAATATGATACAATTCACTCCAGTTTTGATAAAGAATATAATCCCTCCCATTACGACGCAGTAGAAACAATTTTACGCAACGGAAATTAGCATAGACGTCAGGCTGAGTCTAAAGTTCCGCACAACAGCAACTTGAACACACCACATCTTTTGAAATCATGCGAAATGTCATTCTGTGAGCTCGTCTCGTCACGGGAGAGCCGATGGCAGGATGCGGCGTTTATTTGGCGCGCGTCATGTGACAACCTGTCCACCCCGGCGGGAAAACACGACAGTGACGACGGCGTCTGACTTTCCCGCATGAGAACTGCCAGAAAAGACAAAAACTAGCGGTGATCTTTTCAAATCAATGACGCGACATTTACTGCTGAACCGCCAGCAATCAATACAATTTCAAAGCACACAAAACAAAAGCTGTCACAGGTTTGAACTTTGAATTTTTTTCTTGAATCCCAAATTGATGCCACAAAAATATGCTGAAAGCAGTCCACTAAATCTGAAGATAAATTGTTTTGGTTTTTTTTGCTTTTGAGCAAAGCGTCCATCTTCTTTGACTTCCATTCGTCCCTTCCAGCACGTACGAATGTCCTCCCTACTTCTGCTTTTGTTCCCCTTCGCTCTGCTCTAGGCCGTCACCGCACCGTGAAGAATGTTTGCCCGGAAGGCGTTTGGCCGTGGCCGCCCCAGAACTCTTGAGCCAGATGAAAGACGCAAAGAGAAAGAATCTCCTGGTCCTCCTGCATATAAAATACAGCTCGAGGCTTTTCTTGCTTCAGCTTGGATGCAACCCAGCACTGGCTTGAGACACTGACACTTGCTTGAAAGCAGAAGCCGCTTTTGAAACCTTAGTTTGAAACCCGAACCTTGCGTTGAAACTCCAATTTCAAACAGTAACAATTTCTTGAAAGGAGAACCATGTCTTAAAAGCATCATTTGAAACCTTAACTTTGTCTGGAAACCTGAGTTGGAGTGATTAGAAATGGAAACCCTAACGGCGGCCTGAAGAACCGCAAGCTCCGTCCGCACCCGGTCCTCCTTCCTGCTCTGGGCTATTGTTGGCTTTCAAGCTGACGTGACTTTGGCTTGGGGCGCGGACTGTAAATCACGTCGACTGCGTGACCTGACGGCAGCGAGATAACGCACAAGCTCAGCACCTCCTAAATCGGCCCACAATAGAAACGTCCCACTTACGACGATATTAGGAAAGCGCACTGAGAGCCAGGGAAGAAATCAAGCGGCACTCTGGGACCCGAGTGCCGAGTTGGCGGCGTGACCAGAACGAGGCTGTTCGTGTCAGTAAAAGATTTTGAAAAATTGAATAAAGTCCCTATAAGATTCACCGATTATAACAAATAATCATCAATTCGTTTGATAACCGATTATCTGAACCCAAGTGGGTTAGGAGAGCAATCCAGCATTTTCTTTTTATACTGATTATTATTCATTCACCGATTATAAAATAATGATCAATTAATTTGATAACCGATGAGTTGTCGATTAATGACTTCTAAACCCAAATGGGTTAGGAAAACAATCCAGCATTTTTTTTTTTTGCACGTCCCACAAATTCATTCCTGTCATTTTAAAATGCTTACCTGCCTGCCTCGCCAGGAAAAATCAAACATGAGGCGGACCGCGTCATCCATACGTGTCGTTATGATTGGCAGCTGGGATATTACACCGACTCCCTTGCTGACGTCCATCAGCAAAAAAAAAAAAGAAAAAAGTGCAAAGTATAGCTTGCAGTTTCCCTCTAAAGTGCAACGTCAGGCGAGGCTTATAAATCCTCGTCTGTTGGCCTGCTGGATGGACTTCGATCGGTTTTTTTCCCCCCAAAATTCCCTTTTAGGGTAATTTCTAATCTATCATACTATCAAGAAGCCGGCCCGGACGAAGGATGGGGGTGTTTCGCCGGTGACAGCGTTCAATAAAAATCCAGATTAAACCATTTATCTTGCTGTAATATTCCATCATGAATATCAAACGCAGTAATGAGAGGGACGGGGAAAATCCATGTCCTTGAACACACATCGGACAACGAGACACAACCACATCTAAGCATCCTTTTTTTTTTTAAATGACCAAGCAACTTGCAAATCAAATTCTTATTTATTTGATAATAACTTTCTTTTATCGAACACACATTTCTCCAGCGTGCCTGCCTATTAACTTCCCGTCGCTACATAACTAGCCGCATTTTTCCGAGGCGAGTCACAGCAGGTCGTGTCTCTTTTAACCGGAGGCCTTCTCGTGAAGATTTACTGCTGACCTTTGACCCTCCCCCAACCGCACCCCGGGGTCTCCCTTATTTAATTACCAGCCTAATCCAATCTGTGTTGTCTTGCTGCTACGTCCCTTTAGCGTCTCTACTGCTACTCGAGTACTTCTGCCACACGTGTTGCACGCAAAGCTTCCAAAACACACTTGAAAGTTTGAAGTGAGCGAGCGAGATTGCATTTTATTCATCCCTGTAGGCAAATTGGTCGCATGCCTGGATAAATTTCATTAGGTTGGCTCCACGCGCGCCAGATTCTTCACTCTTTGATGGCTCGACGTATATGTTACGACAAAGCCCGTTGTATATTTTGCGGTTTCTGTGTGATAGTAAATGTCATCTTTAGAGTTTCTAGCGGGATATTTATCGCCAAAGTATGATTTTAAATCTGCGTTTGGGTTTTAAACGAGCTCTGGCTGATTTGATCCAATTTGAGTTGCAATCTTGTGTTGGATTAAAGAAAAGAATTTAATTTAAAAATGATTTAAAGGAAAAATTATTTAATATATGACTAAATTGAGTCACGATCACGGGAGGAAACTCGTACGTCAAGTTATCAGTATTTTTCCGTCTCGACTTTGTAATCCTTAAGACACAAGTGCGCTTCGAGCTCACTTTTACAAGACTCGCATGTTTGCACTGAATCGTCTCCGCCACATTCTTGCTTGATGCCCTAATCTCGAGCAGGGCGTCCACTGAATGACACCAGATTTCAGCTCAAAAGCACTGCACCAAAACAACGGGGCGGACACTTTTTTTTTTTTCCCCTCCCAGTCGTAAACATGAGAGTGGAATCTCGGAGGGCAAAGGGTTCAACACAGTGACGGGAAAAAAAAAAAAGAAAAGGGATGAAAGGTAGCGAGATTTGGAATTCTCTGCAGGCCATCTGCGGTCGCACCTGGTGCCACCTGGCCGTGTGGCAAGAGCTTCATCTTGAAAATTTATATTGTACTTCATCTTTTTGCGGCGTCAGTGAAGTACCAGGTTTAGCCACAACACGCCTGGCAGCACTAAGCACTACTTGTAGAGCAGCAGTAGAATTAGTTTGGTATGCTAATTTATGTTAGCCGGTCTATGGTGTTTGTATATTTATGTTAGCATTAAGCTAGCTAGTTTTTGTGAATTTCATTATCTTTAAATGATCGATGGGTAAATTTTTTAACGTTGAGCTTTCCTATATTTTCACATGTACGCTGGTCATCCCAAAATTCAAGATAAAATGACTCATTGAGAGGCCCGGCGGACATTTAGCACATCGCAAAAACACGTATGGCACTTTGCTTTCAAAGCTCACCTAGTTGTGAGCTGGAACGCGACTAAGGTCAAAGTTTGGGAGGAAAAATTACACTGTCGTCATCGCCATGGAGACCAGAAAACAGAACATGGTCCCAGCTGCAAAAAAAAAAAGGCAAAATTATTTGAACTTTTGTGCTCTCTGAGATTTACGAGCTCCGAGCTCTCCAAGCCGGTGAGTTTCAGGATCGGTTGCCCGGGCGACTGGCAGATAAAGTCACAAGTTTGTTGATAACCTTAATGGCTTAAAGCTGCCTGTTCCTCTTCTATTGGATTTTTTGCGAGAAGCTCTAATTCACAGTCGCGGAGTACGTCCTTCACTTGGACTAAACGCCATCGTTAATCTCCTCCCCGCTGAGCTTGAATGTCTTTCTATTGCTTTTCTAGTGACCGTTTCTTGTTCACTAATTTTCAAGAGGCATTGTGGGAATATCCTGTTAGTCATTATACATTTGATGAGTACTACAAAATGGCCGAAAAAAGTTTGTAAATGTTGCTAAGGCCTAAATAATGCTTCATTCTCAAACCATGATGCTTGTTCAGGCACATTGTTGTTGTAAATATCTCGCTCGAGACCCTGAAGATGACATTTACGGTCTGGCGAGAAACTGAACCGCAAAAAAAAATCTCCGCATCAACAAATACCACTACTGATAAATTGCCTCCTCAAATGCGACCAAGTTTTCTTGTCATCAAATAACTCACACTTGTTAAAGTTATTTTTTGAAGACGAGTCGTTTAAACGCGTCACAGTTGTTAACCTGTCGGCCGCTGTGTGGCCGCTTTGTAGATTAGATAAGATAATAAAATAAGATAATCCTTTATTATTCCCTCAATGGGGAAACTCCTATGTTAGCAGCAGTACACTTAACATATACACACACACACGCATGCACGTATGTCAAGCTAACTGTGCTAGCAAAATTTTAACATAGCTCACACCAATCAAATCGTTGTAATGAGAAACATGAGAAATGAGAAACATATCATCTTTTTTGTTTACACATTTATATTAATATTTTATTGCCAGATGAATGAAACCTGTTTCTCGAGCTGCTACTACAATTTTGTTATAACTCTGAAAACAGTTTTGTTTTTATAAAAGGTGTGCTTAGGGCTGTATTCTACCAACAAAAGCACACAGTACTTTGTTTTCAGAAAAAAAAAATTGCTTCCTGCAATGTCATCTCAACAAAAGCTTGTCGAATGTAAAAAAATTTGGCATTTTAGTCGGCGACAATGCTAACAAGAGCTAGCAAAATCCTGACTGATGATTATCCCATCACTTTGATGACACACTAAGTTACTTGAATAAACACGTCCGTCACCACCATTACGCCGAAACACTAACATTTGACTTAGTGAGTGCGGGTCCACGCCCCAAATGGCTTTTGATGGAGGCTTTGGCGTGTGCGTGTACATTCGCCGGAGTGTCTATGCGTGCTCGTGCGCGCGCCGCTGCGAAGCAATTTCCCAGCGTGCACAATCAATAAATCACACTCCTGATTACTCTGCAGGGGGAAATGGACTTTGTATTGTTTCTCTAAGACAAATGTCGGCCGCGGGCGAGACAGATCTTATTTTCAGGCTTCCAAAGACTCCCGCACACACGCTTCAGGTCTTAAGCTTCAAGTTTATTTTTCAATTCAGCCCAAAAAAAGGTTCAATTCCACACCAGCTGGCATCTTATTGCAATCCTCACAGTGTTTTTTTCTTTGGCCTGAGGAAAAACAACCAATCAGAGGAAGACGATGATGGTGTCAATCTTTTCATTTGAGGGCAGAGGCGGCCTTAAAATTTCAACTGTCAGAATCTATAATGTAATGATTTGTTGCCAGTCCTGCGATTGATAGTATGACTGACATGATAATGTGAATTTGGTCAGGCTGACTCAACAAAAACAAACGCTTGACTGTAGGAAAACATTATCATTCAATTTAACGTACATTAAAATAGTCGCTATGGTAACCACATATTACAGCAGTACAGTAATGTGGGCTTTTTTTTCTTCCCCCTCAGGAGAGCGCTTCGACACGATGAGTGGAAGCGGCGAGAGCCCAAAGTATCTGCAATGCATTACTCATAACCAAGTCGTACGCAGTAGTCGTAAATAAAAAAAAGATTCGACAAAAGAATGTCAGAGCCGTCACTATGCCGGGCCAGAGGAGGCAAGATGCCTTCCAGAGTTGTGAACTTTGTTGGGTGAAGATTTCCTTTGGAAGGGGGCAATCATAAAAGCAAAGGCAAGCAGTGAATTTTAAGATTAATTTACAGATTTTGGAGCGGCATACGTGTGTGTGTGGCTCTGCTCGTTGCATTTTCTGACGATTTACGCCGGGGATGATTTCTGAGTAGCTTGGCTGCCAAAGCACGAGTCATCTTCTTGTTAAAGCTCGCATGTGTTTCTCCCTCCGCCTTCAAAGCTCCTCACCTGAGAAATATGCAAAGCGGGCTGGCGCTTTACCGCGTTTTACAAACATGAATTTTGAACGCGTGCGAAAAAAGAAGCCGTTTGATACAGCCACGGTTGCCATAACAAATGGGAATACATTTTTAGTCCTCTTGTCTATAAAATAGAGTGTTTGCACATTACACTCAAGGGGGTTGGGCACCAAATAGAGTGACTCGGGAATCCGAGTACATCACTCACAGTTAAGTAAATATCTTCTTTCACTTTGCAACTAACAATTATTTTAATCTTTTTTTTTTTTTTGATAAATCAGATTTAAAAAAAAAAAAAAAAACGGAATTTCAGCCCTTGATTAATTTGATTGATTTCATCCCTTTCAAGGACGCTGCGAAACTGCTGAACGAGAAAGCGACATTAAGTGCAAGGACTCATTTTGCAAAAATCCAGAGGTCATATTAATGTCGGGATATTCTGTAAGCTTCCTTGAGTCTTTCTACCCATATGAAACGATTGCATCGCTATCATAATGGTGTCGTGCATTAGCGCTCGTGCACGACCTCACGTGCACACCCCTACAGATCTATTGATCCCCCCTTCCCCCTTTTGAGAGTCATTACAGGGAAATACGAGCCATGTCGGAATTGGCAGCGTCATCAAAAACGTGATGACGGCGGCGAAACAAAGAAGCGGAACGGATAAAAGCCGCATAAAAAGCCGGCAGACGGTTTCTTTTGAACTGGGTGGACAGAGGGTTTGATGTTTGGAGCGCAGCTGGGAAAAAGAGGAAGCGGTGGAAGGAAGGAAATGGCAATAAGCCCACGGGGAAGGCGGATGAGCGCTTCACGACAAGGTTGAAAAGTTCCACATTGTCTCTGCTAATTTGCGTGCGAGTCCACATCAAGAATGTGAAGAGCAAAAAAATCACTTTCCCACAAGAGACAAAGGAAATAGCAACAGTTTGTTGTTGGACATGCACAGGCCATCTTTTCAAGCAGCACGGAAAAAATACAATAAAATAAATAATCATCATAATAAAACAATATAAAATCAATTAAAATCAATTCAAATAAAATAAATGTTGACACTCACGGCATTGAATCCTGGGAAGAGGTTGACAGCGGCCGAGGCGTTGTCCAATGGGAAGGGAAGAAAGTGCTTGACGCTGAGAGCACTGTGAACAGACGGCAAGGCTGAGCGGGCCATGGGGGGCACCAGGCCATTGTGACATGTGTTACCTGTGTGGGGGGCACAAAATCATATCCACAATATTAATCAGAATATCATAGATATTATTGAAAATACATTTTTGGACTCGAGTTCCCCTTTAAATAATAATTCAAATTTTCCTCATATTTTTGTGTTGTTTTTTTTAAGCCCGATTTTTGCTGCCTGAGGGGTCCCTGGACTTTTTTTTTTTTGCACTCCACTTTGGGAACATTGGTAATTTTATCAGGCAGCTCCATCGTGGGAAAAAAAATCTTCCATGGTTTCAGTCCAACATGTCCATTAGTTTTATGGCTTTATTAATGCTCTTAAATCTTCACATGGCTGTCACGCTGCTGACCAGCATGAAGGGAGAGTGCTAAATGTTTTATTTTTAGCGTTTCAGTCACATTTAAGTGATAACGACTGCCGGAAAAAAAAAAACATCTCGACTACAACAAGGCTCCACACATGAAACATGTTTTGAATGACGTATGCATGTTGTGTTTATTCACCTACATTGGAACAGTTACTATGAGCCCCAAACATCTGCTTGAAATAAAAAGTTGGCGATGAGCGAGGGCTCAGCATCCAAACTCAGACACGGTTTCCCCCTAGAGATGAATCTCACTCAAATGCTTTGCATGTACAATTAAAAATTAACTATTTTCCAGGCCACTTTTAATCAGATAGCCAGCAGCTCGTTTTCAAACATTAGAATAAAAAAACAAGTAAAGAAATCGTGACGAGGTGGGAAGGAGATTTATGTCCAGTGTCCATTCCCGCTCGGGAACGATGAAGGTTATTTAGGATTACAACCGTATAGAATGGTTACGATCCAAATTATTCATACCCTGGCCACTTACTGAGTTAAAGTAAAGGCGTCTTCAAGTGGACATAATGTATGTTATGTCGTAAATGTTTTCAACAAGACATATTTTTTTTTTACTGTCAACAACAGACAATTTAATCGTCAGGAAATCTATCAAACATGTTTGTAAATATCAGTCTTCAATTAACAGGCGTCTTTACGTTAAAGGGGTTCTTCCTTTACAAACTAAAGCCAATTTAGTCTACAATGTACTAACGTCGTGCCGGGTGCTGCTGTTTTGGTTAGCTACAGAGACTCGAAAGTGGGCTAAGCGCAATTACTCGTCTTACTTATTTTCACTTAACAGTTGTGAGATCATGCAAAAGGAGCAAAGCCAACGTCCAAAATCAGATTTTCCTGTCAACACAGTGAGTTTCGTCTTGATCGCAGCCACAATTTTCCATAAATTCCGCTCGGGGCGACTCCAAAACCAAAAGGCCAAAAAGCATAGAAAAATATACAGTTGAGATTAGGCGGCCTCGGATGACCACCTGTGTCCTATCAGATGATCCGAATGTCACGAGCGAGCACATTTACGCCGCGTCGGTCATGCCAGCTGAAGTTTTCATAAACGGCTAATTGGAAACAGCACGACATTTGCTTGACGTGCCAGGATCAGAGAAGAATAGGCCGATAAAACCGTGGAGGCCGTCCAGAACTTGACGGAATTAAAGGAGCCCGTCGAAGCCCTAATGAAAAGCAGAGTGGCTTTGACGACAGCCAACACGTCGCATCAATTACAGGCCAAGGAAAGCCACGGTGGCGGCGTTTCAGTCGAGAGTAAATAAAAGCAAACGTCGTAAAACGAAAAAAGCTGCGAGAAAGAGGAGGAAGACGGAAGGCTAGAAAGTGACACGCAGCCGCCATCAGTAGATGGGCCGAAACATCAACGTCGTCTTCCACGAAAATAACAAATGCAGATTCGTAAACACAATTTATCTTGCGAACGTCACATGGCCAAAGACAATTGAGTACTCAACAAACCTAACGCTTCGAAAAATTCCAAATCAATTTCGAGTCAAACGAAAGCACTCAACCACAAAATGGAGCAATAAAACTCATATTAAAATGAAGCATATGTGGTTGAAAAAATAATAATAAATGCTTGAAGAGATGTAAGCAGGAAGAAAAGATGCCAGAGAGTGACAGCGTCGCCATCTGCTGCCAGGAGGGTCGCATGCGGTGACTCATGCGGAGGCTCCTCTTTGCGCGTCGTGCTTCTAATAAACAATAAAAGGCCATGTTTTGGTGCCACGTTCCACGTCAGCCTTCGAACACGCCCGTGTGAGGATTCCGTTTGGGTCGTCTGCGGCGTGATTGAAAATACATGGATGATACTCAAGTGTTGGGGAAATTGTAAATAAATTCCACTTTTACAAGGAAAAAAATGCAGCTACTCGAATGCCCCCCCAAAAAAAAAAAGATTGCTGATGTTTTGCCTGCAGCTGTGAGGAGATAGCATGACGGTCGTGACCTCCGGGCTAAACATGTCCGGACACAAAATGGTACATTCCGGCCATGCTGTACTGGCGACATGACAAAACACTAAGCTGGTCAGCATTAATCAATTTAATGTGACACAAATGTACAGAGGAACAAACGGGAGTGTAGCTCTCTTTCGCTGTAAAACTAAAAGCACTTAAAAGGAACAGTCATGTCACTTTTATCACTGTGAAAAAAAAATGAGATAACATCTGAGACAAGAACCTTAAATGACTCAAGCCGAAATACAATTTAGATTCCCCAACCAACATGAATTATCTCTCAAGTGCCTTAAGAAAACAAAATTTAATGAATCCAGGAGAACCTATGGTGAGCAGGATGTTGTAAATAAAAGTTCAGAGAAGATCGTAAGGCTTGCCGGGAAAAAGGAGTCGCCGCTTTTGAAGGTACAAACTGGGAAGCAAAGATCCATCATCTGCTTTATAGACATTTTTGCACAGGTATCACGTTTAAAATCTTTGCTTGGGTTGTCTTTGAAAAACGTAGCGAAACGTAACAGCAAATGAGAGCTCTGGCGGCCTAATGTCATTAATCCATTTTAGTGTCAAAATAGCACCTCCCTGCCATTAATCCAAGCAATAGAAAAGTCAAACTCAAGTGTTTTAAAGTTTTGGATTCCAGACAAGTCAAGCATCAACCACCAGCCTCCAAAATAACCACTTCATTTTCTCATTTGACACTTTATGCTAGTATGCTAGCCTTTAGGCTACATCTACCAAAAGCAAGGTAATGACATTTCATTTATTGCTATCTTTTGGATTAATTAGCCAGTCCATCAACGAATGTCTGGATTTTGCGCTCGGATGCCGTCGGCGCTTCCTTCCGAGCATTTAACCTCGCACATCTTGTCGCACTTTCAAATTAGGTGGTTGAGAAAAATAAAATTAGCATTGAAGCCGTTTAGCATATTTCTTAATTACTTTGCCTGGGTCAAATAACGAAGTTGAATAGTGCATGCGGATTCCTTTTTGTCATTTTGCATGAAGTTTCTTAGGCAGCTCATCGGTGTAGTTATTGCATCATTTGTGGTTGGAAGACCTTGAGGAAGATGATGTAACTGCAGCCGTTTGCTTTGGTGAATTATTAACGGATTTTTGTCCGGTCGAGCGCAAAGATTGATGTGGACGTGCATGCAACGTGTTCTACCAGTTGAATCAGTGACTGCCAGCATAATAAATTTGTCATTTTTAATTTAATAAATTAAAGCAATTTTGGGCTTTGTGTTGTATATTTGGTTATGACAGCGATGGCCAAAGTGGACGTGTGCCTAATTTTCGGCAGGTCGATCCCGAAGAGCATCTGCGGCGATGGCAGGAGGGGAAACGCGGGGGATGGTTAGGGCTAATAGTGCCTCAGTGCATCATGGGTAATCCGCGCATCTGTGGAGACTCCACTCAACGCTAGAAGGTCCAAAGCGATTTTGGCGCAACATATGCTTCCATGCATGGCTGCTGCTGCTGCTGCTCCACTAGCCGGCTGAGCCTGCCTGCAGTGCTGCTTTCAATGTGGCCACACAGCCGATAAAATTGTTTATCTAGCACAGATGGGAAATTAATCATTTCTTTTAGCTTTCATTTTGGTGATATGACGCATCGGTAACGCTGAAGACCCAACAGAACAGGGGGGGGTTTGCAAAATGTTATCTGAGGCACAACAATAGCGCAAGGGAGTGCCAATGCGAAAGAGTCAACAATCGAAACTATGAAAGCGTCCAGATCCAGGTTCTTTTCTTCTCTCCAAGATTGTCTTGCTTTGAGGAGGTAATCAAGTTCAGCTTGAACTAACATTGAGTGTATTGGTATTGCGTTCAGAATGGCCTCTGGTGCTCTGCCTTTATTGACATCGCAGGGGATGAGGCTTGATAAATATCTGCTGTGTCCTCACGCAAGACAACAACGGCTGCATCTCTCGCTTGCTTTTTTGCCGGAGGTGTAAATATTTGAGTTCTACTTTTGGTCTGTCAGGACTCAGGTGGGCCAGAACGGAGGGATTCGCACAAAGCCCCCAAGGTCCGGGTGGCCCAAAACAACCACTTTCTCCTCAGGGGCTTGATAATTAAAAGTGTGAATCCTATTAACTGGATTTATGTCGAGTAAATGAAATGTAGCAAATACAGAAAGAAGAAAAAATACAGTGGTGCCTTGAGATATGAGTGACCGCAGAAGTTTTTCGAGAAATGAGCCGTATTTCTTGCACTTGGAAACGTTTCTCAACATGCTAACATGCTAACAGTAGTTATGCTAACATACAGCAAAACAGTAACCGAGAAGATAAAGCAAATGTCTTGAATGAGTTGAACATTGTGACGTTGGAAAAGTTTGAATTGGTGGAGAAATGTGTCAGGGTGATTAAGTATTTGTAAATTTCAGTGTAAAAATGTAAAATACTGAAAAAGTATTGGAATGTGAAAAATGAATTGGACTGGTTTAAGTTGTTTGAGAAATGTGGTTGAATTGGGCAAAAACGTCAATTTTTCAATGGTTTGAATAATATTTGAATGAGTACAATAAAATCATGAAATATGGAGAGATGAGCTGAATTTGGAAAATATCTAAATTTTGGGGAATTTTTCTCAGTGGAAAATGTGGGCTGTTGCGAATGAGCTGAATATATTCACCCAGCTAAGTAAGGATAACAAGTGTCTGAATAATAATGTCAAATGAATATATTATTGCTTTTCAGCGCAATAATTGTTGAAGGCCAACGTGGGATGACAAACAAAGTACAGAGAGAGACGCTTGCGCATGGTCTTTCTCCTGTTGACACGGCAACGACTAAATGTGACTGCAAATATTTGTCCACATAAATTATAATAACATCTTATTTTTATGCCGGGCCATATTCCAGATGGTAAATAGCCAAACCGCTACAGCGTGGATGGAGATGCTGGGGATGCGAAAATAACGCCAACAAATACATAAGCATAACTCGCAGAAAACAAACCCTGAGGCTAGCGTGGTTTGTTTGGTCACGTATGAACACTATCATTCCAACCCTGGTGCGCACTGAACAAGCAGACTGAAACTGGGCAACTGTGGGGGTGCGACGGAACGCCAAAAATCACGCTTTTGTGGTTACATCGCAACTTCAATATTTTCATGAACAATGCAGACAAGTTTCGTCGTCCGCTAATGAGAAGTTGAGCTGACTTGTGTTGTCCTAGCTTAGCATCACAATGTAGCTGGTTCAAACCAAAATGGCCGACTTCCTGTTCAATTCCAAGCATGTGTTTTTGAGACTTTTTAGCTCATTCATTTTTTTTTATTGATCACACAAACGTTTTGTTGCTTCAAACCAAAACAGTTAATTTCTTTTCAGAACCCCTAAAAGTACCTACATTTTTGCCAAAATTGACACATTTGCAATAATCGGTGAGTTGTTGGCCGGGCACCTCAGACGTCCCTTCATTTGTCGGGAGTCAGCTGCCTCGCATTGGGAGTGTAATCACGTTGGAATAACTATCAAAATTGGATTCATCATAATTGGATTTCTCCTGTTTGCCAAGGGGGAAAAAAAGCAGTGGCGCCCCGACCGCCCGAGTCTCTCAGACTCTCTCGTCCATCTCCAGTCCACGACACGAAAAGAGAGCAAGAGAGTGCCGCGAGGTGATTCATTATTAATGGCAGTCGCCGTCCTCCAGACATTTTTTTTTTTTATTATTGGCTCTCGACACAGCTCTGAGCCCAGATAAGTGAATGTTGAAGGGTAAGGTAGAGGACGGCCAATGAACTCACTCCGTCTGGCCGTATAACGCTTCAGGCCGCCTCGTTAAAATGCCCACTCGAAAGAATGAATCCAGTGTGCCCCGTACATATTTATTACAAATTCAAAATATTAGGTTCGTCGTTGGTGCCCCCACCAAGTAACTGCTTTTTTACAGACAAGTTTGAATTTAGAGTTGCGCACCTACGGTGTAGTACCATGTTACACCACAACATGTGGGGCAGCACTGAGCTCTACTGGAAGTCCTGCAGCGTAATCTAGAGGCAAAGAAAGTCTTCAGCTAATCTCCCGTCATAATATTTGTCCCCACAGAGGAGAGAGAATATATTTCGGCTAAAATCTATGCTAATTGATGCTAGCCTAGTGCTAGCCTATAGACTTTTTGTCTCGTATTCATCTTTTGCTCTGAAACTTCCCCCATTTAACCACTTCAAAGAGTTGAAAATAGATTGAGAACAAATCTCTCAAACGCTTGGAATGTATCGCAAGTGTCGTAAAACTCCGCCTCCTTCCCCCCACTCTGCCGGAGCCATGCAGCATCATGTAGCCTCAAGACACAAAGTATGGAATTTTTGGTTTTCACAACAACCAGTAAAAATTGTTTCGTAAAATACATTGGGGTACACGTTTTGGTAACAAAGGAGAACGTCCGTTTGTTTTTCATTTCCAATTATTACATGCCTCAGTCAGCTCGTTTTATTTATTGCCTCCCTCATGGCTTGTTACTTGACAGCGTGAGAACGAGAACAGGCACTATGGAATATCTTAAAAAGTGTGTCGAAGTTGAAATGTATTAAAAATGGGGATTTTTCTTTTCCGACATTGCAGGTGACCTATCGCAGGTTCCTGCCGGGATTCGCTGTAATTAGTTACTGCACATGCATTTCATTTTAATTGGGAAAACAAGAGTATCTCCGACCCCCGACAGTCATGTGGTCCGTGCGTGGTCCCCCCCCCCCCCGTTAGCGTCCTTACATGTACCGTGAGCGCCTGGCTAATAAACGCGGCGGCCCCCGACAGTGACTCCACACTTTCCCTGTAATCTGAGGTTAACCAACAAGGCGTTCGCAGCGACCGCAAAGCCATTTCCTCCGGGCCCTTTGCAGAGTGAGAGCTCGAGCGAGAGCGAAAGAAGGGAGAGACAGAAAAGACGACTGCACTTTGTCCAGTCTTGCCGCGCTTTTCATGTTTATGATCACATTTCTTTTTAAAATGCATTTCAAAGCTGACAAACTGTTGTATGAATAATTGAAACGGGTCGTCGTTTTCTATTGGCCGCTCAAGCACTCAGGATGCATAAAAGGCAGAGGGAGATTTTTTTTTTCTTTTTTAAGTGCGCTTGTTTCACTCGGCTTTGATTGCGGATAAGTTAAAAAGATCGACCCGGCGTATCGTTTCGCGTCTGTGGACATGCTGTGTCAACAAAATTACTGATTAATTAACATGAATGTTTGTCTCGATGCACCTGATAGAGACAAATGTTGCCTAATGACATTTACGATCGGCGTGAATGCTCATCTCAGCATTCTCGCAATGGCGAGTGCGAATGCTCGAGTAGCAACCAATCACGGCTCAGTTTGCACACGTCACATGATCAAGGTCAGCGAGTGACAAAAGGCATTTTTACAGGGATTCAATGTACAGGAAAAATAATGACATGATCATTTTAGACAAATATGAACTTTTTACTGTTGAAAATTGTGCACTCTCTCTTTAAGAGGATGTGACATGAGATAAAAATGTATCTAGGATGTTGTTCTTTTCTGCATCTCCGCATGTGACCTCTCCTCAAACTTCCCGTAGGCGTGCGATGGCGAGACCACCGAGCCGCAATATTTTTCCCGCAAATTGGACGTGGGTAACGGCATTTTCTTTTCATTACAGCCACTTGAAAAATACAAATGTTATTACTCAACTGACCCCCACTGGGATGAGAAAATGTAATTTTCTCCTAATTGTCATGCATTATCTTACTAAATTCATGCAGATGCTCGCCTACTGTGCAGAAAGGCTGGCAGGGTGTAAAGACAATTTGCTTTCAATATGAGGAATAAATACAGGAATAAGTAGAAACATTTCGTAACATGTTCAGTAATTTAATTCTAGTGCAATGAGGATTAGGAAAAAAAGAGAAAGAAAATTCCCCAAAAATTGATTCACAAATAACATTTTTTTCAATTCTGTGCAATTACAATGTCCTTAAAAAATTTAAAGAAAAAGTACCTTGCAAGCCAAAAAAGCTAAGAATTTATTTACTTTAGAAAAATCTGGTAAAAAGAGGAAAGACTGGTATGAAATTATATTTGATTTTAATGCAATGCGGGTATGTTTGTTGTTTTCAAATAATATCAATGATGTGCTTATCGGGTAAAAAAAAAAGCAAAAAAAAAAGCAAAAATAGTGTCAAAAATAATAAGGGTTTAATTTCTTTGTATTTTGAATACATTTTCAAAGCACTAATAAGGTTAACACATAAAAAGTAAAAAAAAAACTATATATATATATATTAACGCAATTAATGTTTTTAAAGTGCTATGTTTAAGATTTAAAAATATTTGTTTTTGTACCCCCAAAAAAATCCCCAAATGAAAGTCAATTCATAAACAAAACTTGTTGACTTCTCTCTCTTTTTTAAACAGTAGTTTCAAGTTAGTTCTGTTGAAAAAGCAGCCCCCTGTTGTCGTGTCCATCCTGGGACTTTCTCCTCCGCAGCCAACATCATCAACCCTTCCTTCCTCTCTTCCTCTCCAACAACAGATGCCTTTAATCCGTGGGATTACGTCCACGAACAAGGTCACCCTCGCCTGCCACGAATCGGACCCGCACTTCCCCGTGCTGTCAGTGTTTATAATCCATGCAGAGCTCCTCCGCCTTTATGTTTCTTTCCGTTTTTTTTTTTTTTGCGGGATTACAATCAAAGGAAACTCAAGTGGATCACCTGCCAGATTGAATACGACACACTTTCATCCGGAACATGCGCACGCACGCACACACCGAGCAGTCGTGCATGCGTGTGCATGTGGCACATCCAAAAGACAGCCCAAAAAAAAAAAAAAAAAAGGGACTCACCGAAAAAGATGCTTCCCTCCATAGCTCCTTCACGCTTAACTCCGTGTCAGTGTGTGCGCGCGTGCAGCATGGCCATATACTCCTCAGGCGTGTGGGTGTGTGCGCGCGTACGCGTGTGTTCACTCCGGCGTCAATGCTCGCTCTGCAAACTGCACGCGGATCGCTTTCTTCCTCCCTCTCTCTCTCTCTTTCTCTCTCGCCCTGCATTCCCTCGGCCTCGCTCTCCTCCTCCTCCACCTCCTCCTCCTCTCTCTCTCTCCAAAGTGTCTATCTACATTTTCCAGCCTCTCCTCTCCCAGGAGGTCTCTCATCTTTGTTTTATGTGTCAACCAAGCCTCTCGCGCTCACTCACCTTTTATTTCATCTCACTGCTCCTTGGCTTCCGTTTTTTAATCCCGCAGCCCCTCTTCATTCGCCAGACGTATCTTTACTTCCCCGACTCCTCTCCTGTTTTTTGTTTTTTTTTCTTATGCTCTTATTCCTCACACTCAGCGCCAAACGGTGATCTCATAGCGGTAATAAACTCGATATGCAAAGTGGCAGATGAGTGGAATGGATCCCGATGGATTTCCTCTTGCGTTCCGATGCGCAATGTAAATGGACGGAGTTAAGAGTGAAAAGTGTGATGAGTGGGATTAAAAGTGTATGGCGACAAGTGAAATATGCGATAGGCAAATCAAATGATTTATATATAGAAATATATATATGTATTTTTTTTTTTACACACATACATGCACACACACAGCCTTATTTGAAGGCATCGAGTACTCAAAGAGGCTGCTAATACTAGCTCCCCCGATACTGTCCGTTTACACAGAATCTGTATCGGTGAGTATTCAAAAAGTGAATACTTTTTACAGGTGTCGCTGTGATTTTTATTTTATGCTTAACTTCTCTAAAGTTTCTTCCACAAAAGATCATGCGCATTATTAGCGTCTGGATTATGATAGAGAAAAAATGCTAACGTTCGGTCTCCTGGACAAGGTCATTAACGCACACATATGGACGTCTCCCCTCGCCCATACGTCGGGCGGTTTTTGACTGACGCCTTTGTGCGGCAGGTGGCAGCTAATCTTCTACAAAATGGAGCTAATGATGATGCGGGTCGTTCAGCAGCCACTCAGCTAGGCTGTTTGGATTTTACGACCCCGTGACGTCGGCCGTCATCCATCATGTTAGACGCCAGAAGGGGGAGGGGGGGGATTTGTTACACTAGCTGCTTAGCGTTAAGAGCACAGCTGCTTATTTCCCTCAGGAGTCGCTGCGGACCAAAACTAAAGAAAAATGAGAATGGTTCATATGGGACAACCAGGCGGCCAAGCAATAAATTAGTAAAGTCGACGTACTGCGTGCCACCTAGTGGCCGACAAGATGTATAAATGAAAAGTGATACATGCAATTATTGTTAATTCATTTAATTTTTCAGGCCTTCAAATTTATATTCAAATTAAATTCCTCAATACTTTTTACATTGTTTAAATAAGTTTAATTATTAAATATTTTTCATCACCGCTGACAGACTTAACATGGAACCACTCAAAAGTTTCAGGAGTTCAAACATAAAAAATGGTACCGTTCCACGAATGTCTAATCAGCGATATGTTGATTTAGGACATTTTAATCCTTTCAATTGTAGGCTGGTTTTCTTTGATCACATTCCATTTGTTAATGGTGCGATAATTCTTCCTAATAATAATCAATGACCAAAGCAATTCAAGGCGACATGTGTTTGTTGCTAACGCCACATTATGTCAAATGATTGTAAAAGTTCTGTTTTGCTGCGTTGCTTAGCATTCCCGCTCAGGCATGCTCTCGCACACACGCACACACACAAAGAGTGGTCTGATTGGCCGACTGTACCACTTGCACTGAAGGTCAGACAGAATTGACCGATTCAAGTCGAAGGCGACGCTATCGACTACAAATGAGATGCCTTTCTTAATCAAAGCAATGCACGCACACAGAAGGCACGCACACACATGTCTTGCAGATTCCCCATGACGCGTCTGCTCCAATCAAAAATAATAAATAAAATGTCCTCTGCCAGTTCAGTTCCTCAGCTAGCGCCCCCTTCAGGCTTCTTTGGCCAACCGTTTTGGCCCACACACGTTTTCAATTAATCCTCAATTCCCATTCTGCCTGTCCAAGCTCGCTCCATCCATCCCTTCATCCCCGGGAGCCTGATTCCTGTAAATATATTGAATCTATAAGCGTTTTTTAACGGTGATTTACAGGCGTTATTTGTCAGTGTAGCGTGTCGAGAAGCGCGGGATACTTCATTAATCTCGCTGTCACTTTTAAAACGCTTTTCGATAGGTTGAAGGAAATAACCGCTTTTTTTCATGCTCCGGGGAAAGTGAACTTAAAATATATTCTGGCGTTATTTCTATTTTTGCTTTCATATTTTTTATTTTATTTTAAATTGTTTTTTTACATAAATATTTCAGTGTTTTTTTTTTTAAATAAATTTGTTTTTTCACAACATGGGTCAAAATGAGTGAATTTGGAATCCTTGACAGATTCAATCACGTCAAACTATTTTTTGTCAAAGAAAAAATGGACTATTTTTTGCCACCATACGCGTTATTAACCTTGTTTCAAAGGCTTGATTTGCCACCACGGTGAAGCGGCGCGGAGGAGAAGCCCGAATGCGCCGTGACGTAGGGCCCGGGATACTTCATTAATCCCGATGTCACTTTCACGACGCTTTTCATTAGTTTGAGGACGACAGGATCCGTGCAGCGCTCGTAAAGGAGACGCCAGAGAGGGGAAATGGGCCTCCTGAGGGAGCTTGTTGACCCACAAGGCGGAATGAAGCGCTATCATGTTAACAGAATCATTCTGGGAGGGAAAAATTGTCGCAATCGTGTGCCCGCTTTTATGCTTTGTGAATCTCGAGTAGAACCTCTTATGTCCAAAGCAATTTATTGCAAGATGCTGGTCAAAATCCTATTTGTTTGGAGTATCAAGAATAAAAATATATTTACCAAAAAAAATACTACATTGGAATAATCATCAGCCAATTAGCTCAGCGCTACGAGGAGCTTCAACATTCCTGAAAATTGGTTTCCATACAAAATCGGTTTTTGCACAAGCCTATCATTAAACGCTGATCTTAGTGGAAAATTGTTTTAAACGGAAAACCTTTTTGCTGGTGCACATGAGAACATTTCTTGGCATACATTTGTGCCAGTGCTTGTTCTCAGGCAGGTGCGTTTGTGTTAACTTGTCCGAACTGATGAGTTGGCTGGCGTACAAAATGATGTAAGGCTGAGCGAGAGCTGCGACTGCTTCGCCTCTCAAGAACGTCCCGGCGTGTCGCTTCACGTTTGTTTGAGATTTATCAAGCGGCCGTCACGGGGAGAAGGCGCTCGTGCAGACGGCACGGGGGGGAAAAATACAGTGTGACTTATCAAGTTTCAAACGTTGTCGGAGTGAGAGTGACAGAAGTCTTGTGAGATTTACGTAAATCTTGGATAATTGCGTGGAAGTCTTGCAAGAATTACATAAATCTCACGTGATTAGCTTGAAGCCTTCGAATATTTGAAGAAGTGAATCAGCAGAATTCCTGTAGAATTTGGTGCTAATCTTGTGAAATTTGCTGAAGTCTCACATTATTTCTTTCACATGATATTTCTTGGATGATTAGATCACAACATTCACTGTGCAAGTCTCACATGATGCTGACGTCTCTAAAATAATTTTGTGGAAGTCTTGCGTGATTTAGAGAAGGTCTCGCGAGATGTTTCCGGAAGTTGCATGAGAGTTGCATAAATCTAATTTTGTGTAATTCGAGGACATCGAGCATGATTTAGCCGGAATCTCATAGGAATTGGTCAAGTCACATGATTTCGTAAAAATCTCGCAAAACGTGAGAGACATGGATATTACAGGAAATAAAATCTTGTGTAATCTGGCAGGAATTTGATGAGATTTGGCAAAGCCTTGCGTAAGGGAGTCTCCCATGCAAGTCTTGGCAAGAGACATTCATGACTAGTTTGATGCAATTTGAATTTCGTGTTGTCACATATATTGCGAGTTGAAGTGCCAAAATTTGTACGTTGCAGTCTTTATGTAATTTTTTTTATAGTGCAGCTCTGATGCTTAACATTGTGTTAGTGCTAAGTGTTCTTTTGGTGACCTGTGATTGCAAGGACTTTTCACTGGAGCATCTCCAACTTTTTGTAACATGCATCCCCCCCCCGCCCCCGACTCCCCACTTAGCCTGTTGCGACTCAAGTCTGACTTCCCACCGCTTCCCCTCCACGTGTTTCTTATCAGCGGGTGGCCAGATAAGCGCTCGTACCTGGGGGCCTCCAAGCCGGGAGCGACTCGAGGAAGACTGGAACAAGTGGCAGCATCTCCAAACTATTCTGGCTGTTTCCATTTACAGCTGGGAGTCATCTGGGACCGAGGCAGCTGAGGACGTTATTAATGCAGGGAGATAGCGACTCTGCCGGGGCAGGAAACCAGTTGCTGTGAGATTGAACGAGAAAAAAAATATTAGCAGTTTGTCAAACTCCACAAACTTTTGACCCTTCGCCTCGCTTGTTTTATGTTTTTCATAGCTGGGAGGATGAAAATATTCTCCTCCCCTTTTATTTGCCGTGCAACTCTTTGCTTTGGAGTAAATGGAAGAAGACAGCGGACTAAGTCGCAGAGTCCCGGCCGGTGGACGTGATTGCTAGCAGGTGGTCCTTCAAACGCTCATGGGTCGGAGAACACGCTGTACACGAGGTATATTGAAGCAAAAATGTTTCGCGTTACCTTGCGCCAACTCGCCGTTTTTAAAGCTTTTGGCAGATTGTAAACAGCTCTCGCCGTGCTTATGTTTAAACGACGTGATTAGAAGCAGATTAAAAGCAAATGGATTTACCTTCTCGCTGACACAAATCGGCCTCGAATTCATCAGATCAAAATCAGGCCTCATCCTAATGTAGATTAAAATACAAACACGGCTTAAAATGTGCCCTTGTGACGATAAATAAATATCAAAGGAGCTGTTAAGTTCTATTAGACTCCCGGCGAGTGTTTTTTTTTTGTAATGGCGGCGGCGTGTGAAGTCAATCAAAGCTGCTGATAATCTCCCTCAAGTTTGATTTCACCTTTTGTCTGGGCCGCCGCTTCACTCGATCGGCTTTCCGCGTCTTTTGTGTCTTTTGAGTCGGCGGCAAAAGCTTTTGACTCTAATTTGTTGCTCGTTAGACTGCAGCGATCGCGCCTTCCCCCGGAGATCAATACCTGCGCTCGTCCACTCGGCCCGCATTCTGCTTGACGGGCTGCAGGGACTGATAACGAGGAAGAAGAAGACCAAGAAGCGGGAGATTGCGAGGAGACGACTTGTGCGGGGAATGACAACAAGATCCATTTAGAATGGCTTTTATACGCCCCCTCCCCCCCGCCATTTTGTGAACTTTTAATTAGCGCGCGCATGAAACCACTTGAGGTTTTCATAAAAAGCCTCAAAGTGATGAAGAGTCATGTGACGCTCTCTTGGAAATTCAAACTCTTTTTTTTTTGGAAGATTAGCAGCGTGGGGAGATGCATATTATCATTGTTGGTGTTATTATTATTAGCTACCCGGGCGAGACTATCTTGTTGGAAATTCATCGCTTTGAAAACATTTGGTATAATTGGAATGGCCTCGGCGCTGATTAGAAAAGTGAAACAAAAGGTGGCGTGGAGTGTTGTCGTATTTTTAAATGAAGGCGGTCATTTTGTGTTGTCACTTTTTTCAGAAGTAACAAAAACTGAATTGGGAAAATATTACAATATAAATCTCAATTGAGAAAAATTCAAAGCCTCAACGCATCAATATGAATTTTCACAAGACTGTGACTTCATTCTTCCCAAGTGAGTTGAAAAAAGGCGCCGAGGGTTGCAGACAACCTTGGAGCTTTTCCTTCCAATATCGATTATCGCATAACGCCTGCGTGGTGATATCATGGTTATCATTGGCAACAAAATTGCCATTCCCACCCCAGCTTTAGTACTTTGATAATCGACGATCCGACTTCCATGGAATCGGCGTGCGAGCGTCCCCCGCCTTCGTTTGACAGTAATTGGTCACTGCTGTGTTCCCCGGTGACCTCCTTCCTTAATGCTCAGCAAAAAAACAACAGTGGTGTTAAATCAAGTCCGCAGCAGATGGCATCTGACTAAACAACTGGGCTTTTTACGAGGAACGGCGAGAGTAAACTGTGGTTTTGTCTAACTCGTAACCGGCGGCGAAGCCAACTCCAGGCCACCGGAGAGCGGATTAAGACGAAGGACAGGCTCTACGTGATCCGCTGTGACTCAGCCAATCATCTGACTCTTGTTACGCGGAAAGCCAAGCCAGGCATTAGCGTTGGAATGTCACCGGCTACACGCTGGAAACGGCTTCCACTGGAGCCGGCCGGGGACAAAGTGTGCGGGGACAAATTAAGTCCTCTGGGCCCCGCTGTCTCTTTTGTGGAAGGGAGCTGGGGAGTCTCGTGGAGGAGGCGTGGTTGGATGGGTGGGTGGTTAGTTGGAGGGCAGCTGCGTGAAGTAAACAAACACATTTCATAACTTGGCTACTGTACTTTCTGATTTTTAGTTGAGCATTTTGGCAACTATGAGAGCTCAGAAATACAAAAAAAAAAAATAAAATTCTAATGAGATTTTATAAAATAAAACTACAGAACAAATCTTTATTTATTTGATTTTTTTCCCTTAAATAAAGAAATCAGTAGGTCTATTTGTATCGGAGTCTTTGATTACAAAACTTACTGTCTGCACTTCCACATGAGTGCTTCTGCCACCTCGTGTGGAATGGAAGCCCACGTGGCTGATCATCTGACTTGCATTTTGGATTTCAAATGAAATCCCGATGTCTGGCGTTCCCACTGAACGAGAAGTGACATCATCAGAGGACGAGTCCAAGAAGGCTGTGCCGACAACAGACGCCAGCCAAAAATGTCAAATCATCAAAGACACAAAAAAAGGATCAAGACACGGCTCTTAATCCATGAATCAATCAATCAGGATCAGGGCTTGGATGACGGCCTGTTGGATTTGTGATTCCAACTTTATGGCACTGCTTTGGGGAAGTTCCTTTTCTGTTCCAAAACAAAGTCCACAAAAGGCATGCTTGGACCGGTTTGGTGTGGAAGAACACCGTCCGGATGAAATGAAATGGAGAGTGGACCTTAAAAAATCAACACAAAATCCGGAGATTTCAAACTGGTTATTTTGATAGAGGTACATTACATGAGGGATTTTTTTTGTGTGTTTGGACTTGTTAATGTAGTCTTGACTAGCACCTAGCTAGCTACTTGGCTAGCTAGTAGCACCTAACTCCGCTGTGCTAATGTACTTGGCTAGCTAGTAGCAGCTAAACCGCTATGCTAATGTACTTGTCCATTTCCACTACTGAAAAAAAGATGGAGCCAAGATGATACTGACTCATTGGCAGATTAATTCAATTTCTGATTTCTATCTATTTCGGAAAAGGTCTGATTCCAATCGGAGATTCCATCTGCTTCTTGCATATATCCCTGTCGTGCCACTTGAGAGCACAGAAATCCAAATTGTGTGACTTGAGCTCTGTAAATCCAGCCTTTGATGGCAACGCAAACGCGGCCCCCCTGCAGTGAGCTAATCTCTCTAGTCAGCGCCATCCCACTAAAAGCTGAGTGTGGTAGTTCGCCAGCTCCATTGTTTGGGAACATCATTTTGGGAGTCCTTGAGTGACTCAAACGTGCCATCCCGGCAACCTGATGCATTAAATCCTCTGCGGCTCGCTAATCCTGCTGCGATGAAACCGCAGCAAATGTTTGCTGGTATACGTTTACAAAAAAGCCGCTTTGTGAGGGAGCCCAGAAAACTTTGCAGAACATGTCCAGGTCACACACCCCTGGTGGTAAGGAGGGCTTTTCTGCTTTCAACTTGGACATTTTCAATTGTTGGATATTGAATAATCATTAGCAATTATATCAATTATACTCTATTCATACATTTTTAATCAATATTAAATACAATTTATTTGCTCACTAATGTTTTACACTATTTACAAAAAACTGGTTATTTAAACTAGTCATTTAATTAGATAAATGACTATAAACTATATAAACACATTACAATTTTTATTTGACAAATAATAGATTCACATCTTCTTGCTGCTGTTTAGATTATTTTTTTTTTTTAATCAGGACTTACTGAAAAGGACAGTTTTATGAAAATAATATGATTTTACTTTTTTTTCCCCCTCGAAAGTCAAAGCAAAGTTGAAAAAGCTGAACGGTCAATAAGAGGGAAAATCGAATAATGTTTGCAGAGTAGCAGTAAGAGGAACAAATTGTTTCATGCTGATACTTGATCCACACGAGAGAAAAGAGATGAGGGACGTCTTACTGGAGCAAAGATTGATTTTTAAATCAAGTCCAACCTAAGTGTGCTAAATCATTCTGTCTGAAAAAAAATCCATCCTCATTTGCTCCTCCGGTGTCTCACGCTGTGAACAAGCAAACACGTTTGTCTGGCAAATGCTGACTTTTCCAACAAATTTTTGAAACGGTTGATTTTTAGATGGATTTTGGCCCAAGGCATGAAATGATTTTGTGGGGCTTCGACGTGGTCAAGTCAAGTTTTAAGAACGTATATTTTTGAAAACAAAATTTGATGAGTCCCAGAGAGTGCCACACGATTAACCTCTGCCACAAGTACGTCTGATTGATACGAAATTGGTCGCATATGTTCATCATGATAGGATGTGCAAAAATCAATACGGAACCTACGCTGTGAATCCCGAGCCGTCGGCCATTTTGGTTTAAATTTAGTGTCCGTTTCCAATTCAGTTCTGGCTTCGTAGCTGCAACAATGACGCTTCCGTGATAAATCAAAAAGTCACTAAAATATGTAAGCGTCGGGTTATTTACGGGGACCACCGACTGCCATCATCTTCGGCGTAATGCTCGTAAAGAACTTGTCACCCACATAAATCCTGTCGCTCCGCTGGAGCTATTTTCCCCTCCTCCCGCCGTTTAGCAGTGACCGCCGCCAAGGTCGGACCAAGCCGTTTGTTGCCTGACGGATCTTTTCACCCTCCTCGACTACTTACAGATGACCCCTGGATCATTCTATACTTGCCACTTAGGGAATGGGTGGAGACCACAGTTACAAAGAGGTGGAAAATTCCCAGGAAGTTCAGCTGGTTTCCAGGAAATTTCCTTGGGAAAACAGATAGTTCTCCTTGCCCACGTCCAACGAAATGAAGTACCTTAATTGCTCTGGGGGTTTATTCCACTCCACTTGAGTGGTAGCACCGGCTCGAATCTCAAATTTTGGCTCACAACACAATAGGGATGGGCAAAGTATGGCCCGTGGGCCACACGAAACAAAAAAAAACAAATACTAGAACATGTCAACTTTATTATAATTGGAGGCACTTTAAATGGAGCCAACTCGTTTAACATGAGTTTGAGTGTGATTGACGCAGCCACATCCCACAGAAGAGGGTGTGTACACTTGTGCAACCACAATAATCACACTTGATTTACTTTAAATTTCCCTATTGAAGATGTGTTTTTTTGAGTTGAGTTGTCCAGGTTATGGGTCATATGAATTTCTTTTATATCACAAAGACCTGCCATCAACAAGGGTGTGTACACTTATAACTATCGGTATGATTTCTGACTGTTATGTTCGAAACTGACTATTATGCATACACATGTTAATCAAGTCAATTTAATATTCCCACTCGTGTTTCCCATATTGTGCAATCCATTCCATGTATGAAACGACCTCACTATTTCATTCTCCCTGCTGTCATTTGTACCGTGAAACAAACATTCCAAATAAGCGTGCGGGTGTAAATAAAGCCCCCCGCCCCTCCCCTACCTGATTTGATTCCTATTCCCACGCCAGACGCAATATCTCCAACACAGATTGGAGTTTTGGTTAGACAAACACAGCTGCACGCCCGCTGGAAATAATCATATTGCCTGGTTAAAGCTCAACAAGCAAAGCAAATAAAGCTGAACTTTTTTTTTTTTTTTTTTAATTCTCACCCCCTTTTGGAGCGCCAGAAAGGCAAAAAAAAAAAGTTTGAAGTGATGAGAGAACAAAGTCTGAACATCCGCTTCATTTTGTTACGACCCGTACGCAATGACAGGTCAAAGTGACAGGTGTCGTTTCCTCGACACTTCCCCACTTAAATGACAATAAATACTATTATTATATCAACTAAATCACATTGTCGGAGGTTTTAATCAGATGTGCGCTCACGGTGCTGTCGTAGCAGCAGAATATTTGAAAGAAAAAAAAGCTTTTTCAGGGAAGTAGACGAGGCGTCGAAACATCTTTCATTTTTTGTCCCCTCTCCTTTCGTGTTGCCATTCTGTGATTATGAATCACGCGATGCGTGTTGGGTACAAGTGTTTCCTGCCTGCTGGACGTACAGGACGACTGCTCAGCTCTCACCTGACAAATAGGAGCTGACAACGCCGCGCCTCGTTCATTTGTCACTCCCCCCTCGTGTCTCTTTGCATACAGATTGCAAAGCCTCATGGGAAAAATGTGTATATTATTTACATCATGGTTAATGTCCTTTGCGCTTCTAATGAATATTTACATTAAATGGATGTACTGCTAATGGATCCTATTTACATCATGTTCGATACGCCCTTCGGAAGTTTCTGTTCAATTTTGAGGGATTGTATATATATGCAATAAATAACTTATTATGTTTTGATACTTCTTGAAATGTATCTAAGCAGGAGTTGTATTCATTTCGAGGCAAAAGGTAAAATGAGAACGGTTACCTGGCAGCGCTCCGGAGACATCGCACTCCACAATCCATTAGCGGACCCGCGCAATTCCATCTTGTTTGCCCAGGAGACCTCATCACCGTCGTCTTGCCGGTGATGGAAATACTTTGGAGCGGGACGCCTCGTTTGTCTGGGATATTGTACTGCCTGACAGGGACACGAAAAAAAAACAATCAAGAGAGTTGGATGTAGCTTTGTAATGGTGTTTAAGAGCTGGCCGTTAAAACTACTAACTATACTAATACTAAGTATTATATACTTGAAAAATGCGACTTATTTACATATGTGTAAATGTATATAATTTGGATTTTTTTGTTGTTTTTTTTTATGCCCAAGAGCTAAAGTAGCTAGCATAGCACAACTTTAATGCTATCAAAACTTTGTCTTACTCGTGTAGCTTTGCTAATAGCTTTGCTAAATGTTGTGAATTAACTTCATGACTAAAAACTAAATTAGCCAGTGGCCACAACTGAAAGAAAAAGTACTTTTGCGTTGCATTTAAAAATAATAATAATAATAATAAAATAAATAAAAAAACAGAGGCTAGGAGGTGTTTCTGAGCGAGGTGAATGAAGTCATCCTGTCATGTCTTATCTTTTCTACTCTTGTCGTTGAAGTTCAGGAGATTGTCTTTGGGCAGCCTGGTGAATCTCACGCTGAGCTGGTTCGGCTTTGATGACATCAGCGTTAGACCCGACCACCCGCCTAATAATCGCATGCCCTCAGGGCGAATGTTCATCCAGGCAAAAGATTCCTCGGCGAGTATGCACAGTCGAAAACTCGTTTCTTATGTTTCCTGTCCTTTGGATGCACAAGCCAATATTTTGAAAATGAAGTCAATTTCCAGACTGAAACTAAACGATATGAAATCCACTTGACTCACCAACTGGATTTGCCAGCTTGTAAACACGCACTAAACACCTTAAATTACCGGCTCACGCTTTTCAATAACCTCAACGTTGACGTTTCAGGTGAACCTGTGACCCTTTACCTTGATTAGCGGTCGGTATTGTCCGTCACTGCAGCGGCGAGGCGACTTAGCGGGGGAGCAAAGGATCCAAGTGGGGGGATAAATGTAATTTCCCGTCAACTGTTGTGAACGCAGCGTGACTCCAGTTTAGCGCATTCCAGCCACTTAACTCCAGCAGAAACACATGAAGATACTGTATAGGACAAGAGCACAAACCATGGCTTGTTTTGCATAAACGTTCAAGAAATTAGCTGCGACATGTATCCGACAACACATAAGACTGCCCGGACGAGTTAAACACCTAAAATGTGACAGTCATCAGTGCGACAATGTGCAGAGTATTTAATCAACAATGGTGAAATGTGAGAATGGTGGAACCCAAATTTCTTTGTGCGACAAGTCAATCATTGTTTCAATAATTAAAGCTAATTTTGTTTCGCATTGGCATATAGACAGAAAAAACAACATTGTTTATGTCTGCCTTTGACGTGTGCAAAACAGCGTCGGGTAAAATTGTCAAGTTTATGTCTGCCTTTGACGTGTGCAAAACAGCGTCGGGTAAAATTGTCTAGACTTGACAATTATTTGATCTCATCATTTTTGTTGTTTTATGCAAATGTTGAACTTTTACAAGAAATACTGAGTAGACAACCGACAGCCTCAAGTGAAGATGTAAATGTCGTCTTCCTGCCTTTTGTGTGCTTTGCGTGTTTGTATTAAAATCCTCGAGAGACCATATAACAATCGACACAATATAGACAATTAGACTTCCTGAAACGCACTTTTCAATAAGCACTATATTCCTTTGTACCTGTTCTCAAACGCTCGCTGTTAAGAAATGTGAGACTATGGGTTTTGTCTAAGAATTCTTAGCGCTATTGTGTGCCATCGCTTTGACGAAAGAATTGAGCAGAAAACTCGCTCGCTTGCGCATTTCTCCAATTATGAGGTCAAGTGTGCTCGCTTCAAGCTCTTTGTCATTTATTAAAGAGTATTTTTATGACTGACAAGAAAAAGAGAATTTTCAAGCATACTATTTCATTTCAAAACATTGCTAGCTTAATGCTAATATCTACTCGGAAATGCCATAGGCAGGCTATTTTAAATTAGCCTTGATGATAAAGTAATCTGGAGACTTTCTGTGCCTCTTCTTCTTTCTGTTAATAACGCTGCATTTTTTTCCGTACAATGCAAGATACGCAACTCTAAATCCAGATTTGCCTGTGTACTGTAAAAACCCATAAAAAAAAACCTGCAATATACCGTAGCATGAAACATAGCGTGTTCCGCATGATCATAGCATAGCACCAATCAAATCGTAGCACAAAAGAGAAAAAGTCCCTTTACAAGCTCCCCGGTGTAACGAGTGCCACCCCGCGGAACATTCTGCCCTTCTTGTTCTTTAAAGAAATAAATCATCTTCCCATTTGGAGACGGTCGAGTCCCCCCTCTCACCTCCAACCCGAGAAATAATGTGAAAAAGAACAAATCAATAGAGGAGAAATTATCCTTAGCGGATGAAGGAACTGCAGAGATACGAGAGAAGCAGGAGTCATTTCGCTTGGTGTTGATAAGAAAGTCACACTTGTGACTTGAATTTGATCAGCGAGGAATACGAGAACGTGGGATTATGTGCTATTTTATTTGTTCGCTGTTGGAAAAAAAAAAAAACTTCCTCTGTTCCTTTTCAGCCATCTTGAATGAGGTCTCAGCACGGAAAATTTGACAAATATTATGCCCGCCATCAGTAAGTGAGTCATCCACAAATAGTGATTAAAGCTTCAACCCAAGATGTGACACAAAGTCAAGACAAAAAAATGAGCTAGTATGCAGTTTGAAGAAATCCAAATATCAGGAGTCACGAGTCAAGAGCAGACCTTGAGGAGCTGACTGATTAGAAGTTCCCGTTTCTTTGCAACTCATCAAATTTCACTACCACATTGTGCCCACAATAGAAAATCTCAAGATTTAACGTGGTCCATCATTAAAAATTTGGTGGCAACTGGATCAAATCACTAAGTTTCAAGACATTGAAGAACTTCTAAAAATGGCCAAAGGGACCCAAAATGGCTGTTTCAAATCAAAATGGCAGACTTCGTAAATCTTTTTAGGCAAAGCTTATTTCGACTTTATTTTTGTGGGTCTACTCATGATCGACATGCCTCCCCAATTTTACGTTGCCAAGTAAAACTGACCTCAGGGGCTTCATTTTCCAGATATTAGATGAGGCATTACTCAGCTCAATTATCTGCTTCACACTCAAATACCAAATTTCCTGCGCTTTTTTTGGCATGGCTTCTTTTTTTTTTTGTGGGTCTAATCATAACAGACATACCAACCAAATTTTATGTTATTTAAGTGAAACCAGCTTTGGAGATTGAATTTTCAACAAATTTCCACAACATGGCCAACACCAGTGACCCCTATAAAACTCTTTCAGTCTCCGACTAAATCTGATGTGTTTATAGGTTGTTTGGACGTCTTATTTATATTTTAAAACCCCCTATGGAGTGTTGGGAATGTGGAGTTGCAGTACAACAGAAAACATTGGAATGTCACAGGAATAAGCAGACATTTGAGTCGCTTCCTGCTCCAGACTTTTATTGTCTGTGTTATCTGAGCGTTGCTTATCTCTTCCACAATAATCTGAGCGTGAAGGAGCAGTGATGATAAACACGGTCTTTTCATGCTGTTTTTTTTTTTTTTACAACAAGCTGTGTAAAAAGCAGCGAGTGGTATCGGTGAAATCAGTTTGTCAAGTGTTTATAACCCAAACACCCCACAAGTAGGAAGTGTGAGTCATTTGCGAAGGTTGGAATGTCCACATATCAAACGTCTCGAATCTATTTTGCTCATTGAAATAAATTGAAATGCCATGAATGCACTATTTATTTTTTTGTAATAAAGAAAACTAGCAATGGTTTGTATATAAAAACAATAAAAACAAAAAACACTAGTTCAGATAATAGCAAGAAATTAGGAAGCGAAATTTTTTTTTAACTGTACTTAACCCAAAAGAGGACATAAACCAAGGCGAGAGTTAGGGTTGAAATTAATTGAAAAGCCTTTAATCCGTACACTTTTTGGAAATTCTCTTTTGCTATATTTTACAGTATTCTTCATTTTGACAAAGTATTCGTATTTAAGTAATTTGTTACTTCTGACCACTGCTGGGGTGATTAAAAAGGCGCCATGCTTTGTGGGCACATTTGACGCAACGATATTTCCGAATGTGTACACCGATAAAAATGCATTAAAATGCCGTGTGCGAAATGAGAAAAATAGATCAAATATTCACAGCCGGAACATATTTGGCTTGCCTCTGCACAACTGCATCTTTATCTCCCCAACCAGGTAGCTAATGTAAATTAATAACATCCCATAAGGACCGCACCTGATGATGATGATCTGAAGAAAACACGGCCACTGGAGCACGGATTTCATCTCTGCCGCGTGGCTTTATCGGCCATTTAAGGACTTCTACTGCAGGCTTCATCTTGGGGCTGCGCATCTGCAGACAGATCAGATAATTAGATATTGATAAAAGAACGGGAATTAATGACAACTCGGGCCAGCAACATTATCCGTTCGGACCTGACCGGGCCCTAATAGGCCTGACTGGACCTGTGGGTCAGCGCCACGCCACCGCCGGTCGTTTGTCAAGCTCACTGACCCGAATCTGCCTTGATGGCTTGGAAACTAGCACGGCAACAATGAGCTCACTTGTTTTTGTCTTCTTAGAAAGATAGAATAGAGTGGCTATCAAAAGTCTACACACCCCTGTTGAAATGTCAGCTTTTTTGTGATATAAATAAAGTGCTATGAATGTGATGGATGATGCGCGGACAACTCAACTTTACATTTGTAGGAAAAACAAGCGGCGTGATGATGGATGTGTGAAATTCCCGTTTTGAGGAGCCGCCATCCATGTGTGTTCAAGTTTGAGTGTCTCTCACAGCATATACATCTTCGAGTTTTAACTCCTGGGATTCCCGCCGACTGGCTTAGGCGGCGGCTGATTTGTCATCCGTTCTCGTTCCAAATGCTCGGGCCTTCCCCATCATCCTCCCCATCATCTTGTAATTAATAACAGCTTGGCTCAGCCTTTCTCATTTGTTTTCTTTTTCCCCTTCCTGACCGTCCAGATGTGCGTGCGTGCGTTCCACGTCCATTTGTCAGAACGTTTGTTTTTCCAGGTTGGACTCGACGCGCCGGACAGGAATCGGCAGCTCCTCGTCCTTCTTGTTAGCCGGCTAATTGTTTTTGGTAGTTGAAGGGAGGAAGAAAAAAAAAAATGCAGGAGGATATTATTTGCTTATCTGCTCCTCGTTAATAAGGTTTTTTTACCGAGCGGTCGGAATGAATCCGAGAGTGGACGCCGCTCGAGGGAGACAATGTGAGCTCCGAAAGCAAAAGGCAATATTGAGTCCCATCAAGCGATGAATGGCTTCCAATGGCTTTTAGGGCTGCTGTCATGAATACATTCTCAGAGGACCCCCTGAGGGCGCCCCCTCTCTATTCTGACTGCTTTAATCTACTCTAGAAGCATGCCAGACTTCCCATAATGCCACGCTAACACGCAGTAACCCTGTTTGCAGTGCAATTTATTTTTATTTTTTTAAATCACAATCTATAACACGGGCAGTGAACCCTTGCGACGTATTTTTAAAGCAGATGTTTTCACGGTATAGTGAAATTAATCTCAGTTTGGTGTGAAAAGCAAATAATCTTTGGTCATTTTGATCGGGAGAAAAGAAAACCGAGTAGCAATGAATGGCTTATCAGACAGCTCTTTTCATTAAGATGAAAAGGTTCACGCTGGCCTCGGCTGCAGTGGGTTTTATTTTTCAAAGTCACTTTGGATATTTAAAAGGTAAAATCATGTTTGGGGGCCAGCTCAATACACACATACAAGCAGAGACTTTTCATTGAATGCAGTTTTTTCCACATTGCTTCTATTTATTTGAAGGTCCTATTGAGTTTTACTCAAATGCTGCCTGGTGCAGGATTTAAAAGCATATACATAAATATAGCCATTTATTTATCCATCCCAACAATATATTCTAACTCCATCCATTCATCTGAGAGTTCTGAGCTCCACTAAGGTCAAACAGCAGATCAACACCATAAAGGTCCAAAGTTTGAAATGATCTTGATGAGTTTGTACCACTTCTTTGTGTTTGCTCACTTTCTAATCACAAAGCACTTATTTGGGAATTTAGTTATAAATGAGCGAGCTACGCGACAAGCGCGATAACGATTTTTTTCCCTCCACAGTAAAAGATGTCTATTAAATCCGAAATGACCGAACTCAAGTAATAAAAGGTCCAGCCTGGAGGGGGATTCATCTTTTTACGCTCCAAACCTTCTGGCCGGAGCGTGAGTTGACCACCCGGCAACGTTTACGAGCTTTGACATAAAATGGAGGCCGCGAGGAAAACAACGGCTAACCGACAAGAAGTGAATGAGGCCGAGCTGCTTTCGCAGCAAATAAGAAGAAAACAACATAAGACTGCCGCTCGTCTGTATCAAAAGGTTGACTCTTCCCGAGGGGCTTGACGCCGCGAAACACGGCCACTCAGCTGTTTGCAAATCCCAGCGAGGATAACAGCCGACAAGTCAAGACATTACCGCTCCATTTAATAGTTGTTAATTGCATTCCGGACGCACCCTCGATATATGAAAATACGTCATGGAGTGACCATAAATAAAACACAACTTTTTTTGAAAAGTATTTAAATGATTAAAAAGATAACATGTGAGCTGTCAAAGTCATTTGGGCCACTCTTGGTAGTGCTGTTGGGCGAGCTAGCAGCGAGCTAGCAGCATCACCGCGCCTCTTCCCACGCAGCACTATTGGGTGCTGTTTTTTTTTTTTTTGCGGTAAAGACTCATACAACAATCACTTAAAAATCTGCGCTACACAATAAAATATCGTGTTCATTCAGCGGACTGCTCGACCTTGACGTCAGCACCCCCCGAGACTATACCCGGTCAAAAGTGAGCGTTTGAGATTTAATGCTCTCACCATGAAAGATGAATCAGAATGATGCTCCATTATCTAGCTGAGCTATCGCTGTTCTATTACCAGTCACTATTTGATTCACCTTGGTAATGACCCGGTGTGAACAAAGACCGGGTTTGAACGACGGCCTGGCGCGAACAATGGCGCTCTGACTACTTTTGTCCTTGCCTCACGTTGTCCTCTGCGGGCTTCTATTCACGTGGTTCAATTCTGACACAGTTGCTGGCCGTCCTTCATTCTTCTTATCTGAAGGTTAAAGACGTCAGGCTCTCAGCAGCGGTCCCGGAAGCCAAGTTGTTAATTCATTGATTGAAAATGTTGTGACCTCTGCCAAGGAAGATGTATTTTCAGCCATGTCCCCTCCTACGATATACAAGTGGAATTTACGGAATGTTCTCTTCGCCATTTGCTTGCGTGGAATATTTTGACACGAGTACCTTAAGTACACAACAAGTAACGCCATGGACATATTTATGACAACCTCAACAGCTCACTCAAGATCACGCCCGCCCGCCCGGTTTGCCAGCCAAAAAGAGTTCCCGAGCACAAACAATCCTTACGCAGGCGCATCATGGAATAAGTGGTGGTCACAAAGTCTTCATTGACAAGAGAGACACGGATGGAAAAGTTGGAAGCGTAAACACATTGGATGCACTGAGGAGAAGCAATCAGTGCAGTCGAAGCAACATGACTCATGCACAACATACGTACTTCATTTTTGAACACAATCACGCACCCGACGCTTCGCACTCGGTCACTCCCAATTGAATTTTAGTGTAAAACAGACATAGAACAAAAGTGCATTCAACAAAATACACATGTAATGAAGCAAACTATGTCTTTTCACAAAGGTCCTCTTGCTTAACGCTAACGCGAAATGCTATAGATGGGCTAATGGAAATTAGCATGGATGCTACAGGAATTATAAACATTTAAACAACTGGTAGTTCAACAAGCATAGAGCAATGCTGCATCTTGTCCAGTCGTGCTCGGTACTGCCTGGCATGCTGTGGCGAAATGTGGTACTACACTCAAAAAATTGGCAATATAGAAATGTTTCCTTTTAGTATGTCAAACTTTTGTTGGGATTATACATACAAACAACCCGTACGAGTGTTTTTAAAAAATCTTGTCGTTTGACAATGAGCGCGCAGACCAGAGTCCCACCTCGGACCGCCATGTGGTGAGCTATCCGGGCTCACGTAACGTGTCGTTATTAGTCATGTTCCAACAACTAATTGACAGTAATGGCGACTATCAGCGGCGGGTGGAAAAGCTGTGGAAAGTAAGCACACATGGTTTTGCTTTTGCTGCTTCCCGTCTTTGGCCTTCCTTTTTTTTCCATTTCAAAGTGACGTGCGGGCGAACAGCGGGCCGACCTTTTCGTGGCGTTTCGCGTCCCACCCGGCTGGCCGTCATTCTTGCTACTCCAGTCGCAGAACACCAATCAGTTTGTTTACATTGTTGGCACGCAGGTCAATGCCCGCTCACATTTTGGGGTTCCTCGCCCGTCGTCTACAGTTTTATTTTGGGGGGGGTTTAATTTTCCCAGAGGACTTCCTGATTACCAGCGGGCACCTCTGACCCTTTGCCTTTGATTTTTTTTTATGGCTATCTATCAAGTTACACTGGCAAATCCCAAGTAAGTCAAGTGGCGTCCGCAATAAATTCCAAGCAAGTCATTACTTGGGTTAAGCAAGTCATAACTCAAGTCATAGGTCTTCTTCTCCTCTGTTGGTAGATGAGTCAGCACCGGAGGGACAAACAGACACCATTTAACTCGTTAGCATGATAGCCGCTACGCTAACAGCACAAATGAGTCTGGGTGACTAATACGGGTAACATTTTCCTCACAGCCAGGCTACCGGGGCTGACCCACAAATTCTGCTTTAAATGTCAAATTGGCGAAAAAGCTATCATTTCATTTTCTTTCACACACACACACACACACACACACACACACACACACACACACACACACACACACACACACACACAAACACACACACACTGACTGACTTAGTGGTGTTCCCTGGCGGTGCCGTGTGGGTCAGAGGAGGGGCCTAGTCGGGTAGACAGTGGCGTTCATTTCACACTCGGGTGCACACACATAACACTTCTGTGCCAGCGCAAGCCATCACTCACACACACACACACATAGAGGACAAATTGCCCGCTTCACCTTTCTGGTAACACAGCAGGAACACAACAACCTTGTTTTGTCTCCTGTATATATTTAGAGATGTGGTTATTTCTTATTTTCAACATTTCCACCCGATTAATAAAAGCCATTTCATCAAAAATTCTTCCAATTCCATTAGGGTGTCTACTCGTTCTCATCTCACTCGATTTAACACCAAACCTGTCACTACTTGGCGATTCACACCACTAATCAACTCACCCGTCAAGTCGTCAACACCCCATTAACTCACCGGTGTAATTTCAGCTCACTCATCTACTGCTAAACTCAAACTTAATCATCATCTCATGCCACTGATCATGAACTAGATTAATTAATTGTCGCTCACCCGTCTAATGGTGAGTTCTCTGCTTTGTTTGCCACCTTAATGCTAACATGTCAGTTCTAAAAGGAGCGTCGTTAGCATCCAACCGCTGATTCTAAACTCAGTGCACCACGGAGGGGGAGTGACATGCCACCCCAAATAACAACCGAGTGTGTGAGTCACAGCTGTCAGGAAAAGCAGCTGCAAACAGCTCGCGTGTTATTAGCTCTTAAAAGGCAATTTATTGCTTTGCTTTGAGGACCACGTAGCAGATGCTACATGCTAATGACTTGTTAGCACAACATTTAGCCTCAGAAGATACAAGTCCAGTCTGGCGGTTGGTTGGATGTTTGGCTTTCTCCCAATAAAATAACAAAAAGTTACTCAATAGCGCCCTCTGGAAAATTACAAAAGCCCTGGACATCAGTTTGACCAATCAATATGGAATTTTGTGAACTGGTTTATCATAACAGGAGCCACAAATCAAAAGTCTGAAGGACCCATGAGGTCTGTCATTTGGGGTGAATTCTCCGTCTTCAACATCGGTCTCAGAAAGTTAAAGGGGAAAAAAATCCATCAACACCAGTTATACCAATCGACACCAAATTGACCATAAAAGGATGTATGAAAAAGTCTCAAGGACCCGTTTCAAAAACGTTTGAGTTGAAGCTGCCAGTTAGGGCAAATTTGAGGCTTCACAAAAGGTTTCTAACAAAAAAAATACTCCATGACACGTTTCACCGATCAACAAAAAAACTGGTTGGACACCACCAAAAAAAAGTCGCGAGAACCCATGCTTGAAATTAATCAGGAAGTTAGCCATGTTGCCTTGAAGTGTGGCCATTTTGGGTGTCAAAGCTTTACGATCATTCTCTGGATTCTTGGAAAGTTGAACAAAATGATTGTCGACACCAGTTTCGCCGACTTAAAAGAAATTGGGTGGACATATCTATCATAATAAGACACGGAAAAGTCTCAAGGACTCAAGCTCAAAACTGAACGGGGCAGTGGGCCAGTTTTTTTTTTGAGGCAGACATTCCGGGCGTCAAATCTTAATCATCACGAGGGAGGAATCCTGGAAAGTCGACAAAACATTTGCCCTTAGATGTCTGTCATAACACGAGACACAACAGAAGTCTCAAGGACCCATACCTGAAATTGAACAGGAAGTACGATTTTTTTTTATCAAACGGAAAAGTCCAGGACTCATATTATTCCTTCAAATGCGTGTAGTTGCTTTATTTTCATTACACAACAGTTAGTAATGTTCAAATGAGACTTAAAACCGTACATTTATTCAAGAAAATACAGACTTTACCTTATTTTCTATGGCAGGAAAATTTCTTTGCAAATCAACCTACTTAACATTTCAAAGTATGTTTTCCACACTTCATTATTCTGAATGTGTATGATTCTCCGGGTAGCGCAATTAATTTCTCGAGCTGTGTACAAATTTTTTGGGAGGGAACAGTAATGTTTCCCCTCCCGCTGGCAGTGATGTGTAAAATATGCAAATGAGTATATGAATATTCATGAGGCGAGCGTGCGTCCTCGAGTGACTCGGACACAGTTCAAATCGTCAGTCTCTATGTTCCGTTTTGTTCGACTGTGGAATGTGTGTGCGAGTGTGTTTTAGTATTATTTGACTTTGTTCATGAGAGACTCTCAAACTGTCAGCTAAGGTTTCGTTTGCCTGAGTGCTCTCAGCTCAAATAAAAATGACTTTTATAAGGTGCTCGCATGACAGCACAATAAAAAAAGCAAGAATGAATGAATGTGGTGTAATAGTGAGCTCTGAAACTCCCCCGCAGTATCAATTCAGGCAATACAAATATTGTAATAAAATATTTACATTAGCATACACGGGACGTTGACACATCACTTGTTGTCAGGCAGAATTTGTGGGGGCAGACAAAATTCCTGCCAAATGAAAATAAATGTGTCTTCTCAAATTTGGCATACCGCAGCGAAGAGTGTTGTGAACAACCTTGGTTGAAAAAAATGTGAAAGTTAATCAAATGAAGCTTCAAAATCATGTTGCTTAAGTGAGCTTGCTGATTTATTTTTTCCAAAAGCTTTTCATGTCCCACGTTGTTCCTATTTTCTAACCGTCCACGTGTTAAACAACAATCTGTCAGTAACTTGAAACATGTTTCCTTTTGAATCGATTGTCTGCCTCACAGATTCGATTCTTGCGCGCTGAAATCTTCAGTATGGCTTTTTCGTATGGTTTGCGCAATGTCATTTTTGTGGCTTTCTTTTATGATTAGCAGAATGACTCAGAAGTTTAGAACGACCTGCGGCGGGAATATTTTATGGACGACGTGAAATATTAGCACCACAGACCTCGGCGCGTTATTAGCGTCCGGAATATTACAACGCAGCCGGATTTGAGACGTATTGTCGGCCGTGATTAACGAGTGAGCGAGTCGTCTTTAAATCATACATGGGACCGTTACGGCTCGATTGACGCCATGACATCACTGGGCCTACTCAGCGAAAAAACCCAAAGAATTTTTTTAGTTGTTGTATGCTGTCACTCAGGACACCAAAGTTGGTTAATTTGGAATCCAGATAAATTTATGGTCAATTTTTATTTCTTTTTTTATCAGGTATGTGCCTTATTTTAAATGTTTGTCAAGATGTTTTCGGGTCACTGAAACTGCCATAAATCATTGCTGTTATTTGCCTCGCCGGGAACATAAAAAAAAAAGGAAAAAAAACATGGCTCGTTTTTTTTTTCCTCTGTACAGATGTGCTGATAGTTTGTTTTTGGTGTTGGGCTTTTTCTTGGCAGTAGTAATGCATGTTTTGGGAAAACAAGTCGAGATGCAGCAAAAGGGCCAACAGAGCGAAACATGGGGGGGAAAAAAAGAGGTGGTCCATTTGGAATGTAGCCAATTAAAAGAAGCTTTAAAAAATATATTTGCGTGTCCTCCTGGCCCCACCTGCAGCACAGACAGAGCAACGCATCCTCCCTTCATATTTGCTGTGATGTTATTTTCCCATCATTAAAAATAGATGAGAACATGTCTTTGTCTGTGAAATGTGTTGACTACATTCCTCCACACTAATAACAAACAAATGTCTCGCTGCTAATGACGACTCGCTTTTCGAGCCCAGAGACAAATTAACTCACGGGATGGAAATTACTGCTTCAAATAAGCAACCCAGAAAAAGTCCTGTTTCAAAAATATAAGACAAAATAAAGATGTAAGCACAGGTTGCTGAACAAACACAGCTCTTTTTCTTTTTTTATATTTTATGTGTTGCAATCATCCATTCGTCAGTCAGACAGTCCATTTGTTTCTGAGTGATGTGCGACTTTCTGGAAAAATGAAAAAATTAAAAGACACATGAGTCAAAGCATCTCAGCCACCATTTTGAAAAGTGACCAGACGACAACGTGTGACCAGCAATCACAGGCCATTGTGTGTCTAAATTGGAAAGCAACTGTTGTACTTATACGCGTGTGTCCTGATTGTGTTTCAATAGCCACTGATTGATCGCCGCCAGCACCAAACGCAACAATAACAATTGCATTCTCACAAACAAAGCAAAAGCAACAACAACACGCCTTTTATGTTTGGAAAATAATCACCAGCTTCGTGAAATATAGGCTGCTTGTGTTTGCATGGATGACATCACGAAGGGAAACTGAAACACTCCCATTTTATTTATTTTTTTTGCATTGAAACGCTCTCCAAACGCAAATGAAGTACGCAGAAAGAATGCTCCCACTGTCAAAGACTCAAAATGGAAGCCTTGACGCAATAAACGTACGTCACATTTGAATTTTTTATATCTAATTAGCCCCATAATATTGTAAAATCCACATTTTAAAAGGAAACTTGTGACTTTAACGTCACTTGTGTATGTTTGCAGGCTAAGTGGATGAATAAAAAAAGGCGCATACATAATCCATAAGCATCCATGCAAGATTAAAGGTGGAGAAACACAAAAGCAAACGGGTTAATTGAGCTAATGAGGCTGCAGGGAAGAAGAAGAAGGGAAACTCACTAGCCGCCTTAATTGCTGTTAGGAAAAGATTTGCTTTGATTTTTTTTTTTGCTTAATATCAGAGGAGAGGGAATGCACTGAAATGTGAATTTCACACCATTTTAAGGGGAAAATATCTATGCAAATACGTAAAAGAAAAATGAATGGCAATATGAGAGATATGTCAAGTCCAGTTGAATCCTTGGGGATTTTTTTTTTTTTGAACAGGTTGAGATATGGAACCTTTCATTACTACTGGGCTCAAATCCAATTTCATGGCAAATGTACTGATTTTAAGGAGTCAAAAAAAAAAAAAAGCTTTTTTGTAATACAGGAGCTCAATTATGCCTGCTGAGATGCTTTCAGGCCTCTGGGGCCTGTTAGCACGAGTGTGATGAGAGCTCATTTTTCATGCTTTTAAACGCCTTGTCCACCTCCTGAACACAACAAATGACCTCGGCACGTGGCTGTCAATGCTACACACACACACAATTACAGAAAGAGGAGAGAGGGATCTGGTGGTCAGGCAGGTCTTAGAGCGCCTCCTTGTGTTTAAAAGCAGCAAGTGACAAATCAACAATTGGAAGACAATAACGTCAGTTCTGGGATATTTATCACTCTTACAAAAAAAAACAATTGGTGACGTGTCCACTAGGCTGCATAAAATTGTGATATTTTTAATCAATTAATTAAGATTATATGAGCCAGTGCCACGATGCCTTTCTTCCCTTATGTTGATACGAAGTGAGCAGTTAGAGGATGTTGGAAAGTTGAGGGGGGGGGGGGCTTCAGTTTAGTTCCAGGGCTTACATTTTATCCAAAGGATTTCTTTGACAAAACCGAGCAGGCGTGACCTTGGGGCCCCAAAAAGGGGGCCCAGGGGTAGCGCACCCCCTTTTTCACATGTAGGTCAGCGCCGTCCATCACGCCCGTGCCGCTTAATCATGTTGATATAATCGCGCCTGAGGTTAATCGGTCAAAATGTGGCATGAACTGACAGCGAACTGATCTTTTCCGTCCTTTGATTGGCGGATCAGACCAAGGCAAGTTGCAAAACGAGCAAAGTATTTTTGGAGTGCTCTCTGGTGACTATTGGATATTTTAATTTTTTATTTTCTATCACAATTTTGGACAGTATTGATAGTTTGTGGATTTAGTTGGGCACTAATGTATGAATCAATGAATCATGCCACTGATGCGTTTCATTAGGGACAGTGAAGCATGACATCTTGTTTAGGTTTCATTTTTTGAAAGTCATTGGGCCTTATTTGGACGTGTGGATTGAAGCCAACCAGCCAGCCATTGAGTAATTTATTCCTTATTATTTTGAAATCTTCCCCTCGGGCGCTTCCGCAGATCTCGGGAGGATTTTGGAAGGAAATCCTAAAGAAGAGAGCGGAATAAAAGGCGTGCCCTTTGACTAATCCCCTTCTCGTACAATGGAGCATTTACGAAAGGTCCACAAGCAGTAGTGGTTGTGTTAATTGCAGTCTGAAGGTCTGATCTTTCATTTTTAATCAGTTTTTTTTTTTTACAGTGTTTGTTTCTGTTCAGTTGCTTCTTGGGAGTGTGAGCACCCTCCAGGGGTGTGTTAAATACAAAGTGTAATGGCAGGTTGTGGATAATTAAATACTCTTTCTTTACAAAATAAAAAGGTTACTGGCTATAAAAAGGATTTTAAAAAAAATTAATGGGGGCGGTGTGCCAATTCTGTGGTTGATGTAAAACATGGCTTAAAAACTAGAATATGTGCTGAATAAATTCTCGACACACACAATTTACCACCCAAACTAGCCTTCTATTTTGGATAGTTCAACAAACAGCGGCTAAAATGGACCTATGACCACAAACAAACACAATTTGCCCAATTTAACACAAACAAAAATGTTGTGTTTTGTTTTCTCAGACATACTGACTTGACCACAATTCAAAGAAATCTTTTTTGGGGATGTTATCATGCAGCGGGTCACACTGACCCATGAACACAACCGCACAAACCAAATCTCTCAGGATTCGGTAGACACAAAAAAGTGTTTATTTCAATTCTTATGGCTAAAAGTCACACAATGACCCACGAACACAACCACACACATAATTTACCTTAATTTAACACAGCAAGGTGTTTTTTCTGGGTTTCTCTTTCTTTTTTTGGAAGAACTGAGGACCTGCAGAGGGTCAATTTGGCCCATGAATGATGCATTAGTCCCCAAAACTAAATGCTCAAAATTCAAGTAATATACTTTTAATAATCTATGAAGTGTAATTAATTAGCATACTAGCATTGATTGAGCTAAATACTTTTGCACTTAGGCTTGGAATAAATCTGCATTACCTTGCAATAAAAGTCCACTTACACACATTTACAACACAGCTAAGAAGTCTACGCGATCCAAAACGACAGTCATGTGCTAGCAATTATCTAGCCGGGCTTCGCATTAAATGCAATCAGGGCCCCTGTCCAGCCTCTCCGCTTTGCGTTGACCCCAACCAACACCCCCCCCCAACTCCCCGAGGCCTTTCCGCGTAGCAGGCATCGCAATTAAAATGGAAATGCGGGGACGTAAAAGTTGAAACATCAGCTCGTCCCTGCGGGGTGAGTCAATGGAGTTGTGAGTACGAGTCAAGTGTTGGGGGTCATTCGCGTCCCCTTGAATGTTAGAAGAAATTGGTTCCGGACACTAAATTCACCGATCAGCATGAAACTGGGTGGACATCAGAACAGAACGCACCAAGAAGTCTCAAGAACTTTAAAAAAAGAACAGGAAGTCGGCCATTTTCATTTGAAGCGGCCATTTTGGCCCAGTCTCAGAGTTTGTATATTTTGGCAAACTCTGACTAGGGAATTCACACAGGTTTCCCAAGATTGAGCTCGCTCTATTTCAACTGTAAAATGTCACTTCTAATGGAACAATACAAATGAAGTTAATTCTTCACTTGTTTGACGTTTCCTCATCCCATGACATTAAAGTTGGGCCATCAAAAGCTGGAGTACTCCGGCCAGCCAAGCGTGCAGCCGCAGTGACATAACACGTCTTAGCTCGGTGGCCTGCTTGATTTTGGAAAAATGTGAACCCGAAGAGAAAGATCAGGACGCCTGGAGTCCTTTGGGATTGTTCTAAAATGATTTAACAAAGTATTTGTTTCATACATTTCTATGTTTATTCCCAAAATTCGATTCTGTTCATTTGGTAACATTTCTATTCCTACAATTGAAAAGCTGAAACATTTGGGGTTATTTCATATACCTTACAGCAGTGTGGTCCCCAACCTTTTTTGCGCCACGGACAAAAATATTTTCGCGGACCGGCCTTTATATAAATAAGTAATACATGTATATAAATAAATAATACATTTATAATAAATATATAAATACGATAAGATAAAATGATACGACTGGCATACAAACAAGTATGAACGACATAAAAAATAAAACTCACCATTACGTTGAATTAGTGGGAGCACTGAGCTTGTTTCTTTCTTGTTTCTTTCTTGAGCTTGTTTCTCCCATCTAGGCGTAATCGGAGACAATGACACCCGAAGTGGTTAAGGTTTGTCTTTTAATGAAGGATGCTTGGTCTCCATGTGCCGAAGCAGTTTTATAGGCTTCATTGCCTCGTTAGCTAGCCTGTCGCCACATATTATGCAGAGTGGGCTTGGCGCGTCAGTCACCGGTGGCGATAAATCCATATTTTAAGTAGGACTCCAGAAATGTTCTTTTACATGTAGCTTTCCTTTTCTTAGAAGTCGTAACCTCTTCTTCCGTCTCCTCGTTTGGCTTTTTTCCCTTTCCGAAGAAGCCTTCCAAACATCTCTATTTCTTGCTCATTTTTGGTTGTTTCGCGGGCTCGACTGACGTGACATGTCACGTGACCGAGACAAACGTCTTGACGTAAACCGACGGACGTAATTGGGAGACGATCGCCATTTTTCAAAATAAATTCTTACTCATTTTAGCTAGCTTTGCGGGGTCGACTGGGGAAACATGTCACTTGACCGGGACGAGCGTCTTGACCTGAATTAATTGATCGTCGATAAAAAAAAAAAATAATAATTCCTGTGCGGCTGGACGGCCCGGTACCAAGTGACCCACGGACCGGTACCGGTCCGCGGCCCGGTGGTCGGGGACCGCTGCCTTACAGCGCAAACCCAAATATGTTTTTAATTTCGAACACTACAATTATCTGATAACTACTGGAACCACAAAACAAAAGCAGTGTAAGAATTCAACAGTAAATTGGGTAACTGGCATGGGGATGACGACTCTTTTGTTCTCACAGTTTTAATTGATCCATTAGCGCGCACGCGCAGTGTAGCATCGGCGGTCGAGCGCGGTCCCGCGTGCACGCATCGTGTCGGGAGCGCGCAAGCGGGGGTGGTCCGGTCCGGAGACTTACCTCCTTTCCTCGCTTCTTCTTCGTCTTGTTCTTGTTCTCAGTGCTGCTTGCTTGCGGTTCCTTTCTCGCTGCCTCCACCACGCGAGTTTGAAGAGCAAAAGGACGACCAGGAGCGAGTGGAAAGGGGGCCGTGTTCCTGTGGATCCCCGTCTCTTCGATATTTTGGGGGATTAAAAATCACGCCGAACCGCAGCGTTGACGGCCGAGCGCCAGCAGGTAAACACGATACAGTCGGAGCTTGTGTCCCGTGGAAAGTGTTTGTTTCTTCTTCGTTTTTATCCAATTACCCCCGCGGAGGAGGAGAGAGGTGGAGGTGGATGTGCGGGAGACGAGCCTCCCTTTGTGCGGGAGCCAGGGTCACAATGTGGACGCTCGACGGTCCGTCGCCTCAGCCGGCCCCGCCGTCGACCGTCCTCCCGCGGTCGCCGTCGTCTGCCCGACAGAAACGCCTTCTTTTATGCGTCTTTTCGTCAAGTTTCCAACTCCGAGGCCTGCTCTCACCCCTTCTTCCCCCGTCTGTGTTTAAACCCCCCGGCGGCGATGTTGTAACGCACCCTACTTTTAGCCTTGCAGCTAGCTCCCCTGTGACGTTCAGGGACGGCTCGGTTTCTAGCCCCCGTTCGACCCCTATTGTGTCTTGTGCCCCCACAAAGGGGCGGCTTGGCGCTTGTGAGCGGCATAGGTGACTGTCGCCAACCTTTCCGGGCCTCAGTGCTTGTTTCTGTGGGCATCGTACCCCCCCTCTCCGACGTGCATCGCTACGGCTTTCGTTCCGTTTGAGTGCCGACGTCTACCACCGCCATGAAACGCCCCCTCCACCAACCCGGGAAAGGCGAGCTTGTTGTCTGTCCACTTCGCCAACCACTCATCGTAAATATATCTAAATATACAAATACCACTGTGTTTTCACATGCCTTTGTAATTCATTTGACACGGGTTCTCGTTTAGCCATGTTTTTGTCGCCCGCTGAGGAGCTGCGTTTGGCGTTAATGACGCCATCACGGTCGCTTCGCTAATGTGTCACGAATGCTTTGTTGTTACGTTTTAGCGTACATCTTCCTGCTGCGCTCAAATAACCACGTACGACACTATCTTTAAAGAAAAGAAAGAAAGGATGTGGTACGAGCGTTGGTTACAAAGAATCCTCCTTTTCTAGGGTTGCAAAGAATAACGGGGGTTTTCAAAGTTGCAAACTTTTCGTGGGAAATAACAAGAATCCGTGGGAATACACATTTGTTATATTCATGTAAAGTCTATTTGTATAGCACACCTCGTGTACATAACAATTCAAAGTGCTTCACATTAAATATTAAAAGTATTGCAGAAAGAGGAACAAAATAATATACAAGCGTTGCGGAAACGTTGTGAAATCATGTAGATTAACTTGATTAAAATAATTCAAATCAAACATCAGTCGAGATCAATTCAAATGTAAACAGATGGACAGTTTGAGCAAATCTCTATGCTGCTTCACTTTTGGGTCAGATGACCTGAGGGTCTTGGATCCTTCGTGGCGTACTCGTACATCATACATGTATTTTGGTGCAAGACCAATTCGAGATATTTTGACCAAGCAAGATTTTAAAATCCAGTCTTTGCCTCACAGGAAGCCAATGTAATAATGTGAGGTCTTGCTCTTTTTTTTTTCTCCTCATCCTCACGCAAGGGCCCACGATGTCCAGTGAAGTGCAAAGACCGGACGATAGCCCCAGCACCAGCGGCGGCAGCTCGGACATCGAGCAGCGCGAGTCGTCGGTACCAACCGAGCAGGAGCGCGAGCAAGCGCAGCCCAAAAAGAAGGAAACAAAGATTTCTAGTAAAACCGCTGCTAAGCTGTCGACGAGTGCCAAGAGGTAAGACCACCCCCCCGGTGTGGAGGGTACACTGGGTTGTTTGTTAAAATGACGCCCTCGAGGTGTGAAACTGCGTAAAAAAACACTCTGGTCCCAAAGGCATTGTCATTTCAAACATGGCTGCTATTCAACGGGACTGTAAACCACCTTTTGAAAGGAAACAACACACACACATATCAATGGAGCTTCATTACCCTCAATGGAAACATATTTTGTTGTTCGATTGGCTTTAGAGTGAAGCTCCGTTTATCTCGGCTAGTGGGGCAGAATCCTGCTCCTGAAAACTTATGTAAACGCACTTCTGAAAGTATTATTCATCTATTTACCAGAATGGGAAGCTGAAATGAGGTCCGCCAGGCTTAAAAGCTTCAAGCGGCCTTCAACGCCGAGACGTTAGACTGCAATTCGGTCGCTAACTGTGCGCGCGTTGCTTTCTTTTTGAATGATGCCCACATCACATTGTTGTCATCATTTGTCGTCGCTGGCATAAAACCAAAATGTCCTCGCTTTGTATGAAGTGATGAGGACTGTCTTAGTAGTTAATCTGACATCTGTTTTGAAACCGCACATCGGCAGGATGGACGTGTTTTGAATTTGAGGTTCCATCTTGACAATTAAATTGCATCATGACACAATATTTGACAAGGTAGCCTCGTTATGCGGTTTTTGACCTTCTCACTGAAATAAGAGCTTAACTTTTAATAACCGGTCGGTGAAGGTGTTGCTTTCAAGCACCGTCTGAAATCGCAGGTTCCCTGTCACGAAACAACAAATTGTTCCAGAACTTCAATTCAATCCTAATTTAACTCACGTGATGGAGTTGTCAAAAACCGAAAACATTTATTTCTTGAGCTTTTCTGAAGACTTTCTTCCAGTACATCACTGATGGAAACCACTAATGCTAACGCTAAAATGTTGCTTTTTTTTTCCCCCTAGGATTCAGAAGGAACTGGCTGAAATTACATTAGACCCTCCTCCAAATTGCAGGTGAGACGCTCTTATCTGCTCCCTGATGATTGCTTTGCTGATGTACACAATGCTGCTGTTTGTGTGTACGTGTGCCTTTCTCACACTTTTGGCTGCAGTGAGAGCTGCAGTGTCACCTTTTTAAAAGCCGTTTCCATTCTTGAATGATTTGCGCGCTGCAGTCAATCCTCATTGTGTGATGTTTTCGCTCTCTCTCTTCCTGTCTCGGGCCTTTTGAGGACGAGAGATGTTGCCGGCAAGCCGTCATCCCCCTCGGGGGATGCCGTGCAGGACTCGGTTTATCAGCTTCCGTGATATTGTCATTGATGCCGCCGGTGTTGTTTGTAGTTTGAGGAGACGGTGGTGTCGTTGATGTTTTCTGGCTTGGCGGGCGTTTGTGGCGGGAAACGCAAAGATGATTATTTTACGGCAGATTAATCAAATGGGTACAAAAAGGCACGACATTAATTCTCTTAAAGACCCTTCAGTGTTTAAAAAAATAATGAGTTAGGTTTTCATCGTCATTGATTTAGGTCCATCAAAGACCCACTCACAATTTTGGGAGACTGTTGTAGTTTGAGATGAAAGTAATTGGTTTTTCCTGGCTTTTTAGCTGCAGTGCCAGTTAGCAGTTGTCTGCCTCGTTTTTGACGTCAAACTGCTTTCATCAAAGACACCGCATGCTGTTTGTGTGGTTCTGCCATTTAACATACACGAGGTTGATTCAACACAGTGTTTTTTATTTTGTTGGTTGCCGTTTGAGATGTTTCGGGCTTGGATGTGGTCTACCAATTGTGCAAATGAGCCGCGAAATTAACACGGAGCTTAACTTTTAACTTCAGATCCATCAAAGACACCACAATGAATTTGATACATCCAAAAAAAAATGGGAGGTTTGTTCATGCCAGACATTACATAACTAAGTACTATAATACTTTGAGTCGGTTGTAGTCCGAGGTGTTTTCCGCCTTTGAAAGCAAACCAGTTTGCGTACAAAGTCATCTGACCGGCGACGGCCATGTTTACACCCGACGTCATTAGCGCTAAAAACAGAGCGAACCTTTTCATCGCAGCTGCCAGGCTTGTGTGTTATGATACTCAAAGCTACATGTTGTTTTCCTCAAGTACTCTTAATCTAGTTTAGACCCCCCTCCCTCCCTCCCTCCCATTTTGGAAATAAAACTAGGCTGGCTCTCGCGAAGGATTTGGCCGGAGGAAGTCATTTGAAAGTAAAATAATCGCCAGAGGAGATTTTGTGGTCTTGGTGGGGGGGCACGAGTTGCCTGGGAAACAATTAAGCTTCGTCGAGATAATCCTTTTACAACGTGTGTGTGTGTATGTAAGTGTGTTTGGGGAGCACCTTCATCTAATAATTACTTTGCGGTGATATATACGGCAACAGCGGTGGCGATAGGGGAGAAGCGACATTTTCTCAGGCGCTCGTTTGGTATGCTGCTCGCTCGCCGCTTTTCCCCCGGACCGAGCTCGCTTGAAAGGTTATTCATTTGAGCGGCTGCGACAAATGGAGTCACAGGCTGTTGGCCTTCTTCAGGAGGCAGGAAGGAGAGCGGCGCTAAAGACATCCACTTGGGAGCGTTCCACAAACGGCCGGCCGGCCGGGTGGGTGGGTGGATGCTTATGGTCGGCGGCCAGTTGATTGATGTCATGTCCGCTCCCGTACTCGCCGTCTCGTTACCAAGTCGTCTTTTGTTTAATCTGCCGAGAGTTTCTCCTTGCAGATGCGTTGTTATTTAATTAAGTGGCTGCGCTAATACCATGGTGTCACACCGGAACTCCAAGTGTTGCAAAAGTCACGAGACTGTAGTTGAAGAAATTGTTGGCATGTTGGAATTGTGATCTATTAATAGTTGAAACGATTCAGATAGGTAATTTGTTATCCCGTCTTTGCAGCAGGTGTCTCGGCCCGGCGTATGGCGAGGCTGATTGTCATTATTAAAGCTGATGTTCTTTAAACAGCGACAGGAGGAAACCTGGATAAGGATTTGATATGGTCATTATTCTCCACTCTCACACCCACTGATGCAAATGAAGCTGCATTTCTACCACCCTCCCACCCGCACTTGCGTCGCTGTCGTTTTAGACTTAATTAAACATCCCGCCACAAAGAGGCGTTGACGTCCAGCGGGCCACGACGTCGCCTCCTTTGTATTTATCGCTCGTGCGATTCGAGTGAAGCGGATCAAGTTCGCGGCAAAGCAACATACGTCAAAGCGGCAGAAGCCACTTAAACTGTAGTAGGCGTCAAAATGCTAAAACTAACTGGTATCCGGCTAATCCGGCTCTAATGAATACGCGTCCCTCCCTCTCTTCTCGCTTTTGATTCATGCAGCCAGAGAGCGCTATTAATGTTTATTATTCTGCTTACATGCTCTGATCTGTTTTTAAATATTATTTGGAGTGAATGAAACCAGAGGCTGTTTCACACGGAGATCCTGCAAATTGCCAGACGCAGACAGATAATTTGATGACACGGGCGTCTGGCAACAATTGTTGTCGACAACACTGAGGGAGAAAAATGAATTAAGCGCCGCGTGTTAAAGTTCACACTTGGGTTCGGCATTCCCTCGCTCACAGGGAGAAGGTTTTCACTCTGTTGTTATTTCTCTCATTTTGCAGTTTGACATGCACATGAATACACAAAAACATTGTTTTGTGTTTTAGATTCTAGTCAGGATGAGTTCAGTAATCTCCCACATCTGCTGTCCCGTCACCTCATTTGTTATCTCCTCACTTGACACGTCTCCTCCTCCGTCTCCCGCAGCTTCGCTTATCAGAAGGGCGATTTAAGTCGTTCAGTTTTCCTCCTCCATCACGTCAAAGACACAGCCAAAGCTCTCCGCAGAGACGCTGGTGTAACGTTAGTCGAGGTATTTCATTCACTTTGCATGCTGATATTAGTCTTTAGGTGTTCTTAATATGATTTTTCAATTGGCCAAAAAATACTCTGTAGGAGGGGGGAAAAAATCCTTGAAATATTGCTGAAGGTTTTTATGCCCCAGAGGAAATGGTTGGTTAAAAAAGAAGTGAAAAATGACGTGCCAGAAAAAAAAAAAAACGGTCAGATTTTTCTTACAGAACACTTTAAAAAAGACAAAATAGAAAAGTGACTGTGGTAAATATCAATACATTTTTGACTGTTATTCAACATAACACCTTCACGACCAAGACGGAGTTTCACTTCGGGCCGCTGCCCTCGTTCCCCGCCGTCAGTCCGGTTGTTATGAATATTTCAAGACGAGAAGCGATCGGACTTGCCGCAAGCTATTGACCTGAGGCTAACCGCTATTCTCATCCGCAATTGTCTTATTTTCGTTCTCGCTGACCCAAGCAGGTGTACGAAGACCATGTCGTCTTGTTGGCTGGCTGCGTTAGGATCCGGCGAAGGCAGCGGGCAGACCAATTGAAAGTTTTCAAGTCATCCTTAAAGCAGGTAGCAACCGCTTAGCATAGTGGGAAGAGATGCTAATGCTAATACGGCTCCACTTTGTAACTTTCTATCTTTCTTGCAAATGATATCATCTCTGCATTATGAGGAGGGTCTTGTTGTGAGTGACATAACCAGCAGGCGGCATTATCAATATTCATGACAGGGACGAAAGGGGGGTGTGAGTTTCAGGAAAAGCTCTCGGGCGCTATTCAGCCGTGTTCGACGACCCGTGCGGATCAACTGCGGTGATTGTTAGCTGAAAGATGTGAAAACACAAGCCGACGCTGTTTGGTTTTGACCTCGGGTGATCGATTGGCGTGCCGTAGTCGTCCTCATGAATATTGATGAATCATATCCACCCTTCAGTCTGTGTGACCCCCCCTACCATGTGACATTGACCTTTTTAGTGCGTTTACCCTTTGACTGCACAATAAGAACCTTAAAAGACGCATGCCTTGAAATCACAAGTGCTCTTCCGTCAAGGTGACGCTATGGAGGTTGGGGGAAGGTAGCTGAAGTGTGCGTGTGTAACATATACAAAGTCAAAAGCTTTCACACAGAGGTCCTTGCAAACTGCTGAGTTGAAACCATCTGCGTTTCGTTGCCTCGCACATGTGACAGTTGGAGAAAAGAAAATCCAAACTAACAACAGAAGATCTGGCAATAGGCGGCTTTTGCGTTTCACGAAGACCCAGCAAAGGGCCGTTGAATGACTAAAGACTGGTTTTGTCAATGGCGGCTATTTTAGAGCTTTTTGACACAATGTTGTGTTGCACCAAAATGTAAGCACCAAAAGAAAAATCTCTACTTTCTTTTCCTGTTCTTTAGTAATCAGCAGCAGAACACGAATCGATTTTCATCAGATACTTCGGTATCGGACCAAAAAGTGAAAAAAAACTAGTTTGTTGTGAGAAGAAATATGTCAAGCAGAACAGTGACTAAGCACTTATTTCAAGATACTGCGAAAAAACATGCCGTAAGCAACATGGATGGCTCGCATTGGATGTTAGTAGACCGTAAAGATGTATTTCAATGGGACATGCATAAAAAAGAGGTGTTAATAATACAGACTTCGAGCCCAGAATGACCAAGAACAATCTGAAACAGAAATGGAAACAAGAGATGTCCAAAGTGTCTATTTGACAAAACTGTTGTTGTGTAAACATGCCTCAACACAGGCGTTAGGGCTCTGTTACTAGGCAGAATATTGGCGGGAAGACTCCATACTCCCCCTTGCCCGTCAATGCCAGCGACCCAGAAAAGGGGTGAAAAAAAATCCTGGCCTAAAGCGGAGCTAAACATATGGTCAACACAGAATTTGAAAGTGTCACACAGAGAGGCCGTGACCAGTTCATAATTTTCAACAGCAATCCAGGAAAATCCTTTTCTATTCGCGTGGAAAAGAAAACATTAGCTTGTGCCGAAAGAAGGCACCCGCTTCCCTCCCTCCAGCCTGAGTTTAATTCATCCCGAATGTTTTCCGCTCGCGTCTGATTCATGTGTGTCATTGAATCTTCAGCAGTCTCGTTGCGGAGGTGCTTTAGCGGTAAACATTTGTCGCGGGCTGTAATAGATGGCCTCGCTCGGAGCGTGAAACACGCCAGCGCTTTGGACATTTTGCCGTTTCGCGCGCCGCACACTCCTCACGGCAGGTCGTTGACAAAAGTCATTTTCTGGCAGGTGAATAAACACGATAAGTTACATCAGGTCGCCCTGATGCGCCGTCGCTCTTTTGTCGGCCGTCTCGTCGCACAATGGGAGAATAAATTAGACCGGAATGATTCCTTTGGAATGGCTCTTTAAAGACTTTTCCCCACATTTATCTGTGTGAAACGTCATTAGCATCAAGCATGCAAATAAAACACAGACTTATTGTGCCCCTGAAAATAAAAAAAACTGTGGTATTTTACGAATAAATCTTGAGTCCAAATAGAAGACAATGACTTAATTAAAGTCAATTTTAAAGGGAAATGTGACGCTGGATTTACACGGAGTGTTGCCTAATTTCCAAGATCAGTTTAATAATTGGTCTGTTGATTTTATTGTAAATAATAAACTTAAATATTATTTGTATTTTTATTATTCTTAACCAGATTACTGAGTCCGCTGCGAAACTTGTTCACATTTTAAAACCAATCGCGACTTCTAATGTGATATGAGTGACAATCACGTTGAGCTAAAAGGTTGGGTCTAATTTAGTGTTTCTTTTTATGACAGTCTACCATCAAACTTTGCGTTGGACATACACAGTTATCCGATAAAGTATATCCTTGCGTGATATATAACCTGTCATTAAAATATAAGTGCGCGATATAGTCTGTCATCACAAGCGAGCGACACCACTAAAAGTGTTATCAACACTCGCAGCGTCGTCTTGTAAAACGCAACATCGGCCTCACCCGCGGCGACCTTTTCTCCTTCCGAGGCGTCTCCTTGAAATAGAGCGGTGTTAAAAAAAACGGTTTCTTTTTGCCAAGCTGATGGTTTTTCCCGCCAAAGTTCCTGAGAAGTAGCCAAGCAGGCAGCAATGATCATTTCCATATATATGGAGTGACCTTTTCTTTCCCAGGATTCACCGCAGCCACCCTGTTCGCCGGTTTAATGGCGAGCGCCCGCTCATTTCCTCGGCACAAATGTCAAAAGATAAACCGGCGACTGCGGCTAATCTGCGTTCACATCTAACAGTTACGGCCCCAACGAGACCATTCGCGCCGTCGTCATCTCCATTAATATCATATTCTGTAGGTCTCCACAGTACAAATACAGCTTTTTCAAGCATATTTACTTGGAGGGTGTGTAATGACAAGCTTAAATTTTTTTTTCTTCCCATCAATGTTATCAAGGGCTGTTTGTGATCAATTGTCCAATTAGGGCAATTATCGTGGCAGTTTGGCTTGGCCTTAAAAATCTAACCTAGGCTCTTACCCCTCCATGATTTCATGTCAATTTCCCTTTAAATGTACTTTTTAATGTCTCATAGTAATCGTAGTACAAATTACAGCTCTTAATATTGCAAATTGGTCACGTGACAATTTGCTTCATGATACCACATCCCAGTTAGAACAATTATTCAATGTAAAATAATTCACTTTTTTATTGAATCATAGTCTCCTTTTTTGGAGCACCAATTATTGTATGTGAATGTGTGCGAGCAGACCTTTTGGAGTACAGCCACGCACAAATAACGCCATTATCTGCATTATTTACTCTTCCGGCTCGTTTCTCCCCCCCACCGTAGTCGCGCCGTCTCCTAATGGCGACGCCACTCGCTTCACATCTCCTTTTTCTCGAGTTGACGCTAACAGGAGAAGAGCTTTGATGAAGCAATCTTCTTAGTTGCTGACCGTGAAAGAGCCCCGCCGCCAATTAGCATGCGGCGAGGTGGGGTAGAGGTGACGCAACTGACGCCATTTTTTTTTTTTTAAGCGTTTAGTGCTAAAATGGCGGCTGACGTTACTGACCGAATACACAAACTCTTTGCTCCCCCGCTGCTTGTTATTATTGTCGATTTGCGTTTCATTTTAGCTGCTTCTATAAAGAGTTTTTATTGTTATATAAACAAAATATGTCGCATGCTTTCTTCACAAGATCACTCGTGAAGTTAACATTTATTAAGGGCGCACTAATATGCTCGTGCCTCACTTGTTATTTTGGCGGTGTAATGAAGTCTTAACCAAGCAGTCGCCCCCTGGTGTTTGGCTGACTACTAGTTGAGAAAGTGCTTGCGCCCCCTGGTGTTTGGCTGACTACTTGATTATACATGCAGCGGAGCATTTTTAAAAGTAAACATTTCTGATGATCACGTTAGTCAGTTCTTCAATCTTGCCGCTTACCTGCATTTTATCTGTATTACTCAACTGCTTTCACTATTTATTGATGGCATCATTTTTTTCCTCCGTACAAGCTGTCTTATTATTCTCGCTGTCGTTCACGGCTACATGTTTCATCTCTGTTGATGCCTCCTCTGTACTCCTTTATCGTTCATAAAGCGAGAGTGTGTTGATGAGCCTCCTTCATTTTTTTCCCAGCGAGCTACAACAAAGATTCCGGCGAAATAAGCATTTTTTTTTCTCCCTCGGCATCTGGGCCGTCGTCTGACGCGGCGCAAACGCCGGCCTCTGGCTAGAGCTGAATAATGCTCGACGTCGATCATTACCCTGCGCAGGCATCAGCACATTGTGACTCGCTCTCACACATACACGCTCTCACACAGTTATCAGGAAAGAGTGTTTCATGAGTAAACACCTCATGACCGTCCACCAAAAAAGCAGGCTAGCCGAACAACATAATGTCATAGTCGCTCTACTTTGATGTGGTTCTCCAGATAATTCCTGGAAATGCTCTGGGCCGCATAATTCTAAACATTTGCTTTGCTTTTTCTGATGACACACATGTAGAGTGAGCAGGGCGTGACACGATACCATCTTCCGAACACATTTAGTGCCACTCAGACAGAATAAAAGCTGTGTAGTTGATCTAAAACACTTGTGGTAATACTTCTAATGGAGGAGGATCCAAAGCGCCTAATTTCCCATCTACTTTTTATTGTCCACACTATTGAATGTCCATCAATTACCCGTCGATTAATCGATTGAAATCTTATTTTGCACCCAAGCGATGATAAACTGTCCTTACAATAGATGGACAGATATCATTCATGTATTACAAAACCATTTTCCCCAGTTGCGGTTTATTAACCAAAACAAAACAAACAATTAGGCCGTATCACACAAAAATCGCCATTTGTGATTTGTTTAACATTTTATAATTACCACAAAATGGATGCAAATTCCCGGTAGTCTTTGTCGGTGGTCCGAGGTGGTAAGAAGCGTCAGAGCGCCTTTCCTGCCCGAGCGTAATGGCGGTAGACGGGGCCTGGGCGAGAATCCCGCCTGCTAACGCATCCCAGACCCTTGAAACAAATGACCCAAATAGTCAGTGAATCAAGGCATTTGGCTGACGGCAGCAGCGCAGATGCAGAGCTGCTTGCTCAGAAGCTTCTCACAGGCGTCCGCGGAGGGAGAACGCCAGCTGCACCCTGGGAAAGATTTACACCCACAGGACACTTCATTAGGAACGCCTGCGACCAGACCGAGGATACAAATCACAAGATGCGCCCTTACAAAGATAATCTTGTTAAATCGCTCACTGCTCTGTGTGAAGTAGCCAATGATTTCTTTTTTTTTTTTTTGTTTGAGCTAGTGCTGTTTGCTCCGTAATAGCTATCACGTGCGATTTGTCTCGGGGGATAACAACAGCTCGCATTGAAACGGCAGACGTGTGAGTGCCCTCTAGCTTGAAGATCAATAGCTCCTCATGACAAACACACCGCCGCTTTCATTCCCACTACAAACACACACTCTGGCCTTCGCTCCGAGTCAACTTTGGAGGCGAGGGAAATTGCCGCCACTTTTGCTAGCTTCTACCAGCCGTCATGATAACGATGTTTTGCTGTCAATCAGTAGTTCATTAATTACATGACATCATTCATCTGTCAACCACGAAACTTGCAATCCATATCGCGTCGACCTTCCGTGGAAAATGTTTGTGTCGTTTTGCACTTGGCACACTTGAGCTTTTTGTTTTCAAAACGAAGGTCAAAAGCGTGACGCCGGACACTGTAACGCGATCGCCTCTTCTCTTATTTGTTCTATCGTCTCCCTCTGGAGGAAAAGGAAAATCCCAACGTTTGCTTTTGTGTCGAACAAAAGCCCAATCCCGGGGCCGGGCGGACGTTTTTCGCCGCGGCTGGTAATGAGCTAATTAAGAAAGGCTTAGTCAGCGGGGGCCTCCTTGAAGAGAGGTGGCAAAGTAGATTAGGCCTTGACACCGGAAAAGGACGCCAGCGATTCCTATTTGCGGAGAATGATCTTATTGTGGGGGGGGATCTGCTTTCAGGAAGTCTCTGTTGGTTTTTGGCCAAATATAAAAGACGAGCGGCGATATCACAGCCTGGAGGGAAAGCCGGCGCGGGGCGCGCACACACACACACAGTTTGTGCAACAGCAGGGGAAGGCTTGGCATCAAACACCCTTGCCGGTAATTACATGAAATCGCGGGGATTGTTCATTGTTCCCCGGCTTTGTAATGTGGACATTGTCCTGGTGTCTCGCTGGCGGCGTTCCAGCTCAGGGTCTTATCACAAACAGCAGCGGGGAGGGGAGGGGGAGTAAAGGATGGGTCTCGATATGGAAATTGTATTGACTAGCGCCGACGTGACTGTCGGCATTCGGGCGGCATCTGGTCAACGTGGAACCTGCTTTTGAAGTCATTTCCCGTGGCGGTGAACTTTATCGGGGGGATGTTTTTCCAGCGCCTGATCACGTTGAGAAAATTCAATCATGCAAATAAGTTGCTCAAAGGTGATATTTACTCTAAAAGTGACAAATAAAATGGAATGGGTCCAACGTCTGACATCAAAGTCAAAAGTGTTCTTATTCAAAAGTAACGGGACACATTTCACTTGGAGGAAATAGAAAATGTCCCAAAACTTCCATTTATCTGCATTCCGTTCTTTTTTTTTTTTGTTTCCACGTGGCAGTGCCGGCCCCAAAGGAGACAACATCTACGAGTGGAGGTCCACCATCTTGGGACCGCCGGGCTCCGTGTACGAAGGAGGCGTCTTCTTCCTGGACATCGCCTTCACGCCCGACTACCCCTTCAAACCCCCCAAGGTTGGTCCACTCAGTCCATTTTTCCTTCAAATCGGATTGAAGGATTTCCGGGGCTCGCACCTGACACGCCGTCGCTAGCGGGATATTTTACCGCAGTGCACCCCGTCACCCTGCTTGCCTTTCCGTCTTTGTGCTGCGCTGTCAAGCCAGACCCCGCCCACATTTCCCCTCTCTAGAGGGGCTCGGGTGTTTCTGCCCACGCCCCTCCCTCCCTCCCTCCCTCTTTCCATGCTGTGATGGTGAGCCAAAGCCCACTTTCTCACACGTCAGCCACTTCTGCAGCTGCTCAACGCTCCCTCGGTGCCGCCGCTTCTCGAATACACTCCAACACACGTCACTTTCATTTCCATTGTGCAAGGTGGGAGTCGTCACATGACCACCACGCGTGTGCCGCTTGCATTTCTTGCCGTTGTGTTTGTTTCTCAAGTCGAGCTTATGAGCCTCACACTGTGTCCCAGCGAGCTCAAGGAAGGTGGAAGGTTATTTATAATGTTCAATCTTGTGGGAGTTTGGAGAATGCCAAGGCCTATTAGAGAAGTTCCTCTATGTGTGTGGGAAGGGAGGGGGGGCTCGGGTGCGAGGTCAGAAGGACCAGATGTTAGCAGTGGAAGAACTGAGGCAAAACATTGGACTCTGTGTTCGATCCGAACGGATGTCCAGACTCCTTTGGGATATTTTGGAAAGCGGGGGGGAGGGCAGCAGAGTTAAATGACTTCCACCACCTCATTTTGGTGACAAATGTCCCATGTCATCCATGGCGTGCGTCTTTCACACGGAACCCAGCAAAGTGAAACTCAAAACGATGTGTGTGTCCAGGTGACGTTCCGCACTCGGATCTACCACTGCAACATCAACAGTCAGGGCGTGATCTGTCTGGACATCTTGAAGGACAATTGGAGCCCCGCCCTCACCATCTCCAAGGTGCTGCTGTCCATCTGCTCCCTGCTCACAGACTGCAACCCAGGTAAGGCATTGAGACCAAAATTGATTGGGTCATTTCACGCCAAATGCTGCTTTTTCTCCCGGCCACATGTTGCCACCGATTACACGTCGTTGCATTTTTTTTTTTCTCTTTCTTTTCTCCAGCCGACCCCCTGGTGGGAAGCATCGCCACACAGTACCTGACCAACAGAACCGAGCATGACAGGATAGCCAAGCAGTGGACCAAGAGATATGCCACATAGACACACGCACGCAGACACACATTTGAGCCTCGCTCTCCCCCCCTTCTTCCTCTTCTTCCTCGTCACTCTGCCACTCTACCTCTTTCCCCCCCCATGTTCCGTCAAAGCACACTCACTAAGTGCATCGCTGTACCCGGGCCCTCCTCTTCTTCTTCCTCCTCCTCCTCCTCTTCCTCCACCCCAAACATTTTATGGGTTTAAAAATTTAGAAAACACACAACACACAAAAATCCTCTTTTTTTTGTTGTTGTTCCTTGTTGACTTGAAAGCTTCTTTTTTATACAAAGATTAGTCGATTGGGGGATTTTTATTTTCCAATAAGTGATTGTTGGAAGTTATTGTATTGGAAATTTAAGACAAACTCATGCACAGCGTTATAAGCAGGGGTGCACACGAGGGAAAATGTTAAGTTCATAAGTGTTTCCAGTTGCTGCGCGGTTGTGTACCTCGTGTTTTGCTCTTTTTTTTTTTTTTTTATGTGGGAAGGAGCGGTAGCATTGTGTTGTTTGTAAACAACTTTTCTGAATCTTTTGATTTGAACTGCAAGTGCAAATATTTTGGAGACTAGTTTGAATGGCGCCCAGTACAAGTTCTCCTTCTTTACTATTGTTGACGCTTATACTGTTTTAAAGTAAGCACACAAACCTTACAACTAAAACAAAAAAAAAAAAAGAAAGAAATACGGCTATAGCAATCACACTGACTACAAAAATGACGTGGTTCAACTGTATGAATTAACGAGGTCGCCCGCGGCAGCTAGCTATCTTAACCAACCAGTGTTAGCAAAACCTAGCTTCACAATGGCAGCGGTACGAACGGACGTCAAACTTGAAATGGATTCATATTTAAACACAGTGATCAATTCTGCGGCCACCGCACATTTCGCACGTGCCAAGTTTTACGTTCATTCAGTGAAGTCAGTGGGTGGGTAGAAAAATATGGGCACCAATTGAAGCCCAATTGAGGATCAAACCAAAAGGATGTGCACCCCTGATTATAGGCATCACACTCATTGCCCTCCAACACACACACACACACACACACAAATATGTCATTCTCATTTTCAATTTGGCATCTGGAAGACTATGTGCGCTTTTTACTTTCTCCTCTTTATTTTGTTGTTTGTTGTATTTGTCTCAACATGCATGGAACAGGAGCTTACATGCTTTTTACCTTTTTCCGCTTTTTCTTTGTACTGTATGTATTTTTTCAAAGGCTTTTTTTGCAGGCAGACCACATGATGGAAAAAAATGTGTGTGTGTGTGTGTGTGCGCGCGTGTGTGTGTGTGTGTGCGTGTGTGTGTGTGTGTGCGTGTGTGTGCGTGTGTGTGTGTGGAGGTCTGCCTGTGAAAAGAGGGCAGGACTTGTATATTGGACTGGCTACCCGCGCCGCTGCTGTTGTGCACTTGTATTACTGAAAACACCCAATAAAAAACACACTGTGGTTGGCTTGTGAGAAAATAACAACTGTGCTCTCGCTCTTTTTGCTTTTCCTTTTTTTTCCCCCTCTCATTTTCTCTTGTTTCAATATATCTCTTAAGTGCAGGAAAAGCGATCGTGTCATCTTTTGGCAGGTAAGACTTGTTTCTTGTCGTTTGTGTTTAGGAAGAGAGTCAAAATGACAATGCTCTCGGCTTTATCGTGGGCAGCGGGTTTGTTTTTGTATAATCTGGGGCAAATCAACAAGATGAGTAGACCGCCAAAATTCTGGTGCTAAAAGAAACGGCAGGGCCTTTTGTTCTTGCAATGCAAGTCAGTGTCATTGACGGCCACCAGAGGTCATCAAAGAGCATATAACTTCTCATCCGAAACAAAATTCTCCCGTTAAATTCAACGTGTGTTTGCGTGTGTGTGCACGTTGAGTCAACAACTCAGTCCAGTTTGCAATGTTGTCATGCTCCATTTAACTACTCAAACATTTCATTGCAACACACGAACAGTAACCAAAGCCACTTTATTTATGTTGTATTCATGTTTTCCTGCTACATATGGTACACCTGCAAATCATTTGAATGAAGTTGAAATTGCATAGTTGATAAATAAAATGGAGCAACTGTGAACATTCAATAAAAAGGAGATGTTCTATATAAAAGGAAAAAATTTCTATTTTTGGAGAGGGAAAATATGCCAGGTTGAAAAAAAATGGTGAACCTAACCGCAATTCCATTTATAGTTGTTACCAAATTGACGAGAAAAATCACAGCAAGTGTTTTGACGCCATGACGTCATTGTCAATCCAGCATTTCTTGATCTTGGTGTTTATTAAAAAAAACACATTTGCTGTTTCATTGAAAAGCAATCGGATGCTGCAACTATTCACCAAAGGAATTCCTCGTGACTCCACTTTGTTTTTTGTGCATGCGCGTCTCCGTGTCTGTGCACGCGCGCGTATGTGAAGGCGTCGAGAAGGACGTTGACGTTGCGGTTGCGGCGTTTCCCCATCGCCACCTCACCTCCACCACCAGGCACCGGCGCAGTCCAGCCCACTGCGGCCGAGGAGAGCTACTTCCGTTCCGCAGAGGGCGACGAGGCAGCAGCCAGCGAGCCGGCGGAGGTCCAGACACAAAAGACTGGGTGAGTGCAGATCCGGGTGATCGAGGCGGGCATGGCGAAGCAGCTAACACAACATTTGCCTTGTGGCTTTCAAAGCTTTTTGGACTACTACGACTCCATTGTTATTGACCGATTGTTATGACCGCCGCCGAGCAGTGTTAGAAAAAAGCCGAGACAAAACATAATAGACGGTAGCGGAAAAGCGGCTACGGCTATGTTCTGGCACGCACTCGTTGCCCATATTGCTGTACAGTGTAATTTAGTTTGCCTCGAAAGGTTTTTGCTTTTAAACGCCACCACTCGTTCTTTTGAAGACATTAAACGCGTTAAACACGCACGTTAGGTCCCAGTTTAAAGGTCCGTCGCAGCCACGCCGTTCCAGGAAGTAGTCATGGCCTTCGTTGGGCCTGATGAATAGCCGTTGCCCATCAGTTGTTTTTAGCCCAAATTGTGTTTGCTTCATTCTGACATTTATCCTACACATGACACCGTTGGGTTTCAATTTAATAACAACTAGCGGCGTCTAAACACAAATGAAATTGAGCGAGATGACATGGAAGCACTGTTAGCTCGTAGGCTAACGGAGATGCTAACGTTGAAAAGTCAATCATCGATTAAACTATCACAAACAGTCGATAACATTTGCAATTTAATAAACGACCGAGAATAACAAGGCCACTCATTCGATTAGTTCCTGATCGAGCTAGAGGTATGAGTGATGTCATTTGGTTTAAAGAGCCGCATGGTAACACAGCACCCTAAAAAAAAAAAAAAAACAGACAACATTCACTTTGCTGTTCCATGAAGATCGACTACATTAGTGTTTTTTTTTTACTTGTTTCTCTTTTCTCTATCACCATTATGTCGCGTGCATGTTAAAAACAACAACAGAAATGACAGAAATTATGACCCAAGAAATCAATCGAAGCGAGAAGTTGTTGCTGTCAACAAACACTGAATTTGAAATTCGCTTTAAAATTAGAACCCCAAAATCAATTAAGGATCGATCTGTGATCTTTGTTCTGGAAAGATACATAAAGCTCAAATTGCAATTACCCGATATTATGAGCAAAGAAATCCGTGGAGAACTGTTCTTCTAAGCAAGTGTGACACTTTCCAATGTGGTGAGCACTCCCAACGCTACAATCAAAGGAATGGAATTCCCTCAGTAATTATGACCAAGGGAATGTCAACTAAAGAAATCAATTGAGGGCTGTTCATCCAATCATTATGCAGATTTTCTTTTCAATCTGGTGAGCATTCCTAATTCCACAACAACAAATGACATTTCTATTTCATCCGTCATTATGCCTCCAAAAAGTCAAATCAGTTTCTGACTGTTCGTATGAAGCAAGTCAGATATTTTCTTTTCAATTTATTAAGCATTCTGAACAAAAAAATGCAACTCGGACAGAAATTATGACCCAAGAGATTATCGTGAAAAAAAAAGTGTGTGCTTTTTGGTTGTGTTGCCAGGGTCCGGGTTCTTCTCCAATCCAAACCGGAATGTCGGATGAGGATTCTCGTGCCAGCACCAGCTCTTCGTCGTCCCCGCCGTCGTCCAGCCAGAGTAGACAGAAGGACACGTCTTGCAAGAAGAAGCGCGAGAGCAAAGCCAGCATGAGCAAGACCTCCAAGCTGCTTTCCACCAGCGCCAAGAGGTCCCACCCCATCTTTGCAATTATTTCATGTCAATATGTTGATTTTTAAAGTCAATCAGATAAGCTAGTCCGGGCAAGATGGCTGCTACCTCATCTTAGAGCTTTCATCTCACTCCACACTACTTCATGTTTGAGCTGCCAAATATATCTGCTTAAAACCGTGACCCTAGCATGGATTTTTTATTTTTTAAAGTCTTGCTGTCAGGTTGTACCTCCCACACCCTCAACAACTTTTTGTTTTTCAGGATTCAGAAAGAGCTGGCTGACATCACACTGGACCCACCACCAAACTGCAGGTCAGTCACACTTTGATCTCTTTAATGTCTCCAGCATGCCAAATGATCTTTACAAAACTTCAAGCAGTCCTGAATATTTATATGTACCCATTCAAATATGGATCCGACATCATTATTAAAAAGTCAAGTATGGCTGCAACATTTCTGCTGCAACAGCTGCCTTCTTGGTTGATGTTTTCACTTGAGTGATGTCAGGATGTGGTTTCATGTCACGCTCTCACTTGTGGGTTTTTTTTTGTTTGTTTTTTGGCGTGTGTACGCACAGTGCCGGCCCCAAAGGAGACAACATCTATGAGTGGAGGTCCACCATCTTGGGACCACCAGGCTCAGTGTACGAGGGTGGCGTCTTCTTCCTGGACATCGCCTTTACGCCCGACTACCCCTTCAAACCGCCCAAGGTACGTTATCTGAAGTGAAGGCTTGTTTCACGAGGCAAAGCGTACTTGCTTCAAGATGTTTGTCACTCCCAGATGAGATTTACTGAAAGACTGGCACTTACAACAACAAAATAATTACACATTGCATATTTATATAGCAAGATGTTGACCACATGCAATATTGGTGAGTGACATGCTTTCGTATTGAAACAAGCCAAGAACATCCGGCTGTGTGACTGATTAAGAGCCTTATTTAAGGATCCCAACGAGAATCAAAGTAAAAATCTCTGACATTTTTGTTGGCTGATGTGCTGATAGTTTTCGCTCTTATAAAAGTGACCACCAGGGGGCGTCCAAGTACCGTGTAAAAGTGCAGCGTGGTGAATGGGCTGCTCAAAATCAACATAAACAGCAGCACTGACTATCATACTAGTTTATTTCTTTGTTTTTAATATGATTTTTTTTTTTCCACCATGATCTGCATGACTGAGAATCTACACGGATGTAAATATAAAGATGACATATCAGTTTTTTATTGATATTGTTAAGGTAAATTATAAATGGCTATGACAATTATGGGATTGGGTTAACAATTTTACAAGGCTATTAAAAGTACATTTTTTTCACCTTGTATTTGTTTTTGCGCATGTATGTTTGTTTCTATAGGTGACGTTCCGCACTCGGATCTACCACTGCAACATCAACAGTCAGGGCGTGATCTGTCTGGACATCTTGAAGGACAATTGGAGCCCCGCCCTCACCATCTCCAAGGTGCTGCTGTCCATCTGCTCCCTGCTCACAGACTGCAACCCAGGTAACACACGCCGAGCGTTTAATATTAATATTAGGATGCGACCCAGTTAAAACTAGTCAGTTTCATGACATGAGATTTGGTAAGCAAAGCAAAACAGTCTAATGAAGTCAACTTTCCCTGCAGCCGACCCTCTGGTGGGAAGCATCGCCACCCAGTACACGACTAACAGAGCCGAACATGACCGAACAGCCAAACAGTGGACCAAGCGATACGCCACATAAACCTGCAGGGGGCGACAGTGGGCTGAGGAGAGGAGGAGGTGGAAGGAGTTGTGGGGGGGGCTCTTGGTGGTCTGTGTTGGGGTGGGGGGGTGGTTTTTATCTCAGATTTTTAGTACTTTATTGTCTGGTATATTTTTTGCTTCCTGATTAAGTTATCTGCGCAAATATGGAAATAAAAGAACACAACAGAAAGGAAGTGGAGTGGGGTTTTTTTTCACTCAAGTTAAATGCAGCTGAACTATCCTTGGGCATTGAATCGTTCACGCATTATTAGTGAGAATCCGAGTAGGTGTAACTTGAAGAGGAAGATATGGCAATTGTCCTCACACTTTCTGCCTCGAGCACCTTAGTTTTAATTCATGTCTACACGCAACAATACACGCGTGTGAATAGACCCGGAACAATGTTTAACCACAATAAAGTTGCATTCCCTTTTTCCTTGAGTTATTATGCAATGTCACACCAGGAATCGTGTTCAGAGTATTTTTTGTTTGACTAGTTGTTTTTGGCAGCAAACAAGCTAACTGCCAACATTGCAGGTCGAACGTAAAATCAAAGTCCTGTGGCCCATATTTCAGTTTGGGAATTTGGATCTGAGCATATTTGGTTTGCATTTTGTTTTTGGAGTTAGCACAAAAAATCATTTATAAAATCCTCTCATGGCACCGCAGCTTTGATAACAAAGATATTTTAAGCAAAGTTTTCCTTTAGGGAGTATATATATCATACTGGTACTCTCAAAGCTACCCAAAAATTAGGTCATGGTTTCGAAAATGGATCTTGGAACTCAAGGAACACATGTTTTTTTGTTTTTTTTTTTGCACGTGTATGTCCCAGCGTTGGTGTCACGTGCAAACGCTGCATGTTTCTCAGCTGTTGTGCGTACGCAGTGTTCCCTGCGCCTGCATGGAAACCTCCGTGGGGGGAAAAAAAAGCCTCACTGTTCTTGGCTGCCACTGTTGGTTTTAAATATAGTTCTGTGTGAATGTGAGTGGGTGCACCCGCAGTTTTTTTTTTTTATGTGCAAAACATTAAATAAGGACACATCAGACCTGGAACATTTGGGTGTGTTTTCTTACTGACTCACACGCTTGTTTTCAATTCCAGAGATGAATGTTGAATGTAAACAAATGATTCGTTGTACAGAAAGAAAAAATTAGAAAGCTGATACAAATTGAACCCTCGGTCATTTGTTGCGAGGCAAAATTTTGTAATTTTGCATAATCCATCAGAATGAATGAAGAATGTTGATCACACTGTATCCACTGTATGTGAGTATAAAAAAGTATTTCGGACAGAAGAATAAGATTGAAACTTTTCTACATGTGCTGCACTATGAACAAAAGGGGATCCTGTTTCTAATCAAAATTGTTTTTTGTGTCACTTCATGTTTAGACAAGTATAAATAGGAGCATTGGGAACAAAACAAAAAAAAGAGGTTGGGTGAGGCGACTGCTGCTGTTGACACGAGCGGGTACATATGCGCATGCGTGGACACTCGGCAGTCTCACGCAGCACTTTGTGGCTGCAACGTGACCGCCGCCTCGATTACGTCTGTTACGTCACTCACGTCGACCAAGCTCCGCCCATTCCCGGTGCCCTGAAAGTGTGTCACTGGGTTAAAGTGGCTGCAGCGGGGTCGGTCGGAGAGGCGTGGCCTGGGGGTGAGAGGCAGGAGCTCGGTCACATGGGCAGAGCGTGTCAGCCCATGAGCGGCGGACTGCCGAGGTAGAACATTCAGTACTTGACGCACAACAAGCGAAGAGCAGGGGGGAGTTCCTGTCTATGTCCCTCCTCTTGCTCTCATTTTATTCCAATCCTCCCTCCAGCTCTCCTCTCCCTACCTCTCATACACAAGCCGTGAGTCACCGGAGCGGACCTGGGGAACATACATGACCCGCTGAAACAAACTCGTTTCCCAGTCATTTCTTACTCCCGCTTCGGCCACCATTTTCGCCTCAACTTGTTATTATTTTGTTGATTTTTCGCTCTTTTCCTCGCTGTCGCCATGCCCGAGGACGTCGGACCAGCCAAACCTGGTAAGTAGTCGACAACTTGTCTATACGACTAAATTATTTGCCATTTGCATTATTAAGTGACACTTTCACCACCTTAAGCGTGTTTTGTTGTTTTACGCGAGGATGATTGCGACTGTCAGCACAGTGTTTAAATCCGTGGCGTTAAAAAAAAAAAAAAAGCGTAAAATGTTTCAATTATATTCCTGGATGCATTCTACGGTAATAAAAGTCTAAGTCGACTTTATGAGTGCTACAATCAGTGTTAGGACAAACCCAACAACCGGTCCCACTTCCTCGCACTAAAAAAGCAGTTTCTAAAGCCTTGGCGTTAAAAACGGATGTAGATTCGTTTACTGTGTTTTCCAGCAGGGGTTAAAAGTTGCCTACATCTGCATTTTGGTGTTTAAATATGGGTTAGGAGTACCGGTGGACCCTCGATTCGTTCACTCACAGTTGACACAACAATCCACCTCCCTCGACCTATAAAAGGCTATTTAAAGACGTGACGTTTAAAAGAGAGCTCTAAAATACTTCATATATGTTCCGTCAGGGGCTGTGTGGTCCTAAATGTCGAGTGGATCCGCGTTTTGTTGTCTAAATGTGGGTTAGGGGTCTGTTGCTTCATTCACTTTCCACTTGACACACCGTGTTCCACTTCCTCGGCCGGGCTCACATGGACACAGCAGCCTAGCCATGTGCCTCTGTGTACACGCTTTTCTCCAACCCATCTCTGATTGGTTGCTCGATGGGCGTGACGTAGTATAGACTTGTCTCAGCCATCCAGCGCTCTCATTGGCTGCCTACGAGTCGGTGACGCGGTACATTGCATAATCTAACAGTGGACAGCAGTGTGAGGTACACGTGAGTCGAGATGACCCACATTCTCTACTGCTTGGCGGCCACTCGCTGCCGGGCGCGCGACACGTGTGCGTGGGGCCAGAAACACAGCAGTCACGGTGCACGTTAGGTAATCACTTACGTGGATGCCAACAAGAATGGAAGAAAACGCTCATTCGCACATGATATGAATCTCATAACATTCTCTTTGTGTACAAGCGTCTGCCATTTAACAGCGTGGAATGAACATTCTGAAAAGGCTTGCCTTTTAATAATCTTTCATTCATTCATTCATTCATTCATTCATTCATTCATTCATTCATTCAATGAATTCTAAACGAATATCCAGAAAAAGAACACAGTACTTTGTTGTTAAATAAACTTCCTTGAATCATGTCATGACTCAACCCCCCTAATAATTCTATTAATCATGCCACAAAAGGTTATTAAAATTCTTAGATTCGTGTTGTAACTCTGAATGCAATAGGGGGGAAAATCCTTGAAGCCCTGTCATGGAAACGGGTAAAAATTCACATCCTCTGAATCATGTATGGGAAAAACTTTTTGGGTGTTATTGTTGCCAAACTTGTTGTGGGCATGTGGCAATTGTCTTGCTCCACTGCTTCAGTGACCTGGTCTGAACATACAGTCACATCCCATGCAATCTGACATCACATGTATACATGCACATGGCCTCTTATGTAACACTTGTTATCCAACCGGCAGACTGGAGGTGAGAAAGCAGGTCACACATGCGCGCACACACACACACACACACACACTGCAAGACTCAACCTCAGTCATCAAAAGCTTTAAAATTTAAAGGCACGGGCAAGAACAGAAACAAAAAGTAACTTTTTAACAATGCTAGAAAAAGTCATAAAATGTGAATGCAAAATTTTGCGCTAGTCCCACCCATAAAAAATAATTTAATCATTCTATTTTCAAATTCAGAACTAAACTAAAAATGGTCATTCTGTCATAATAAATAAAGTCATAAAAATATGTCACAATGCATTACCAAATCCAAAAGCCACCTCACAACAAATTGCAAATACCCAATCACCAACACCCACCAACCATATGATCCAATGGGTAACACCTTTCCATGTTCTCTCCTCAGGCGGAGTCATCGCCTACATCTCGTCGGGCGCCGCTTCCAGCCCCGAGTCCTGCATGAGCACCAGTCCTGGCAACGTGGGCAGCGGCTTCCTGTGCACATCGCCCACGCCTCCTCGCTCCTCACTCCCCAGCAGGGCGGTGGGCATGGTGGTGGATATAGCGCCACCTACCAAGAGCGGAAGCAGAGGAGGAAACGGCGTGGAGAAGGCGGGACGCTCGTCGACCTCGACCAAGAGCAGCATTACCAGTACGTAAAGTCGTGTGGAATGGAATCATTAATAATGTCACGTGGCTTTAGAGTAATGTCTTGCTTTTTTTCTAGAAATCAACGGCATGGTGCTGCTGTGTAAAGTTTGCGGCGACGTCGCCTCGGGCTTCCATTACGGCGTCCACGCGTGCGAAGGCTGCAAGGTGAGATCAGCAAATAAATACAAATCTGATTTAAATTGATTTTAATTCAAGAAATGATGCCATGAAAATGTTGATGCTAAAAGTGAGTTTTTATGGTGGTGTGCTTGCGCAGGGCTTCTTCCGCAGGAGCATCCAGCAGAACATTCAGTACAAGAAGTGTCTCAAGATGGAGAACTGCACCATCATGAGGATCAACCGGAACCGATGCCAGCAGTGTCGCTTCAAGAAGTGCTTGGCCGTTGGCATGTCCAGAGATGGTCAGTAGATGCAGCGCTATTCCCTTTCACACACACACAAAAAAAAGTCAGTAGGTGAGGATGAATGGCAGTTCCCCAAAGAATATTAGTTGGAGGGCTGGGGAATACTGTAGTAATGTGGCTTGGCCAGTAGATGGCGCTAAAGACAAATATGATAAAATGTTACCCAGATAAAACCATTGAAACTACATTTATTGTATATTTCTACACAATTAATTAAATGTTTTTTTTAAAGATACATAATTAAAATAGACCAAAAATAACATAAATCCATTTTCTATTTTATGTAAGAAATAGTCATTTGGAAAAATATTGTCAAAGTAGCTTTAAAAAGAATAGTTTGAGACAGGCTTTGTTCGAGGTAAGCACTGGATAAAATAAACATTTTTGTTTTATTCTACAAAATGGCGAAACCAATTTTATTGGCAAGGACAATTGTGCAGATAATAATTGATTGACAAGCAAATGAGTTTGTGACATTCTGGAATGTAGTTTTTGCTGGGGTGTAATGATGACATCATCTCTGTGCATCCTCAGCTGTGCGATTCGGCCGCATCCCCAAGCGCGAGAAGCAGCGAATGCTTCTGGAGATGCAGAATGCCATGAACAACATGATGAGCAACAACAGCCAGTTGCACAGTATGCTGCACGGCCATCAAAGCTCGTCACTGCCCAATGACACCAGCCCCTCGCCATCATCATCCTCGTCCTCCTCTTCCTCGTCGTCATCGTTGTCTTCCTCCTCGGAGTCGCCGTCCTGCTCCAACCCCTCGTCTCCGCAGTGCCCCCTGCAGGACGCCGAGTCGGTGGTCTCCATGGACACCAACTCCAGCTCGTCCTCATCCTGCGGCTCAGACAGCGGCGAGGACGACGTCGCCGTTGTGAGGCAAACGGAGATGACGACGTCGCAGTCAGCGACGGAAAACAGCGCCGACGTCCGTGTGGACACGGCGCAGCAGAGCTGGAACTGCTGGAACAACAATGATGCGGCCATGCCGGGATACCGGGACGTTCCGCACATGTATGCGCACTTTAATCAGCATGTGCTGCAGCAGCAGCAGCAGCAGCTCAGTGGCGCCCCCGTCTGTCCCATGGACATAAAGCAGCACCAGCCGCAGCAGCCACAACAGCAGCGGGCTTATCCCAATGGGAGAGCTCACTTGGTGAGTCCACCATCTTGAGAAGAGTCTTTTCATTCTTTCAGCAGTAGGTCCATTAATACTGTTTTGTTATTATTATGTGCATTATTCATTAAAATTATGTACGCACATTTGCACAAATCAGGTGATTTTATTTCCATGTCCACATTTTCATGGTCATAATATTCACCTCATTCATGGGATCTTGTGTATTTTCTCCATTCACAAAAGCAGTACTTTTCCTACAATTCCACTTTCCATCAAAAAATAATTCACATACTAACACCCTCATTCAGCACATTTATGACCAAATTTTCATATTAAAAATTTGACTCCATCCACATTCCTCTGCTCATTCTACCCATTGCACCTTCAAGTCTCACATTGTGTATTTATTTTCCACAGATTGCATGGCGTGATTGTTTAATGTCAATGTTCCTCCATGTCAGGTGTGTCCCATGAACACGTCCCCGTACGTTGACCCCAGCAAGCCCAGCCAGGAGATCTGGGAGGAATTCTCCATGAGCTTCACACCGGCCGTGCGTGAGGTGGTGGAGTTCGCCAAGAGGATCCCGGGTTTCAAGGAACTCCCCGAGCACGACCAAGTGGGGCTGCTCAAGGCCGGGACATTCGAGGTACGCCCGCTCTGCGACACCCGTCATGAAAAACGTCTGCTCGGCACCCCGAGTCACTCTTTGCGTTTGCGACCTCAGGTGTTGATGGTGCGCTTCGCGTCGCTCTTCAACATGGCCGAGCGCACGGTGACCTTCCTGAGCGGCAAGCACTACAGCCTGGACACACTACGAGCGCTGGGCGCCGGAGAACTGCTGGCGTCCATGTGCGACTTCAGCGAGAAGCTCACCGCGCTCGGGCTGGACCGCGACGAGATGAGCCTTTTCACCGCCGTCGTCCTCGTCTCTGCCGGTAAATATTAAAATTTTGGTCCTTAAAAAGTGATGTTGGCAATCAGGTGATTAAATGTTTCTTTTTCTCCCTTCTGTGCAGACCGGTCGGGTCTACAGGACCTGACAGCGGTCGAGGCCCTGCAGGACAAGCTGATCCGGGCCCTGCGCCAGCTCCTGATGCAGAACCACGGCGAGGAGGCAGCCACCACCTTCACCAAACTGCTGCTCAAGCTGCCCGAGCTGCGATCCCTCAACAACATGCACTCGGAGGAGCTGCTCTCCTTCAAGGTGCACCCTTGACGGACGCAGGGACGGGCGACCAATCTTAATGGACTCAAAAAGAATCCGTACTGTATTTGTTTAGAGGATTGTTGCAAACCGACTCGGAGGCACTTGAAAACTTGAACGGCTTTATGGAAACGATGGTCATTTTGTGTTCTGTTTGTTTCTTTTTGCAAGCCGTTTTGATGCATGTTGATAGCGACAAAAAGCTAATGTGACCAATGTGCTGCTAATGCTAATGCATGGCTGAACGTGCTTGTGGCCACTTTCCTCCTCTCCGCCGACCGTGTGCGTGTTAAATATTAGTGTTCTTGTTGATGTACTTTTTTTTTTTTTACGCCCTCCACCCACCTCTTCAGCGTATCCCCTGAACATTTCCAGAACATTCACACAAGTTGGCCTGAGTCTACCTGTGTAAAGTGGCGCCAGCTCCAGGCCCAAGCATCACATTTTTAATTTTGTTTTGAACTTTCCACTTTTCTTTGTATGATTTTCTTGTTTTCCAATCAAATGTGCTTTCTGCACGGCACTGAATATGAAAAAAAACAGTGTCGTCCATCTTTTGTTTCTTGGCAACACTGTCAATTGTAAATATCTATACATAAATATATATATATGAATATATCTTGAACATAGACAAATATGTATAGTATAAATGAATAAATATGAATAAATGAGCAGCCTGTCTTTATTTCTAGCACAAGTGAGGACCCTGCAGATTTTAATTCTCAGAACTATAAATATACATGGAGTAAACTCCTTTTGGTGTGCCTTTGGTACTCATTCACAAAATCCATCTGTGTATAATTAACATAATTAACCTTTAAGATGGCAAAATCTTTCCAGCAAGACAATCTAATTTCCACTCATCTTGATTTGTAGCTCACCTGCAATGTCTTTGTAAAATCAATAGATAGAAAATATTCATTTAATAACAACAATAATATTGTAATTAATTTTTACAACAGAGGGAAAACATGCACTAAAAGTCAAGATGCCGTTTCGGAGGAATGTTGGGGATGCGGCTTTATTCTTTAAGAGGCTTGGAATTTTTCTGCAAAGGAAGAGGAGATGGAATGTTTCACCCACTTGTCCTCTGGATGACCTGGCACGCGCACGCCCGTGCACACACGCACACACAAAAGGGTTAATGCATAATAACCTTAAACTGGGAGTATAACCAGAACCAGTGAAGATAAGCAAGATGGAGACTTTTTTATGGTGGCGTTTTTTGCATTTTCATTCTGCCTCAAGTAAATAAATGTCCTCCTCCTATCTTAAAGATGAGCCACTTAAATTATGCTGCGGCAGATTGAATTAAGGGCCTTCACGAGCACAAATATTTCTCTGTTAAAGTCAATGCGTGAGGAAGAGGAGACATCGCAGATGAAGATAAACGAGGCCTGTTATTGATTGTGTAAAAAGGCCAAATGTTTTTCCTCTGCTGGCCTTTTTATTTTGGTTTTTGTAACAATGATGGATCGTGGAATTATTACTCCACGCTACATGTGGAATGATGCTTGCATGAGCTATCCCAAGGTGAGCAATATGGTGTGCCCATGATTTTTAAAAAAGGTTAATCTTACAGGATGTTTTTAAAATCAAAATTTCCAATATTACAAGAATATATACATTTCTTTTTTGAACACGTTTCCTTCTTTATAATAAAGTAAAAAAACAAATAACAAAAAACATTTTTTGTGTTATGCTTGTTTTTGAGTGCGACCTATTTTGTAATGTAATGTGATTTTTTTTACAAAAGGTATAAACAAAGAAAGAAAAGGTATTCAAAAGCTCTTTGGCGAAAGTGCTGTGACGTCACTGTGGGTCATTTGAAGGTCAGCGCACAGAGGCGGTTCACGCAGAGTTCAGGTCGAGTACGAACTGACTCCTTTTTCATTTTCTTGTAGTCCTCAAGTGGACCCGTCCAACTTTTTGGTTCGGTCCAAAACAAACTGCTGCTTGAGGACTGCGGCACGCTGACACCGAGAAGGAAAATATCAGCAACAGAAAATAAGAACGATACTAATGAGAAAGATGTTCGACTACATGGACCTGCAGGTCTTCGACAACGCGAAGCCGGCGAGCCCGTGCATGCTGACGGCTGGGAACCCGAACGATATCCGACGGCAACGCCTGGAGCGCCCCTCGGAGCACCGCCCGGTGCAGCGGCTCACTGCGGGGGACCTCCCGGAGCTCTTCCACGGCTACTGGCAATGTAAGTACACCGCGCAGTGGAGTGGAATGTGGATGTGTGAAACAGCAGCGTGAAGGTACCGAACCGCACTGGCGTTCTTTCATGCCAAAACAGAAAGAAGATATGACGTCATGAAATATGCGCAATGTCTGCCTGTCTGTCGCTTTAAATGAAGCCATAACTAATAAACACCTTTGAAGCCCTGACTTTAACTTGAAACCCTCATTTCAAACTTTAACTTGAAACACTTAACCAGGTGAGAGTCCCTAAATTAAAGCCCGGACTTGAAACCCTAATTGAGGCCTGATTTCTTAACTTGAAACCCAACCTTCATTTTCAAATCCTATTCTTTGCTTCAAAGCCTAACCTGAAACTCTCAACAATATTTTTCCCTATTACAGCCGTGATAAGCCCCAGCAGTTCGTCCATGTGCACCCCCTCCTCTCCGCCACCTCGCACCCACAAACCTTGCTTCATCTGCCAGGACAAGTCATCAGGCTACCACTACGGAGTCAGCGCCTGCGAGGGCTGCAAGGTAACACACAAAATCAAGGCAGGACTGTTGAATTTAGCAACGGCTAGCTCTTTTCTGTCTAACGTTTCCCTCTTTCGCTCAGGGTTTCTTTCGCCGTAGCGTCCAGAAGAAAATGTCATACACGTGTCAGCGAGACAGGAAGTGTGTCATCACCAAGGTGACCAGGAACACGTGTCAGTATTGCAGGCTGCACAAGTGCTTGGCGGTCGGCATGTCCCAACAATGTAAGTGCAAAACACTTTTATGCCGAGCATTAGCATTAGCTACCCAATAGAAAAACACTGGCTTCAAACCCAATTTTCGCCTGTCATGTAATAAGCTATGTCAGCATTGAACATAAGGGGTTGTGTACATTTGTGTGGCTTTCTTTTTTTTTTTTTACTGGAGCACCTGTCACCAAAAAAATGTGTTAGTGACCCACATAGCCCGGTGCGAGCATGTGTGCGTGTCTGTGTGTATGTGAGAGTGAATTTCGTAGCAGTCAGGCTCTGCTATTGGCCAACCTGTGCCCACATGTCATGGAGGCGGGCAGGCTGTGGTCTATTACATAAGAGTGGCGTCACATGGCGCGCAGACACACACAGTGCAAAATGGAATAAGGACGTAACATGAGATCCTCCCATTGAACTCTTTACACGCCAGCAAGAGAAGAAGTAGAGCAGCGTGGCCTGTTGCGTAATAGCATCCACTCACATGTGCCTCAGTCAGTGGGACAACGTGGAGAAAATGGGTTTGCGTTTCATGTTGGACTTTAAAAGGAAAGTCTCTTCTAGTTATTATTACTATATTTGTGTTTCCAACATGTTTGAGTTAAAAAAGTGCTTGAGCGAAAAAGTCTGCATGAAATGAAATTAAAAATGTGATGTGTTCAGCGGTGAGGAACGACAGAACGAGTCAGAAGAAGGCCAAGAAGCAGGACGAAGTTCCAAAGATGGCCATCGGCGACACGTACGAGATGACAGCCGAGCTGGATGCCATCGTGGAGAAGATCTGCATGGCGCACAGAGACACGTTCCCGCCACTGTGCCAACTCGGACAATACACCACAGTGAGTGTTGGCGGAATCAAAATGTGTTGGAGTTTTGTTTAGACAAAAATAGTGCTTTGCTACCATCACCTTGAGTCAATATTCGGACAAAAGTAGGAACCCTTGGCCATTTTCAATATCCCCCTTATAGAAGTCCAGCTCTGAGCAGAGGGTCCAATTGGACTTGGGTCTGTGGGACAAGTTCAGCGATCTGGCCACAAGGTGCATCATCAAAGTGGTGGAGTTTGCCAAGAGAGTGCCCGGATTCACCGGCCTCAACATGGCCGACCAGATCACCCTGCTCAGGTCCGCCTGCCTGGATATGCTGGTGAGAAATCACTTTTCTTTCCACTTTTACCAGATGACATTAAGATTTGTAGGAAAATGGATCCGAATCTCTTTCCGTATTGTATTACTATTGATTTCAGAACGAGAATGTTATTTTGGATACAAGTAAATCATGATTATCTCCCGGCTGTTTAGATTCTGAGGATTTGTGCTCGCTACACCCCGGAAAAGGACACCATGACCTTCTCTGATGGCCTGACGCTGACGCGAACTCAGATCCACAACGCCGGCTTTGGTCCGCTCACAGATCCGGTTTTCACTTTCGCCGGACAGATGGTGCCTTTACAAATGGACGACACTGAAAGCGGACTCCTCAGCGCCATCTGTCTTGTCTCCGGGGGTAATGCATGCTTTTGTCAATACATGGCTCCCAGGTGCAAATCAAACTCCTATTTTTTGGGGCGGAGGCAGATCGGCAGGACCTGAAGGAGCCGTCCAAGGTGGAGGTGCTGCAGGAGCCTCTTCTGGAGGCTCTTAAGATCTACTCGCGCAAACGTCGGCCCAGCGCGCAACTGCTCTTCCCCAGGGCCCTCATGAAGATCACAGACCTGCGCAGTATCAGCGCTAAAGGTGCCACAAAATCATCACACACTCTTTAAAACAAAATTTTGGAACAATTATGTCGCACTAGCAGCATTTTTTTTCAAGCCCAGTTTGAAAAGCACAGCTATAAAGTCCCATGTGTGTTTTTTAAGGAGCTGAGCGTGTGGTCACGTTAAAAATGGAAATCCCGGGCTGTATGCCGCCCCTCATCCAAGAGATGCTGGACGAGGTCCCGGAAAACAAAGAAAACAATTCTTGGACAATTGAGGGACGTGGTCGTCAACTTGACCATCTCAGGGAACAACAGCAACAAAGCTAACCTCTTGTAAGATCTTCTGGACTTTATTTATATTGCTAAGACAGCTCATGGATTTGTTTTACCTCGTGGGATATGTCAGGGTACAAAAAAAGCAAGCTAACACTTTTCCAGGTCTGAAAAGGTCCAAAATAGTAGCGAGCAATACAAACTGGATTACGCTTCCAATCCATTGGGTACTCAAATTCAGGATTAAAAAAAAAAGCTTGTATTTCTTGTAAGGTTTACATTTTACTGTTTAGATTTTTATTTGACATTTTTTCAAGTTACAAGAATTTACATTTTTGAGGGGGGATCTTTACAGTCCCTTCAAATATTGTTCACGTGTTTGTATGCCGCGTAGTTGGAAAAACTAAATAGAGACTGTGCAATTGGATTTTTCCAATAAGGGAACAAAAATTCCGAGGTGAGTTCATAATTGATTTGCCACGTGGGCCCGTGAGCTCGCATGTGAGCGGAAACACGTGTAAACCACACACAGTACCAATCGCCGTCACCTCACTTAACATTCAGCTGCTTAAAGTCGGAGTTCTCATACTTTTGGGGTCCAGATTTTTCCGCCCCAGTCCTCTCCAGTTGTTTAATTCACTTGAAACAGTGTTGCCATGGCAACCTCTTAAAAACTGCCAAGCCTCATCTCATAGCAGTTTGATTAACAATGTTGTTTCATTCATATATTAAACACTCACTGACTCTTGTTGATTATATTCATTTGAAGATGAATAGATTATTGAGTGCAACGTACTCCCCTCTACAGGTGTATGAAGGTACTACATGACAAAATATACACTCCAAAATCCTTCGGGTTGTCACATATTTTAATAATGAAAGCTTAGAAGGCATCACAGATATCCCACAAATAGCATTTTGTGAAAGTTTTATTTTTCCATGTAGTTTAAAGTGCAAAACTGCAGAAAGTGACTGAAACAAAGAGGACATTTAGCTTCCTTACCTGAATATATGTCACATGATATTGATGATGATATAATTTATTTAATGAGTTCAAATAGAGGATTTCCATTTGTGATCAAGATGATGAATGCGGCCGGCGCTCGCTTTTTTTCTTTGCCTCCCTAAAATCAACACAAAACACATTTAATGAATGAAGCGAGTACTGAGAAGTATTTCTAATGCTTTGTCTCCCTCTTGTGGCTAAATAAGGTACTGCTCACTAAACACTTGACTGTCGTTCCTAAAGTTTTTACATCTATCTTTTCCCAGTGACGGCTACAAACTAATCATAGTTTGCAATGAACCAGGAAAATTCATATCACAACGCATCAACACAACTAAAGTGTACCTAATATTATGGCCTGGCTTTCAATTGCTGTGTGTGCTTGTGTTGACGTCAGCAGCAGACTGAACAGACCTGACTGTGTGAGTTCATTTCCTCTATAAATGTGTTTTGCTTGACTTCTATTTAGGTATGCGGTTTTACACGCACACACACACACACACACCCGAAGTGCTGTTTGTTCAACCTACTCAGTTGTGCCCACACAGGAAGCATCTTGTCGCCATGGTGACGTGCACCTGCCATCTTGGTAGTAGCCGCTTTCGTCCAGCAGCTCCTCGACCACGGCCTGAGGAGAACCAGGGTGGAATTTCAGTAACATCAAATTTGAGGTGGGAAATGCAAATATGTTACTAACATTTAAATTTCTTAAAATACACTTGTTCAATATATTAAAAAAGTAATTTTAGAAATGCATTGGAAAATACTGTCTGAGCCTTGAATATAAAACCAAAATCCATGTGTACCTGCATCTGCTCATATGTGACTCCTTCCCTCAGACAGTCACCTGTGGAAGGGAGAAGCACAATCATTGGGATCTTTTTTTTTTTGAGTAAACCACTCTCGAGTCGTACCTGAGTCTTCATCAATGTTTCCAGTGAAGGGAAGCACCACAGGCCACCAGTCTGGACTGCTGGAACCAGACTCCATTAGATCACATGACGCCTGGACCAGCTGCAGGGAAGAAACATTTTGTAGGCCTTCACGGAGGCAAGAAACCATATTTGTAGTCCCACCTTGCTGAGCTCTGTCTTCAGGTTATGCGGGTCACTTCCAAACTGGAACAGGGACTTTTTGAACTGTTCCACGAGCCGCCTCTTGACGTTGTGACGAGGAGCTGGAGGAAGCTGGAAAAAAAGGATCAAATTTGGACTTCAATTTAATTTGGGAAGGAATATACAATGGTGGAATGTACCTGCGTGATGTAGAGCACTTTGTGAAGCTGCAACAGCAACCTGTGAATCGGGTCCTCGATCTGCCGAAGGTTCCTCTGGGAGACGCAGAGTCCTGACAATACCCAAGCCGAGTTGACTTCACCAAAGTCAACATTACAGCAAATAATCCAAAAGGTACCTGATCTCGATTTCACCCTCACTGTCGCTAAATCCTCTCTGGAAGGACACAAAGAAACATTTTTTAACAAAATCACTTCCGAAAGCAACTTATGAGAAATAAGGATGAATTTATGCTTCAAGTGATACAATTCAGATTTGTTTTCCTATCACAATTGGAATCGTCGCAAAAATTCGTCAACGGGAATCAAACCATTGAGTGCCAATGACGAATATATTCGTCCCTTACGCCTATCGAAATGTGAATCGTGTCACTTCAACCACGCAGTGTAAACAGGCAAAAGGTTGACTTGCCCACATGGAGGTAGATGAGGTGTAACACAGGAAGCAGATTTTGACCCTTAAAGGTTGAAAAAATAATCAGCTGTGTTCAAGTTTGTTAAAGAAACCGTAAAGGCACGCAACTAACTGTAGTATGGTCCGTCTTTCATCTCTGCTTCTTCCTGATTTGAGGCAGCATCTGAAAAAATATTAACATCTCATCATTGCGTCACAGAGTTTAAATGAATATAATTGTTATCTAAATTTAGATTTTCTTCAATGTTACTTGGAGGAAAGTGCTCAAGTTCAGATGTTGTGAAGGCTTGTTTCTAGAAGAACAGTGGAAAAAATGGCTGAGATGTTTACAGTTGCTGTGTGATTTCATTTGAGTCCAAAGAAGCCAGACTACCTGAGCCAGGACTGAGGAGCAGCAGTTTTTCCCACTGCGGCGCCCTTCCAGGAAATACCTCTGCGCCCGTTTCCTGTCACGTTCGGCTCGCTTCTCCAGCGCAAAGTGACAAGCGTACAGAGCGTCCATCTGCTTCATCATCAGGTCGGCCATCCGGGAGCTCACCGTCACGATGTCAGGACGCCGTTCCGGGTCTGGACTCAAGCACCTGGGTAGTTCAAAAACAGGACAGGAAACTAATCTGGAATTGACATTGAAAGTTGGATACATCACCCAGATTCAAGGTATTTCTGTTTGCATGTTTTTACAGTTAGCTTCCATGCTATACATTTCACATAGTATGTTAGCATTAAGCTAGTAGACTTTTGTTTGATGAACTATAACATTGGCACCATATGATCATGTCCTGCAGCCTTTCCGAGTAAATTCCGTCTTCCAGTGGCTCATAGACGGCCTCAACAATCTACAAAAACAAAAACAACATAAAATATTGTGGAATCTCGCACATTTTATGTCGTGTGTGTGTGTTTTTAGTCGACCTTGCTGGCTAGCGATAGCATGTTGTTGCTATAAAATGGCGGCTCCAAGGCGGCCATTTGATAGAGGATGCAGCCAAGGGCCCAAATGTCAGCCTTTTCACCGTATGGCTCGTTCTTCACCACCTCTGGACTGACACACACACAACACACATTTTGATTTGTCATCAGTTACTTATTGAAATTCAATACTACACATTCTATTTCCTAAAAATGTCACTTGTCCTCACCAAGAGTACAAGATGGTGCCCACCACCGAGGTCATCTTACTGCTCTCCTGCTTCTGTTTGGCCAGGCCAAAGTCGGCTGCGGACGAGAAGAACCGTCGACGCCGTGTTACACAATCAAATGGAACAAGTGTGACGTTGCTGGTAAAAAAAAAAAGCATGAAAGTTACTGATGGTGACTTTGTCCTTGTCGTCCAGCATGATGTTGTTGGGTGTCAGGTCTCGGTGCACGATGTGTTTGTCCTTGTGGAGGTAGCGCAGGGCCAAGCACATCTATGATGGACATGGTAATCATCTACACAAAAAATAATAATGTCAAAAATGATCTCTTCAGAAAGCTTATGACCTGGATAAAGATGTTCCAGATTTGTTCCTCTGTGAAGCTCTGCTGCTTCTCCTTCAGGGAGTTGCAACGTTCCAGGAGAGGAACTCCCTCGATGAGCTCCATCACGATGTAAAGCTTGTCGTCTATGAGCGAGCCAGTCAAACCATCTGTCATCTTCATCTACTTAGAAGAGAGCCTCACCTTGCAGGAAGGTCTTGTAGTACTTGACGATATTCGGATGGGCCATCTGCACGAAAAAAGAGACACATGAAGTAAGTCCTCACGTGGATTGAACAAAAAAAAAGCTCTAACCTGTTCTTTAATGATGGCCAACTCGGCGATGATCTTCTCCACGTTACAGTCACGTGACTTCTTATCTTTGCCGAACGCCGGGTTGTGAAGGTTGACCTCTTTCAAGGCCACCAGATTGCCAGTGCTCTGCTTGCGGACCTGAAACCTCACAGTGTCACGAAAACCAGATGGACTTCAAGTTCAACGCTTCCATACCTTAAATACACTTCCAAAAGCGCCAGTGCCGAGATGGTCCAGTACAGCGTAGCCATTGATCATCTTGAGCGCGGGCCGGTTCTGGTCTAGAGCCACGATGCTCTCTTGCAGGCTCTTTAGCTCCTCCTCCTGTCAAAACAAATAAAAAATCAGTAAGCCAAGAGTTAATAAATAGATGGATTAGTGTTAATTGTCTCACAGAATAGTCCAACACTTTAATTTGAAGACCCTTGTAGGCTTCCAAGTCCCGCACATAATGGCCCACGTCAATAAACGATTCATAAAGGTCCGTGAGAAACAGCCTGGAAGAAAACAAAAAAAATCAACTTAACATCCATCAAGTTGACTTTGGTGATGTCATCGGTACCTCTTGAAATGATGTCTGTTCCTTTCCACGCTGAAGAGAAAGCGCAGCGCTCGGAATGCGTAACACTGCCAAGCGACCAATCGGCTCATGTTACGCCAACGATGTGTGTCATCATATATCACAAACACAAAAGAGTCATACTTGTAAAGAGGACGGCTCGGCTTCAGAGTTTTGCGGTAAAGTCAGTTTGGCGAGGATATAGATTCCGTTTTCCTGGAGGGGAAACTCAACTGGATTCAATTGTTACGTTTTCCACTCACTTCTTGGTCTGAACCGACCTGCACGATGTGATGAGCGCACGAGTCCTCCAGGCTGAGCTCGGTCAGAGCTGCGCAGCAGGCTGCAGAAAAAAAATAGCACATCTTGGCTGGATATAAAAATATTTCACTTTTTTTTTTAACAAATGGGCAGAATGGAAGAATGAAGCTTGTGATTCTCCTTTCGGGAAATGACTTGTTTACATTCTCAGCCTGTGATAAAACATCTCTGGGGATCCTGGATGTTTTTTTTACAGGCAACAAATCACTCGCTTAAACCGCTGCAGCTTGACCTCTAACCTGAAAAAAAATGTTCCCTAGTCTGTGCTTGTGTTGTCGGCCAACCTGACTGCAGGGCCATGACGTTGTCGGCAAACTGGCGCCGTCCGAGCTCCTCCGTTGTATGTTCTCCGCCGGCGCTGTCAAAATATATATATTTTTTGTATCCCAGGAAGGCACCAAAAACCAAAGCTCACCTGTGGAGCAGCCTTAAAAGTGTGTTCACGCCTCCCCAACTGCGCACCTCCGCCCTGGCCTGGGAGTCCTGGCAGAGCTGCACCAGAACCCAGGCCACACTCCACTGGAGTTTAAGGTGAGGTCCGTGCAACAGACTGAGCAGCACCGGCACAGCTTCAGCATCCCTCAGCTGGTCTCTGATACGTGGCACCGGAGAGAGGAGCCTCAGGAGCTCAGCGGCCATCCTGAAACAACACCGCGTGAAACATGAACCTCCGCTGAAGAGATCCAGTTTAATTCAACTAACCGTTTAGACGACAGGTCGTAGTCCTGGAGGACGACCGCGAGGTTCTCCACAATGGGACGCTCGCCGATATCAGCTCTGCACTGTGGACTGGAGGAAAATAGTGACCAGGGGAGGCCGAGGCCCGAATCTTAGATTCCATTAAGATTTAGAATCTTAAATCTAATCAGATGATGGAGACCAATTTTACCTTTCAGCCAAGGTGGTTAGAAGTGTGAGATTTCCGAGTAGCACGCTGTGATCCGTGGTAGACAGCAGCTTCACCAGCGTCTACAAAAAAAGAAAAACTGGGTGAAGAGTCTTAAAACTATCCTTCTGTTTCAAAGCAAGATGTTGATTGACATCTTACCGTGTGAATGCCGCTCTCAACGACCCAGACTCTTTCGTTGTCCACGGCGGACAACCTCTGGAAAATGTCTGCATAGCAATCAGCAAAGCTCAAAAAATATTTTTGAATTATTCTTAGTTTTAATGAAGGCGGAAGCGTACTCACAGGTCATGGTCACCAGTAACTGCTCAGCCAGCGCCGATTGGCCACATGCCAAGTACATATCAGCAACGCATTTCATATACTGACAAGAAGATAACATGCACATTTGTCAAAATTTGAACTTTTTTTGTGTTTCATCATCCCTGTCTTTTTTTTTTTTTTTTTTTTTTTTACCCTGGCAAGTGATTGGACGCCTTGGAGAAGATGAAACATTTTCTGAAAAGAAGAATAGATGAGTAGATAGTTGAAGTTACTCTTGCAAAGTTTTCACCTGATGCTGAGGATCCCTGATGAGCAATCGCAGACACAGCAGAACTCTCAGGGCCCAATCGGGCGGCGCCAGCTCTATCCAATCACTGCACAGGAAGGAGAAGACCAAACTGTGTCGACTTTTTCTATCTTAAAATCAACAGCAATTGTATTTTACCTGCAGAGGCGGTTGTTGACCAGCAAGGTGAGGATGTCTGCAAAAAGCTTCTGTGATGGGTGGCTGCTAAAACATCTCAGCTTGCTATATGTTACGCTGGAACAGGAACGTTAGCTCTTTAAATGACCCTCCTATTATATTACATTGTGGGCCATGATCATATTTTCGGTCACTGGAACCTGAATTTTTCCAGCTCGGCGGATTCCCCATTGTTGTCTTTGGGTGGGTGCGGGCTGTGGAATCTGCTACCGACTGCTTTGGTTTGACCCGACACCTGCAACACATATGGAGCAGCACACCTGAGGAAACATGAGCCTCTTTGTATCGAAATCAAAACAGCCTGCTTTGTTTTCCTTCACCTCTTGTTTGTGGTTGCTCTTGGCAAGCAGGGCCTGAAGCCTTCTCAGATGACATGGTGTCCTGCAAAAATGTTTCTTGTCAGTCACTGCTTACTTTTCTTCCATTATTGACAGAATAGAATATACAGAAGACAAGAGAGTCAACAAAAAAAGATGTTTGGCACACAATTTGATCATTATTCTTTTAGGCGCAACCCACAGCTCTGCTGCTCTTTCCACAAATGCACATTCCTTCCAAATGTGGCACACATTAAAAGGAGACTAATATTTTCTTATTTTTGTGCTATTGTTGAGGGTTAGGCTACACACTTCCCAGCATGCTTTGCAGCATTCTTTATCAAATTGGCGCAAGCTAAACATACACCAAAGTGCAGAAGAATGAGAAAGAGCATACTGTTATAATTAGCTTCAGTAACTTTGTCCTTTAATCACTTATGAGCGTGTTGCACTATTAAATTAGGTGCCAACACAGCACAATTGTACTAAGATAAAACCAACACGAGGCCAATAAAGGACAAACATAAAATAGAAAACCAAACCACAGCACCAACAAAATAAAGCAGTATCACTAGTACCAACATCATCACCATATCCTGTGAGATTTTTTTTTAATATCACATGACGTCATGTATATTTGATGTTAATGATGTCACAAACACATTAGATCACAGCCAAGGGGCGTATCGCTTACTCGCTGTGGATTCCTGTGGATGGCAAGGCTTTTTTGTCCCCTCTGCTGTCTTTTTTTACTCGCTTGGACATTTTATAATTTGTTTGAGTCATCTGTGGAGGTAAACACAATTCTTTTATTTTATTAACAACAAGTCAACTGTATACTCGGAGAAAATTAAGCTTTTCAACCTAAAAGTCACATCTTACCCTTCCTCCATTGTCATAAATGGTGATTAGGTTATAATTTCGCGTTGTTGTTTAGGTTGAAAATGTTGCCCTCTTGTTATTAGTCCATCCAAAGAAGACCTAACATCGGTAATAAAACGACGCTCGAGGCAGCAGAGGTAGCAGTGGCAGTCTTGGTTGCCATGGATACAAGTAACGCGTCGTATTTCCAATGGAATGAACTAGCAACTGATAATTAAATGAGGAACAGTTATGACTATATGTCAATTATTAGCATACATTATGCCAGCTACACGTAATAATTGATAATTGTAACTATTCTCTTAGATTTATAAGAAACGTTTCGAAAAAGTATGCTTCTCAGTGAAACCCCGCGAGACTAGACTTGGTCTGAAAAGAATTCGGCGTGCTCGCGAGACTTGCCCGCTAGCATTCACGTAGGAGCTGCGTTGAGATTGCAGCGCAGCTACGGGAATTGTGCTTGCAGTTACGTCATTTATAGTACGTAACTCGCGTAAATGCGCTCAGACTGGGGGAATGTCGGCTCGTGAATGATCTGCTATTGAGGCGGCAGGGAGCGTCAACGCTATGGGTGAGCGTGCTTGCTTCTTCGGCTACCGTCTTTTAGATCTATCGCTCAAGCCGGTTGTAAAAATGCCACGATTATGATTGATGTCCGCGTTATATCGGCTACATTTGACCGGGGTGCTTTTTGAAAAGCTTGTACAGTCGTCTGAGCAACCAACGCCCAGTCGTCCGCCTCCACTTGGATACGCTAGCTTAGCATTAGCTTCATTTTTGGCTAGCAGCTAGCGGGAGTGTCATTTCCTGTCGCTTGCTCTTTAGCAAACTCCTCAAAAAATCCAAGTTAACCGCAACGCTACACTCGTTTTACGATATCGGCAACCCTTAATACTTTTAATTTAAGCTTTCGCCGCTAACGTTGCCACGCCGGAGTGATTTATTCGCTCCTCCATGGTCACTTTATGGATTTATGGATTCGGTAATTATTCCTGGTTTGTAGAAAAAAAGAGACATATGTCTTTCTTATATTGTTTTATTTATCATCAATTGAATGAGTTGAAAGTCCCAAAACGCTAATTTGAGACATTTTAGCTCGTAGCTGTGCCCCACAAAAAAAAAAAAGACCATGGACCCTGAATTCATACATGCCAGATAATTGTCGTACATGTGTGTTTCTATAAATCCTGAAAATAATTGTGTTGTTGATCGTTCCAAACAAGGTAGCCTGGAGGTAACGCTAAGGTTTAAAAGAGGAGAAGGCAGGCCGCCCCTGCTTTCTAATCTGGATTAAATTGGATTTTGTCTCTCAGCGGGCATCTTTTGACTTCTAAAATCACTGGTCTAAGACTATTGCAGCCTGTGTATTAAGTGTCCTGTGAATCAATAACTAGTTAGTACAGTATAATGACTTTTCATGAACGTACGTTCATCATTATGGGTCTGTGGTATCCTCATAAATCAATTTGTCATAAATCATTTGTCACTGAGATGAAATGCAACATTGTTATTTTCCCACCAGTAAATTGAAGAAAACAAAGTCAAGGAAAAGAAATGGAACGCGGATAACTACTATACGTTGGCAGCTTGAGTTACGAGTGACCTGATTTACAAGTTTTCCAAGACACGAGCTGTTACTTTGCCAATTATCTTCTTTTTTCACTTGGCTGCAAGAATTTGAGAAGCAAACGCTAGCTGCCAGCAGCAAACTCAATTCGCTTCACCACGAGAATAAGTCTGGCACTTGGTAAACAATTCTTCAAAGAGCAGACACTCAAGTTGTTGATTGTCACTTCCAGTTGAAGTTTGCTGTGAAATAAAACATCAAACAAAGAATTCCACATTGTGAATTTAACCAAACATCTTGTGTTTGCTAAAAAAAAAATACACGGGAAAATAACAAAATGGGCCGAAAATAATTGCATCATAAATCACAATCAGAATATTGATATTTAATCGTAATTAGATTATTTTTGAAATTGCATTGTCCTTCCCCTATTGGAATGAGTGGACATATATTTTTGAAAAGGCATTGTCCCTTCCCCTATTGGAATGAGTGGACACAGCAGTTTGTTCCTCTTGCAGATATATCAGATGTCGGTTACTCGTGAGGGAAATGTCTGTGATAAGAAAAATACGTTTGTTAATGACCAATCCGCCGAGCTGCAGCACAGGGAAGAGATGCTCTTCTTTTGCCTCGGAGCCCGAGGCAAACACTGAAATAAATAGTCTTTTTCTTCATCACATAAAGGGAGTGCATGTTTTGAAACACAGCGCGTGGGTCAAATGTCTCCTGTTGTATGTTTGTCATGTGCTCTGATGCTCATTTTTTGCTCTCTTCTCTTTGCTTTCTGGTGCCGGTGTGTCGCCCCCACACCGATCTGCATAAAACAGCTGTAAGTATTCAAGTCATCCTTTGTGACAATGAATAATAATTAATGAATGCCCGCAGCACTCAATCGAAATATATCCAAAATAATACTAGCTGGAAAAGATCGCCTGTGATTTCCCGTTGTTTGTCTTGCAGCAGCAAAAGAACCTCGAAGGATATGTCGGCTTCGCAAGCCTCCCCAACCAAGTGTACAGGAAGTCGGTCAAGAGGGGCTTTGAGTTCACCCTGATGGTCGTTGGTAAGAGCGCAAGCTGCCTGCCTTGTCGTGCTTTCAATTGTCTCATTGTCCCCCCCCCCCAAAAGGCGCTTGGCATTTCAATGTCTTCGCTGTAGTTTGTTTTCTTGAGACAAGATTGTGTCTCTCTCTCTGTGTGTGTGTAGCCGTATTTATACACTTCGGACAAGCCACCCGCTTTGTCTTTGCCAAGTGAAAAAGCTGCGGAGGCGGCTCGGAATAATCTGCGACATCATCTTGCAGCAACACTGATGGAAATAAAATGCAGAGTTTCTCCTCCGGCTCGTCAGTTTAGAGGGAAAATGCTTGCTCGGGTCAAAAGCATTTCCTGTGCGCGGATCGAGTGTTCGTAAAGGCTCGTCTCTAAGAATAGCTGGCGCTGAACTTTTTTGCTCCACACGCAGCTGGACACGCTCCAAACGTGTTAGCGAGCGCGTCAATAACAAAAGACGAGGCCTTCGGTTTCTTTTCGTGTCGTTATAGCTATACGAGTCAACCCCCCCCCCCCGCAATGTTTAAAACAAGGAACCCTAGTGGTTAGCATTTCTGCCTCACAGTTCTGAGGTTCTGGGTTACCCCACAGCTCTTGTTCAAAGGCTACTGACACGATTTATCGATCTAAAGTGTGGAAGTGGCGAACAATATCTACATCTTTCAAAAAGGCAGTTTGAGTCGTGATTTAGGTTTCCTCGATGTGTTTGGAACCACTTTTCCCATTTTGGGCCCGATTGTGGAATGTGAGCCGACATGGAAAAGGTTTTAGAGGCTCATTTTTAGTGAACAGCTTGTTTTCTTTGTGTTGCCATTCTCCCACGAACACACACATGCGCACACACACACACTCAGTGTTGCGCTTGTCTTGGCTGCGCTTCGCATGGAGCCCACATGGCCCAGCAGTGCAATACAAGAACCTCACCAAGGGGAGGAGGTGTGAGTGAAGAAGGGACCGATGCCAGCGTCCATCGCGGCTTCCTGTCCCAGCTTTGCGGGGAAAACATTTTTTTTTTTGCTAAAAGGAAAAAAAAAAAAAAAAAAAGCAAATTCCTCAACTCCACTGTCTGTTGAACGTTAGCCAGGCCGAACCAGGATCAATGTTCACGTGAGCCCATGATCCTTTGGATCGCGTCCACGCTGGAGCTTCACAGCTTGACAAGGTTCCAGAGTAGCACAATGAGATGCTCTGTTGGTTGTCTAACAACCATTAACATGCACAAATGCTTTGTGGATTGCGTTGTTGCATTTGTTTTGTATTCACTCATTCACTGTGAATAAATACACTTAAGGTCCAACCCGAGCCATTTTGGGACGCTGGCCCCATTGGGGAAATTAGGACACTTATTAGTGACATCTCTGATCCACTGATGAAAGGAGACTTGAAAGCTCTCCTCTTTCATCAATAGCTGCTTTAAACAACAAAGTGTACATATGAATGGCAAAGGAAATTCACCATCCCTAAGCCCCGCCTCCTAAAGCACACGCTTGTCTACAAACGGTGCAGCTTGCAATTTGTTTTTTTATTTCTTCACAATAAGAGTCGTGACCTTTGCTGCTCTTCCTCCAGGTGAATCGGGGTTGGGCAAATCCACGCTGATCAACTCCCTCTTCCTCACCGATCTGTACTCATCAGAGTATCCCGGACCTTCGCATCGAATCAAAAAGACTGTCCAGGTACATTGGAGTCAAGACGTAAAACATTCGGTTTCCTTTTAGCGTTGAAAGAATGCGTGGCCAAATATTTTGCATTCGAGCCGGTCTCGATTGACGTAGATAGCGATTCTATTTCTTCTTCTCGTCTTCAATGTCAGCTGGCTCCTAATCTTGACACCTTTGTACTTGCACCTTTGTCTTATCTGTGACGACACCGATGTTTGTATGCTGGACCAGTTCTTCAACATAGTTAGCTAATATCACATTGCGAGGACGACCTGTCCCAACATGCCGCTGGCCTCGTGCGTGTGTGCCGATAGCCGGCGGCGCTAATGATTTTACAGAGGGGACCTCCAAAGTCCAGTGCAATTGACCACTCAGATCAATTGTATTGTTCCAGATTACGAAAAGCTTTTTAACCACACAGACAATGTTGACATCTAAAACAAGCAGTGCTGCATGTAAAAATAAAAGGGTAGGGTTGCTTTCATCAAATATTGAGAAAATTGATCCGTCAAAGTCAGCTTTATTGTCAATCCTTCATATGTCAAGACACACAAAGAAACCGAAATTCCGTTTCCTCTATCCCACGGTGACGAGACATACAAGTAGACGACACAAAATAAAAACAAGAAGGCACAAACAATAAATAATAAATAAAAAATAATAAATCAACCGATTAGCCTACCGATTAATCCAGTAAACTGATAAAAAAAACCATCATTTTCATTATTGAACAACAATAATGATATGTGAGGTGTGGATTTGATCTGTGTCACTTTTGGGTGGTCATCGTCACACTCGACACAGTCTGTGGCTTTTAATGGCGGGTCCTTCCTGGCCCGGTGAGTGACGTGGGTGTCGGTGTGCACGTTGAGTTGCTAAGCATCAGTCAGGGACCGTGTCGCTCACGTAGGAATGTTTATTTTGTAACTTCAGGTGGAACAGTCGAAAGTGCTCATCAAGGAAGGCGGCGTGCAGTTGCTGCTCACAATCGTCGACACCCCGGGCTTCGGAGATGCCGTGGACAACAGCAACTGGTAAACATTTACGCCTCTTCTGCTCGACACTTGAGGCGTCATCCATCCATCCCACGCCGTAACATCTCCGTTCATTGATGTTGTCGTTTGTGTGCGCAGCTGGCAGCCGATCATCGACCACATCGACAGCAAGTTCGAGGACTACCTGAACTCTGAATCGCGCGTGAACAGACGGCAGATGCCCGACAGCCGAATTCACTGCTGCCTCTACTTTATCGCACCATCAGGACACGGGTGAGTGGCACAAACTCAATTGGCTCTCTTTTGATTTGAGAGTGCAGCGCGGTTTCCTACAACTGCCTCCGCTCGTCCCTCCGGGCTGTCACTAACCGATAATGTGAGCCTGACCCAACTGTCTTGTAAGAGGGAGAAAAAAAAAAAAAACCACTTGCGTCACCATGGAGGAAGCGTTGACAAAATAGCCAGCAGCTGATTAAGAGCTTGAAATGTTTTTTTGCCTGGAAATGAATCTAATCTATGCATGCAATGTGGCACTGTGGCGTGGGCACACGCTAATAAAGTGGCCTCTGTCCTCTTTGCCGAGACGCCGTGTTTGCGCAAGCTACGTCCTCAGGCCGCACTCTTCGCCTCCGAGCACATGTCGCGACTCATGAGGATACGCAAAATTTTTTCTTTCTAATTTTTTTTTTTTTTGACGGACAATTTGGCTGTTAATCATCCCCCAAATTCTTTCCATATAGCAAAGCTAGCGCACACGTGTTTTTAATAAAAAGGCTCGACGAGAAGCCACAGATAAAAACCTGATACTTTGGTGGCTTTGCATTTCTGCTGAATGTACTGCGGAAAGAGAAAATAGCTTCATACTGGAAAGGAGAAGTCCCTCTTTTGAATTGAAATGATAAGCATGCTGCTCATGTGCATATTTGTGGTTTGTCTTTATTCAATTGAAATGTGTTGCAACTTGCATAAGGACTGCTATCTTGGCGATGGAAGCCAGATGATGAGCAAACATTTTGCTCACAGCATTTTTTTTTTTTTTTTTTTGAGAAGGGGAACTCCAGGCATTTTATTTTGGGCAGTACTATATTGTATTATTTCTGGATAGAATTGTGTTCTTGGAATGAGAATGAAGCACATGACTCCCATCCATTTTCATCCCTCTCAGGGTGCGGCCATTTTGCCCTATAGCGCCCCCTGCTGTTTAATGAAATCGACATCAAAGTGCCATTGCCCTCGCATATATCGCGTCATGGATATCGGCTCATTTTACAACTTGTGTCTTTTAGCATGCGTAAAAAGGCTTTTTCTTTTATTTGTCTGGTGTTAAACGTGTGTGCCATTTCAAATCTAAACAAAAGTAAAATGATATCCAAACTTTGTGTGCGAGCCTGCCACAAATGCCGCGGCTTATTTATCCAGCCGTCAAGACGGGCCAAGAAAAACTCTTTGCTTTTCTCATGACTGCGAGGTCGCTCTGACATTCGGAACATCCGTCTGCTGTCTCAGATGCTTTCTTACTTTGTGTGCTCTACTCCCCAATCAAGGACTGATGAATGTAAACGTTTTCTGTTGAGTGTCAATATGGCTAACGTCCAGCTGTTTGTGTTTACGTGGCCGCAGCTTGAAGCCCCTGGACATCGAGTTCATGAAGCGTCTGCACGAAAAAGTCAACGTTATCCCGCTGATCGCAAAAGCAGACACACTTACGCCAGAGGAATGCCAGCAATTCAAGAAGCAGGTCAACAATTTCCATTGCCCCCCCCCCCCCCCCCACACACACGGAAAAAAAACCTCCCTCGGGCACCCTTGTCTTTCCTCTTCCTGTCGTGGACATCCTAAAATGGCGTCTCTCTTGCTTTGCCTGCAGATCATGCGGGAGATTCAGGAGCACAAGATTAAGATCTACGAGTTCCCCGAGACGGATGACGAAGAGGAGAACCGTCTTGTGAAGAAAATTAAGGTGCTCACAAACCACTCGAAAAAGTTCAATGTTGGGCTTTGGGGGGGAAATTTGGGGGTTAGAAAAACTATAGAACCATTGAAGAGTTGGACATGTGCTTTCCAAAAGTTTGCTTGTAAAGGTTCAAATTTCTTAAAGATCTAAATGTCGTTTGCAGGACAAGCTGCCGTTGGCCGTGGTGGGCAGCAACACCATCATCGAGGTGAACAGCAAGCGCGTCAGGGGACGACAGTACCCATGGGGAGTCGCAGAAGGTGCCGACTCACTTTTTAAAGACACTCAGTACGCAGCCAGGATGTGTTTTTAATTTATTTTTTCCCTTCTAGTTGAGAACAGTGACCATTGCGACTTCACCATCCTCAGGGACATGCTCATCAGGTAGGTACATCTCCATTACGAATTTAAGACTGTTTCACTCGACTGTGCCGAAAACAAAACGCTTGTCGTCCACGCAGGACTCACATGCAGGACTTGAAGGACGTGACAAACAACGTCCACTACGAGAACTACCGCAGCAGGAAGCTGGCTGCCGTCACCTACAACGGCGTGGAGAACAACAGGGCCAAGGGACAACTGTCCACCAAGTAAGCTACATTCAGGTCTCAGCTAACACAAGAAAACGTTTCGGGCTCTGCGGTGAGATGTCAGGATGAGCTTTAAGTGCACCATAAATAAATTCAGCAATTTTAGCTTCATCCTGAAATGTTGCCCCAGAGCTCAATATCCCTAACTTTTGGTGAGAACTGTAGAATAAGATGTTTAACAAAACACAATGTCGGGTTTTGTAGTTTTTAGCCCCCCAGCGCTAACACGCTAAGCTAACACACCGCTCACATTGTGCGACACACTTTTTAGTGCATGAGCTCACATTGCATGCTTTGTTTGTTTTGTGCCGTCTTCTTTTAGAATGGACGCAGTCGAAGGAATGTAAGTGGTCATTTTATTTGTGTTCTTGTCCTTTTTTTTTTTTTTTTCCCTCCCCCACGCCTTATCGCTTTCATTCCTCTGCTGTTTCCTTCGCCTTCGCCTCATCCTCGTGCCCTTTCCTCCGACCAGCTGGTGGCTCCTTTGTAAATAATCACACAGTCTGTCAAATGGACAATTTTGCACCCGTGGCACTCTTTTTGTCTTTCTGTGGGCTCTCGTAGACTGAGATGTTGCAGTGGGGTACACACATTTGTTTTATTTTCTTGTACTCGATGTACTGCGCTATTATGGATTTCGTCTTCACTGGTTTGGGACGAAATGGTGGAATTGGCTCTTCGTGGACCAGAGCATTTGTATATGTGTGTACCCTGCTCAGAGAGGGCCTGCAATCAAGTTAGCATGTTTCCAGGTCCAGCTGCTGATTCTTCTCTATTCCACTGCTCTCTTTCCTTCGTCCGTGCGCATGAACCACGAGAAAGCCCCGTCGTTCGTGGCGGTAACCGTGTGTGTGTGTCTTTGTGTGCTCGTCCAGGAGTCCTCTGGCCCAAATGGAGGAGGAGCGGCGGGAGCACGTGACCAAGATGAAGAAGATGGAAATGGAGATGGAGCAGGTGTTTGAGATGAAAGTCAAGGAGAAAGTGCAGAAGCTCAAGGACTCTGAAGCAGAGGTGATACACGCAAACACATTTTTAGTTCAATTCTATGAAAAATGTTGAAAATAAATGACGACACTCGATGCTCTGTTCTGCGCGCGTAGCTTCAGCGGCGCCACGAGCAGATGAAGAAGAATCTGGAGGCGCAGCACAAGGAGCTGGAGGAGAAGAGGCGTGTGTTTGAGGAGGAGCGAGCCAACTGGGAAGCCCAACAGCGCCTGGAGCAGCAGAAACTGGAGGCCTCCAGGTCAGACACACCGACGCTCACATTGTTCCAACAAGCCATTAAAAAAAAAAGTCCCCTCATAAAATTAAATGTTTACGAATGGTGTCAATTTGTTTGTTTTCCAGAACTCTGGAGAAGAACAAAAAGAAAGGCAAGATCTTTTAAAGAGACAGTCGTCAAGGACCAACCCGCGTCCGCTTAGTTCTCTTTGCCAACGTTTGCCGCTCAGGGCACCATCAGTGTGTGGCACTGACGCCCCCCCCCCCCTCCCCTTCAACTTTAACCCCATCTTCCTCTTTCTCTTGTTCCTGCACCCTGTTGCAGTGGGTGTGTCTCAAATTCTTTGGGAAACATCCTTCACACACACAATCCGAGGACTCATCATCATTGAAGAATGTGTTTACCTTAACAACAGTAAAACTTCAAAGTAGAAAAAGGCCAAACCGTTATTATTTTAATTATTATTATTATTATTGTTATTGGTGTTGTTCTTACTGTTGTAACTCTGGCCCGGCCCCTTCCTGCTGCGCTCCTTTTTCCTACCAAGCAAAGTTGCTTTTTAATTTACGTGGTGTTTTTTTTTTCTTTTTTGACGGTTGTACAATCACATTTGACAGGACACAAATAAGAATTTACGTTCTAATAAGGCAGACGCTCTTCCATGTTTTGATACAGCGGGAAGATGAATCTTTTTTTTTTCTTGAAAGTACCCGCTGAAGCTGTTTAACCTTTCCAAGTTAGAGAAAAAACAACTGGGCCTTTTTTTATAGACTCAACTCCTGGCTTAAGCTTCTTATTTTCACATTATAACAATTTTTTTTTTCCCTATCCACCTTTCTGTGTTTAGCCATCTACCGCTAGCATTGGACCACCATTTATATAATGTTAAAAGTATTATATTTCTCTTTATTTTTATTTTTATATATAAATATATACCGAGCCAGCTGAAGTAAGGCCTGCTTTTGTATGTGTAGAAGAAAAATAAAATCCTCAGACGTGAGAGCTGCATCCACTGTTTATAAAGTTTTATAACACATGCCACCAAATACAAAATTAGGAAAATAATACCCGAAAATATTAGGTCATGCTACGTTTAATGGCCAGTGAGAAATGAAGAGTCGACACCATGTTTTATTTTCTTTTTGCTTTTGGCTATGTACTCCATTTCTTGTATTTTTAATGTTATTTTTTTTTCCATTTGTATTGTACAAAGTCACTTAATAAAACCTGTGATCATATGGTTGACTCAGGTGGCCTCATTGTGATGGCACATGCTGGCTCTTAAATGAAGACAACAAGCAGGCTTAGGGCCATGAAAAAAAAATACAGTATTCTAGATTTTTTTATTCTTCAGTAAAATACTTTGACTCAACATCTAAAAGTGGTAATTTTTTAGATAGGCACTAATACTTTCAAAAGTATGTATTGTACTGTATAAGTTCACGTGACTGCAGGTCTTAAAATCCCCACTGGAGGTCGCCATTATACCAAATACTGACTGCGTTCAGAGAAACATGATATCATACCATACAGTATCTTTATCGTCTACGTACATATATTCTTATCACATGTTAGCTAAAAGTAAATTTGAAATACAGGTGAAGTTTTTTCGTGCTTCCTGCAGGTAAGTTTTAAATGATCTGTCGTCCGGCAGGTTGAATGGAGTACGGCACCCTCAGCTCCTTTTGCCCATCAGACCGACAAAGGTTTGAAACCTGTGTACTGGAAATTGAAGGCAAATATATAACTGGCCGATAACTTTTTCTTACACATTTTATTTACTTACGTTTACGTGCTGCCAGACTTCTCGCGGCTTGAGGGAAATTTATACATAAAAATGTTTACAAATGAGTGCCGTTTTCTTTTTTTTAAATCTTCAGGCTTACCGGTGTTTTTCTTGAAAAATCGCCGAGGTGGTGGTGGTGGTGGTTTTCTGGCCATCCTTGTCAAGATATCTTCAATTAAATCTGATTTTTCACTTTTGATCTTGTAAAAATAAATACACAAATACAATTGACTTATTTTATAATTTTAAACAAACATGGGGGAAGTCATTTCTTACCTGACTTGTCTGCTTGTCTCCATTCAGACAGAAGACGTTTGTCAGCAGTAGAAACAAAAGAACAAGTTTGAGCATCTCCATCGTTATCCACTTTATGCTGCAGTTTCGAGGGCTCTTGCTGCCTTCTAAAGGTGCCACTGGGTTGATGATGTCGAATATGATGATGAGGATGATGAAGGTGCATCATGGGAGGCTGTTTACCTCCACGCATTAAAATAATTACACACACATCTCTCCATTTTCTCTGCACCTTGCTTCATTAAATCAACAATTTCACGTTCCTCCAGAGACGTTTATGAATCGTGACAGCAGCTCTAGTCACTCACATCCAATTTAATCTTCATTATACCAGGTAGGTAGATCTGTAAAAAACCCATAAAATCTTTTGTAAACTTCTTTTATTTCTATAAATCTTTAATAAACGCTAAACATAGTCACGTTTAAGCAAATACTTTATTGACAAATATTGACATTTGTAAAAGTGATGTTTACATGCTGTTTGACCCACTACGGCCGCCGTCGTCTGTATTGTGACCCGCCTCTACCGCAACAAACGATTAGACGATTACCAGCCTCCGCATTTGACACTAAACTCATCAAGAGTCCAAAGAATAAACTTTAAATGAAACAAATGCTCTAAATTCGTCGTTCGGTCCGACTCAACATTCGTTGTGGGGCGGAAAGAAGAATGTTGTGGTCATCGTCTCCTGTGCTCTATTTCATCCTAGCTAGCGTTCACGTGACGTTCGCCGCGAAAGAGATACCGAAGCGGCGTTTCAAGTTGACCGACGATGAGGCGAGCCCAGCGGGCTTGGAGCCCCACGACAACTTGGTGGAGCGGAGACGCTACGGAGAACTGGAACCGGGAGAACCGGCTGCAGCGTTCACGGTGCCGACTCTGAATGGGGACTTTGTGTACCGGCCGGGAGAACCGAGTTGGGCGGGGGTCTCGCTGGTCATCCACGCGTTTACCAACAAGTCCGCTTTTCTCGAGTGTTTGTGGAACTCCTCGGCGTCCTTGGCCAGCCTCGTCCAGGAGCTGCCGACCAGCACTCACCTGCTCTTCCTCTCCCTGGACGACTCTGCGGCCACGGACGCGCTCTGGATGCGGGAAAGGCTGCTCGACGCCGCCAATAAGCACGGGTGACTTTCACACTAATTTACTACACGAATATCACCAAAAAAATGAGATTACTAATTATTTTTATAACAATTATATCGCAATTGGTGTATGCAGACAGGTGATGCAGAGTCAATGCCTTAAATGTATGTTATTGATTTGTGTACGTGTGTGTGTGTGTTGTTTAAGTCAAAAAGAGGTTTTGTCCAGACTTCATGTGTCTCCGGTGCCGGTGTTTGCTGTTGGCAACTGGATCGCCAGCGTCTTGTACTCCTGGGCCTGCAAGGGGCACAACTGCGGCCTAGCCCAGGCTGTGTTCACTTCCGAGGGTGAGTGACTCACCCAAAAAAAGAAAAACGATTACCCACAACTCGACCTACAAGTTTATCATGCTCTCCGTTCCCTCAGGATGGGATGTGCCCGTGATCGCCAAGCGACTGGACGCAAGATACGACTGGCTGAGCGCTCGCTGGGCTCAAACGAGGTACAAGCTGAAGGACGCGGGGGATGGCTGCGAGCCGTCGTCGTCTGTGGAAGGTGCTGTAGCCTGGCTGTCAGAGGGAAACTGCTCATTCTTCACTAAGGTCACCTTCAAATCATAAATATAGTCAATATGTATGAATGTATCCCTGCTTTCTTATTGAAGCTATTATGTTGTTATTATAAAACCTGCCAATTGCCTTCATCTCCCCGCAGGTCCAAAATATGGTCAAGTCCAATGCCTCTGGCGTGCTGGTCTACGCCCTGGCAGGAAACTCCATCCAGGACATGAACTGCGTGGACGCTGAGTGTCTCACGCCACTCGGCCTGCCCGCAGCCATGGTGCACATCCAGCCGGCCGTCGGCCGTGCACTCAGGTCTCATCGCCACACAAAAGCCTTAATCCACCACCATGGAGATGACATTTTAATGCTGTTATCAAATCCTTTGATTGCTCGATTATCAGATCTGTATGAAGGTCATTTGGATTAATGCTAGTATGCCAGACATTACTAACACCACTTTCCAAATCCAGCACCTCAAACGTCGAACAAAAGTCATTTTAGCTATCGTATAACATTGAAGTTGCATTTATTTTAATTCATGAAACTATTTTTTATTTATTTATTATTACTTATGAGTAAATTGTTTCACTTTGGATGCCAATCTTTTTTTTTTTTTTTTTTTGACAGGTCAGGTCTGGCAGTGAGCGTGTCTTTCCAGACCACCCCATCTCCCAACTTCTTCATCGGTATTGACCAGCAGGGGGCGCTGGCCGAATTGGGCTGGTTCCTGTACCCCTCCTTCAGCTTTGTCAACTGGCAGGCGCAGTGGTGAGTGAAAAAAAAAAAAATCAAACAAAAAAGTGAAATATTAGATGGCTTATTTCATGTTGTTAGAGTTCCAAAACTGTTGGAGTGTACATCCATGTAAATTTAATAACAATAAATGTTTGTGTCCAGGTTTGATTTTTCCACAGCTCTGCAGCTGAAATTGGAATCTCCTGCAACTGTGGTGACCGTCTTTGACAAAGTACAAATGCAAGGAGACAAAGGAGCCGTGGCTGATGTTAACATGCCGCCAGGTGGCGCTATTTCACTTTTTAAATTATTTCCGTTGAGCACAACGTGTTGAGAATATTCACATATTGTGTGTGAGCAGACTTGTCAACGTTTGACACGCTGATGCTGGACGCGTCGCTGTCGTGTCCCGGCAGCAGAGACGCGTCATGTCCTAAGTGGGATCACACGGTTCAACTTTTCGTCTGCTGCGATCACCTCGGACCTTACTGCCACGTCGAGCTGGGACGCTGGATCACCGCTTTCCGAAGGTACGATCGCTCACGTTTCTTGAAAACGTTTTTACATTACGTCTGGAAATATAATGACAAAAAAAAAAAATCATACAATAAAAATTTGACATTATTGTATTTGCAAGTTAGCCATTATCCCTCCTCTGTTGTTCCCATCATGCTGTGCAGAAGAATCGGTCGCTGGCAGACAGACGTGTCTCCGCTCCTTCCGGTACTGGACGCCGGCGTTTGTCGCTTCACCATGAAGACGCCTCCGTGGGCCATGCCCTGGATGGTTTCCCTCAACCTGAGGTTCAGCGTCGCCAACCTGACGGGTAGGGGACCGCTGACGCAGCATGTGGCTCAAGAAATGAGTTAAGATTGCATATTCTTGATGGTCAATATCCGATTGGTCTATCAGGAGAGAAGCTCCGCCCCTTCCGAGTGATGTCACTGTATGACGGCGGGACCTTCGACAAGACGTACAACCTGCGCTACCCCTCCATCAAGTTCCCCGTGCCTGCCTCTGCCAAAAAGGTAAAATTGGCCATCCATAAGATGGTGGACGATTCTGACGACGTGCGGTGGCCCGCAGGTGGAGCTCTACGCCGTCATCACGGGACACGGTAGCGACGACAACGGATGTGGAGAGTTTTGCGTCACCTCGCACCACTTCCTGGTCAACGGCGTGTACAACAACACGCGATCCTTTGACTCTGCGGGTGAGCAGATATTTTATACTCGAGTCGTTTTACTGGGTGCTAATTGACAAGATAAAGCAAAAGAACATTTTATGATTTTAGGAGGAAAAAAATTCTATGGAGTGATAAGAAGAAAAATCCAAATATGGTTTTATATTTTTGATAACCAGTTAATTTAGGAAGTAATTTTAACTGCGAGCTCCTAACTTGAGCTCTTTGTGGGTTCGAGAAGGCTCAGCGCTGGGCTGCACCGAGCACGTGAAGGAGGGCGCCGTGCCCAACGAGCACGGCACGTGGCTGTACGGCCGCGGCGGATGGTGTGACGGACTGCAGGTGGACCCCTGGAGGCTTGACGTCACTGCGCAGGTACAAGTCACTACTTGCTAAGTACAGTGGAATGTAGATTTTACTTTTTTTTTTTTCAAAATCGCTAATGTCGGGCCAAAGCTTTTATTTTTTGGGTTTTTAAAAAAAGGTTTTTGTGGGTTTGTTTACAGTTGGATGTTAGCGGTCAGGCATCCAACACGGTTTGTTACTTCGGTCTGTTCAACGGGAAGGATCCGGACCCGACTCAGCAGCCGGGTTATATCGTCATGTCGTCCTTCCTCGTCTTCTACAAATGAAAGCCAAAAACGTCCTCCTTCAAAATGAAATAACAATTAATTTATCTCCTGTTCTTAGCGACTGCCATTTATAGTTATTGTTATTTTTCATAATAAGAAAATCAATTTAAATATTTGACTTTGCACTGATTGATTTTCCATATGTAGTAAATTTTGAAAAGTATTTGAAAACAAACTAAATTTTTTTTGCTTCATTTGTCATTTTAAATGACTAATTTCCTGCCCATCGCAACTTTAATCAAGTAATTAACTTTAATTTAAAACTAATTAAAATTTTTATTTTAATTCACCTTGATGCAGTGTCAAAATTAAATTAGTATAAAGCCAATATCAATTAATTAAAATGTAAATTACGTTTTTTGGTTTATTCATTATTTAAAAATGTGAACTGGAATCCTTAGCATGTCCTATTCATTAAATTAAAAATACATAGTTACCATTAGTAATGAATTTTAGTCGTTAAAAAATTCAGTTTGACAGGGGTAATTAAAAAATAAGTTTTATTTACGCCATTACACAGTAAAACATTAGAAAAATATAAAGTGAAAAAGTTAGTGTTCAAAAATATTCAAGTACAAGTAACATGCTTTTTTTAAACAGGGAAGCACCTTTACCAAAAACATTTTTATGACTATGATGATGACATATGGTTTAAGTTAGACCCGCACGCAGGTTTGTTTACATTTCCTCTCGTTGTCAAATTGGTTGGCGTTGCCGTGGCAACCTCCAAACCAGAACTGAGCACAAGCGTTGGCCAATGAGTCGTAGTACCAGCGCACCACGTAGTTTCGACATGGACCCGGATCCAACGGTGCACGGCAGAGCTCTGTCGGCGTGAAATGAAACCAGAAAAAGACACCATTTAAACAATTTCTTCCAAAACACTTTCGGCTTGCATTTCAACAGTACATTTTTCCTATTGAAATTATTAAATGCCAGAAAATATAATGAAGAATTGTGTAAAAACACCGTCACTACCTGGCGTGATTTGTGGAATCTCTTGTGGCGTTTTGATGGTAGTTGTTGTGGGCCTGTTGACCACCACTTTTGGCGTGTGTCGGGTCGGGGCGCTACCGTCAGGCCTCAAAGGTTGTCTGTCAAAGAATGGAAATCGCTGCGATTCCGATAAGCTCCGGTCATCCATTTTCGGTGTCGGAGTGGTCACTTGTCTCTCGGGATAAGATGGCGGTGGATGCGGCTGTCCAAGAGAATGTTATGTTAAGCTAACGTAGCATACAGATGGCAAAAGTTAGCCATGATGGCGATAGAGGACTAGCATAGTCGTTCAATAGCATACAAATACACGATGGTTAAGTTTGATGACTTTCCATAAAAGCTGAAACTATACATAAATCATTATTATGTTAGTCTACTGAGTTGGAAATGTAGTTGTCCTTACCGTGACCTGAATCCTCCGGAAGTCTCCCGTGAAGGTAGGCGTGTCTGTGTCCGTCCCGGTCCAGGGAGGCCGCCAGATGCCAGTTCTGGAGACCTCTGGGCGTCTTGGAGGAAGTCCACCGCTCAGGATTGAGTGTAAAACATCACTACTGCTGTCCTCGCAAATGTGGCTCAGGAGTTTCTTCTCCAGGGCTTAAATTGTGAAATGATAATTGGGAGATGGGTGTCATAGACATGCTAACCACTAGCCCAGCTAGCTAGCTTCAACAATAAATGGCACCACAATCACCTGGCAGCGTTTTGAAGTCGTCTATGAGGTGCACGTGGTCTGCGTCCGGTTCAGAGGCCATGAAGTCCAGCTCCCTCTTGAACTCGCCAAAAAATGGGTCGCTGGCGTTCACCACTCCGATCACAAACATCTCGATCTCACCCGCCCGGGCTTCCCTCACCGCGCTCTCGAGACTGACCGAGTCCCTCTTGTCAGCCTGGCCGTCGGTGATGACCACGGCCACCTTTCTGACGCGTGGCCGAGCCACCCGGAACAGCCTGTTGGCCTGGTGGATGGCGCTGCCTGTGAAGGTACCCTCGCCCATGTAGGTCATGGACCGCACCGCTGCCTTCACTTGGTCCCGAGACGCATCCTGACTAAGGCTGACCACCACCACATTGATGTGGCTGTAGAGCACCACGCCCACCCTTGTAGTGTCCCTGCCCACTGACGCCCGGTCCACCAGAGCGCTCACAAAGTCCTTGACGACCTCGAAGTTGACAGGGCCCACACTCTCAGAGCTGTCGATGACGAAGACCAGCTCCAGGGGGCTTTGGCGACACGTCACCCCACAATCTGAAATGGAAGGCTTTAATTTAAGGGTGAACACAAGCCAGGAAAACGGAGAAACCGTTTTTTTGACTTACTGCAAATGGATCGAACAATTCTAATGACTTCTTCCCTCTGCAAAACGGAAACAAATCCATGTTTTCATCAGTGCATGGCCACAAAATTTAAGGATTGTTGGTTGTGGATCTTGGGATTTCCCCGACTAAAGTGTCAGTTCAAGGTTAATGTGGTGCGGAATGTCTGTTGGACACCTTGAGAGTCATTCTTCATGTACATGGATGTCTTGTAATGGGGAAAGACTTACCGTAAGTCCTGGTTCTCCTTTTTGTCCAGCTCTACCCTGTGATTTGAAACAGTGAACAAACAGAATATTCTATCGTATATTCTTTGTCAGTCAAATGGCAAAATGGCTCTCAAAGAAAACAAATGGAATCTGCTTCCTTAAGAACCACACATTCATAATTGCTTTAACTACAAGATCACATACCGAAGGTCCAATAATTCCTGGTTCTCCGGTCGTCCCTCTGTCTCCCTTTTTCCCTTTCTCACCAGCAAAACCTCGGTCGCCCTGGAAAGTAAGTATCGTCCATCTTAGCGGTCCTCTACCACAAATCCACAATCAGAAAGTAACCGGACTGTGGACTGGTACCTTATCACCCTGTAGTCCGACTCCAGCAGGACCCCTCGGGCCAGGGATTCCCTGAAATCCAGACTCACCCTAGAGAGAAATCGTTTATACTTTGGCAATGATTGGAGGGAATATGGAGTCAGCTGGTTCCCGGTTTACCTTTTGCCCTTGGATGCCCTCTCCTGGGGGTCCCTGTGGACCTGGAGGTCCTATTATGCCAGGGGAACCCTACAGGGATGAAGCAAAAACTCATGCTCCCACCTCTGGATTCATGTACTAAAATAACCATTCTGGCACTGACTACCTTTGGCCCATGGAGTCCAACTCCTGGTGGTCCGGCAGGTCCAGAAGATCCAGGAAGGCCTCTGTCTCCCTGGATTAAAGGAGATAAAATGATCTTCCCATTATCATTCCTCACCATATTTGATCCTCACCTTTGGTCCAGGTAGGCCGACACCATCTGCTCCTGTTTCTCCTGTCAAACCAGGACTTCCTGGAGGCCCCTAAGGCCAAGAGTTTGCCTTGAGGCTGTTCAAAGACTTGATACTGACGCTGGACTTTGATACTCACCGGAGGTCCTGGAAAGCCTTCACCTTTACCTCCAGGCAACCCCAAAGACCCTGGTGGACCTCTGTCACCCTTTAAAACAAACCGCAGTTAGCACTTTGGCTCGGAATCAGATTAAGTACCTCAACTCACCTTGGGTCCAGTTATACCACGCCCCGGTTCGCCCACAGCTCCAGCGAGACCCTGTGGGCCTGGATCTCCCTGAACAGAAAAGAACAGGCATTGCAAATCATAATTCAGTGGTACCTTGACCTGCAAGTCCCACAACCTATGAGTATGTTTTTACACTATCAAATTTAAAACTTTACAAGCTGTCTTACCTTGGCACCAGGTAGTCCCCTCCCAGGTTGTCCAGGTGCGCCAGGTGGCCCGATAAATCCCGTATCACCCTGAATACAAAAACGTACCAAACTTGGGAAGTCAGAGGAAGTCCTACTCACAAAGGGCCTGAGATATTTTTGAAAGTGAGTCCTTACCTTGGGCCCAGCTGGTCCCACAGAACCAACAGCGCCTGGCAGGCCTCTGGAGCCTCTGTCCCCTCTGGCTCCCTGGGAAAACACCATATGAACTTTGTTGAGGTGATGACAACCATAACGTCACATCTTTAGACCTTTCCACCGTGGTGAGACGTCATGGTGAGGTCTACGATAAAAACATAATCATCAAAAGCTTCACCTTCTCTCCAGGCGCACCTTTACCAGGACTACCGTCTGGTCCCCTGGGTCCTGGAAACCCAATGTCACCCTTGCATTGAAAAATGGAAAAGCGTTACTTGTTTTTGATCAGATGTTCTGACATTCTGGTGTGAACAGGATCAATGGTGGTACCTTTTGTCCCGGGGTCCCGTCTTCTCCTGGATGACCAGGTACCCCTGGTTGGCCTCCAGGCCCCACGTCCCCCTGAGTAATAAATTCAAAGTCACAGGTGGTCAAATGCCAACTATTTCTTGCTATTTTCTTAGTTTTTGACACTATTTATGACATTCTATTAGGTGAGGTTGTACATATTTACTTTTGGACCTGGCACTCCCACACCTCTCTCACCGGGTGGTCCTGGTCCTCCAGGAAATCCATAATTCCCCTATGTTTCAGACAAAACATAGTTCTTATTGCTTTTTTCCACCATTACAAATAATTGTTAGGTCTTTTGAAATAACAAACACATATTACTGTACTAAATATACTTTTTTGTCTGGCAGTGGCAAATATGTTTTTGCGAACACTGCGTACAAGATGGTTAGCTACTATCACGGTTCTACGAAAGACTGAACCGCCTCATGATAGCGAATATGCAATTGTTTACAATTACGCTCAATAATAACTTTGGATAACGAACCACATGCTGCTTTGCAGTGTCCTTAATAACGCAACCAGCCTGACTGGTTTGATTGACAGGACGGTCTTACATCATTTGCATGTTTGTGTGTAAACATCTGCAGAGCAATTTCGATGCAATCAAAATGCTAAACAGCTGAGATGTCCATCAGGATTAGCATAGCCGCAAATATCTACCTTAGGTCCCGGAATTCCCACACCTAGACCTCCTCTGAGGCCTGCGGGTCCAGGCAGACCTGGATCACCCTAAAGTATAGAAAAAAAGACAAATTTTTTAGATATTTTTTTTTTTTTGCTGGGTTTTTTTTTTTTTACCTTTTCTCCTTGGATTCCGACACCAGAAGCTCCGACTGGACCTGGCAACCCAGATACCCCGATATTGCCCTGAGAATGAAAATCTCTAAGTCATTTTTTTTAAGTTATATTTGTGTGAATTACTTATTTTGCTACATAGATGCTATTTTTTTCCCCGATTCATAAACTACGATGGAGTTTCCATATTGCACGTCATCAGATAGTTTTACCTTGTCCCCTTTGAATCCGATGCCAGGAGGCCCACGGTTCCCCCGGGGTCCTTCAAATCCTCGATCCCCCTGTCAAGTTAAATACAACTAAACTATCCTTCTTGAAAAACGTTTGCGTCACTGTAACATGCACAATTTGATCCTTGAATTGAGTAATACTTGCACATACCACTAGAGGGAGCGCACACTTCTACTTGATTTGTATTCTGTTAGTTAAATGGCAATATAAGTCCCACCTTGGGTCCTGGTAGTCCCTCTCCAGGTGGTCCTGGGTTGCCTCGCTGTCCAGGTGGTCCTAGAGGACCCTGAAGCAAGAGCGCAAATATTCTAAAAGTAATTATATATAATATGAAGGAAAGTGTCTTTGAATTTTGACTCCTATGACCTCATTTAATTATCAATGTGATCATTATGAAGCACAAACCAATGCAATGTATTATAAGTATTGTGTCAATACGCACAGGTTGTCCCGGTTCTCCGATACCGCCTAGACCAGTTGATCCAGGTCTTCCCTGGTTGCCCTTTTCTCCCTAAAAACATCAAATTTTATAAAATGTTTTAGATCATGATTCTTATTTTATTTTTGAATAAATGGTGACAAATGAGTCACCTTGGCTCCTGGGAAGCCAATCCCGAAGTCTCCTGGTGGTCCGGCATTGCCGCTTGGCCCTCTGTCACCCTGTCAATGATTGATTAATTAGAAAACGACAAATTATGGTGAAATAATAATTCAGAATTTTAGACATTGATTGGCCAGTCAAACAGTTCATAGTTGCAACCTTTTTATATCATTGTAGCACCAAGGAGAAGACTGTGTGAATACTTCTTTGTGAAATCTTCTCTGAATTAATGTCTGGAATTCTCTCATGGGCTATAAATCAATTCATATTTACCCTCCATAAAGACATCTTTGTCCAAAGGTTAGAGGGCAGCCCGGGGGCTGGTTCGTTAAAGGTCGTTTACTGTATGTGTGTGATTGTGTGACATTCAAGTCAATGACACTAACAAAGTCCAGTGCCTCACTAGTGGGAAATTAACCTTTAAAATGTTTCCAAATATTCAATCGCCATGCTGATTTTGTGGGTCTACTCAAGAAAGATATGCCCACCAAATTTTTTGTAAAACTATTTTTAAAATAATTCTCGAGGGTGCACTACTGTCAGATTTAAATCAAAATGTCAGACTTCCTGTGGATTGTCTAGAATGGCTTCTTGAGATTTTTTGGTGAGTCGTCACATGGTAGACATGCCAACCAAATTTCTTGTTGCTAAGTGAAACGGGTGCTGCTATGTGATGCTAGCTTCAGTGGCTAGATTTTCTTCCAAATCTGAAAGACGCTACAGAGCCAATTTTTTTCGGGGTTGCCAGGTGTATATGACAAAATCTTTCTGGTGGGCCCTCAGTTCAAACAATTTCATGTTTATATAAGCTAAAAATTACTTTTTGTCCAGTTGGTCCCTCGGGTCCAATGTCTCCAGGTGGCCCAACTTCACCCTGCGAAACACATGTAATATTTTGTTCATTTTCTCACACGTGGTAAGAATAGATCAAAGTCAACATCCCCGACTTTCATGTTCTATAGCTTTTCACAGCAAAACACTTTTTTATTCGGACAAGCCAGCGTCCAGGTCGCTGCGCTAATCCCGCCACACAAAGTCCAAAAAAAATATCCTGCGAGCCTGGATTCCCTGCTTTTGGCTGCGGATTAGTCGGAAGCCAATATTCACATTCCATGAGTGCAGAGGTGAATAAAGATGAATTTTGCTTCCACTCCTGTCGTATGGTACACTTTGATGTACACGTTTTGTAGCAAAAAGGATTCCTGGGAGAGTATGTAGCCATTTTTGGTCATACTAGCATAATAATACAAAGACAAATGTGGAGAAAAAAAATCAGTGTCCCGAGTTGTGATAAAAAAAAAAAAGGTAATATTACTAGAAGAAAATTAAAGATGTGACTATAAAATTTAATAAAAGTCGTAATGTTGTACCTGATTTCCTTTCGGTCCTTGTGGTCCGATCGGCCCTTCCAATCCCTGAGAGATGACGCCTGATTGATTATTATGAACGCTAATTCAGAGCTTCAAACTCAATAGTTCTAGTCAGGCACATACCGGGTCACCTTTCCCGCCAGGAGGCCCGCATTCTCCTCTGTCCCCCTTGCTACCTTTGAAACCCGGACGTCCCTGCAAGACAGAGCCCTTAATTGAAAGCCTCACCTCAAATAAAGAGCCTGAGATGAAATGAAATTTACCTCAGCGCCATTACTTCCTGGTTGACCATCCGCACCGGGTTCCCCCTGGAGTGGCGGCACCAAACCCATAAACACCCCAAAACGTCTTTTTAAACAATATAATTTTTGGTGGCTTACCCTGGCTCCTTTGGAACCAGCTGGTCCTCTCGAACCTAGATCTCCTTTTCGGCCCTGAATAGAGAATTTTTTTTTATCAGTAAAAGCTATAAAATATAGTTTATTGAAAAAGGTCACCTGAGGTCCTTGTGGGCCTGGCTCTCCACCTTCACAAAAGCACTCCTGCATTTCGGGACACTAATAATAAGAACATGAGAAATAATAAGTCAAAATGATTGTTTGTGCTGTGTAAAATGAATTAAAATGAGGAATAAAAAATAACTGCAAACCTCTTGTAATACGACTGAGCCCTGGAAGCAAAATAACAGAGATGAAAATAAGTCACTGCAGTTAAGGCAACAAGAAAATAGAGCATTATTCAAAAATATCAAAGAGAATTTCCCATAAATGTTTCAACATTAAATTAACTACATATTGGCAACACATCAAAAACAACTGTCCGTGAATAACCTTTAACGCTATCCCCCCAAAAAATTGGTAGAACATCAAAAAGAAACATTTTAATGACCCAAATGTGTTTTCTGACATCTTATTGTAAACATCAAAAACACGTGGTCTTTGAGGAATCAAAGAGTTTTTGATGAACTTAACATCCACATCAATGACAACTAGGGTCTTTGATGCACCTGTCTTTGAGGAATATAATACTTAAACATCCAAGACAGATCTGTGCTCACCATCTCTTTGAGCAGCTTCTGCTCCAGCTGAGGGTCTTGAAGGCTTTGCACAAACTGCTGAGCAGGCACGCTGGCTATGGCCCTCAGCTTAGCGCTGTTAGGCCCTTGCTGAGCGATGTGCGATAGCCCCACCGCAAACATCTTGACGCCGTGCTCTTTGGCCTCTATGGCGGCCGCCACCACGTCGGGGTTTCGCGGGTGGTCCGCGCCGTCCGTCATCAGCACAGCCACACGGACGCTGTCCTCTGAGGTCTCCCTCACCAGCAGCTCTGTAGCGTTTCCGATAGCGTAGGTGGTGTACGTACCGTGGCCGATGTAGCTCATGACGCTGACACGGCCGTGAAAGGCGTCCAGGTTGGTCCATGCTGAAAAGCGCTGCTCCACCGATACGGAGCTGCTGTATTGCAAAGCGGCCATTCGCATGCTCAGGGTCCAGCCGGCGACCTGCAGCATGGACAGACGTGTACTGAATCCCAGCACAAACGCCTTCTGCTTCTCAAACAGGCTTATTTTGGCACTCTCTGAGCTGTCCAGGATGAAAACCACTTCCAGGGAGCACGGACGACCTGCTACAGACAATTAAAACACAAAGGCCATTGGATGAGTTTTTACTCATCTGTTGTATTTGATAACCTGAACAAAAGTATTTTAGCAAACACAGATTTAGATCCCAACATGGTTTTTGAAAACATCAGACACCGTAGTATCTTTTTGTAAAAAAATTCAAACCAAGCATACGTATTCGCGAAACGCTCGACAACTTCGTGTCTTTGATAAATCTGCTAATTCTTTTGTAAACATCGTAACCCATCACGTTTTTAATATTTTTGATTAGAACGTAGCAGCAGAAACATGACAACACAACACACCTAAAAAAATCTTTTTCAAACATCACAACGTTTTTTGTAAACTTCAGACGATTTCGTGTCTTTGATTAAACCTAGCATCATTTCATTCAACCTAAATTGCAACCTTGTGTCTTTGTTGTTGATGGATCAACACGTTCAACCTTCCAAAAGTGTTTCCGGACATATTAAAGTCCCCAGTGGATATCATTGTGTATTTACCATTCGGTCCATCTTCATAGAGCTTGTAGTTATTCCTGCGTCCGTTACGCCTTTGGGCGGTGGTCCTGTGCGGTAGAGCCCACAGCAGGAGGAGGATCCACGCGAGTCCCCTCAACTTGCACACCTCCATCCTAACCCACATGGGATACAGTCCAAACGAGATCAGTTTGAGTCAATAACCAACTAAGCAGGCCGAGGAGAATGCGCGTTAAATTTGACGATACAGCGTATACTGATATTATGCAATGCTCTACAATCATAAACATTCATTCATATTGTAACAAATGCAATGATGCAAACGCTTGAATTTTGTGTAGTGCTAATAAAACACACACAAAAACATACAAAAAAAGTTGCACAAATGTTGAAACATTTACCCAAAATGTCATTGGGCCGAGGCCACTTGTTGCAGTCCGGTCAGCTGGGGTCCTTTTGGGGACATCCCGTCTTGTAAAACCCAACACAGACTGACTGTGGGTAAAGCTGATGTGCTCTTTTGTGTTTGTGTGCATGTGTGTGTGCGTGCCTGAGTGTGTGCCAGAGAGGGCGGGGTCATATCTGATTTACCGATTAGTTCCATCATAAAAAAATATGGATGTCAAAACTCCAAGTCGCAAATTTTCCACAGTGTTTTTCTCCTTCCTTCTGTGTTTTCAGCTGTTGCACATTCGATGTTCTACTGTACATGAACAAAAAAAAAGCAAACAAGCCAATAAGATTTCCACTCTCGCCCACTAATGTGGAAAACAGATAAGCTGCTTTTTGTAATGACAGTAGGCTTATTTCAAGTAAGAGCTGCTTCTGGTGCTGAGAAAATTAGTGTCATTTGTTGACTATGTAAAAACTGACCGTTAACAAATTCTGCTTGTTAGAATAATAATGAAAATAATTATTTTACCTAAGTGTCACCATCAATCTATCATCATTACAATACATGCTGCCTTCACTTCCCTGCTCAGTGCACCAATCCGTCCATATATACAGTCCCTTGCAGAAGTATTGGAACGGCAAGGTCAAATTTTTGTAAATTGATACTGAAGACATTGGGATTTGATTGATCAAAACAAAAGATGAATATGAGACAAGTTCAGAATTCCAGCTTTCATTTGATGGTATTAACGTTTATACAGTACATCTTTGGACGATAGCGACCTCTGGTGGTTGTCACCCTAAAGGACATCCACTTTGAAATGTTTTATCATCGAATACATTTCTTCGTCCTTTCCATTGTGTTATTATCGGTCGGAAATCATCCTAAACGGAACGTCATAATCACTTTGTATTATTATTACTATATGTATTATCTTATTTTGCAATACAGTGCATATTAGATTTTCCTTTTTTTAATTTTTATGATTACGTCTTAATCATGTTTTATTACTCAGCAAGTATGCTAAATCGTCTTTTATTACTGAACAAGTATACTTCGTGAAATTTGACATAAAAGACGGAACTAATCCTACCCGGAACTTTAAATGACTATTGTTTCCTTCCGGATCTGTTTTTGTGGTACAAACAACAAGAATACGTAAGTTTTCACCTCCCTACACGTGCATGTCGGGTTGTATTTATTCAGTTATAACGTTAAAGTAAACGTAACTTGGTGTCCCAAATGCAGCATACTCATACTAAGATCATGCATTGTTAGTTTTCCGGGACCGACAAAAACGATTATATGGAAACTCGTCCTTGACTCGCGTTAGCATTAGCTTTGCGGACTTTGTTTGTTTACAAAACAATAAACCGCCTTAGTATTCTTAGTTATTCTTTTGCACTGGCAAATTCGCCTCTAAAAATAGTTTTTGGGAGTGGCTCATTGTTTCTCGAAGCATCTACGTTAATTAAATTGAACTTGAAAGTGCACCAACGTGTCACATTCTGTGCGCGTTATTAAATCACTCTAACTTTCACAAACTCGGATACCAAAAAATAATTTTAAAAAATTACTATTCAGGAACTAATTTGCTTGTGGTGATGCTAATGTGATGAAACTGCCAATGGTTAGTGATTTTGTATGATTTTAAGAATAAAATAATTATTATTTCATCCTTCTTGCGAACCCTCATCCTCACAATATTTACACAAAATTGTATTACTTGGTTTTGTGACAATGTGAAATTCTCGTTTTGTTAATGTTTGATTTGACAGTGAACTTCAACCAGAAGTGGCAAAGTCTCTTTTTTTAAGAAGAAGAATGGGTCTGATGTGGAACATCACGTGATCAAACTGGAGAACAGGTTGGGGGACGCCCTGTGTGTGCAGTAATCACTACAAGAACTACATGATGGAGTTAACTGCTGTGATGAGATAAAGTTAGTAGCTTGCACAGCATTTTCCCTCCTATTCTATTTATTAAGCTTCTTATTGTTAGCTAACTACAAATAAACACGTTAGTTTTGACTTTTTGGTGGTTACGCAGCCTTGTAGTCGCATTTGTTGGCCTTTGAAGCAAAGGTTCGTATCTCCCAAAATGTTGGGTCACTATGAATAAATATTGCCATTTGTGCAGGTGGGGTCTCATGGTGAGAGTCCTCTAGCCCCCTCCCTGTAGTCATGAGTGGCTCCAAGCCGGACATCCTGTGGTCTCCCCACCACCCGGACCGCTATGTCATCTGTGACTCGGAGCTGGGCCTGTACCGCATCGGTCCGGCGGGGGCTGCCGAGCTCAAGGGCGGCACCGTGCCCCTCTCGGGAGAGACGGCCGCCACCTTGCTGGCCATCAATTCGGACACTCCCTACATGAAGTGCGTGGCCTGGTACCCCAAGCAGGAGCCCGAGTGCCTTCTCGCCGTGGGCCAGGCCAATGGCAGGGTGGTGCTCACCAGCCTGGGTCAGAGCCACAACTCGGCTTGCAAGGAGCTGGTGGGCAAAGAGTTTGTGCCCAAGCATGCCCGCCAGTGCAACACGCTAGCCTGGAACCCGGTGGATAGCAACTTGCTGGCGGCCGGCTTGGATAAACACCGGGCCGACTTCTCGGTGCTCATCTGGGACATCAGCAGCAAGTTCTCCCCGGAGGCCAGCGTCTCCGCCGAGAAGATCCGCCTGTCATCCTCCGACTTGGACCCGAGCTCGGTAGTAACCAAGCCGCTGTATGACCTGGGCCAGAACGACGCTTGTTTGTCCCTCTGCTGGCTCCTCCGGGACCCCAAGCTCCTCTTGGCCGGCATGCACCGCAACCTGGCTGTCTTCGATTTGAGGAACACCAGTCAGAAGACTTTTGTCAACACCAAAGCCATCCAGGGGGTCACGGTGGATCCCCATTTTCCCGACCGCGTGGCCTCTTTCTTTGAGGGTCAGGTGGCCATCTGGGACCTGAGGAAGTTCGAGAAGCCCGTGCTCACCCTCACCGAGCAGCCGAAGCCTCTCACCAAGGTAGGGTCTTATGGATGCGCTAGTGAATTCCAGCAGGAGTGTTTTTGAACCATCAAAGTTATTGTCTTACGTAATGATTGACATCTCATTGTTTTGGTGGACCTGGTCAGGTGGCATGGTGCCCGACCCGCACGGGCCTGCTGGCCACGTTGACCCGCGACAGCAACATCATCCGTCTGTACGACATGCAGCACACGCCCACGCCCATCGGGGACGAGACCGAGCCCACCATCATCGAGCGCAGCGTGCAACCCTGCGACGGCCTCATCGGCACCTTCGCCTGGCACCCGTCCCGGCAGAACCGCATGGTGGTGGTGTCGGCCGCCAACCGCGTCATGACCGACTTCACCGTCTTTGAGCGCATCTCGCTGGCGTGGAGCTCCACCACCTCGCTCATGTGGGCTTGCGGACGCCACCTGTACGAGTGCGCCGAGGACGGGCCGGAGGGCGCCCAGGGCCTCCTGGAGCAGGACATCGCCACCAAGATGAGGCAGAGGGCTCAGTCCAGGTACGGACACGACACCGTCCAGGTGTGGAGGAACCACCTACTTGCTGGGGGCAACGATTCCCAGCTCAAGTCCCTCTGGTTTGACCTCTTCTATATCCTTTGGCTATAAAAAGTGTACACACCCTTGTTCTAATGATTTTTTTATTATTATTCATCCATTGCTATAACAAGTATTTGGAAAAGTTTTTAAATTTTTACCCAAACGAAATGATTTCCTATGTAAAGCTCACATATGAAGCAGTGTGCCGAGGACGCCGAGCTGAAGCTGCAGGCGAACAAACAGGCCGTCGTCTACTCGGGTATCAAGAATATTGTCAAGACCAGCTCAGGTAAGACACCTGTCCTCTGAATCTGAGTAAAAAAAATTTTTATTAGGGTAGATAAGGCAAGTCTGAGTTGTTCCCTTCATTGTTCAATACTGAGGTCTTTTACATGTTGCGCCCTCTAGCGTTCAGACTGACACATCACATAATTAAAATGTGTTGGCTTATAGGCTTTAAGCTTTAAGCGTGTCAAGACTTCATTCTTAATTTCTCGGCACCATCAGGCACCACAGAGAGCCGCAAGTGCTGGAGCGGTTCGGAGCGTCAGACAGAGGCCACGCGTTTCCACAGCGAGGAGCGCGGCCTGGCCCTGCGCCTTTGCGGCTGGATGGGCCGAGCGTCCGACGCGGACGTGGAGCCCTTCCTGCGTTCGCTGGAGCAGGAACGCGAGTGGGAGCGAGCCGCTGCCGTGGCCCTTTTCAACCTGGACATCCGCAGAGCTATACAGATCCTCAACAGGGGAGCCATGGCTGAGAAGGGTGAGGGAATCCTTATCTGCACTATTCCTCTTATACACCCGCAATAGTATGTCAGAAAAGTCAGGTAGGAAAAAGCCAAAAAGTGCAAGTCATAGGAAATGCGAGAAAAGCATTTCAAAGTTAGAGCTCACTAGATTGTGTCCCGAATGAAATGGCCAGTCAGCCATTGTAAGCACTGGTTTATTATGTTGCCTGTCATTGTGGTTGCATTTGAAAGCAGCGTCTATAAATAAGTGCTCCTTGTGAAGCAATTGTATTGCAATATCCTGCTGTTTTAAAAGGAAATTAGGTAAGTGCCCCCCACCCCAAACCCCAACCCACTCCTTCCATGTCAATGCAGGAATGTGAAAGAGATTGGCTGAGGATGTGAGACCACAAATAACCCCAAAATGTTGAAAATCCAATGAAATGAAGCGCCCGAGGAATGTGTCAAACGTAGCAACACAACAACACTCCGGGAAAAGAAAAAAAAAAAAGTCCATTCGCCGTTGCTGCTCTTGACTCACAAACATTTGGCCCATGTAGGTCAGCTGTTTTTCTGCTGCGTGCGCTGATGAGGCTTTCCTGAAAGTGGCTAGCGGCCTGCTTCATTAGATAAGACTTGTTAACAGTCTCTCTTTAAAAACAACCATCGCTGGAATCTCTTGTCGCAGCACTACACGAGTGTCTCTAGCACTCACCAATAAGTCAAGAATCCATCTTTGAGAAAACATAACAAAGCCTGGTGTGATTTTATTTATTTTTTTCTGTCCCAGGTGACCTGAACCTGAACGTGGTGGCCATGGCGTTGTCGGGCTACACGGACGAGAAGGCCTCGCTTTGGCGGGAAATGTGCAGCTCGCTCAGGTTGCAGCTCAACAACCCCTACCTCTGCGTCATGTTCGCCTTCCTCACCAGCGAGCCGGGAGCCTACGACGGCGTGCTGGTAGAAAAGTTGAACAACAACTTGTAATGTTATTTGAAGTTGTAGGGGAAAGAATCTCTTTGTGTAATTTGTTGCACCGCACCAATAAGCGTATCGGGTTCCAATTAACGTCCGCGAGCCTGCAAGGGTTTCGGCAACAGCTGCTGTTGAGCTGTTTTGACCGCTTCAAACAAGATTAGGCAAGCAAAGAACATCAAGTTTGAAATTTTGTTTATTACTCTTTGGCCGACAAGTTTATTGGGGCCCCTGGTAAACTTTCAACATGTAGGGCTGAACAAAAGTGCAACAAAGCTGCTGCTTCAGTCAGTACTTGCTTGAAATTCCTGCTTCTGATTTAATTTTGGGGTACGCTTATTTTTTTTCTTCCCCACACGTTTTACTCCATTGTCTAGATATGCAATATGAAGAATGCAGTGTCATATGTAGGACACAGCCAGTACTATAATTAACAGGAGAAAAGATAGCATGCTAAGTAAGCTATGCTAACCTCTAGCTAGCTAGTTGATGTCAGTTATCTTTTTTTTCTGGCGGCGTGTGTTTCTTTTGGCTGATACACATAATGTTCCTGAAAGTGGTTTCTGCATGTAGTCCACCTCGCCAGAAATTCTCCTTTCATGTTGCTGCCTTGTCAGGAAACCCGCCATAGCCCAAAATAAATGGATGGTTTTTTTTTTTTCCTTCCCCCACTTTAAGTACGAAAGCAGCGTGGCGGTGCGTGACCGAGTCGCCTTTGCCTCCATGTTCCTCAACGACACTCAGGTAACATTCCGCAACACTAATGTCCACGTTACGTTACATCAAGTTTGAATTTGAGTTTTTGGGGCAGCTTCCCCGCTACGTGGACAAACTGACCAACGAGATGAAGGAGGCGGGCAACCTGGAGGGCATCTTGCTGACGGGCTTGACCAAGGATGGCGTGGACCTGATGGAGAGCTATGTGGACCGGACCGGAGATGTCCAGACGGCCAGCTTCTGCATGCTCAAGGTACAAGTCCAATCGTGTTACCACTCTTTTGATGGCTTTTAAGGTATACAGGCAAGTCGGAATTTTTTTTTCCCAGTGACATTCCAACGCTTTCGAAAAGGGACAAGTTCAGGCACGTGACACTCACTCAAATGTCTACATTAATTATTTTTGCATCAAAGCGTGAGTCATAAGATTTTTTTGACAGCAAGAGAGATGCTAAGGAATACTTTAAAAAGCGTCAGCGAATAAGTTGAAATGTATTTAAAGCATGTGGGACAGGAGGAAGTTCAAATATTTATTTAACGTGGTCTGAAGATATTTTTCTATCGCGGCTAGGACTGGAATGCAATAAACCCTGAAAGTAATTAAAAGTTGACTCCGTTTGTTTGTCACGATAATTCTTTTTGGTAGTTAAAAGTGATTATTTCCACATCTGGTGATTTCGTTTTTGATTGTGTTGTCAGTGCAAGACAATCACGCAAACATGCACGCATTCCACCCGTGGACGTTTTGTTCAAGTCCACAATGTGTGTTAGGATGGAAAAAGGATGGGGCACGGCTGTGGAGTGGGATTTTATTTTTCGGTCATTGATATTAGGAAAATAATGATTTGCCTGCAGCATCACTTAATGACCTGAATATCCCCCTTCAAGGGTTCTCCCGGTGAAGTTCTGAAGGACCCCAGAGTCCAGTGCTGGATCGAGAACTATCGCAACCTGCTGGACGCGTGGCGCTTCTGGCACAAGCGGGCCGAATTTGACATCCATCGAGGAAAATTGGACCCCACCTCCAAACCTCTAGCCCAGGTAACGTTGCTTTAATATCCTTTTTTGCAACAGAAACAAAATGGCTTTTATGGGAAACGGCAATGTTGTGCAGCGGTTGGGCTTATTGCCGCTAATCTCTTCCTTATCTGTCATTGGAGCGGAAACCCCCGCCAGCTGGCCGCCGCGTCGCTCCTTTTCCACCTTTGCCCCTTATCGCGACGACCTTTGCCTCCCTCCGCAGGTGTTTGTCAGCTGCAACTTCTGCGGCAAGTCCATCTCGTACAGCTGCGCCGCCATGCCCCACCAGGGCCGCGGCTTCAGCCAGTACGGCGTGAGCGGCTCGCCCACCAAGTCCAAAGTGACCAGCTGCCCGGGGTGCCGCAAGCCGCTGCCACGCTGCGCCCTGTGCCTCATGAACATGGGCACGCCCGTGTCTAGCTGCGCCGGTGACAACCACGGCGGCCCGTTTCAGCCATTGCGGCCGTGTGGTCATTATTGACTCTGGCTTTGTTTTTCTGGCAGGAACCGGGAAGTCCGACGACAAGGTCGACCTGACAAGGGACAACAAACTGGCTCAGTTCAACAACTGGTTCACCTGGTGTCACAACTGTCGACACGGCGGCCACGCTGGACACATGCTCAGCTGGTTCAGGTAATCTTCCTTACATTTTTTTCTTCATTTGAGTTGGGAAAGGCGATTTTAAATGTTTTTTTGTGTTCACCTGTCGCAGGGACCACACAGAGTGCCCCGTGTCGGCGTGCACGTGTAAATGCATGCAGCTAGACACGACGGGCAATTTGGAGCCCTCGGACAGCAGCTGAAAGACAAAAGCGGCCTGTCGGAGCCGCACGTCCTCCAACAAGAAGGGAAACTCAGTGATTTATTTCGCTGGGGTCGTCAACCTCTCAGGACAATCAACAAGGAGGCTCTCTCTCTCGCAGTCTAACCTGAATCTGAAGAACCTCATAAAAAAAATGTGATTCTAGGTGCCAAACGTTTTTTTTTTTTTTAACTAAACAGTGGAAGCAAATTTTGCCACAAGGCAGTTTTACCTCTCAGCAGTTGAAAGCCTTTGTGAAATGAAATGTGACCCCCCCCCCGACCCCATTCTTCCATTAAACATCGTAATTGATCGCAATAAGACTACATCACGCTATGGAAATGTTTTGTTTTGAGATAAAAACACTATTTGCTTGGGAAAGCCTCTTTTTTTTTTAGCCTTAATGCTGCTATTCATATTAATACATACGCTACTCTGTTACCTGGCAAATCAGCTTAAGTATGCAACTTTTTTTTTTTTCCCTCTCCCCCGAAAGTCTTCCTAAATATAAGCATTGTTGGCAAAGAAGGGTTGCACCCTAGGTGAAGCACATTTTTATGACTTGATTTGGCATTTTCAACGTTTTCAAGGGAGGTTTGCGAAACGAGAGGTGGTTGGGGCGGGTGGTGGGGGGGTCGCATTGAGCGACCCACTCCAGGCCCTGGGCTCCATGAAAAGAATCTCCTCGGAAAACAGCAGCTGCTCTGCACTCAGACAAGAAGATTGCACCCCCTCCCTCTTACTTCCCCCCCCCCCCCGCCTCTTAATACAGAAGCTCAGCTGCCCATTGAGTGAAAAACACAATCCTGCAACCTCTCTTTCTTTCACACTCCCTCCGATGCCCACATTGCCCCCCGAAACTATGCATCATCAATCCGAGGACGGGCGCCGTCTGCTCTGGCATTGTAGCCAGTTTTTTTTTTTCTTCCCCTCTGCAACCAACTTCAAGCAGGCCAGAACTGGATAAATCACTTTAGTCATGGACATGGGGGTTTCATATCCCCACGTGGCCTTGGCTGAGCGTTTTGGGCAGGAAAGCCTGACAAATTGGCTCTTAAGAACAGCAATTTGAATGTCACAGTCTTTTAAAAATATATATTTTAAATTTCCGAGTTTTGTTTCTAAGCAAAGTACTGTGAAACATATGAAAAGGCAAATGAGCAACATGAATGGGCAGGAAAAATAATGATAACAAAAGTGGACTATTATAGCAATTGAAATAAGTGTAAAAGAGATTTTTGTTCAGTTTGAACTATTATTTTTCATGTACAGTAGATGCAACTTGACCACTAAAAGTTGCACGACCTTACAGTAATAAAACATTTTGCCACTAAAATGAATTTCTAAATCGCAAAGATGGTCTCACGTATCGCCATGTTTTTCCACAACAATTAAATCGTTTTTAAAACAATGAATTTACTTAAAGACTAGATGAAATATTTTGCCATTAAAACATATTTTTGTCACATTTTGTGCTAGTATCTGGTTGGGTGGGTATTTTGGCAGAAACATGCTATATTTGCCTCATATTTTGTCACAAGAGTGATGCATTTGGCCAGGAACTAAAATGCAGCAGTTGACCACAGAGTTGTATTTTGCCACAGAAATGTTACTCTTTTCCCCGATATTTTGTCACTTGTCCCTAGACGTTGAAATCTTTATTATGTGCTTCAAAATAAAGTATTTGATCACATTCAAGTTGTGTTTTGTCCCATACCTGGCACAAAAGTGATGAATGTAGCCTGAGAATTGTTATTTGAACTATAGGACAATATTTGGGTGAACATTGTGAACAAATTTAAAAAATAGTTCTTCATTTTCCAACAACTGAACAACTTCTCCCATAATTACACATGTTGAGCCCAGCTTCTGACGCCATTGGCTACAAGTGCGACCGATAGATAAGCTTGGACCAATCGGCGGCGTTACTGTAAATCACTGTTGTCCAATCACAAGCCGGCAAGCGGCCTCTTGTGCCCGCCCCATTAGAAGTCAGCTAGTAGTCAAGCCGAAACAAGTCATTTAGAAGAGTGGTCGAGATGGACAACACTCATATTTAGTGGCCTAAGCTAAGCTTTAAACAAGTTATAAATATAACTTTAAGTTATTTATGTTACCATTAAGTTGCGAGTTTGCGTTTGTACCGAACTTAAAGGTAAGTTTCACATTAGAATACGTCTCTTCGTTGTTGTTTTTCTTCGAGCGCAAGAGCTGAGTACGCACTCACGCAATAAAAGAGGAAGCTAACGTGTTGTGCTAACTCTTCCTCTACTCCAGCAGCTGCTGCTGGTGGCCACACTTTTTCTCTCCCCGCTTTCGCTCCTAAAAGTCGGCCACTTTGGGTAAGGATGTCAGTCCCCGGAAACTCGCTCCAGCAGCCCCGGGTGAGGCGCAGTAACGCGGGTTCCCCGGGCTCGTTTGGCAACGGTGGATGTCGCCTGCACCCGCTCCGCGCCACCGTGCCCTACCAGCTGCTGCGCGGCGGACAGGGCAGCCCGACACGGGCGCCACACAGCGTCCACGGCGGGGCCACCGCGGGGAGCCGAGGCTCCAGCCCCCCCTCCAGTCCGACTCTCCTCCTCCCAGGAAGTAAGCAGGGGTTGTCGCCCGAAAACAAGGACGCCTCCTGCGCTCCGGACTCGCCTGTTTCCAGAGGTAAACAAACGCGAAAAAGTATGCCATGCCACGTTGTAAGTCCTCATGTTTAGCCACACAGTTAATACAGAAAAAATGAGAAATTTCAAATATATACTTTTTTTGTGTGTGGGTTAAAAATCATCAACAAGCACGAAAGTGGAATTTATAACTGTAGAAACTGGAAAATTGAAACATTTGGAGTTCAACCACACTCCAGGGGTAAAACTGCTTAAAATTCGGAGTCTAACCATCATCACAGAAGACTAACATGTAATTCAAACCACAGACTCAAAAGTCGAACGATTCAAAGTTCAAATATTTCTTAAAGTAAACATTGTGTTCAAATTCTTATCACCCTAAATTGAACAACAGCAAATCAAAAAGTTCAAACAGAATTTCTGGCTAAATTGTGCTTTAAAATTTGGAGTCCTAACCATGATCACCAAAAACAAAAGTGTAATTATAACTGCAGCAGAGGCGTGGTGGCCATCTGTACTTTAGTGAAATTCCTGAATGGCCAGTACATTTAAGAGTCTTATTCAATGCCTGTGACAGTGTAGTGGTTCACATAGATGACTCCATCCCTTCAAAGCTTGGCTTGTGTTTTCACCGCAGAATTTGTAGCCGCAATACTATTAGCAGTGTGACACCAATTTCTGCTATTGGCAGTGTATGTGGTTCACATCATTGACTCAATCACCACATAATTCTTGGTTCGACTTTTGTTCCCACCATGGGATTTGTAGGACGAATACTGTTGGCAGTACAACACACAGACAACTGTGTAAGGTTGTTGGCAGTGTAGCGCTTCACACAGCTGACTCTTTTTTTTTTTTTCCAAAACGAAATTTGTTGGCGAAATGCCGCCAACGGTGCATTCATCTGTTAGGGCCGTTGGCAGCCGAGTGGTTCACGTTTAGTACTCAACGGCTCAGTCGCAGTGTGACAGCCATGATGTAAAATATTGGTCGCACGGCGTATAGTGGTTAACACGGGAAATCGAGTTTCGACTCTGCCTACGAGTCAAGCCTCGCTAAAGAATATTTACGCCGTACTCCTCCGACCCGGATGCCCACCTACCTTGATCAGTGTAGCGTGCGCGGCAGGAAATGAGAAGAAGTACTTGTCTTCTTCTTCCACAACAGGGCGGCCATTTCCCGGCACGACCGCATGCTGTGCATACTTTGGTCTTCAGAGAGCGGCGACCTCTCACCTCCCGCCCGGCGTACCGTATCGGCGCCACCTTACTGTCAAAACACACCCTTGGGACTGATCATGTAGTCCTCGCAACTGCTAGCATTGGCTTAGCTTGTAGCTGATGAGTCTTCGCCCTGGATTGTGCATTGTGAGCCTTCAGTCTCCTAAATTGTGCGTTTTTTTCCCCCCAGTGCCCCATTGCAACAAAGTGAAAACCCAACAGCGGCAAACCGAGGAGGTACTTTCTGCGTCACGCGGTGGAAAGGGGGCACAAGTGTCATGTTCCGCATGTTGCCGGCATGATATCACTCGCCCGCCACTTTTTTTTTTCTCCCCGCAACAAAGAGCATCAACAAAGTGGCAGCTGTGCTGAAAGGCTCCCATTTTATTGTGGCCCGGCTCAAAAGTGCAGACTCGGACCGAATGTGAAAAGCGGTGTTGAAACGCTCGTGGGGTTTTTATTAATCACCGTCGTTGGCACATCTTTGTTTTTTCTTGCAGCGACTCGTCAGCGCTTGCTTGTTTTGTTGGAGTCGAAGTGGTGCAACGATGCTAACAAAGCTAACAATGCTCGCGGGAGACACAGCCAACATTAACAACAGACTTGTGTTTTTTTTTGCACGTTGCACAGTTTTGCCTTTTGAAAAGTGACTTACGTTATTCTAGAAATGGTCCCAACCATACACAAATATGGCATATTAATATTAGTGGCCTTTCATTTCATTGGGCAGAGATGACTCGAGATGCGAGTGCTTTGAGTTACGAGTGTTGTTTCGGAACAAATGGAACTCTTATCTCAAGGCGCCAATTGGACGTGTGCGCAATCTCCCGCGAGTCTGCGTGAAAGCTTTCTCCACTGCGCTTTTACTGATTGGCACCACATTTATTTTCACCTTTTGCCCTCTGTTCAATCAACCCTGGAAATGCGGGCACTATTCATTCCCCATGTCCACTAACGGGGAAAGTTTTTATTACATCTCCAGTCTGAAAATAATCACTCTTCATCCCCTCCCCAAAAAATCGGGACGCTTTGATCGTCTTGGCCAGGCTCGTCGAGGGGAGATTATTCTGGTCTGGCAAGTGCGGAGGCGGTGGAAAATAACCACAATCCCCCTGCTCCGAGAGGCCTGGCCGGGCCCTGTATCAATATTGATGGAAATGTAGCCCGCCGTCTTTGTTCGGGGAATTGTACTGTAGCCCAGTGAGCTTACATAGGCCATACCTTCGGCTGGATGGCCCTCTATGTTCTACCAACAACGGCCGCTTGTGTATAGGAGACAGAAAAGGGGGGCGGGGGGGTTACATATACCAGTGTGTTTGTGTATTAATGTATGTACAGAGCAGGGACAGAATGTACTGCATTTTTTTAGCGCTCATCATATTCACTGCGGCTCTTGAAAGGGCCCAACCTGGCAACCCTAATGCACTTCTTGTTGCTAATGTCTTTGTGTGTGCATAAACTATTAATGTGCAGTGTGTGTGCGAGCGATTATGACTCTTATGGCAATATGTCAAATCATTTAAAAAAAAAAAGAAAAAGTAGACGGTACTACAAAATTTGGAAAATATGAACAGAAATATCCAATATTAAAACTTACAATATTTATAAATACTTATAATAAGTTACAAGTATTTGATGAAAAATCACAATTAAAAAATGCATATCAACCACACATCTCTTCTTTTCTGCAAATTTCTCACAGAAAGGTCCAAGTTGCAGATGCGGAGCTCCAGCGCCATCCGCCGGACGTCTTCCCTGGACGCCATCACCGGGCCCTACCTCACCGGACAGTGGCCCCGAGATGCTCACGGGCCTTACCCCTACTGCATGAAAGACAAATCCACTCAGGTAACACACAAGCGGTACAAAAACGCTACAAGTGAAACCGGTTCACACCTGATATCCAGCGAGGCTAACTTCCTTTATCGTGTCAACAACCCAAAAAGTTTTTTCTGCCCTTGGGTCTCCAAGGGGGATTATTCCGACAACGCCGAGCAAAGCGCCCGCCGGTCCACACGTTTAACAATCCTTGAGCAAATAAGTGTAAGAACTTTCCCCTCAACCGCTTCCTGCTAACCCTGCACAAAAGGGCCTCGGCCCTTTTTTCTTTTTCCGAGCCCCGCCGGTGGTTTGCACCTGTCCCCCCTGAGTGAGGACAAATCCCCCCCCTCTGCTCACCACCTGGCCCTCGTGGCCCCGTAGAACGCCTTCCTTTTGTGTCACAGAGGGCCCATAGACATGCTAATTGCCCGGGGGGGCCTAACACACACTCTTTATGAACATAAGGAACCGCCGCACAAAGGCCGACTCATCAAACGGCTTTTTTTTTCTCTCTCCTTCTTCCTCCCTTCAATTAAAACGCTGCACTCGGCTGTGATTGTGGATCTACACTCCGCCACTAAGCCCGGTTGAGGAAATCACAGGTTAAAGAGATCCAAGTGGAATACCAAAACAATCTCCCAGCACATTCCTCAAATATGAAAAGCCTCGGACGCGTGGACACGAGTACAACCTATGTACCCTCGAAACAAAAAGGGAAATAAACGCCGCAGTAAAATCCATTTACAGCCATTATGTAATGGCTGCTATGAAACACAATCACGTCTGATAAAACACATTCATGCTTACGATGGAAAACCTGTTAGAACAGGTTGACACCGCATAATAAAATGTCTTGAAACATGTTCACTCCTGATTTAAAGCCTGTTTACATGTAATATGAATCATTTACTCCCAATATAAAACATTATTTTTTGTCTTTTAGACAGCAAATCAGTGTCATATGCTTACCAGACTAAAAGTGAACACCTCGAGAAACACTTTTTGGTCTCATTGTTTACACGGAACGTGTCGACTTATTCCGGATGTGGTTTGAAAGTAGACCACCCACACGCAAACCAAACGGGCCTCGTTTTTTGACCCATATTTTACGGTGGGCATGCTCGCTGATTTTTAGACTCGAGCAGCAAACAAGCCGGCCTCCTCCTCCGACCAACTTTAGTGGCGTGCGTGTCTCGGCGTGCAATCTAAACAATCGAAATTCCATTGGAAAGCGGCGGCGGTGCTGATTTCCTGCTTTGGATTCTTGAGGATGTCGCCTGCGTGCCGCTCTCTGGGTGGGATCGCTGTCGGGAAGTTTTTATCTGCCCGCTGGCTCGCTATCTGGCGCCGAGGATCACACAACTCTCAAAATTGTGTTGACCATCTGTAGCAAACGTTTACGTGACGCAAAAGGCTTGCGAGGCATCCGTGTATCCACTTGCATATCTGAGAGCACAAAACAGGAAATGGAGGAATTATGCAAATGTATGCAAAAAGCAGCAGCGGCGGCTACTTGTCCCTCGTGATGCTCGTCAATCAAACCCTTCACACTTTTTATGTTTCCGTGTTTGACCTGCAACATTTTCTGAAGCGTGTACAAGCCTCTTGTTGTTCGGGTAGTCGACCTCACTGAATTCTTAAGAAGAAGTGTCTTGATTTAGTTCTTTATTTCTCCACATTTGTAAAAATATATATATTTTTTTTACATCTTTGTTTTTGTAATCTTGAAGAAAAATAGCTGTGTTGCAAACATATTAAAATGAGAATGTGCGTTTCAGACTCCGGGCATGTGGATGGACGAGGGAGCCGACCAAGGGAGTCCTCACCAGAGATCGGCCTCCTGGGGCAGCGCGGACCACCTCAAGGAGGTAGACGCACAAATGAAAGTGGCAGCTGGAGCGACACGTGTTTTTGTCATTTCTCTGGAAGTTTCCCTCCACACGTGTCGTCGCCTCCACATAGCTTTTTCCGTCTCCTCTGAATTGCACATCCTTCCATCCCGAGCTGCAAGCGGCCCTCCGATTTTGACGTCCCCTCCAATGCGCGCTGCATGCAAAATGCGCCGCTCGCTGCATGTGTGGGAGTGTGCAGAGAGAGGCGTCTTTGTGGTGGCAAGCGGTGAAGACCACACCTTTTGTCTGCATAGCACAAGTGCGTCTCTCAGGCCCATAAAGGGCATCCTGTTTTCGTCTGATACGGAGGACCCCCCCACCACCACCCCGCTCACTGAACTCAGTTCATCATCAGACGTGCTTTGTAAACGGCTGGCTGACCGCATCGCGCTCTGCGTCCTTGCTGATTCTTTATGGGTTCGAATCGTGTTGAATTGGCAAGAGGTGCAGTTTAGTGATGTTCTCATGCCCCAAAAAATGTGCGTCATTGCGTCATCATATGAGATCATAATGACAGAATAGCGCCTTTGATTTGATACTCAACATTGTTTGCTATAAGTAAATTATTGACAGGGCGATTGTGGGAACTGAAAATCTGATGTAGACCTTTGAGCTTTTATTTTCCATCATACTAATAATGGTGAACTCAAGCGGTTCTGTGCTCATTTAAAAGGACATAAGTGTCCTTTGGGGTCTTTATGTCATCACGAGCTCATTATTGACAACACGGCCCACATCATTAACTTTCATTTGCTTTGTCGCCATTTGTTGATTGAATGTGTACCGCCACCTTCTTCTTCCAGCAGATCGCCAAGCTCAGGCTGCAGCTTCAGCGTAGCAAACAAGGAAGTCGGCAGAGCAAAGAGCGAGACGCCACGTCCGGGACGCCGCACGGCCAACATGCAGCCACTGCCTGTCCCTCACAGGTGACTTCACCACTAGCTTCCTAGGTTACGATAAAGTTGTTGTTTGAGCTCTCGCTTCATTTTCATGGTTTTCTTTTTGTAGATGTTTCCTCTTCAGCATAAGGGATCTTCTTGTTCTTTGTCCACCAAGTCTCTGATCTGCAGAGTGCCGAGCAGCGTGGAGGCCATCAACCACGAGCTGGAAAACGTCTTCATCAGACATGATTGGGAGCACGCCATTCAGGTAATACTCCTGATGAGCAGTTCAGATTCTTTATTGTCTTGTGTTTTATTACATACGTTGTTGTGATTGTTTCCGCTTCACAACAGGCCACGGACGCCGCCGATGGCCGTCGGGCTCCTTTCCCACTGCAGCGCTACAGCAACATTGGGGAAACCCGTGACACGGACACGCAGGCCCCCTCTAGTGGAGAGTCCAGTCCATCTCCCCGACCTCGCAGCCCCCTCAGCCCGCACCACCTGCACTCCCCGGACGGAAGCCCCTCGTCCTCCGCGGATGATGTAGACAAAGGTTAACGAAGCCACACAAAAATGATTGCTTACAAATGCACCATACTTTATTGTATTGTCTTTAATTGTGTTTGTAGAGGGCACGTGCGGCTCTCCGCTACCCAAGTTCGCCACATCTCCCAAACCCAACAACAGCTACATGTTCAAGCGGGAGCCACCGGAAGGCTGCGAGAGGGTCAAAGTCTTTGACGAGATACTGTAAGTTGCTCGGATCACGTAGTACATTACTGTGCAAAAAAGATTTAATCACCACTTGTGTCCATGCAAGGTGTGGCCAATCGAAAGGATTCCCGCTCTTCTCCTGTCCCGACAAAAACAAGGTGAACTTCATCCCTCAGGGTTCAGCTTTCTGCCCCGTCAAGCTGCTCTGCTCGTCCCTCTTCTCGCCCGTGTCCTGCGCCAGTGCCAGTGCCAGCGCCGACCCAACCGGTCCCCAAAGCAATGATGGCCAGTCTCGGGAGACGCGCCATTCGCCCGACAGCCAAGAAGCAGAGGCGGTCGTCAGCGGTTTATTGTCAGGAATATAAAAGACGCTGCCTCATGACGAGCGTGATAAAACCAAAAGTTTTGCACTCCGTTAATTCCAAATCATGCTCATGTCCACACACTCACAAATTTTTTTTTTTTAAGTTTTTTTTTTCCCAATTGCGCTAATAAAACTAGAATCTCATAAAAGAAGCTAATACAACAAACGGTGAACATTGTTAGCTTTAATTAAGTCCATTACCGGTTCTCTTTCAATCACTTTATTGCTACTTCATAGATTTCATCTCTGGAAAGAAGCACTTCAGACTATCAGAACACAAGGCGTCGGAAATGTACGAAGATGTTTGTGCTTATGTGGACATGTCCTTGTCCTTATTCTTCTACTTTGTTTATTTTCTCCACTGCTAATGGAACTTGAGTATTCTTCTACTTTGTTTATTTTCTCCACTGTTAATGGAACTTGAGTCTGAACTGCTGGTTTTCATGGCAGCAAACATTTCAGACAAAACTTTGGGCTGGCCAATCAGCTTTTTAGTCGACAAGGACACTGCCGCTCTTGTTCTTTGTGATGGGACACCATCCACAGACATCAACACTGCACATGATATCAGTGATATCACTGATTCATTCTTTTCGTTTCATTAATATGAAACATGATATCAACATGAATGAAACGTGCAAGGAACATCTCGACAGACCCTTCTCACCCAGGTTGCAGTCTGTTTGAACTTCTGGACGGCGTTACAGAGCGCTGTACGCCAAAACCAGCGGACATAGAAACAGCTTCTTCGCCCAGGCTGTCGCTTTGATGAACTCACACCACTCTTAGAGTGTCAGAGACATTGCTGTGCAATAACATCCTGCTCTCGACGCTTCATCTTTGAACTGTCTGTATTATTTGTACTATGTGTCCTCTCTGCATCCATTGCAGCCTGGTCATCCTGGAAGAGGGATCCTCCCATCTGTGGTCTCTTCTCAAGGTTTCTCATTTCCCCTAGTAGGAATTTTGAGTTCTTGCCCTCCTGGGAGTTTAAGATCAGGGTATGTTTGAGAATAATTGTCAATTTTTGTCCTGAATGAACTTGTTAGCTACCTAAATGTTGTACAGAGAACGAGATGTACCGGAGTCAAACTCCTTGTTTGGCATGCTCAAACTTGGCAATAAAAATCTATTTGATTTGAAAGTGAAAAATGCCATTGATGTCTTTGTTGGCTTGTAGTTGATGGTGTTATTATACCCAATGTGTTTGAGTAAAAGGTTGAAAGGAAAAAAAACCTTTGTTTTGCAGTTGTTTTCAGGTTAGCTACCTAAATGTTGTAAAGAGAACGTGATGTACTGGAGTCAAATTCCTTGTTTGGCATGCTCAAACTTGGCAAATAAAAATTTATTTGATTTGAAAGTGAAAAATGCCACACCCACCCTCAGCACCACTTTCTGATTGGCTGTTTGAGCCGTGACGTCACTTGGACACTCCATTAGGTACACTGCCATTTTTAGGTGTACCTAATAACAGGCCACTTCATTAGGGAAACATCATGGCCAAAGCTTAACTGAAAGTGAAAAGTGCCACACCCGCCCTCACCCCCACCTCCTGATTGGCAGGTTGATCTGTGACGTCACACGGACACTCCATTAGGTACACCGCCATTTTCAAGTGTACCTAATAACAAGCCACTTTATTAGGGAAATATCATGGTCAAAGGTCGCAGGTGTCAAGCTCTAGTCCTCGGGGCCGCGTTCCAACATGTTTTCCAAGTTACCCTCGTTAAGTGCACCTGCGTGAAAAGTTTTAGCCACTTTCACGTTCTGCAGGAGCTAAAACTTTTCACGCAGGTGCACTTAACGAGGAAATCACACGGACACTCCATTAGGTACACCGCCATTTTCAAGTGTACCTAATAACAGGCCACTTTATTAGGGAAATATCATGGTCAAAGGTCGCAGGTGTCAAGCTCTAGTCCTCGGGGCCGCGTTCCAACATGTTTTCCAAGTGACCCTCGTTAAGTGCACCTGCGTGAAAAGTTTTAGCCACTTTCACGTTCTGCAAGAGCTAAAACTTTTCACGCAGGTGCACTTAACGAGGGAAGCACGCGGACACTCCATTAGGTACACCGCCATTTTCAAGTGTACCTAATAACAGGCCACTTTATTAGGGAAATATCATGGTCAAAGGTCGCAGGTGTCAAGCTCTCGTCCTCGGGGCCGCGTTCCAACATGTTTTCCAAGTGACCCTCGTTAAGTGCACCTGCGTGAAAAGTTTTAGCCACTTTCACATTCTGCAGGAGCTAAAACTTTTCACGCAGGTGCACTTAACGAGGGAAGCACACGGACACTCCATTAGGTACACCGCCATTTTCACGTGTACCTAATAACAGGCCACTTTATTAGGGAAATATCATGGTCTAAGGTCACAGGTGTCAAGCTCTAGTCCTCGGGGCCGCGTTCCAACATGTTTTCCAAGTGACCCTCGTTAAGTGCACCTGCGTGAAAAGTTTTAGCCACTTTCACGTTCTGCAGGAGCTAAAACTTTTCACGCAGGTGCACTTAACGAGGGAAGCACACGGACACTCCATTAGGTACACCGCCATTTTCACGTGTACCTAATAACAGGCCACTTTATTAGGGAAATATCATGGTCAAAGGTCGGAGGTGTCAAGCTCTAGTCCTCGGGGCCGCGTTCCAACATGTTTTCCAAGTTACCCTCGTTAAGCGCACCTGCGTGAAAAGTTTTAGCCACTTTCACGTTCTGCAGGAGCTAAAACTTTTCTCGCAGGTGCACTTAACGAGGGAATCACACGGACACTCCATTAGGTACACCGCCATTTTCAAGTGTACCTAATAACAGGCCACTTTATTAGGGAAATATCATGGTCAAAGGTCGCAGGTGTCAAGCTCTAGTCCTCGGGGCCGCGTTCCAACATGTTTTCCAAGTTACCCTCGTTAAGTGCACCTGCGTGAAAAGTTTTAGCCACTTTCACGTTCTGCAGGAGCTAAAACTTTTCACGCAGGTGCACTTAACGAGGGAAGCACACGGACACTCCATTAGGTACACCGCCATTTTCACGTGTACCTAATAACAGGCCACTTTATTAGGGAAATATCATGGTCAAAGGTCGGAGGTGTCAAGCTCTAGTCCTCGGGGCCGCGTTCCAACATGTTTTCCAAGTTACCCTCGTTAAGCGCACCTGCGTGAAAAGTTTTAGCCACTTTCACGTTCTGCAGGAGCTAAAACTTTTCTCGCAGGTGCACTTAACGAGGGAATCACACGGACACTCCATTAGGTACACCGCCATTTTCAAGTGTACCTAATAACAGGCCACTTTATTAGGGAAATATCATGGTCAAAGGTCGCAGGTGTCAAGCTCTAGTCCTCGGGGCCGCGTTCCAACATGTTTTCCAAGTTACCCTCGTTAAGTGCACCTGCGTGAAAAGTTTTAGCCACTTTCACGTTCTGCAAGAGCTAAAACTTTTCACGCAGGTGCACTTAACGAGGGAATCACACGGACACTCCATTAGGTACACCGCCATTTTCAAGTGTACCTAATAACAGGCCACTTTATTAGGGAAATATCATGGTCAAAGGTCGCAGGTGTCAAGCTCTAGTCCTCGGGGCCGCGTTCCAACATGTTTTCCAAGTGACCCTCGTTAAGCGCACCTGCGTGAAAAGTTTTAGCTCCTGCGGAACGTGAAAGGGGCTAAAACTTTTCACGCAGGTGTGTTTAACGAGGGTAACTTGGAAAACATATTGGAACGTGGCCCCTCGAGGACTGGAGGTCGACACCCCTGGTGTAAGTGAAAAGTACCACACCCGCCCTCACCCCCACTTTCTGATTGGCTGGTTGATCTGTGACGTCACTTGGACACTCCATTAGGTACACCGCCATTTTCAAGTGTACCTAATAACAGACCACTTTATTAGGGAAAAATCATGGCCAAAGCTTAACTGAAAGTGAAAAGTGCCACACCCGCCCTCACCCCCACTTTCTGATTGGCTGTTTTTATCTGTGACATCACACGGACACTCCTTTAGGTACGCCGCCATTTTCAGGTGTAACTAATAACAGGCCACTTCATTAGGGAAAAATCATGGCCAAAGCTAAACTGAAAGTGAAAAGTGCCACACCCGCCCTCACCCCCACCTCCTGATTGGCTGGTTGATCTGTGACGTCACACGGACACTCCATTAGGTACACCACCATTTTCAGGTGTACATAATAACTTTATGCATTTTTTAAACGTGTCAAGAATGTGTATTTGACTATTTGCTCTTTATTTTGGGGGACACTAACACATATTACACAACGTAAAATACATATACATATTGTCATATAAAGTATTTAACCAAATGTCAGATTTTTGTTTTCATGCCCAAAAAAATAAAAACAAGGAAGAAAACACCAGACAAGTTTTAACAGGTTTTAATGTTTATTAAAATAATAAAAAAAAGTAAATTTCAAACCAGCAATCTAATGTGAAATTGCAGTAGATATATTGGATAACAATATTTAGGCGTATATATGCATACACGTTATTTTAAGTGTAAGAAGCATAATCTCCTCGTTGTTGCATAACGGCGCATCCCTTCATGCAATAAAGTTAGCCGTTAGCTTGGAGAAAACGTGCATCCTTGGTAAATCGTGAATCTACATTCTGGTTTACATAGTTCACGCCAGGAGGGAGACGCAACACGTTCACTGACTGATCCGTTGATGCACGGGAAGGAAGGCTCTTGACCCATGACTCGTTCGTGAACGGGAAGTTACGTCATTTTCTTCTTCGTTTTGTTTTACGGTGAGGTGGCACCAGCTTCAATGCGCATTACTGACACCTACTGGTTGAAGTCATATGAACTGAAAAAACCTACCTAACACGAGCACACACAGCACAGACAGAGATAAAAAAGGGCAGTGGGACACCATGGAAAAATATTGAACAGATATTATAATAATATATTATAATATTGATAATATAGAACTTTTTTTTTCTTTTCTGTAATGTTAATATGGGGGGGCGCAAAATGTTTTCTTCTCCCTAAGGGGGTCATCACAGAAAATAATTGAGAAGCACTGCCCTAAAGAGTCTTATTTACCCAAACAAAACGTGTGACATTAGACAGAAAATGTAAATGTATTGTCATGATATGTCTTATTTCCAACACGCCAGGGTCGACAGAGCGCGTGGTCGTCTTTGGCTTGGCTAAAATAATAATACGTCCACTTAAATCCAGTCTGAAGCTCATTCCGTTTGCATTTCTCACTCTTAACAGGAAGCACAAATGACATCCCTTGAATGTTTGCTATGGCTTGGTAGGAGGCTGGCCAGTTAGCGTGGATGGCCACGTACCTAGCTAAGCATTGTGAAGTTGTTGCTCAGCGTGACTTTTTCCGATTGTGTCCGGGTTGGCCAGGGGATCCAAGTCTGCAAACAGATTGAACCATGCCGACAGGTCCTTGGATGGACCGGAAGAGCTCCCTGCTATGGAGACGGGAGACGGTTAAAGCCTGCTCTTAAAAATCAGAAGAAGATCTTAATATTGTACCTTTAAATCCACTGGCATCTTGGGGGCGCTCAATTCCCATGGCGACAGGTTGCGAGGTGGTCCCGCCTCTCTCTGAAGCTACCAAACAATCGGGGCATTCATCTTCCGGTGAACACTTTCTTTCCCCGGGTTGTGCATACCTGCGAGTTGAGCAGCTTGGTTCAAGTTTTGGTCCAGAAGCTGAGACGGTAGAAAGAGTGAGCGTGGTTCTGCAGCCGCGGCGATTCCGTCCTGGGTGTCTCCAAACACCGGACTCCACTGTCGGGACAAGGGGGCGGGGTCGTGAAGCGTCAAGCCTCCCAGGATCTCCTCCAGCAAGGCCGAGCCGTCCTTGTCCTCTTCTGCAAGCTCCCAGGATGATTCACACGTTTCTCCTTAAACATCCAAAGTAGGGTGTTGGTAACGTCATAGTTGATGGACTTTATCCTACTTTCGTATCATATATGTATGTAGAAATCATTTCTTACTGAGTGATTTTATTCACATTTTTTTCTTAACTATAATTGAGAACATTTTTACCTTCTTTTGTTGTACTGCTTCTGCCGTCATCCCCCAATGAGACAAGTCTACAAAACAAAAATACGCACACACCAAAAGTTTGGTTTTATTATTATTATTATTTTTTTAAATCAAGTTCAGTTTATTTAGCTACATACTCTTCCTGAGCAGCATTGTCTTCATCTTTTTTCTGTACTCTACTTTTCTTCCTCTTCTTCTTCTTTTCCCTTGATGGCTCCTGTCATCAGATTCAACATGAAATATTATTGTGAAATACGAAATGGCGCTATTGGCATGATGTGGACCTCGTGGTGCAGGCAGCCCCTGAAGTTCTCGTGAATTGCGGCCATGGTGTGGGAGGTCTTCTCCCAGAAGTGCAGCAGAGTGGTCTGGAGAGACACCAGAAAGCATGTGGGTCACAACCCATAACCCATCATTTTAACCCACGACGAGTCCTACCTGGTAGGTGGCCAGCACGTGGGACAGCAGGTTGCAGCGACTGGCTCCCAGCAGGTCCACCTTCTGGCACACGTCCGTCTTCAGCTGATCGAAGCTACGCTTAGTGCAGCGGACCTCCGCCTGAACCTGACACATATTAAATGTGATGACACAAGACAGTTGTGTGTTATTTAGCAGGCATCACATTTTTTTGTTGTTGGGAAAGGCTGCCCTCTTGTGTACATTTTGTAAATTATCCTGTCACAAAAATCCGCAATATGGGTTACCTTGCGAAACCTGTCCATCTGCTTGCGCGTGTCTGGGTCCAGCTCGGCGGAGACGTCCTTCATCCACAGTAGAGCGCCTCTGTACTCGGTGCGGCTCTGCTCCATGCGCTTGGCCGTCAACCACGTGTCCGAGATGGCCCGGAAGCGAAACGTCTCCACCTCCTGGTACAGCCGGCACAGGGGCTTCCTCAGCGCCGTTCTGCGGCAGGACGTTACCGTGAGCGTTAGCATAGCGGTTGCAGTCATCGGTGCGGGTGCCGGTGTGAAGCCCACCTCTGTTGGGAGGAGAAGCAGAGCGCTTTGCCCGTGGCCTGCATGATCTTTCCCGCACGGCTTTTGTCCTGAGAGCCCTGAGAGCGCAGAAAGCGACCCAGCTCGTTCTCCTCCTGGGAAAGAACTGAAAGCAAGTGAAACTTGGATGATGTGTTCGGAGTTACAAGTCAAATTAAACGGGCGACACGTACAGCAGATCCTCCTCTGGTACTGTTCGATCACCTTCAGCAGCTCCATGCACGTCCTCTGGATGGAGTGAAACACCTGACATCCAAAACAACCACAAGGATGAAAATAAAGCAGCTTTCAGTCACAAACCCTAACCCTAATTTGAAACCGACCTCCAGCTTGGCATCCAGTTCTGCGTCTGAGGCCACCACGTGTTGGTCCTCTTTTGTGCCGCTCACCCTGATGAGCGTCTGCTTGGTTTTCCAGTAACGCTGTTGGAAACGGCTCACCGCAGAACGCGAGTCCTGGCCCAGGAGCTCGGGGTCGCCCGAGGAACAGCTATTCAGACATAACACACACATGACGTCAGGAATGGATTAACGGGTCACCTATTACTCCGACAAAGAGATGTGCTTTACTCACAAGTTCCTGCTTTCCATTTTTTAGGATAATCTGTGGGGAGAGGGAATCATTTTGTTATTAAGTTAATATAAAACTCTTAACCCATGGTTGAAACCCAAAACAAGGCTTTAAAATGGGACCCCAGCTTCCAACCCTCCTTTGAAACATTAATCTTGGCTTCACACAGTGAACCTGGAGAAGGACAAAAGTCGAGCTGCTTAAAGTCTAGTTTACTGTCAGTAAAGGTTTGAAAATACTGTAATTGTGTGTATCTTTCTGAAGGCATTAAAAATAGACTTTTCGAAACAAACTATTGAAATAAATGAACTTTCCATCGATATTCAATGTAGTCTCACGCACCTGCATCGACTTGGAGCTGTCATATATGTCGTCCAGGGGGAATCTTGGTGTAAAACCTCACGAAACTACTCAAATTCAAAGTCGACGCGGCTTGCTAGCTTATGGAAAACCGTTTGTTAAAACTATCAAACTAATTATCACTAAAAGACTTGTGACTGCACTGCACCGACGAAATATTACGGCTCTTCCTCAGCATGTGAACACTAATTTAAAACAAAAATCAATGAATGAAAACCTTAAATATTATTCTGCTAAAACTTTACATTATAAACCAAGTAAATTTGGTTGTTACGAATTTAAAAGTGCTAATGACGTTCGGGCAGGTAAGGAGGAAATGAAATACATTGAGCTCTTCTTCGACGCTTGTACTTCACCTCTTGACGTGCTATCGGTGCTCGAGCGCCACCTAGGTATTCCGGAGGACCATCGAACAACTATTTTCTATCTAGCTGGAATAGAAATGTACATCCCACTTAGAAACACAGCTGTTTGATTATCGGTTAGCTACACAAGGAGTATTATTTTATAAAACTGATGTCAGACTATTTCTGATTGTGTTTGCCGCAGCGCGCTCGCCATGACTCCTTATCGATCGTGCACGCGCCTCAGCAGGGAAATGACAACACGCCACAAATATGCCAAAATACATCCCCAATACACGCACCTCACCGTGTTTTCCTTAAATTGTCACGATCATCTGTCAGGGTTGCGTTCTCCTCCTCCTCCTCATCTTCAATACCGCATCATCTCCGATGACGTCACCCAATGTTACCTCGTTCCCTCATCTCCTCTCTGATTGGCCACTCCAACCAACCCAGTGTTTGTATCGTGCAAACAAGCTCAAAAATAGTCACAATAAACTAATTGTGTGTTTTTGTCGGAAAACTGGTTTGACGGAGCGTGCCTGATCTGTCAAAAGATTGAATAAATAAGTGTTGCAGGTGCGCCTATTGAAGTTGCAAGTGTTTATTTACACAAAATAAAAAGAGTTGTTAGCAGATGAATCTTAATATAAACAAAAGTGAGTTTATCATTTTATCTGCGTGTCTGATATCACCACATAAGGTGATAATTGGTAGAACACAGAGCAGAAAATATTTTCAAGCAGTATTTTACTGGCCAGTTATTCTCCAAGGTGCAGTTCCTCACTCCTCCAAAGGGTGGTGCTAGAACACAAGCAAGCGCCTCCACTTTAATAGCCTATCGCTTCACCCCCTTCCCTCCCTGGAACTCCCCTTACCCCCCCTTGTGGGGGCCCCGAGCTTTATTCCATCCCATCGTAGTGCAGCTGATCTAATAGCGTGTAAGTTTTGTTGTCACCTGAAGGCACTTCGTTGTCACGCCCTAAATGGATGTACCTGTTTGGAGAGTTCACACAATTTTACACCTCAGCACACCGCCGAATTACACGTGTGTGTGCGTGTGTGTTTTCCAAATTGATTATGTCGGCGAGTGCATGAAGCCCCTTGATCCGCGGGCCCCCTCCGGGTCACCCTTTGCCGTTAGCGTGTCGTAAATTGGCGAGCCGATTTGCATCTCGGCCTTAAATAAGAACCCTGAACCCTTCGCCTCATTTTTGATGGACTCAATCTTCGAGAGTCTACGCCAAGGACATCAGATGTCCTTCACCCCCCCCACCCCCGTCTTGAGGTCCATCTCGATGCTATCGGCGGACGTTGGATTTCTTAAATAAGACGGCGAGACAAGCCCCCTGGACAAGCTTCCCGTCCGCCGCTTAATCGCGTTAACGATATGGATCGGGCATGTGTGTGTCACTACTGCTTTGTTCTGATGAGTGCGCTTCTTGTTCGGGCTCTTTCAGTGAATTTTCCCCACCGTGTGATCGATAAAGTCTTCTTGTAGGGATTTCACTCCCATCCATGTTAGAGCCTAAAAGCTAGCATGGCTTCTTTTTGATTTAGCGGGCACCCTTAATGCCCGGAATGTCCGATTCATTTCCATCACAGGTCACGTTGTGGTTGTGGCCTGTAAGTGGAAATGAGTTTGACATTTTTACTTAAAATACACATGCCTGAAGGCCTAAAAGTAAGTGTTTTGCTGGTGTGGAGCCAACTTCTGTGGTTGCCGCTTCTCCACGCCGTCATGCCTGATGACTCTGTTAGGATCCGACTGTGTCAAGTAATTTGCCGCTCCTACAAGGCATGTATCTGACAGACACAAGCACTGCTTGCTGGGTCCACTAGAAAAGATTACAGAAACTGCAAGAAGAACCTGCGGCCATTTTGTGAACTGCAGACACACTTTCGAGGATATGATGCAGGCCATGCCCGACCTTTCAAGACCTGATGTCCTCTGCCATGGTTAGCTTTAGCGAGTTATGGGTTAGCCTTCAGAGTTAAGATGGAGAGTGAAAAACTTGGGGAAATTTTCAATGGGGAGTAGCAACAAGTTGAGCTAAATTCATTCCCACCGCACAGTTTTCATATCTCCGCACAATATCATGTGAACGATTGCTCGATTTCCAAAAGTACTTGTTGGGTCACTCTTATCTGAAACTACCAATCTATTTGTTTTCAAATGTAGGGTGTAAGAGTATTACGTGAAATACAGAGAAATAAATAAAGTAGAGACACCTGAAAAAATCCCCCCCACACGACTCGGCCTCTTTTTCCCTTCTATCGCCAGTAAACCCAGCGGAACACATTTAGATCCCGTGCAACTCTTGGGTGCCCACTCATCACTCTGCTCTGCGTTTGAAGATTACGCCGCTCAGAGACATCCTCGCTGGGCAGCCGGGCGGCTTAGAGGGCCGCAATCCGTAATCCCTTACCCTTCACGGGGAATTCTCCACGCGCTGAAATACGGCGGCCTCTCACGGTTCACGGGAACTATCGCCGCCTCGGGCCGAGATAGATGGACGACGCGTCGCGATGAATGCGGGAGGAAAGTGGAGGCCGTTAAATTTGAAAGTAACTTTAACACGGCTCAGCAATCCTGTTGGCGAGCAGCCGGTGATGTGAGGGCCTCCCTGACACGCCGACACCGCCGACGTTTAGGATGATGGACCGGAGAAAAGGATGTACTCTTGTCCTTAAAAATACCAAAATTATTTCTCCCCCAAGCATTCTTGCTACTTACGAAAAGTTGGACATTCTCAGCACGTTTTAACAATGATTAGCAAAAAAAAAAGAAAGTAACCTTTCACTAAACCACTGGCCAATCACAGCACAGTTTATAGTACACTTTATAGGCAGTTGTAAATATGTTTAGGCAGGAATCATCCATTACTTGCAAATTTTCACCGTTGAGGTCAAGGCTCGGTCTTTGTCCCGCGACGAGCGAGGGATCACCGTACAGTAAAGTTGAAACAATTAAAGTCGGCGTGGCCTTTGATAAATAAGGTGTGTAGGACTGAAGGTGATCTGAGCTGACAGAGATGGACGACTACAGGCACGCTGACAACTGAGAGAAGGATGATGCCATTTTTGTGTCTTTTTTTTTTTTGGTTGTTGTAAAAAATGCATGGAGGAGCGACCTTGAGCGAGGCTGGCTCGGGCCGACGCCAGCGTGATGACACGCGCTCTGTCCGCGATGCCACCACGCATGCCAAATAGCCAGCGGCTAGCTTAAGTACTGCTGGATGAAGGGCCAAAATGCTTACTGGTCAAGGACATCCACGTGGTAGAGCGACACGCATGTATGGACTGGCTAAGAAAAGTTTCTTCCAAAACATTCCACAACTTAATCAAGCATACTGCCACTGTTTGCTGGAAAATAAGATTAAAGATCATCTTTTGTAAAATAGCTCAAATCCCCCATAATCCTCATAGGCAACATTAGTAGCAATCACTATGGTTAAAAAGTGACATACATGTGATGACTGCTAAATATGACAAATATATAAATCAAAATACTAAGTATTTCTTTTTTTTTTTTAAATGGAGAGTGCAATCTGTTTTGAGGCCAGCTTTGCTAACATACACAAGACTTTCTCGTGATTACACACACGCATGCACACATATTACAGAGATGGCTGTGCTGTGTCAGCTGCGATGGGGATTAGCGTTAGCTTAGCGTCGACAGCACACAAATAGCCGTCGGGCGGACAAGTCGACAGCCCGCGTATCAAAATGCTTCAGAGCGCCATGTTTGAAATGTCATTTCTACAAAATTATTTACACTTTTAAGCCTTACGGTGCTATGCTAATGCTGCTAGTGATTAAAATTTAGCTTTGGCTACCGTTGTTATGCCCCAATGGAAACTCATTATATACATTGTTCGACGATGTTGAATTTTTAAGCTGTTTTTTTTCCCAGGACCCATTCCTATAAGTGAACAAGAACTTGGACATTTTTAATCTGAGTAGCCATTTTGGCTTATCTAATGTGTGCAGACAGAAAATGAGGGTCCCATTTATAATGATGATTAATATAACACGACACTTGATTTAGTTTGAGAACATCTTTCTGATGTATGTTTTTAATTGAATCTGCCAATGCTTGATAAAGCATTTTTTTCCTAACCCACAATATTATGCTATTTGTTTTTGTAAGTGACATTTAAAAGTTTTGCCAAGCTTCCGGCCTACCTTCCGCTCTTCTGGCCTTATTAGCTCAACAGTAATCATCTCGTTAACTGATAATGAAAATTCACGTCAGCCCTCATTGCGATTCAAAGACATATTGTTTTGAACAAACACACAAAACTCATTATTGGCGCGACTGTTTTATGATGATGTCGAATACAACAACAACACGGGAAAAAGATGATGAACAAGTGGACAAGGTGTAAAAGAACATTTGTCCATTCAACTACTTTTTGGGGTGTTAGAGCAGTTTAAAAAAAAAAAAAATTAAAAATAACAAATATTATAAACAATAAGAACCTTATACACAATTTTATTGAAGAATAAATATAAATATTTTTTGTTTTTTTGCGCGTCAGATAAAAACAGGCACTGAGCCTTCCTACTGCAAGATAAATAAACGTGTAAAGTGTAGTTGTGTATGTTTACGAAGAGACTTGTTTTCTCAGCAGAACCTGCCGCGCTCTAATGACATTGGAGTGTGTTTTCCCACTTTAATAAGATGTTTCATTTGTGTGTGTGTGTGTGTGTGTCGTTTTAATCTCGCAGCGGGAATGCCCCCAAAAGCAATTAAGATGACAAAGGTTAATGAATTCTGCACTTTTACCTGATATGAGTGGAGCACGACGATTAGTACAATTAATTAAAAAACACCATTGGCAGTCCTGTGTCCCGTGACAGGACAGTTTATTAAGTACCCGAGAGCAGTATGAAAAATATTGGGCTTAACAAAAAAACAAAGTCACAAATGAAAAGGTCTATCACTATTTAGCGGTATTAACAATTTTCTTTTAAGTTGATATGCTCAATATCTTTAATTACAGTATGTCATATACTTTTTAAAACAAATTATGAACAAATTAAGTTTAGGGATGCACCATAACGATTGTTTTGATAATTGACTAGTCTAACGATTCTTTTGACAATTAATTGATAAATCGGATGAATCTTTATTATTGTCACTTTTTTATTGTTTGGTTTTATTTGAGCTAATGCTAACTTCCGAGGCAAAGGTTGTTCGCTAGCTCGGAGGTCACCGTGAAGAAGATTCACGTGATTGCGATGCCAAGCAACCCCTGACACCTTCGCAGAGGAACTTTTTCTAATCCTGCTAAATGTCAAGGCACAGCCCAGCGCACCCACCTTCCCCACGCATGCCTCTGCCAAAAGGCCGGTACTAAGTCATCTGTTTACTCCTGCAGCTGCCGCCTCTCACCCACAACACTCTCATGATGCTCTCTTGCACTTCCACACCTTCCGCCTACGCTACATTAATCAGGTAGCGAGAGAGGACCTCAGAACACTGAACAGGATTTCGACTTACAGTCTTGCTATGAAGTCAGAAGGCTCCACAAAGTTGCACCATGACTCAATGGTGATGCGTAAAAAAGTCTCAAGAAGCCACATCTGAAAAGATAGAAAACAAAAAGTCAGCCATTTTGATTTAAAGCCGCCATTTTAGGGTCAACCCAGGGGCCTTTTACTGCCACTCCTCTTAGAAATGTTATTCCATTGCTACCAAACGTAAAGCATGTACACAAGAAGCTAAACTGTTTTGTCATCGAGCGTGGGTATAACATGACGACAAAGTTTGTCGAATCTGTAATTGGATTAAGCATTGAAGTGAACTTCAAAACATAGCATGAAAATAAATAACAACACCGATGATTGACGTGTGCAATCAAAGCATGAAGTCAAAGTTATGCTAATTGATTTTAGCGAAGGGAAAAAGAACCCCAACAATAAAAAAAAAGAAAAAATGCCTTACAGTCAACACTCATTAACATCAAATCTTTTTTAAGCAGTAGACTCAGGGCAAAGTGGTAATTCATTTTACCACTGTGACCTTTTTCTTCCCGTCATTTGCGTGAGTTTGTCATCATAAAGTTTGAAAAGTTTTCAGAATTGAAAAGTGCAAAAAAAAAAAAAAAAGTCAAATGTAGTGCAGCGAGGTGATAATTGTCTCCCAAAGGTCCGGTCTGTCAGCGAGGTGCTTTGTCTTATTTATTGTGCTAGTCATCGTCTTGTGTGGACCATTTGGACCTTTTCATCACTCCCAAGCAGGAAATATGTTTAGTAGGAAATATTACAAAAGGTTTACAACTTGACTATTCTACAACAAAATATATGCTAAAACTTTAACCACAAAAATGCTCTTGTTGTTTGACTTTTTTCTGTCTATTTATGCCTTTGAGCTATGACTGTATGACGGCTGGCATTCCAAATAAGTCAATAAAATAATATGGCTAAACAATAAAGTAGGACAGTGTGAATAAAAAGTCTCAAAAACCTCTGCAAATGAAACTTTGCATATAATTTAGTAACGCAACGAGCCACATGCGGATTCCATATTGGCGTTAACGAGGCTCTGCTGAGAAGACGGAAAGCGGCGAAAATAAAAGTCGGCGGACATTCGTCATCCCGTCGCCATCGCTGAGGGAAAAAAATTGCAAGCAATTTATGAGCGGGCCGCTTCAAGCTTTGTTCCTCGGTGTCGTAAATTTTTTCTTTGTGTCCTTCAGGACCTGCTCGGTGTCACACGAGTGGAAATGGCGAGAAGCGGCCATGTTCGTTTTGGAGTTCTCAGTCCGCGCAACATCAGCAAGCTCATTTCATTCCAAGTCTTTGCGTGGAGCCAAGTATTAAAGTAATAACCAAGATTTAACAGCCATTATGCTTAATAGGCAGTCAATTGCATGCTGACTGTTTAAGAGCTGTCATCAGCGCCCCCTGCTGGTTCTTCATAATGCTCACACATTACACCGGTTCCAAGTACTTGCACATACAAATGTTTTAGTAAAACATTTTTCTTCAACAGCATAAAATCAATAACTTTATCAATAAAAGTTTTTTTCAAGGGCTTATTTTAAACTAAAAATGTCCACCAAAAAAAAAATAAAGATAGAATAATAAAATAGAAAAAAAGGAAGAATTCTTCCACATATAAATATTTGAGTCTTACCTTTGATGTGTAGCACTTTGTAGTCCATAGTTCCAGCCCATTTTCTGCTTTAGCTTGAATCCTTTATGCAAAGGTAAACACACAAAAAGGAGCGGGAAATGCAAAAGAATACGCACCCGGAGCCGAGAGGGTGTCTTCTTGCTTGGATTTTCTTTTTCTCCTGCGCTCTTCCATCGCAGAAGTGTCAGATTCCAGAGGGTTGACTGTGGATTTACAATTTTAGGAGAAATACGGCAGAAAATGTTTCTGTATATTTTATTCATTCACTGGATGTGATTGGTCACAGCCCCACAGGTTCGGGGCTCTTTTAAACACATGACGCACAATAAACACACTTTTATATGTGACACCTTGCAACACAGAATAATTACAGTAAAGCCCTGAAAATCTGTGAAAAAATTGATGTGCTCCCCCCAAATGGCAATAGTGAGAATAATAATAGCTTGAAGCAAGCACGCTTGACCTCTTATTTGTGTTGTGATCAATGTAGTAGTATACAATAATCTCCCCTTTTTTTTTACAGCAGTGTGAAAGAATACTTGACGTTTTTTTTTTTTTAACGGTCTCCTTATAGTGCAGACTCTCAATCATCATGAGCGTAACTCCCGTGATGAACAGTAGAAATCAAAATCAGGCCCCGCCGACTGATTGTTGGAGTCTGATTGGCGTCTGTGATTGAGGCGGAAAAAGCCACAGATGAGAAATAAAAACAAAAGATAAAACGCTGGCTGAGTGGCGTCTGTGTATTTACATGATTCACTTTGAGGGAGATGTCCAAGCTTCCCTGAACGCCCCGTCGCCGGCCTCCAGGCTGGGGGGGGGGGGGACCAGGATGAGTCCGCTTGCCTCCTCCTCGGTGGCAGTCAACCGGTGGGCGTGTAGGGCGTGTCGCTGTGGTAGTTGTAGTCGGGACACACCTTCTGCACCAGCTTGTAGTCGGTGCTGTGAAAGGTGATGAAGATACAGATGACTTTGAAAGGTTTGGAGCACAGCCAGGAGACGTGACTCTGGGTCTGGTCCTGAGGGCAACTCTGCGACGGGTCGTGGGCACACAGCGAGTTTCGGGTGCCGCGTTCCACCTTCTCGTATTCCACGCGGCAGTTGAACAGCTTGTTCTCCTTGCTCTCCACCGCCGTCTGTTGCTGGACGCGCAGCTCCTGCTGCTGGTGGTGCTGGACGTGGAACTCCACCGCCTTGCTGGGCGGGACCAGCCCTACCGACACGTTGCCCTGCCCGGTGGAGTTGTGTCGGAAGTAGACGCTGAAGGTTCCTGGACAGGATATGCACTCTCAGAAGATAAAACGTGAGAACCCGCGGCCGGTTTACCGAGCTACAGTACCGTTGCCGTGGTCCACGATCTTGCCGGTGATGAGCAGGTTGAGCTTGACCGTCTTGATGTTGGAGTGGAAGTCGCCCCAGCCGAACATCTTCTTGAACTTGCCTGTCTTCACGATGGGCCTCCTCTTGGCCCGGGAGCGTCCTCCCGAGGCCGAAGAAGCCGAGTAGTTGGAGAGCCAGGTCCACTGCTTGGAATCCGAATCCAAATCCTCCTCCATGTGGAAGTCCAGGTCCACCGGGGTAAAGTTGTCCTTGCCGTCCAACGTGCGGGCCATAAAGCGGCTGACTGACAGAGTCTGAGCTGCCTTGCTACTAGCGGACCAGTAGGACTTCATTTTGGACTTTTGGCCGTTTGCTGATCTCGAGTCCGCTCCGAGCACCTGGAGGACAAAGAGGAACGTCACTTTCCAAGTTTGTCACCAACATTGGAGTGAAGTAAAAAAATTCCCACAGTATTTGATACCATGAATGCAACATGGTTAGTGGTGCTAAAATCGAGAGTAGCGGCAGGAAAAAACATGGCAGTTGTATGTTTGCGATCACGCGGCAGTTCCGTGTTGGGCGCGAGTGTGACAGCAGCTTGACTTTGGAGCTTCCTCTGTCAGCGTGTGTTGGCGCCGTCCATCATCACCCGTTCCAGAAAGCGCTGATGTTCGCCACAGACGCTTACGGAGCGCCAAACGTCTTTGGCGTGTCGTCTAAATCAAGACGGAGAGTCATCTCGCCTCCTCCTCTCTCGCCCCGTCCAACGTGCTTTCCGATGATGGATGAGTCATCTCCAACAATCCCGCAGATGACAGCGCCAACTGCGCGACGAGACCCTCGCCGTTCCGTGACAGCAGATCCATCTGAGCATAGCCTTCGTCGTTTTTTCCGTATATTCTCCGGGCCGATCAATAGAATGAAAATAAGGTCTTCTTTTACACGGCTGAGGTGCATTGTGTGAGGCTGTGAATGATCTTCCCCGCGAAGGACGCGGCGGCTTTGTGCACTCGGACTTTTGGAGAAAGATGGCCTCCGGTTGTTTTTGAAGAGAACACCGTGATGGACGAGCCGATTGCCGTGGTAAAAACGTGCATAGATCTTTTTTTTTTTTTATAAAGAAAGTCGCCGCAGGACTTTTTAAGAGTAAAATATTTGAAGTGACAAGGTGAGATGAGGAATGGATTGGAATGTTTTGTGGCTCAGCGGCGCAGTTAAACGGCGTTAATGAAGCGCGGCTTTTGTCTAACACACGCCGGCCGCCATGATGTATTATCAGAAGACAAATTCGGCGGCGGGCGTTGGTCGCGGCTTCCCGCTCGGGATTTATGGTCGCCATTTCGCGTTGACGTAAAGCTCCTTAAGGATGGACAAGTTCAACGAAGTGGCGTCTCGCAAAGTGCCGAGCAAGCAGCTGGAAAGTGGACTCTCCTTCATTTTTATATTAAAGTGACGACTCGTGTTTTTTTTTTTTTATACACTCTGTGCCGCCTTACTAAGTAAATATGTTCATTTGTGCAAAAAACCAAAAAGGTGTAACCATCAATGCATGGCAGAATTTTTTTTTTAATTTATAGTGGCAATCTGTTGCTATACACTTTAATACTTTAAACAATATTTAATTTTTTTGCAATATTTTAATAATGTCCATTCCATTGCGAGGTTACGTCCTGTGCTCAATTTAATGCACGAATGTTTTCATAAAATTTATGAATTTAAGGTCTTTGCGTACCGATGACGTGAAATGCCGTCAACATTCATTGTCGTTAACTACGCTTTTTGCTGTCACAAATAGTGAGTCAATGGTTTGTAAAGCTTGCCAAATGTAAATACATCATTTTACCAACAAAACTGAGGCGTCACAAAAGCAAAAATGATTAAGATCAAAGTTACTGTGCTGTGTCAAAAAGCGTCTGATGCCCATGACCTTTGACCACTGCTAAAAAGTTGCACTTCAAATAGAGTTTGGTCTTACTTGCTATTCCGACTCATAAAAGTGATTCCGGAAGCCTCTCAGCTAAGTGGGTTAAGTCTCAACAGAGGCGCCGTCGTCACATGAAGGGATGTCAGGAAGCTGCTTTACACATGAACACACACACACACACTCACGCACGCACACTGACACACACGCACACAAGCAAGATGGCTGCCAAAAGGACTCCGAAGTTGTGCGCAAGAATGTGCCGGAAAAAATAGGGATGGGATTTCTCACGATAGGCTGTCACACCTGCGAGTTCTTCTTCTTGTGTGACTGGGCGACACGTAATTAGCTGGCGTGTAGAAGCACACCTGACAGGATTAGCCGTACAATTGCACGGTGGATTAGAGAACCAACTTGTAATCTCAACTGGGAGATTCAAACCTGTGTGTGTGTGTGTGTGTGTTTGTGCCTCAAGGTGATGTGTGGTGCTGTTTAAAGGTCAGCAGTCACACCGAGATGACTTTGCCAGGCCTGGGGAGGTATTGATTGCTTTCCTTTAATGACGCCGCAGTGGTTCCTCCTGGCCAGCGGGGGCAGTAAACAAAAGTGTACACAGTAGTTGATATATCGCAGATTTTCAAGAGATTGTGTCAATTTAAAAAAAAGTATTTTTTCCAATATTCTGGCAAGTCAAATTTGGTTGAGTGCCTTGCATGTACCATATTGTGCCACAACATGTCAGCCATAGGGGTGTAACGATTCATCGATACACATCGATTAATCGATATAATGCTCTACGATTTGTTGGCATCGATGCTAAACGTAAACATCGATCTATATCGCCCGTTTTTGACCTCGGACATTAGACACGACTTTATTTTGATATCCAGTTCATTGGTTGCTTGCTTCCTCTTTCCGGGAGCAGTGCGCGGCCTGTTGTGTTGTGAGCAGAGCAGGCACGTGAAAGGGGAGCCGACAACTACGCGGCTCCTGGGCTGGTGCTATGGCTAGTGTCCAAGAAGACGAGGAAATTCGCTCCCCTTTGGGCTTCAAGTCATTCGTTTGGAAGCACTTTGTAATTTCCTAAATAAAGAGTTTGCAGTATGTTGTTGATTTTGCGTATGAATTGTTATAAATCAGGATATTGTTCTATATCGATCGTAGAGCACTATATCGGGATGTATCGTGAATGAATCACAGCAGGCTTTAAGATATCGGCGAATATCGTATCGTGGTTCTTTGTATCGATATGATATCGTATCGTTACAAAACCCGCGATTTACACCCCTAGTTTGTAACCCTAACCTTGATTTAAAACCCTAGTCGGAAACCCTAACCCTAGCTTGAAACCCTAATTAGCAATGGCAAAACTCCTTGGAAACCCTGGTCGGAAACCCTAACCCTAGTTTTGAAAGCCTAGTTAGAAACCCTAATCTTAGAAACCCTAAAAGTAGTTTGAAACCCTCGTTGGAAACCCTAACAGCTTTAAAACCTAGTTTGTAACCCTAAGCTTGGTTTAAAACCCTAGTCGGAAACCCTACCCCTTGTTTGAAACTTTAATTAGCGATGGCAAAACTCCTTGGAAACCCTGGTCGGAAACCCTAACCCTAGTTTTGAAAGCCTAGTTAGAAACCCTGATCTTAGAAACCATAAAAGTAGTTGAAACCCTCGTTGGAAACCCTAACCTTAGCATTAAAACCTAGTTTGTAACCCTAACATTTGTTTAAAACCCTAGTCGGAAACCCTAACCCTAGTTTGAAACCCTAAATAGCAATGGTAAAACTACTTGGAAACCCTGGTCGGAAACCCTAACCCTCGTTTTGAAAGCCTAGTTAGAAATCCTAATCTTAGAAACCCTAAAAGTAGTTTGAAACCCTCGTTGGAAACCCTAACCCTAGCTTTAAAACCTAGTTTGAAACCCTAACCTTGGTTTAAAACCCTAGTCGGAAACCCTGAGCCTAGTTTGAAACCCTAATTAGCGATGGCAAAACTCCTTGGAAACCCTAGTCGGAAACCCTAACCCTAGTTTTGAAAGCCTAGTTAGAAACCCCAACCCTAACCCTAGTTTTGAAAGCCGAGTAAGTAACCCTAACCCTAACCCCTAACCCTAGTTTTGAAAGCCTAGTTAGAAACCCTAACCCCAACCCTAATCCTAACCCTAACTTTGGAAACCCTAGTCGAAAACCCTAACCCTAGTTTTGAAAGCCTAGTTAGAAACCCCAATCTTAGAAACCCTAAAAGTAGTTTGAAACCCTCGTTGGAAACCCTAACCCTAGCTTTAAAACCTAGTTTGAAACCCTAACTTTGGTTTAAAACCCTAGTCGGAAACCCTGAGCCTAGTTTGAAACCCTAATTAGCGATGGCAAAACTCCATGGAAACCCTAGTCGGAAACCCTAACCCTAGTTTTGAAAGCCTAGTTAGAAACCCTAACCCTAACCCTAGTTTTGAAAGCCGAGTAAGTAACCCTAACCCCAACCCCTAACCCTAGTTTTGAAAGCCTAGTTAGAAACCCTAACCCCAACCCTAATCCTAACCCTAATTTTGGAAACCCTAGTCGAAAACCCTAACCCTAGTTTTGAAAGCCTAGTTAGAAACCCTATCTTAGAAACCCTAAAAGTAGTTTGAAACCCTCGTTGGAAACCCTAACCCTAGCTTTAAAACCTAGTTTGAAACCCTAACTTTGGTTTAAAACCCTAGTCGGAAACCCTGAGCCTAGTTTGAAACCCTAATTAGCGATGGCAAAACTCCTTGGAAACCCTAGTCGGAAACCCTAACCCTAGTTTTGAAAGCCTAGTTAGAAACCCTAACCCTAACCCTAACTCTAGTTTTGAAAGCCGAGTAAGTAACCCTAACCCTAACCCCTAACCCTAGTTTTGAAAGCCTAGTTAGAAACCCTAACCCCAACCCTAATCCTAACCCTAACCCTAACTTTGGAAACCCTAGTCGAAAACCCTAACCCTAGTTTTGAAAGCCTAGTTAGAAACCCCAATCTTAGAAACCCTAAAAGTAGTTTGAAACCCTCGTTGGAAACCCTAACCCTAGCTTTAAAACCTAGTTTGAAACCCTAACTTTGGTTTAAAACCCTAGTCGGAAACCCTGAGCCTAGTTTGAAACCCTAATTAGCGATGGCAAAACTCCTTGGAAACCCTAGTCGGAAACCCTAACCCTAGTTTTGAAAGCCTAGTTAGAAACCCTAACCCTAACTCTAGTTTTGAAAGCCTAGTTAGTAACCCTAACCCTAACTCTAACCTTAACTCTAACTCTAACCCTAACCCTAACCCTAACCCTAACTCTAAGTCTAAGTCTAACCCTAGTTTTGAAAGCCTAGTTAGAAACCCTAACCCCAACCCTAATCCTAACCCTAACTTTGGAAACCCTAGTCGAAAACCCTAACCCTAGTTTTGAAAGCCTAGTTAGAAACCCTAACCCCAACCCTAATCCTAACCCTAATTTTGGAAACCCTAGTCGAAAACCCTAACCCTAGTTTTGAAAGCCTAGTTAGAAACCCCATCTTAGAAACCCTAAAAGTAGTTTGAAACCCTCGTTGGAAACCCTAACCCTAGCTTTAAAACCTAGTTTGAAACCCTAACTTTGGTTTAAAACCCTAGTCGGAAACCCTGAGCCTAGTTTGAAACCCTAATTAGCGATGGCAAAACTCCTTGGAAACCCTAACCCTAGTTTTGAAAGCCTAGTTAGAAACCCTAACCCTAACCCTAGTTTTGAAAGCCGAGTAAGTAACCCTAACCCTAACCCCTAACCCTAGTTTTGAAAGCCTAGTTAGAAACCCTAACCCCAACCCTAATCCTAACCCTAACTTTGGAAACCCTAGTCGAAAACCCTAACCCTAGTTTTGAAAGCCTAGTTAGAAACCCCAATCTTAGAAACCCTAAAAGTAGTTTGAAACCCTCGTTGGAAACCCTAACCCTAGCTTTAAAACCTAGTTTGAAACCCTAACTTTGGTTTAAAACCCTAGTCGGAAACCCTGAGCCTAGTTTGAAACCCTAATTAGCGATGGCAAAACTCCTTGGAAACCCTAGTCGGAAACCCTAACCCTAGTTTTGAAAGCCTAGTTAGAAACCCTAACCCTAACTCTAGTTTTGAAAGCCTAGTTAGTAACCCTAACCCTAACTCTAACCCTAACCTTAACTCTAACTCTAACCCTAACCCTAACTCTAAGTCTAAGTCTAACCCTAGTTTTGAAAGCCTAGTTAGAAACCCTAACCCCAACCCTAACCCTAACTTTGGAAACCCTAGTCGAAAACCCTAACCCTAGTTTTGAAAGCCTAGTTAGAAACCCTAACCCCAACCCTAATCCTAACCCTAATTTTGGAAACCCTAGTCGAAAACCCTAACCCTAGTTTTGAAAGCCTAGTTAGAAACCCTAATCTTAGAAACCCTAAAAGTAGTTTGAAAGCCTCGTTGGAAACCTTAAGCCTAGCTTTAAAACCTAGTTTGTAACCCTAACCTTGGTTTAAAACCCTAGTCGGAAACCCTAAACCTAGTTTGAAACCCTAATTAGCAATGGCAAAACTCCTTGGAAACCCTGGTCGGAAACCCTAACCCTAGTTTTGAAAGCCTAGTTAGAAACCCTATTCTTAGAAACCCTAAAAGTAGTTTGAAACTAGGGGTGTAACGATTCATCGATACACATCGATTAATCGATATAATGCTCTACGATTTGTTGGCATCGATGCTAAACGTAAACATCGATCTATATCGCCCGTTTTTGACCTCGGACATTAGCCGCGACTTTATTTTGAAATCCAGTTCATTGTTGCTTGCTTCCTCTTTCCGGGAGCAGTGCGCGGCGTGTTGTGTTGTGAGCAGAGCAGGCACGTGAAAGGGGAGCCGACAACTACGCGGCTCCTGGGCTGGTGCTATGGCTAGTGTCTGTCCAAGAAGACGAGGAAATTCGCTCCCCTTTGGGCTTCAAGACATTCGTTTGGAAGCACTTTGGATTCCAAAGAAAAGATGGCTCAACGGACAATTAAAATTATTGTAAATAAATAGTTCAGTAATGCACTTTAAAGTTAATGGTATTACAAAAAAAGAAAGAATATTCATTTTTCTTTACTTATATGAGAAAAAATATAGGAATTTGATAAAGTTCAGTGTTAAAATAAGCACTTTGTATACTACAATACTCTTGTAATTTCCTAAATAAAGAGTTTGCAGTACCTTGTTGATTTTGCGTATGAATTGTTATAAATCAGGATATTGTTCTATATCGATCGTAGAGCTCTATATCGTGAATGAATCACAGCAGGCTTTATGATATCGGCAAATATCGTATCGAGGGTCTTTGTATCGATATGATATCGTATCGTTACAAAACCCGCGATTTACACCCCTAGTCAGGCAGCACTGAGCACACTTTTAGCGAATTATAATCTTCTTCCGAAAAGGAAAATATTTTTTTTCATATTCACGTAACCTCCGTGAAAAATGCTGGTTCACTGTATCAGGATTTTAGTTTTCTAAAGTGGTGATAATTTTCAAAGAAAACATCACAGCACTTTTTACAATCAATAGATGCAAGCAAATATTAAAAATGAAGCAGGATTTCATGCCAAAAGTCACGAAGCTTCTTGTTAGCCCTTGTAAGTCACGAGGGGGTATACGTGAAGGCGAGAAAAAGTTGTTTTATCGGCCAAAAGCGACAAAGACGAGTGGCAGAAATAATATTGATGGTGACAGCGGGAAACATCATCAGTTATCCGCCAGGAGACTCGCAAACGATCATCTGTCACGCAAACGACCTCAAAGGAAAACACCGCGTGGCGAGCATTCTTGATGCTGATGCACAAAAAGGAGCATGTGATATCAAAACACAAATTTACGGGATTCAAAGTGTTCCATTTAACCGCTTCTGAAATGTCAATCGAGTGAAGGAATTTAATGAAGGAATTTCTTTTTCATTCTTCTTGTAAACCAACTCAGCAGATTTAGCATTTAAATATTTTAGAAAATTATTTTACCTGTGAACCAACTCAATCTTGTACTGTCGTTTTTTTTTTTAGATTTTAGACATTTTACAGACTTTATTCATCACGCTGACCTTATTTTTTGTATGATTTTTTTTTATTTTCGCTGATTAAACAAAGAGCGCGTCACATTGACCCATCAGTGAACATTACTTTAAACAACAAACGAGTCCAACGATGTTCATTAGTTTTATCGTAAACCATTCTGTGTTTAGCTTTGCTTTTGAGTCCTCTGTGTCTCTTTTTTAATTGCATTTCTCATCCGCTGTTAGAATAAAAAAATAAATAAAAAAAGTCAATGTCCCTTCCAATAAAAAGTGTCGTTATCGCTGCGATGGAACATTTTATTGCTCAAGGCTTGGACACTTCATTTGCATTTACATTTAACGCCGGCACCGTTTACCAGCAGAAAGTCTATTTAAGGCGGGGACTTTAATAATATTCCAGGTTTTTCCAGAAGTGTGGCGGCATCCCGGGCGGCTACGACAAGAGGAGATAACACACACGTGTACGCACAACACGCACTCAAGTCCTTGTAGCTTGTTGGACAAACTCAACGCTATCTCCACGCCGCCGAGCCGGGAGATAACACACGTACGCCGCCCGCCGCGCTTTCAAGATAAACAAGTGACGCCACGTTCTATACCGAGCTCCTCCACGCACACACCCGCGTCTTGAATGGAAGGCGCAAGATAGAGTGCGTGTGTCACTTTTCATTGGGCTGGATGCAGCAGTGCAAGTGTGTGCAATTTGCGGAGATAGCGGGCAAACTCAGCTGCTTGCTGCGATATTTACGACCATGTATCATACACAATACGACTCGACGTAAATAGTGTTTACATCACATGTGGCAAATGTTTGATTGGATTTAAGATTGGATGCTCAATGCGGAGGAGGCGTCATGAGGTTATTTCTGGAGTTGATTTACATATGGGAATTTAAATGACATACAGTGAGCCCTTTACAAACTGGCAGATATGGGAGGAGACGTTTTTTGGGGAGGAGAAGAGGTCGAGAAGGTCCCCCCTACGAAATGCCTTTATTGTGTGTTAGCATTAAGCTAGCAGACTTTCATGACACAAAATGATATGATTTGGTTGAACGTTTTAGTTTTCTCTCATTTGAGTACCACAAATATTTTTTTATGGGGTTCCATTTAACATTTTGATTTCCAACTAAGGTTTTAAGAGTTATACTTATTTTTTTCAGCGTGTTCCACTGAGGTTTTGGAAACTTCCATTAAGTGTTTGGATCTCCTAGCCAAGGTTTGAAGGATTTCTATTCAGGGTTTTGGTCCCCTTTAAGGTTTTAGGACTAAGACTAAGGGTTTCGGGGAGTTCACAAAAAATGTGGCTTACATAAAAGATTTTAGGTTCTAGAACCTCTTACAATGATTCAAAACTCCTACTTTGGACAATTCCAAACAGTTTTGACGTTTTGTTTCAGAAGCTTCGATTAAGGATTTCAGTCCTCCCACTAAGATTTAAGGAGTTCTCTGAAATATTGAGAGAGTTCCACTCAGTTTGGAGTGTTTGGGTGTAGCTGTTGTATCAAAGTGCTACCTGAGGGCGTTAGAGATGATGACAAATCAGAGTGTCAGGAAATCACAGGTGGACGCGCCTTATCTCCAGAGGATTCGGGGGCTCAATTACAAGCGTGACCTCACACTCGTGATATGTGAGAGGAACCGGTTTGAAGACGAGGACCAAGAAACTAGTGTGCACTTTTTAAGGTAGCCACAGGAGAAAACGCATAATCAGACTTTTTCCGCACTAGCTTCAAAGAGGTTTGGGAGATTCCCGTGGGGGGGAAACATGATCACGAGAACATGGGATGTACACGTGTTGTGATCTGTGGATTGCTACCTCGTACACCTCATTGCAATGAAAACATCAATTCTATCCAAAACGAGCGGTTAATTAATATTTATGGAATAATATGACTAAACCTTGAAAAATAAAATATGCTCTCCAGAGGTAATGATTATTAAATGTATATTAATTGGTAGATATTGCCACAGGTGTGTTTTGCTAGTCAACAAGCTTTGCTCCAACCAATCAGAAAGTGGAAAAAATGCTGACATCATCGAGGATTAGTTGGCTGGAACCCTGCACATTGGGGATTTATGAATTTGCCTACATATAGATTATTTTTTTTATGGGCACCTATCCCATCTTAAAAATTGTATTTCAAAATTTTTTGTAATTTATGAATTTAATGAAACACTTTAGAATTTAAAATAGATTGATGCTTTTAGGCCCTGACCTTCTACCACTTGTTCTTCAGGAGTTTAGGATGCGGCAATCAGTGAGTTTTTAGCGGTAGTGTTTGGCATTAAGGGGGGGGGGGCGTGTTGGGCTGGGGGGGGGGGGGGGGGGGTTGTAAATGATTAGCGAGTTTAGCCAGCTGTGAAATTGAGTTTATGCTTTTCAAGACGGCAAATTCAATTGGATAATGGGAATGAAGTTGTAGAGAATAATTAATAGTAATTGACTTCTTTCCATCACTATGCAAATTAAACACTGATAACGCCGCGGGAGCTTTTTAAGTGAAGTTTTTACGCGGATTACGGCCGCTGTTCTCCATCGATTGCTTTGTTGGCGCGTTCATCAGAGCAGGCGGGACGGCAGGATGGCGGGGTTACCGGCTCACGCGGGATTAAAGCAATTGGCTTGTCACAAACCGTCAAGTCGGACATTTTTTTTTTTTCAAACTTTTTTTCTTTCCTTGCTGAGGCTGTTTTCTTTTTTTTTTTCTCTCAACAAAACTAAAAATCCTTTGAGATAAGATTTTATAATTCCACTCTTGTCTACTTTGGTACTTCTAATGAGGTTACAAAGACTTTCATGAAAAATTCTTGGAGCTTCCATTACAGTTATTAGTCTTCCATTAAGTATTTGAGTGTAACAGTACGGAAAATCCATTTATGTCAATCTTGCTGTGTCTAAAAGGTTTATGACTCCATTGAGGGTTTTTGCTTATCCTAAAAATATTGATAGGATTGAAGGTTAAGGGGGTTAAGGGCACAAGTCTTGCACAAAAGGTCTCTAGTGAGGTTTTACTACTTCCTTTAAAAGGTTACTGACATGCTCTCAAGGTTTATGTTTCAATTTAGGTCAACTTTCAGCCACCCGCTAAAGTTTAAAGACTTCCTTTATTGGTTTGGGACATTATCAGTTTGAGTTTCAGGGCTTCCACTCAGGTTTCAGGGGTTCACATTTTGTGGTTGGCAAGTGAGGGATTTGGTTTATTAAGGATTTTGAGTTACCCTGTTACGATTGTAGTACTTCAATTTGAGGTTTATGTCTACCACTAAAGGTATACCATTGTCTCTTAGGATTTAAGTATACGGCAAGTTTTTGTGGGCCCATTTTCAATTACGTTTAGAATTAGGTTTAGGGGAAAAAAAAAAGAACAGGCATTGAAGAAATAATTTGACTCTGTTAGCATCACTTTACTGAGGCACTTAGAAGCTAAATTAGCTTAGCATTAGCTATGGGAGACAGTGTCTAAAAGATGATTAGGTGAAGCTTCATTTGCTAATTGTTAATTAAAATCAAAGTCAGCAAAACTGTCACAGCGTTAGCTTTGGAAGAAATGACACGGTCTTTTAATGATATCAATAAACTTGAGTAATTCAAGTTGAATTTAGTTTTTCTCAATTAAAACACACATCTTGGATCACATTTGTGTACACTCATGAATGCTCTTGATTGATTAAAGTCAAAATGTTCTAAGTTATAATCAATGTTATCACATCTTACGCTCAGAAGAAATACACATTAGACCTTAAATGACGACTAAAACATGTTTATTTTAAGTCCGATTAGTTATTTTATTTTTATTATTACAGACAGCTTAGCATTGGTTTCCAAAACCTACACATTGGCTGTTAAATACTGCCAGAAACCTGTTCAAATTTTTTAGTATTATTTTTTTCAATTCACATTTTGTTCATCAGCGATAATGTAGCAATATCTAAAAAAAAATTGGTCCTTAGAATTTATTTTTGTTCATTTAAAATTGATCACAGATAGCGTTAGTTGTAGGAAAAATTCACATTTCAATTTTGGATTCATGATTTTTTTTATTTTTAATTTTGATACATTTTTGTTCAATTTAAATCAAAATTATTACGCCGAGCTTCGCAAAAACTACACATTGGAGCGGAACACATTGATTTCCCCCCCCCAAGCCTACCCTGGCTTTCTTCACCAAAAGGACCTCAGCAGGATTCCATTTGAATGCAAATATTGCAAATAGATGACTACACATGTGAGCAAATCTGAGTTAATAAACGGGATTTACTCACCAGAGAGATGACTGACAGCAGCAGAGCCCAGCAGCACCATGTGGTCGGCATATTCGGACCACAAAGCTTCTCGCCTGGCTTCAGTCCAGCCGTCGTCCTCTCTGATGTGGGGAAAAAAGCCCCCCAAAAATCTCCTGCTGACCCAACTTGAAATAAAGTGCAAGGATGGAGTCGGGTGGGGGGTCCGAAGGTAGAATGACGACGGTGAGGGTCTTCTGGGTTGGGGGTAGAGCAGAGCAAGGGGAGACGCTGCGCTATTTGCACATGAGAGAGTGAGTGTGGAAGGGATGCTTTATACCCACACGCAGGGATGCAGGATGGGAGTTGGGGGGCTTGTGGGATGGTGGAGGGGGTATTGAGGGACTTCGGAGAACTTGGGATGTCGTCAGGCTGCCCTCAAGTGGTGCTCGGCCGTACTGCAAATGATATTTTTTGGACAACATCAAAAAAATGTCTGCTGCCGTTATGTAAAAAGATAAAGAATATGCAAATTTCTAAAATGTCAAAAGTATGTTTCAAAAAGAAAAATATGTAGAGGATGAATATAAAATGCAAAAATATAAGAGGAATAAACTAATAATAAAAATATATATGTAAAAAATAATAATGATATACAATGTGAAAAAATAACTACAATTAACAACTGAAAAACAGAAATAATTGTGAATAAAAATGTGACGAAAACAGAAAATAAATCAAATAAGTTGACAAAATTGTACATTATTTTTTTTTGCATCTTTTCTTATACAATTCATATTTTTATCCATCCTGTATATTTTGTTTTCAATACACCACTTTATATAGTTTTACTGTACTTTTTTTTTTCTTTTTTTACCGGAAATGGTTCACTGTCACGACCTTTTTTTGTCCTTCTGTGATGCTTCTCCTACAAGCAAATCAATAGTCTTATCTTGTCTTCGATCTTGTCTGGAAAAAAAAATAACCACCCATCATGAAAAAGCCAAATTAAAATGTCACAACACAAACACAAGCTTTGTTAGAACTACTAATAAAATTGTACAGGTAGTAATTTTCAACTGACATTTGAAAGTCATGATGTCAAATATTCAATTTGTCATTCAGGCTGCGAGACAACAGCTGTTAGATAAACAAACCCACACATACACAAAAAAAGTGCAGTGAGAGCAAAGATAAGAGGAAAGGTCAAAATCAATCTCATAAATGGCAGCACGTCGCACTCTAATGCGGCGCGATTAGCATCGCTGCTAAAGTAAAAAGGGGAGCTCTCGGCTGCACCAACCATCATGTTGCAACTCAATTAGCGTCACTTAAGCACCAGAGGGGGCGCTGCCTTTTTTGAATAGCAAATACCAAACGTTGTGGCTGAAAAAATATTCATAAATGATAATTATGTGTGCAATTTTGAAGGTAAAAAAAAAAAAAAAAACTCTTTGGGCAAAAGCCGCAAGCTAACTAAAGTGAAGCGCGAGTTTTGTATTTTAGCTTTTTTCAGCATGCATAAAAGACAGAAAGGACAAATATTTTTGCATTATCACCGTGTCCTTGTTTATTATCGCCTTTTCTTTCCCCACGCACAAACAACCTGTACAAAAACGGACGAGCTTGCCTCTTTTTTTTTTGTCGTCTTCTTGCTTTTTTTTTACCCCCTTTCCCCATCACAGAATTTGCATCAGGACAGCAAAAAATATTATACAGCCACTTTTGCAATATTCAAACTAAACATTTTTTGTGTAATACAAAATAAATTTACATGAACCTTTCAACATTTTTTCTCTCCACGACAAACAAGAAAATAAAAAAAGTTTCTTTTTTTGTTTCTTTTTTTTACAAATCCACCAGCGTAAACAATGTCTCACATCCACCTTGTTTTGTTATTTTCCACCTCATAAATAATAAAGGTTATATGAAAAACACACGAGTGTTCATTAGTGATCATTTTGTAAGCGACCGCATGTTAGTTGGACCCTTTCAAGTAGAAAAACTGCAAGTGATCGTCAGTAAGGCAGATAAAAGAAAAGTTGGAAAAGAGATTTAGGAGTGAGGAGTTATTGCATTTGATGCCCTCGGGGGCACTGATGAATAGACAGGGCGTTTTTTGGCGAGTCACCAAACTTTGCCACCAAGCTCCACACACCCAAGAACAAAAACTTGTCCTAATTTTGCATCCTCCATACATGCTACAAATAAGCTGACACAATCTATGTGAGGAGTTTGTGTTAAAAGGACTTCTGGAAATTTCCGAAATGCTCCTACAATGGCTACTTGGAAGCCATATGGCAGAATTTCTGGAACGGGGTTTCTGGGTTGACTCACGATAGACATATTTCACCCTCCTAAGTTTCGGGGGCTGAATTTTTCAAGATTGTCAAGTTTGTCTTTTGAATAAACATACGTGGGAAATAGCCATAATGACCTTCAAAATGGCTGCTTCAATGCAAAAATGTCTTACATCTTGTATTCTGAAAGAGGGAGAAATATATGTGGGAAGTGGAAAGAAACGTAATTACATTAGAAGACCGCAATAAACCACAAAAGGTACTTTTTTTTTCCTTTTTACTATTGAAAAAGAAATATATACATATTTATCATTATTTATAAAGGAGTGTTAGGACCAGATTGGGATTTTTTTTTTTTTTTAATTCCCCCCCCCCCAGTGTGGCCATGAGGCTCCTTTGTAAGTGTTTGTGTTGACCATTATTTTTGCCGAAATATTCCTCTTTTATGGCATCATCAGTCATGTGCTGCACTAATATAGTGCACATTAGCGCCGAAAACGAGAGCAAGAGAGAGAGAGAGAGAGACAAAGAAGGGCGCAGTTTCCATGGCAACGGCCGCCCCAATCCAACAACAATCACAAAAGCGCAAGAGAGAGAGTGGCGTCCCTCTTTTGTCCAGAGCAAGAGGATTCGGCAGAGGAAGGGATTCTAAACCCCTTTATGGAGATTTGCCTTTCCTTCATCCCTCATCTTTTTTTTTTTTTTTTTTTTTGGCAACGGAGGATGCGACGTATCCCGTAAAGCCTCAGGCGGCGGCTCAGCGGAAAAAAAGTGTGTGGGGAAAAAAAATGTCTCGGTTGGGCGGGATGACGAAAAAAAAAAAGGCATTTTGACTCAACACTTGCAGAGGTCATGAAGGCGAAAAAAAAAGTGTGAGCGGGGAGAGCACTTTTTGAAACAGAGACGTGCTCTAAGAGGATTTTCTGTCTCGCCTTCATGCTGTTTGAAAAAAAGAAAAGAAGGAAAAAGCGTCTGGCGCGCAGTTCTGACTACATGTCCGTGTCGCCGTCGTAGGCCAGCGTCAGAGGTTTGAGGCGGTTGTTTTGCTGCTGCCTCGCTCGCTCCGGTCGCTTTGGCTTCTTGCTGCCGGTCGCAAAACACGGAAAAACACGTTATGGTTACTATTTGGGGAGGAGCCTAAATAAGCGCTGTCATCACCGGACACACCATTAGGTACACCTGCACACTAGTACCTGCAACCGTCCTTTGAGCTTTTCCATCAAATCTGATCAAATCCAAATGCTTTAGTGGTGCTCTCCAGACATTTCAATCCAACATGGTTACAATGTACTGTACAGGTCTAGCTAATGAAGTCGACAATGAAGTTACTTTTGGTAGTTCACTGAATCCACAAACGGGACAATGCTACCCCCTACTGGAAAATGGAATCAGCACAGACAATGAAGGGGAAGGAGATGAGTGCAATGGCATGACTTGGCCACGCGAGGGCAGCAGAGCAACAGCTAGCCATCTATCCAGCCTTCTAATTGATTTCCATACTAATCTACAAGAGACTGGTCCTCACCTGCTCCAACGAGCTGACTCGGCTATCGGGCGGACTGCGTGAGGGGAGGGGCTGCAGGCACTTGAGCAAAGCATGCTGGGAGGAGGGGCTTTCTTGGGCGGGGGATGAGGGGGTGGCTCGTTTCATTAGCTGCCGCTGCTCTGAGCCAGCCCCTGGCAGTCGGGACACGTGTAGACCGTCCCGCGGGCATTCTGCTGCCCCGTCCACACCGCCGCCCCGTTGGCGTGGACCTCCTGGGAGGCCAGAGAACGATGCACCCTGGCACAATAACTGCTGCCCTCGCCAAGGTTGGGGGGGATGACGGGTGAGGGGAGAAGGTGACCGTGGTGGTGATGAACTGATGATGATGAGGAAGCAGAAGAAGTAGAGTCTTACTCACCAAGCCAGGTAGATCATAGACACGATGAAGATCAGCAGCACGAAAGCTCCCGCAGCCACGCCGTACACCCAAATCTTCAACTTACCATCTGCTGAGGGACAGGGAGGAATTAGGGACACTTTCATGAAGTTGTTGCCTTGTTGATTAAGTCCTCACGCTAGATTCGCAATATAATTGAAAATGTTTGTGACCTGGTCCGTAGGGTTGCAGGTACCAGGTGCGCCCCGAGCGTCCCGGCTGTGTGGTGGTAGTCAGAGTGGGGTTGATGGCACGGCTGGTCTTGACGTCCCCCTTCTTGTCTCCCGCCGTGGGGATCTCCAGGACGGGGATGGGGGCGCACTGGTCCAGGAACCCGCCGGTCGACAGCATCTCCGTGTAGCCTTCCTCGCACATGCACATACCCGCCTGCGGGGGGCAGCACAAGACCGATGGATTTTGCTGCGTTGAATGTGCACCGGAGTTGGTATTCTTTACTTCCTGGTGACTGACCTCGCTGCAGTAAGATGTTGGAGGGAAGCATGGCGGGTTGCACGTGCTGTCGTCCATCACGGGGGTTGCGGGAAGGCAGCCCCCTAAGTGGGAAAAAAACATCATGAAGCGTTTCAACAACACGATAGACGTATACCAAATTTAGATTTTGGGGAATTTGAGTTTTTGCATGAAATTTTGCTAAATCCAAATTGCAGTTTAGTGAAAATTGTCCATCTAGTATGCGGGGCTCTAATTTGGTAGCAATCACACTAACTCCAACCAAAATGGCAGTGTTTTGGGGCACAACAACATGACAGTGTTGCAAATTTCATGTTACTAAATTAAATTGACTCCAAGGCCTGATTTATCAAAATGTTAATCTGGCTCTGACGATGGGGGGGTTTGATTTGATTGGAGTTGTTGGTGTTTTTCTGGCAAGTCATCAAACTTGGCTGCCAAGCTTTGGCCACATGCGATGATAAACTAAAGTTTATTTTGCAATTTAGTGTTCTCCATCTGCCTAAAAAAAAAAAAACATGGTTCCAATTTGGTTGCAATTAGACAAAGCTCTACATGAGTGTGTCTTGGCAGCAGCAGCATAAAATGGCTTCCCAATGTTGTGACGCTTACTTCTTAAGTTGAAAAGTGCAGCCATAATGCAAACCTTGACTTTAAAATTCGAGTGGCTTAATACTTTTGTATTTACTGGAGAGTGACTGTAATGTTCTTACCAGTGACGTTGAGTCCGTCAGAGCGCTGACACCAGATGAACGGTCGCGAGGAGTTGGGCCAAAAGCTGCTCTGCCACTTGTACTCAAAACATTCCCCTTCTAAAATAACAACACCAAAAAATAATAATAATCATGTGAAGACGACTGATCACAAAGCAGTTCTGAAGTTGTGGATGTGTCATGGTCTTAAACGTCAAAGGAGTGCGACGGAGTGTTTTAATGTTCACCGAGAGTCTCGGCTTAATGAGCGTCTATCAGCGAGCCTGAGAGATGAAATCAGTATCAGCGTCTCTGCAGACTCAGCTGGAGGAAATGAACAATTTAACCTTGGACAAAGAAGAGACATGCTCCACTATCTCTGCTCGTCATCTCGAGACTCTCGTTCATCTGAAGGAGCTCACGCCACGCCGCTTGAGTTTCCACTCCACATCACGAGCATCCTGGTGGAAATTGACTCTGCTCGGCCCTTGATAGCGAACCTGTAATTTGTGGGAAGTGTCGCAAAGCCAGATTGACTGGCGAAATTCGGTAGGCACCAAATGGCGAGATTAGAAGCCGTGCCCGAAAGCCATGTTTGAGGGTCCTTCAAAGCTGGACCAAATCCAGCAAAAGTTGAATGAGCCAAGTTTGTATTTTTCCCATACCTGTGCAGGGTTGCGACTCCCAGACCTGGTCAGGACACAGCTGCAGGTTCTCGGGCTCCTGAGCCAACACAGCTCGCGAACGCACCCGGACCGAACCGAAGTCCACGCCGGCGTCTTTGACGCAGATGCTGACGCAGGAGCTCCAGTCGGACCACTCCATCAGGTAGCACTCACCTGACAAAACACAATTTCTTTCAATCTTTTTTTTTTGCAATCTCTACAAGTTTCTGTATTGTTGTTTGATACAGATAAACAGTGAACACAAAGACGACTATTAAAAGCTGATAAGTTTCGATTTTGTGGCAGTCCAAAAAAAAAAGTATGCCAATTATAGCGGTGCTCTCTGAACTGTTGTTCTGCTATTGATGTCTTGTGTATTAAATTCTCCTTGGACCGCAAAGCAAATATCACAGCCGCGTGATTACTCGTCCTAACCGGCTGCTGACTTTTTTTTTTTTTTTTCTCCACAGCCTTTAACTGCTTTAAAGGTTAATTATGCGTTTTAATTCTCGGCGGCTTCAACTCGCGGCCTGACAAAAAAAAAAAAGGCGGACAGAATCAATTAGCTTCAATCTTTGGCGGATAATTGCCGATGACCGTCGCAATGTCTACGTGGCCTCCGGCCACGTCCCGGCGCTTCTATTCATTTCCTCCTTCTTGTCGCCGCGCTAACAGCAGGGATCATCAGAGGTGAGCTGCTTGGGAAATGGATGAATGAGGTGAGACGTGTCTGGAATGTTTCACTTTCCATTTGAGCGGGAGGAGGCGGAGGAGGTAGAAAGGACTCTAGATGCGGCGCGGGTCGGCTTTGACGACAGCTGACAAGTGCAGCTCGTCAAATAACGAAGAGGGGGGGAACAAGAAAGTGGAGCACGGGTCAAGAGTGCATGAACGTGTGTGAGAGTTTCCCAATTCCCATACTTGCGAACCTCCTCGCATTCTGATGCGTCTCGCCGTCTCCCACGCAGCGAGCCGACACACTTTTCTCACCTCTCAAACTGAAGGGAACTAAAAGGTTCCGGTAGACAAGCTCCAGCTGCTCTCAATTGCCGACTCGAATTACGGGGACGGTTCTCTTCTGCTAGCTACTCTTTTTTTTTTTTTTAAATGCTTTGGCTAGTTTTAAATGCTCCTTGGATGCCAATTAGAATTACAGTCCAAAAATAAAAGACGGCCAATTTGAGTTCAAGGTACTTTTTGTAATGAATGCTAAAGAAACGATTAGGTTTTAGTTTCACTCTATAAGCCAGACTGTTTTTTTTTTTTTTTTTTAAATAGCATTGACTTTTTTTGCAGTTAATTTTGTGGTTGCAGTTTTTTCCCCTATCTGTGTGGCCCCTCTTAAAAGAAAGCGACGGTGTTATTCCGCCCCAGAATGCTGAACAATCTGCGACGAGTTAAATTAGACACTTTGGAAACGAGCTTTGTGTTTGCTTTTTTTTTTTTTTGGCAGAGCGAGCGAGCACTAATTTCCCTTTAGGGAGTGCTGACACTGACAAAAATAAAATAGGGACAACAACACTGACTTAACTGCAAGCCGCACACTCACCTGTCTTATCAAGCAACACTACTAAATTGGGTCTACTTTTTGGTCGAACCGAGGCGCTGATTGTGGAGCTCAAAATGGAAACGCTGACAAATATCCACAGAGCTGCTGTGTCCTGTCAAGCTTTTGGGAGCAAAGATCCCTCAAAAGCTGACACATGACTGGTGCCTGTCATCACGATGACAGCAGCTCTCCAGAAAATAAACCCAGCCGAGCAAATCCCCACAACTCCGCAAGAAATTAAGAGACCACCAAAAAAAAAACCTGCAATCCCTAATTTTGCTATGAAATCCTCACCAGGGCAAGGAAGCATGCAGGCCTCCTTCAGTCGGATTTGCTTGTCTCCGTCCACGGAAAGTTCCAGACCGCTGCATAGCTCTTCATCCACTTGGCCGCTACTGTCCCGTTCGCCACCGCTGCCATCTGATACGAAGCAGGTGAGGTTCCGGTAGCGCGTGCCGTGACCGCATACCACGCTCTGAAAAATCACCAAAAACCAGAAGCTGATTTTGACCGTCAATTTGACTGAGCAATGTGAAATTTGGTAGGCAGGTTCATCATGAGCAGACCCACAAAAAAAGTATTTTTTATAAATGAACAATGATTCAGTTTGACTTTATAGTCCATACTGGACATGAACTGTTAATTTCTCCCCCTGGTGTGTGGTTGAGGGATAAGTTTGATAATTGGACATGCCATAAAATTAATTTAGAGGAACAACTCAGCGAAATGGGCCATTGAGCCCACATTCCTCTCTACTCATCATTTTTTTGCTTTATGATACCATTGTATTGATTTAAAGCCAGTGTCTGTGTCTGTTTTTTTATGGGATTGGATAATCTCTATCATTTTTAATTCCATTTTAACTTGACAATGTGACGCATTATTTTGTTGTTTGATTTTGATCTACCACAACAAACAATGATTCTCTGTCTTTTACTAAGATCAAAACTATGAAACTGAAAAATAGGCCGAGGAACTTAACTCATCCTCATTGTATTTAATTTTCCCATGTTAACGTAGTCCTGCAGTTTGGTAAATAGCGTCAGTAAAGCTAGCTTGTTAGCCTTATAGCAATAGCAAAACTTCCAAGCCATATAAACAGCACCAATTAAATAATCAAATCAAACTCAGCCGTCCGTGTACAAAGCCCCCAAGGGGACTTCAAGAAAACACTTTCACGAGATAACTCTATTAATTATTCATATTAATAATATAAATTTGGGCCACTTTGGCCTACTGACCAGACTGAAGCGAACACAGCAACGCAATTACACATGGGAGAGGGTAATGGAGTTTTACTCGGCGATTGACCCAAAATCTTAAGACATCAAATGAGTTCTTGCGAGAGTCAGAAGGGGAAAATGACTTGAATTATAGACTTTGTTAAACATTTATATGGCTGTTTGCACACTAAGGAGGCAGTCAGAGAGAAAAAGTGGACATTACACACATGAACGAAGACAAAATGAGCGTAGAATTCATTCTGTAATGTAATATTACATTATTTACACTTCAGCTGCTTTTCTTTTTTTTCTTTCATGTCCCCTTAGGGGAGTATTGTCAAACTCATTTTCATCACAGGCCATACCACAGTTCACTCAGAATGGAAAACACATTTACACTAAATGCAGAGTCAACCCATCTTAGTATTAACTGTTGAGTGGCATTATGTCGTCTTTTTAACAATGAGCAAAAATAGTTAGGTTGAATACATTTGGGTAGTCGTTTATTTTTTCTCCGTGTTTGATAAAAATGAAATACTAATATAATGAGTCACTTCTTAACTTTTCGGATGCCAATTGATAAATGGGAGTAAGGAATGATATGGCTTCTGTTTCAATGGACCAACCTCTACACGGCACTCTGACCAGGCGCTGTACTGCCATCGGTAGCACGGCCGCACCGGACACGGCTTCCACTGCACCATCGGCGAAGAACACGGACGACCGTCACCCTGCGAGGCCTGCACGACAGACCTCTGACGCCACATCTTGCCTGGAGACCACGCCGAAGGAAATGACATCATCACTCGGTCACATTCTGTCTGTGGTCTAGGTTTACCAAAAAAAAGTTCTAAAAAAGTTTCAGTTATGTCATAAAATTTTATGGAGCTCCTGCCATGTTATTTTTTAATCTCGCTTCATCAATCAGCAAAAAAAAAAAAAAATTCTGAACAAGTGAATGCAGAACATTGATCACCTAAGCGACAAGTCCAAAAATAGAGCTTATGTAACAGTGCACGTAAGAAAGCGACCCCATTTCCATCTCGTGTGCACCTTTCATCCCACGCGCACACACGTATCCAGAGAAACACACGTGCAGAGGCTTTTGAGTGGTCAAAGAAGCCAACATCAATGAGAAAAGGGAAAAAAGTGCAATCTACCAAAAAAGTCCACAATCATTTTGATCTTTTATTCTGTTGCTTTTTTCCATGACCACTTTGACTGTCCAACTTTTTCAAGCAAAGGATTTTTATTTTTTTTATTTCTCGTTTTATACATCCCATTTGATATGACCACCGTCACTTACCATCTAAACCGCAAGTCTGCGAGCACTCAGACCAGGGCGACCACTCGGAGAGCTGGCAGTTGACTGGACACTCCACCACGCAGGAGATGTTCATTTGCCACTTCTTCTCCAGTTTCAACTGCGCACACCCGACTCGTTAATATGATCATGAGCCAAACATCACTGCGGGCTACATTTGCGGGAACAAGAGACTCATAAGAAATGAATACGATACTCGGGCCCGTCGAAACAACATCCGCACACACGAGAATACAGCATGATACGGTATTTCACACTGCCATTAGATGAAAATAGGAGAGGGACTAAGGTGACTCACCTCCTCGCAGAATTTGATGTCCACCGATTTACCGTCACTGCGAACACAGTCCAGCATGCGTGTTTTGATTCCCTGGCCGCACACGGCGCTTGGACTCAACTGACACGTGCTCCAATCTGAAAACAATTTGAAGAGAGAAAAATGGTGATAGCTGGAAGATGGAGCAGCAAGCAAATTCTTTTTGTCTTGAAATAACGTTTTGCAGTCATCTGTCGCTAGGCAGAACTCATGTCTCGTCATTTCATTGCAAAACTATACATTGCTTTTTTTATTTAAATTTGTCTGGCGCTGGACAGGCAGTTTCTAAAGATGACTTTAATTTTGAAATGTTTTTTTTTTTAACCACATGGTAAGGTCCATGGTGCTACAAAATAAAATGGAGACTTTCTGACAGCCGTCTGGGCTCAGACTTAAAATAACTGGTACAGCCACAGAACTCCCAGAAACAAAACAACGTGGCTGTTTTTAAATGCTTCATATGCACGCCACAGTCTGCAAAATAAAGAAAAACATCAGGGAGGCCCATATTGACTTCAAGCTGACAAAAACAACTGTGTCTGTTTTTAGCTACAATCACTTCATTTATGAACACCACAACAACACGGGTTGTGTGTGTGTGTTTTTGTCTGTGTGAGTCCATGCATGTGTATGTGTTCCTTGTGGGAGGTGAGGTGCGCTACTCTGGGGACGGAAAGGGATAAGAACAAGATGAGAAGGTGCAGCTTGGATGCTTTCCACCGTGGCTTTGATTCAATGATGTGCTTGGCTGGAACGAACCATTATATTTGGAAGGTGTGTGTGTGTGTGTGTGCTTGGGGCGATTCTATAGCAGCTGAGTGAGAACATGCCCACTAAGACAACATGATTCCAAATCCCACACAGAACATTTTTTTTCTGGATATTTGACAAGTACACCGTTTTTGGTAAGCCACATGGCCCACAACACAGAGTGGCCAATCGGAACGCGGCACAGAGCAGAGTTGGACGCTAAAAATCAGCAGAAAAAAGATATAAGCAGATTGCGAATAAAGCTAAAGTTGCTAACGCTACCTGTGATGTTGTAGAAGTAGTTGAAGCAGTTGAGGTTGAGGTTGCAGGGTTCTTCTTCGGCAGTGTCAGGACACATTCTTCCCGCGCTCGGCGAGCGTAGCGTGTACGCGGTACGAATGCGACCTTTGCTTCTCGCGCATGGCTGAAAACAAACAGGAAGTGAAAATTTAGCATTGACATTCTTGTGGGTCGATTCGTCTCGATTTCTTGCACACCACTGAGAAAGAAGCAAACGTTGGCAGAGCTCATGCTGACTTTTTGACATGGTGCAGTTTGTTCCCCAGCTTGAAGAAACATGGAAGCTGTCGCGTACGGTTTTTGGAATTGAAAAAGTCGGCTCCCAAACAAAAACATCAAGTGCCAAACGAACTTACTAATCAACTAAAATACCAACTAACCGCTTCAACACCTGCCGTTGTCTCTTCTTCCGACTTGTTTTTGGGTTAACCCGCCGCCGCTATCTGACTCCCTTCACTTATTTCTGGGAACATCAAAATTCGAAAAGCCGACGCATTTCTTTCTTTTTCTGCTCTTGACTCAAGAGCCCTACGGTCCAATTAGGCGCTGTGAATCGGAGAAGCGCGTTAACGGCACCGAGCATTGCCTCCTCCTGGGAAATGTTCCCGTATCCAACGAGGGCGCTTACGAGAACGACGAGCGGAATAGATTAGAGCCAAAATGGTCGCAAACTTTCAAAGGGCGATGACGGTATCTCTGTGCAAGATTGATTGAGAAGGGAAGAAGAAGTCTTCCCTGTCTCTTTGTGGAATGTTCCTCCTCCAGGAGTTTCGGCTGCGCATGAACACACTTAATGACTCCGACGTCAACCTAAACCCAATCTAACCTTTTTGTCTATGCGAATAAAACAATGACTTTTTGTCTTCATGTTATTCATTGGTTCATTAGTTGGTTAATTACTTGGTTAGTTGGTTGTTTGGCCAGTCAATTAGATATTTGGTCTTTTTTTTTTCAAGTTAGCGTATTGTGTGTGGCAATATTGTAATATAAAATAGCGCCCCCTACAGGACATTGTCACAAGGTTCTTTTTTTCCCACTCAAAGGAGTCGTTTTACATTGGTGGAGGTCTCCGCTGGACTGTAACCACGTGGTCTTTTTTTTTTAAGTTAGCGTATTGTGTGTGGCAATATTGTAATATAAAATAGCGCCCCCTACAGGGCATTGTCACAAGGTTATTTTTTTCCCACTCAAAGGAGTCGTTTTACATTGGTGGAGGTCTCCGCTGGACTGTAACCACGTTTAAAATTTTAAGCCCATTTCTGAGGCCATTTTTTTGATAACCTGCGTCCTTGGATTTAAGGATTAAGTGTTAAGACGTTTTGAGGATCTGCAGACACCTTGTACTCAGGGACGCTGCACTTACTAATGCGGTTACATTAACACAGCCGTGTGGGTTTTTGTGTAGCGTTGAGTGTGGTGTGGTGTGTCATCAATCATCTCACCTCCCGGCTGAATACGCCATCAAGTGTGTGTACCTGTGATGTATCAAGTACTTTTCCCGCAACATCTCACTGCACATGTCTTTTTGAAAAAGATAATAATAACTCACTCTTGACAAAAAGGACACAGCAGACAGATTTTGTGAGTTCTTACCAGGCTGCAGCGGGTCCAAGGACCCCAGTCGTTGAGGACGCAATCTTCAGGACAAGGCAGCCGGCTCTCCCGAGCCCCCAAGGGCATCTCCTCGGGGTCGCACAAGTAGTCCTCCACCGCCTCCGAGGGACCATCGATGGTGTTGAGCATGCACCTGTCCACAATCAACTTATTATTTGAAACATATCAAAAAGAATAGAAAAGGAAGCCGACATTGAAATGAAATAACTGCAAGGTTGAACGGATTAATCATTTTTAAGGTTGTCTAACACAAGGCCAAATAAAAAAACATCGATTTAGGAGCAGTTCAGCTTGTGATGCCTACCGAACTTTTCTGGTCTGCACGCCTTCTCCACAGTTCTCCTTCAGGTCCACGTTGCTGACCTTCCATACACTCCAGGGCTCGGCTACCCAAACGTACTGGTTACAGTCACTCTGGCACGGCACAACCTCGTATACCTGAGGACCCGACGCACACGTCAATCAGTAGGCTTTTTATAAAAAAATAAAAATAATTGAAACTGTCATGGAGTTATTAATAAACGCGATTAGAAGATGAGGAAAATTCATTACCTGAGCCTGGAGTAGTTGTCATCGTTCAAAAATCCAGTAGAGCAGGATTTAAAAAGAGACACAAGAATTAATTAGCAAAATATTTATGAAGAGAACACAGCATCATTAATTTAATAAGGCACGGAATGTCATCAGAACACACGCACAGACGCACACGCACACAGTAGGCCTTTAAGGCTAACATTAGCATTATTAACATTAAGAGTGTGAAAGGTGGACACTTTCAGCACAGTGGCCGCTCAGCAAAAAAAAAATTGTGCAAGAGCTGCAATAACCGCAGCAAGCTTCAGCTGGTAACTCATTAATAATCAACTGCTCTCTCTGCACCGCTCGCGTCGTCACACTGTCATAAAAAGCACTCCGCCGCTCACTGGGAGTGAGGCCATTATTTTTGGAATCATTCGGGGGGAGGGGTTACAACACAGAGGCAAATTAGAATTCTTGTGTGGCTTCATTGTCATACCACACTGAATTAACATAGGATGTTAAAACAGAAATAGAAAAATATGTTTGGAGATACAAAATGTTTATATTTGAAAGGTTTGCCAAAATGAAACTCCTCAACTCACGTCGACATAATTCCTTGGTGCCAAATGGCCACAAGATGGTGCCAAAGCCACACTTTGAATGCAAACGTTTCAATTCACAAATGAAAAATCTCAAATATTCCTCACCTGGTTGACGTGGTCCAGCTTGGGACAGGGTCTTCCCCCGTTGTAGGGTTTCTCCCGAAGCCACTTGGAGCGCACTTTGACGCCGCTGCCGCACGACTTACTGCAGCGTGACCAGTTGGACCACTCGCTCAATTTGCAGTCGGACGGGCAGGGGATGATGCACGCCTCCTCGATGTAACCTGTCGAGACAAAGCCCAAAAGTCATTACTCTTGATGTTTTTTTGTTTGTTTTGGGGCGCTGGAGCCTCTGCGTTGGCTACTCATTCGAAGGCTGAGTAATGAAGACGCTCAGGCTGTGCTGCGTAATCAGCCATTGCTACAGTTGACATGAATTTCGGAGAAACACTGGAAGCCCTTGTGGATCCGGGATATATCGCCGGTGATAATCTGGGGTTAACCATATGCGTTGAACTCAGACTTTGAATGCGACGTCCCGTGAAGATCCTCATTTGAGCGGAACACCGAGATGTACCGGGAAAGCCGCGGATGAGCTCCCCGTGGAGACTGGTGATATACTTCCTGAACATGAACATCCTGCCCTCATTTTCATTTTCACGTCTATGCTGCCTCTTTTTATGTACAGTACGGCAAGCCCAGGAGAGCGTGCGTTTGTGCGCTATTGTAAATCATATGTCTCATCTGCACACCGTGTATATACAGTCTCCAGGGCCAAGCACCTGTTGGGCGCATTAAATCTTCTGCGTCACGGTGACTCATCGCCACTCAAGGGCGCAGGAGAAGACACCCAGCAGAGCGCCACGAGAGAATAAATCGCGTTTTATTGCGAGGATTGGTTATGAAAATGTGAATTAGGTTTTTGTGTTCAAAACGGAAATTCTGGTTTCTGAGATAAAAAGGTGGGCTATTAAATGAGTCAAAATGTTCTTGAATATCTAACAAAGACAAACAAGCAAGACATTCGAGACACCTGAGATACTTTACCAAATGTATCAATTCTGCAATCTTTGTGGATTTTTTTTTTTTCCCCATAAGATAAGAAAAGGCAGAAACATGACCTTTGGCGGAAAGAGGCAAATTCACATTGAAGCTGGGGATTTACTTTGATGTATTTAGAAGCATTATAGCGATTTTTTGGGGGGGGGGGTTTGTTTGTGCTCTGTGCTGGCAAAAGGCAATGTCAGAATAAAGGTTTCATTGTTCCCACAGGGCGCTCAAAGTGAAAACGTTTGGATTTGTTTCGTCATTCGTAACATTGTTAGTTTTCTGGCTGTTTGTACACCTTTCTGCTTTTTTATTTTGTGTTTTTTTGTCTTTAGTTCAGGGGTCTCAAACTCAATTTATGTGGGGGCTGCTCAAAAGAGTCTGGGTGTTTATTCTACAAAAAAATTTAAGTACTTTAAAATAAATAAATAAACAATAATGAAATATAAAAATCTTTATGAATGAAAATTCAGAATGTTACGGTTTTGTTTTGTTTTCTGAAAAGGAGTGGTCATGGGAATAACAGGGCTTATGTTTTCACGTGAAAGAGATCAAGTGATACTTGAGAGCAAGACTTGCTGCCTCATCAACTTATCGATTTTGCTAATCGAAGGCGGAACAACACATTGTACTCCCCCGGCCGGCCGGGTCTGCGGAAAAACAACGGGGTATTGAAAATCTGTGTGCGTGCTGACTAAAACACAAACGAAAAGATAAAGACAAAAGTCACCAAACTGATTGTGTTGTTTTTCTTACTCAGCAAATTGAATCTTTTGGTACTAAAGACAATTTACCAGTCACCAGTGAACCCAAGATGAACAAAAAATAAAGTTAGAGAAATTCAACAACTCCACCTCTTATAAACGTCTGTTTTTGTTGTGTTCATATGATTCAAATGTCTCACACGTTCACTTTGGCGGCAATTTCCCAACCAGTCTCCAGAATTCTCCACTTGAAGTATTCCCCATCCCAGATAAGAGCTGACAAGTCGGACGGGAAGGACGCCGACGGAGCGCGGCGGAAATAGGAGGCCTGCTAAATTGTCAAACACAAAAGCCCTTCGCCTCCGTTAAGCCTTTCTCCGACCTTGAGTTATCGTGACAGTAGCAGCAATAAGATACAGCCCCGGTCTAAAAATTAGGTACCTCTAAATCATTTGTGACTGCATGATCGACTGTTTTGTGTTCAATAATATAAGCGGACAAAGTAAACATGAAAATATAGTTGTCAATGGAACAATGTATTATGTTTTTATAAACAATTTCATCGGCGCCGACAAATGGATGCCGTCTGGGGGAAAAAAAAACAATCCAGGAAGTTGTTCAAAAGCATATAAGCAAATTATAATCACAGGCTGATGCTTGAGAAAGCTGACGTGTAGCGTTGTGCTAACATAATAGAAACAAGTCTTTCAACAAATACAACATCTAAGACTGCGAGCGCAGCAAGAGTGTCGGCGCCGATTCAATTTGTGTGCAACAAAATGCGTTGGTGGGGGGAAAAAAAAAGGTGCCAGAGACAAAAACATCATCCAAGAAACACACAACAGATGTCTTACCGTGACTGTTGCATCTCGCCGTCTCCACCAAGCGTCCGTCTTGGTCGTAGCAGACCATGGCCTGATATCGGTAGCCTTGTCCGCACTCCTTGACGTCGCCGGTCACCTTGAGACCCAAAGCGCTTTCGGCTCGGCCGCCCTCGGGTAGGATGCAGTCGGACCAGTTGCCCACCGGCTGGGCGTTGTACTTGTCGCACGGGCAGTACTGCGTCTCGCTCAGAGGGTACATCTGCGTGTTCTTGCATTTGTCCTTCTTCTTGCTTCTCCCTTTTGGGCGCACACAAGGCGGAACTGTTTTATGTTTGACGACTTAACGACTTAACCGGTTAAGGAGGCATACCGATTAAGGCCCTCTTCCGGGTGCGCACCCCCACGCAGTCGGCCGAGCAGGACGAGAACTTGGACCAGTTGCTGAGCTGGCAGTCGTCCTGACAGGGCAGCTGGCAGCGCTGGGTCAGGGCGGGCATGGTGCGGCCCAGCTGCAGACACTCGCTCACGTCCACCTGCATCCCGTCTAGCTGCCGACACGACACGGCTGGTTGCACCCCAAAAAAATAATCGATTACTTTTTTGTATATTTTAGCGAGTCCGGAATTTTGATCAAATTCAATGAATGCAAAGTGAGTTGACATGAAGGGGATTTATGGCGCATGTTCTCAGTCCACACGGCGAGGACTGGCGGAGGATTCTGGAGGAGAGAGGACAAGGTGAGCGAGTGTATCGGATGCCTCGACGGCCGCGGGGCTCCTTCTCGAGTGAACGTCGGTGTACCCGAGAGAGCCTTTGGACGCCTCTCAGCGGTCACAAAGGGCAACTTAAAAGTTAATGAAAACAGAGCGATGGCCGTTCGAAAAGCCCTCCAGTGGCGCGTTGCGTTCAATAAAAGCGGCGACTCGTGTTGCGGGGATATTTGGTTGACAGATCAATCTTTAGGCCCGTTGGCTGTGTGCGCATGTTTTGGAGGTCAGCTTTTATCTGCTCGCCTCAGGAGAGTTTTGTCTCTTGTCCGTTTCAAGGTAACAATGTGGGGAAAGCAACGCAGTTGTGCTGCCAAATTACTCCAAAGATTCACGGAGTGCGCAAGCTCCAAAGTGCCGGTCGACTTAACGTAGCGTCAATGAAACTGTCACCCTGGTAAAATCTTTACTGACCAGCCGGGCCATGTTTTAAGTCACACTGAACACTCGGACAGTCCCCGATGAATTAAGAGTAAATCATTTTTGTACAGTAGATTATATAGCGTTTTGTAAACATGAGAAATAATGACTAATTTTTCACACTAAATACGTCAAAGAGTAAAGTCATCAATATACTTCAAAGTCTAGAATAGTTTTTTTTTTGTAAAAGTGTTTCTGTAACATTCAGAGACAATTTCGAGTCTTCCACAAACTCGGTATTTTCCTGGAAAATCAACAAAAAATGAAGCTAACATAAAGTGCGTGCTTTTGTAAGCTTCAAAGTCGATTTATCCTTCAACAAGCCAATGTGCTTTGGAGGTTCTACCGCTGCATCCATTTTGAGAGTGAAAGTCTTTTTTTTTTTTTTTTTGGTCACACTAATGAAATCCAGCAAAGACAGACCGTGCAATATATAATATAAGCACTCCGAGCAGGGGCAAGAACATAATGAAATTGATCATTGGGCGTGACCCCTTCAAATTGAATTTTTATGCAAGGCGTGGAAGATTCCACACCCCACCCAGCCATTATCACGCCTTGTAAAGAAACAAGATGATGAGATCTCAGCGTATGTACCTCGCGTTTGCAGTCCTGGCCCGCAATTCTCCTGAGCGCCGGGTCGGTCCTGCCTGAGGAACCACGGAACCAGCTGGCACTTTCTCCACTTGTGGGACTTCCACCTGGAAGGCATCACAACATGCAAATATACGGTGTTATATGATCTGTCTACATGTGTTGCTGCACCATTTGTACTGCCCAGAATACTTAAAGCAATAATTGGTGATTCTCAACTGGTCGATTGGGATCCAAAAGTGGATTGCGGAGCCATTTTGAGTGCGCCACAAACAGTTGGTAATCATTTCCAGGAACTAGTAACAAAACCGCCACATAGATGCTAAGTGTGCCTTATGGAGTTTCTCATTGTACATTAGCATGAAGGATTGTTTTAAAAATACTTTTGTTTTTGTTGACTTTGAAGTTGAGTCACCTGCCAGGGGCAATCAACAGCTCCCCAAAAAAAAAACCTCCCAATTGCATCACTGAGTCTAATTCTATTTGCATTCAATTCACTGGAAATAGAAACTGTACTGAGGTGAACAGATCTGGAAAATGACTTGTGACAAGATTTGGGGCCATCAAAAACAAGCCATCTCCGTGTTTATTAGCGGCATCCTGGAGCGAGCGCGCAAAAACAAACCAAATCAGGCAGGCCTAATAATCAAAGGCGCTCGCCGCGGGATTGTAACTTAATTAGTCATCTTGACACACGTTCCTTTGCACACCTCGCTTTTGTTTACACCCAACATCACGCGTAACAAGGTGCCATGCTTCTAATACGCCACACTCACACAGACACGCTGCGGTTTATTTCCAGAGATGTGTGAAACATATTTGCATCTTTAATCACCATAACCTACATTTGCCAGCACGCTGTGAGTTCAAGTTGTTTACCTGAAGCCGGGACACGTTTGCGGCGGCTGACATTCTTTCTCCTCCTCCAGCACTTCGGGACATTCCTGACCTCCGTTGGAAGGCGCTTGGATGACCAGACGCTTTCTGTATTGTTTGGTTTTCACGGCGTTACCAGCTAGGGAAACGAGACATGTGATGAGAAGGATGTCAAACTTCGGGAAAAATCTGAAGAGCTGATTCGGAGGTGCAAAAAAAAATGGCGACTAATGAGCTAAATTTAGCTTCATGAGTAAACAGCGTGACAAAACATTCGCGTCCCCTTTGCAAAAGCAGAACATCCTCGATCTCTTCATATACATTCAGGGGTACTTAATAAATCGGCAGGTGTGCCCACGTTTATCGACCAAGACGGAGCGGTGTCCAATTAAAATGCAAACGTTATCGACGCCGTGAGATGTTCGACGTGGGCGATAACGAGTGTTTGTCTGACCTCGACCAAAGCGTCTTTGCCTCGGACAGCACGGAAACATCAACGACATCTTTGCTGACACACGGCGAGGAAAAATAAGTTCATTCAGAGGTCGTCGATCTGTCAAATTAATTACGCGAAAGGGAGTGTCGGTGCGCGGGGTTGGCTGGCTAATGAATCAGTACTGTATGCCTACTATGTATATTTTCATGAAAAAATACATTTTAAATGAACATATTGGATGTGTTTAAAAAAAAAAAATCCAGTCCTCGGTGTAATCTAACGTATTCTATTGTAATCGTAACGTAAACGTTTTTGTCAACATTGAAGACAAGAGTTCAGTGACCCTATCGCACAAAGCCTCTCATCGTCGGATGAAAGCAAAATGTCCTGGAATGGAACATACGAAGAGAAAAAAAATCAATGCTGCCTGTTTCCCAGCTATACAAATGAGTCATCATGAGCAAAGTAATTTGAGGACTGAAAGCATTTGTTTTGTTTGTCTCGGTTTACCTGCGTCACAGGTATTAGGGCAGGATGTCCAATCGCTGAAAGGGGTCATGATGCAATCTTTCTTGCAGGGCAGCTGACAAGGACGCACCGTGCTGGGCCGAGGAGCGTCCGGACACCTGCGCACAGCCGTGGATGGGACAAACTTAAAATAAAAACAAGGCGACGGTTTGAAACGAAATGGCTCCCCTTTCTTGACAGGAAAAGAGTGACAACAGGCGAGAAAGAATACTAAAAAAAGTACTGTACATATTTACATATTTTTTGTCCCTAAATGACAGATTTTCTGTTCTCAGTCTTCTTTGGCGCAGTCATTGAGTCCTTGGAGCGAAAGCAGAAATATTTATCAGCATCTGTCTGCTGATTAAATTGCCTTTAAGTATCAATGCGGCTTAATTATTGTCATTATCATCACTGACAAGTGGCAGCAGTTAATTAGGCTTCCTGGAAAGCGCACATTTGATTTTTATTTACCCAAGCGTGGCTGTGAAGGCGAGATACCATTCGGGAGAGCTCAAAGTCTGTCATCTTTGTTTAGATTTTTTTTTTTAAACTTTTTTTTTTCCCCCCATCGCCTGCAAATTATTCAGCCCCGATTCACTAGAAGCATCTGTCTCTCAAGCACCACATCCGTCTTGCTTGTTTTGTCATCTAAATGGCGCACTAATGTACACAATGTGTTTTTTCGATTTTCATATTTGCCGACCAGACAGCGCTGCTCGCCCTCCCCCCATTCAAAGCCCCTTCCTTAAGTGTCTAACTCGAGTCTAACTGGAGCAGAAGCAAAGCGAACTTACTTTTTGGGGGGCACTTGTCCCACGTTGACACGCACGCACATGACTTTTCTCGTCTGGAGCCCCTTGGAGCAGGTCTCAAAGCCCGCCCCCGCCGAGGTGGCGTTGAGGGATGCGGACGAGGGGTCCTCGGTGCAGGGCCCCCATGGACCCGTTTGCCAGTGGTACACGGTGCAGGCGTGCTCGTTGCAGTTGCGGACCTCCTGCAGCGAGCTGATGTTGGGGCACATGGCGCCACCTTGGGACGGGACACAGTTAAGTTTGACGTACTGGAGCAGGCTGCTATCTCGTGACGCCCCCGCCCCATTTATTACTGATGCACTTTATCACGAGAAACATTTTTTCATAGTTCTTCCCCTCCCACAACGCTGTCCACAAATCTAGAACCATTCCAAGACATCCACAACTATTCGTCTATTTCGAGGAAAATTTACCCAAAATCTCTGGAAATTTTGGCACCCGTGAAAGACCTTGAAGCAAAGAAACAGCGTTAATTAAGCCTGTCAATGAATCCAGCAACAAACTATAAAAACAAGTCCAGGCTTGTATGAACAAAAACATTTGTCAAACTCACGACCATAAGTGCTAACGTGCTAAGCAAGCTAACTAGAAGTTTCAAACTAGTCTGCTTCCGTTACCCTCCATGACTGTGATCCAGGCCACAACCATGGCGGTGACTGCGAGTGAGGACACACAAGACACACTTGTAACCGGCGAGGACAAACAAAGTGATGTCACAGCCGACTCCTAAAAGGTTTCACCTTCGCCGGCGTTGTAAGCCAGAATGGAGCGCGTCCTCATCTGCTTTCCCTCCACGGTCTTGCTGGAGCAGGTCTGCGAGCAGGTGGCCCACGGCGTCCAGTCGCTCAGCACGCAGTCCCTGGAGCAAGGCACCTGGCAGGCCACGGGATCCGGAGGCGGCGTGGATGAGCACAGGCTCTCGTCCACCGGCTTTCCTGAACACCAACGTGACATTGTCATGGCAGGTCCGAGCAGTAAAATAAAAATACTATTTTTGTCTAAAATGTTTTCAAATATATTTTTGCATTGTACATCTTATCTCTGTCTGTGTTTCATTTCATATTTATTGTTTACTATGAGATGATTTTACATTTTTCATTAAATTAAAATAGTGTTTAGCTAGCATATTTAGCATCCGTTAGCATCAACGACTTCATATAGCGGACCGGCAGTGGTGATTCAAAAGACTTCACAAGAGAGGAGCATATTGACACGACATCTGATTTCGACCTTGTTTACGGATTACATTTTTCATATGGATTTAGCCGCCACCACTTGAGTGGCACCGCCCGCATATGGAATAAAATCAAAATGGTAAATCCATGTGGAATTTACACTGGGGAGCATATGAATTATTAATAAAGCTGATATAACCGTGACATATCTGCGAAGCCACCATATGAGGAAGTAGGAGAAAATCTATTTATTTATACGGCGAGTCCGTTATGCTTCTGCCATGTAGACCGCACGCCTCACCTCCGCCGAATTATAAGCGAGGGAGGGAGTGGGGGAGCGGCTTCGATTGGACGTAAACACCAAAGAGAATGCGGAATTTTAGTCCTTGGAAATTTCATGCAGATGCGTATCACTCAAGAGTGAAAAATCTCTGCAAGACAAGAAGACCGTCTCCATTTTTAATGAACAACCTTCACTTGTTGCCCGTGTGACCTTTTCTCTCTCAGAGGAAGGTGGGGGGGGGGAAATCAGAAGAATAAGAAAATCCATTTTCATCCGGATCGGAGGCGGGCAGTTCAATCATTGTGGTTTGTCTCGGCACCGGAGGCATCAAGGACCGATCCGTTCACGTGACGGGTGCTAACATTTACAAGAGAATGCCACCGGTGGTGGTGATTCTTTCATGAGACGAAATAAAACAAAATGGCCATCAAACGATATAAAACGTAGTGATGTAGTGATGAAAGTCACCAAGGGGCGAGATGCACTTAGAGGACGATTTGATTTAGTAGTAAAGTTAATTGCTCGTGGAAGGGAGGAGGTACGAGTCAGCGTTACGGCGGGGCGGCCGGTCGAGGAAACTGTTGTGTCGTGCATAAAGATCATCAAAGCGAGGAAGACTTTTTCATGACAGGAAGCGTCATTTTTCAGAGCTCGTTCAGCGTCGCGGAAGAAAAACTTTCCCAAAGTGATTAGCTGTCACTCACACGTCCCGAGAAAAAAAAGCGAAGATTTTACCGTTGCTGTCGATGCAGCGGACCCGAGCGAGCTGCCTTCCGGGCCCGCACGGCTTCTGCTCGACGGGAACGCATCGCTCCAGGCCCACCAGTTGCCAATCGTAGCAGCTGGGCTGGTCGCAGGGCAGCGCCTCCACCAGGTGCGGACAGTTGGAGGGGCCGCCCGTGGGCTCGTTTGTTATCCGGCGCCGTCGGAGTTTGAACCCTGCGACGAGAACACGCGTGACCGTAATGGTATGGTTCTCATCCATCTTTTACCAACATTATCATCATCAACTATTCAGTGCACTCCGAAGCTGGAGAAGGATTAAAATTCCATGACACTCCATCATAAATTTGCATTTTTGTGGGATTCTTGGAGATTTCTCCGAGACCATTTTAGCTGTATAAGGCTTTCCCGTTGTCCGTCTGCGTTATGAAGATTGCATGTTAATTTTCAATCAAGTTTATTACAGCACCATAAGTCAAGTGCGGAAGGCTTTTAGCACACTGTAAAAAGTGACTAATAAATCTTTTACGAGCAAGGATTCTGCTGGCTACGTCTTCTTGCGAGAAAAAGAAAAGGAATGTGGTACGCGAGCTTACGCTGGACTAATGAGCCACGTGCTGCTTCACCAAGCGTAGCTGGATGTCCGGTGTGTTTGCGTTACCTTTTTTAGCCGACGGGTCGTCGCAGGTCTCAAAGGTGCACGGCCCCCAGGCACCCCAGGGGGACACTTGGCATTCGACAGGACAGCTCAACTGGCACAGTTGTGAGCGATCGGGAACGGAACCGCCACACAGACTGTTTTCCACCGGACGAGCCGCTGGGGGGGTTTAATCAAATCAGTTAGACAGACAGACATTCATCTATGATTGCATTAAAATAAAACTGAAACTTGTGGTACCCTGTTTAGACCTGCTTGAATGTAAACAAACAACCAGAGTATTATGTATTTAGTCTTTTGCGTCACTTTATTTTGAGAAAGCGAAAGAATTAAAGGAGTAAGAGTGGGAGCATGAAGAGAAAGAGCAAGAAGAGGGGGAAATTTCATTAGAAGGAAGAATGGAAAAAGAGCGAAGAAACAGATTTTGTTGGACTTTAAATTGTACTGTTGTTAAAAATGCCCGTCTCCATTTTGCTCCCACGTCGAGCGTTTAATATTACCACCCACAAAAAAAAAAAAAAAAAAAAGAATACATAAAACTACAACTCGTGTGCCGGCAAGACGTGCAGAAGCTTAAAAATCACAAGAGCTGAATCACAAATCCTCAGCGCAGAAGTCAAGTGGGGGCTTTTGAAATGCAAAGAGGCCAATAGCGCTTATAAATAATTCCACTGGTAAACACGCACACACACACGCGCGCGCATGTTAAACGGCGGCTTGCGGAGCCCCCTGTTAATCCACGCCTCGTTAGGAAAATACACCTAACGAGTGCCCTCTTTGTTTCTTCCTGTGTTGACTGACAGATCTGAAGACTCATTTGCATACGGTTTTAGCCGGCGGTGGGCGGTGCGTTTGGTGCGTGGGCCTTCAGTGAGGTCTTAACCCGACTTAATCCAACGCTTAAAACCGCCGCAATCACGTTAAGCAATTATTAAAAAACATCAATATGCACGAAGAATGCAATATAATAGTACTCGCCTGTGCCAAAAACATCACAATCAATATTTAACACAATACATGAATTTTTGTGGAAAGCTGGAACAGATTAATAACATTTCCATTCATTTAAATGGGGAAAGACGATTTGATGATTGGCTTGAAAAAGTCACGTGAAAAAGCGATTGCTTTTTTTTGGTTCTTAGCCGTTTCTTATAATAACCTTACAATATAGGTTATTATAAGAGTAAAGAGGGAGCGGCTAAAGGAGGAAGAAGAGGATTGAGAGAAATATTTGAGGGAGACGACCTACCTGTGATGTGAAAGGAGACAGAAATGAGTGGGGGTACACTAGGCTTCTGTTGTCTTTGGGTTTGACCCGCTGCAATAACAGGGAGGACAAACAGCGCTAATTAACTGCAAGCTAGGCTAACGACACAAGCTGCTAGCCGTTAGCTATTAGCCATCCATACATGGGACAGTACACAAGCATGGTGGGGTATCAAAGAGGTGGTCTATGAAGGAATTCCTTCATTAGGGTGAGTTTCATGCAGGTCAGGTAAAGCACTAAGAACCGATTTGCGCTCAGGCAAATCCTAACACTGTGAATTTGTCGGACACAATGTCACCCAGATTTCATCTGAGGTCAGTTTTGCATATGCTGCATGGATTTGGATTTAGAGACGGTGGACCTCACTGACTCGCTGGGAGATTATAAAAGCTCCTGCGCGCTCACCAACACCCCTAAGTGGAGGGAGAGCTCCTGCTCCTCACAGATAACCACTCGATGCGTGTGCGTGTGTGTGTGGGGGTGTGTTTAAATGCAACCCAACACATTTATTTCAAGCTTGCAACTGTCATTGTGTGCTACGGCTTTGGATACACTAACGTCCCAATATTTTCTGTGTTACGATAAATGAACCTATCATATGCTTTTCCCTTATGACAACTTGAGTCTGTAGGTGCTGCTGTTTTAGTTCGCAACAGAATCCCCCCCCCAAAAAAGCTGGTCAGTTTCAGTAGGTTTTACCTTTTTCTTTCTCTTGGAAGTCACTGACGTACTTGAGGAGCTCGGCGTTGGCTTGGACGCAGTAGATCTCTCTGGTCTGTAGACCCCCACCGCAGAGTCCGGTCAGGTTGGCGCGGCGGCGATCCTGCTGGCCCAGTAGCAAGTCCACCCGGCAATCGGACCACTCGGTGGTCCTCCAGGCATAGCTGGGAGGCGTGACAAGGCGAGTCAAGCACTATGTCACTAATATTTGCTCTGAGGTCACATTCGAGTCAAATTCAAGTCAAACTATAGCTCATGTTAGGGACGAAGATCTGATCTGAAGTCAGTTAGAATTACAAGTGGATCTGTCCACTCACATGGCACAAGGCATCACAGCATCCCCCTGAGGCTCGCAGGGCTCGCGCTCGCTTAGCGTGGGGCACTCGGTCCCTTCGCCGGTGGGGAATTGCAGCACTTGTCTGCGGCGCTCTCGCCAGCCACCGGGCAGCTTGGAGTCCGAGCAGGTCTTGGAGCACGGCGACCAGTCGCTCCAGTCGCCCACTTGGCAGTCTCTGGGCAGCACGCACGACTGGATGATGAGAGGCGCCTCCCTCGGTGTGCACAAGCTGCGGACACGCGGAAGAATAACGCACTTTGGCTGCATTGTGACATCCTAGCATGACATCATAACATGTAGCGTAAACATTGTCATGCATCATCATCATGGTGCTTAATTCCCTCCTCCCGGCTTGGCATAGAATGAACGCTGAGATTTCATTTCAACAGTTAATGAAGCACGCAGGAAATGTCGCAAGAGAGCTAAAAAAAAAAAAGCTTTTGTGTTTAACACATTCATATTTTAGCACAATGGCGAGAGCTCGCCTCTATCACCAGTGTGACTGTTCAATCAAAACATTGTCGACTGACAATGTGTGCCACACGCATGCGGCGCCGTAAATGTGCGCGGTGTGCTCGAGGTGAAACTCCGAGACGAGATCGTTCCAGAACACGGTAGCGAATCATCATCGTCGTCTAACATTGTAGCAAAACGTCGTGCCGCAACCTTGCGGCATTGTAGCGTTCATTCCTCTGGCACGCACACACACACACACACACACACACACACACACACACACACACACACACACACACACACACACACACACACACACACACACACACACACACACACACACACACACACACACACACACACACACACACACACACACACGCAGGTGTTTTTTAAAATAAAGTGAGTTGCGCCCGAGGTGAGTTACCCAAATGAGAGCTTTCCAAATGAAGCAGCGGTGGAATTAGAGCTAATAGCTCGTCAGCTACGCGGCCTTCGGGGGGGGAAGAAAACCTGAGAAGTCGTCGGCTTTAGTTTCCAACATTTCTAATGACTCTTCGTGCACCCTGGGGTAAGGGAAGGAGGCGGGGTGTGTGTGTGTGGGGGGGGGCTTTGCTAAATGCAGTTTAGACCCTCAAATGATGTTCCACACGCAGCGTCGCAGTCAATGCTAATGAGGCTTGCTAGTCACCATGTGGTGGATGCTAGCACGCTGCTGGTATGGATATAAATATAGATAAATAATTTACAACATGGCATAGCGGTTCCCTGCACATGTCAGACATAATGGTGTCGTCCTCATGTGCCGCGAGTGGCAAGTTTTCCGCACTTTTTCTTGCCAAAGTTGTGGAAAAACAAGTGTGAATATATCAACGTGAGGGAATCAACACGGCCGGCAGAGGATGGGATGAATATTCATGGTTGCGGAGGGGGGGGGGGGGCGCAAGCGCTTGTTCTTTGGAACTTTTGATGGGCGTCACCGTGGAGAAACATGAATGAACACGTTTAGTGCATAATACATCATATCGCATCCTCCACCGCCGGGATGCGGGAACAAAGGCTGACGAGCGGGGAGGCTCGCCCGCAAAGCTTTCCTGGAGATTAAAGAGCAGCGGAAAACAGTGCTGGAAAACTGCAGCAGACACTGTGGAATTTTCATGGAGAAGGAAGACGAAACAGAAAGAGCTCCTTATCATCATCCATGACCACCTTTCACGACTTAGTCGCATTGAGCAACGCTCAACTCTGCGTGACATCTTCGCGTAAATCCAACATCGTAGGCTCACATCTCAAACTAATTATTCTCAAACTAAATATCTCTTGATAATTCTTATCTTCTCGTTCTAACGAGTTACTTAAGAGTGAAATAAGGCGTAAAAGTGAAAAGTGAAAACTCACTTGCGTGGAACTGAGCTGCTGTTCCTGTGAACGCAGTTGACATCTCGCGTCTGGTATCCCACCTGTACATCCCAGGAGGAACTCTCCTGCCGGTTCAACCGGTTCCTGGTCCGTTTCTTCTGGATCAGCTCCTTTGTTTCGAGGTCTTTGGCTCCTCCACTTCCCTGGCCTTTCCCCTTGCGTCGCTTGGCCTGGCGGGCCGTCCGCGTCTGAGGCAGGACGCAAGGTGTCCAGGCGCCCACCCTGAGGCTGTACATGCCCTCCGGTCCTGCACAGGGCCCCAGTTTGCAAGACTGGAACTCGGTCAGATTGGGACAGATGGAGCCTCCGAAAAGGGGCGGGACCAGGACGCTTCGGACCCGGTTGCGGAGGCCCGTCCCGCAGGTTTTTGAGCAGGACGTCCATGGGGAGTAGTCGGAAACAATGCAGTCCTGAGGACACGGTATCAGGCAGGCTTGCTCCAGTCTGGGTTTGGTTTCAAAGTACTCGCAAATGGCGTCCTCCGCAGGGGAGTCGTCCGACTTGAGGGCGCAGTCCACTTCTCGGGTCTGGATCCCCTCCTCGCCCCCGCTGCAGGTGAAGGGGCGCGGAGCCCCCGAGGTTCTGGAGGACACGGACACGCACGGGTTCCAGGGACCCAGACGCCAGTCGTACAAGTCTTTGTGCCAGTCGCACACTCTGAAACAGTTTCTTTGGTTGGATGGCCGCAGCGACTGGTCACAGTTGGTGTGCAGCGTGGTCCAGCCCTCCACGTGGGCGCACCAAACCGCCCGGCTCTGGCTGCCCCCCGGCCCGCAGTCGCTGCCCATGCACCTCCCCCAAGGACCTGACAACAGACAAACAACCAGTTACAACTAAACCAAACCGCACCTACACGACACCAATTTAATCATGGGAAAGAAGACGAATGAGATTTGAGATTAGGTTTTCAAATTTGCATCTCAAGACGGGCTTAGAGGTTGAAATTGTTTATTGGTATTGCTGAAAATAAACAGCGTTGCATACAAAATGCTGTGTTTAGCAAATAAAATCTGACATCTAAGAAGAAAACTAGTTAAAACAGTAAATCAATAACGTAAAAAATAAAAAAAATACTCAGTGCTGTCTGTTAAGGAGAAAAAAATCTGACATCTAAAAAGAAAACCAGTTAAAACAGTAAATCAATAACATAAAAACAAAATAAACAAAATAAAAAGAATGCTAAGTGTCACGTTAAACCCAAAGCCCACAAATAAAATGTTTTAAAATGAGTTTTAAAGACGGACAGAGCGGGGGGGGCTTGCATCCATGAAAAACACTATAAATGAGAAAAATGTAGAAATAGGGATTTAGAAAAAGCACAAGTGAACTTTCCCCTGTGCTGGGATTTGTTCTATTGTGATGATGACGATCCGCAGCAAGGATTAACTGAAGCCGTTGTTGTTATATCCTATTCATGGATGCAATTGATGCACTTTGCTATTACCATAATCTTTCTGCATTTACTATAAATGCACAGCTTCACAGAAGGAATCGTTCACGAATATTATCCTTTATCCCATTTTAACGTTAGTTAATATTGTTACATTTCCTGCTCCACCAGTTAAAAAACCCAACAGTAGCTTTGGCATAATTCTGCTGACAAACCAAAACGATGAACCATCACGGAGCTTTGACCCTCCCTGGGCGAGATAATGGGCAATTCTTCTTAAAACCCCAAATGTCGAGAGACAGCGTCGCATCATCTATACGTCTGCTTTGACTCGACGTGAGCCGACAACGCCCGAACGTGACCTCCCCCAAGGCCTGCGACGGTCGGGAAGAAGACACGGCTGCGTATGAGTGACATCTGAGACCAGATGTTGATTGTCAAAAATATTCTTTGGACGAGACGTTACACGTAACTGCCGGCTTGTACGCTTCCCAATGTGCCTGCGTTTAAGAGCCCTTATAATGTTTGTGTCTACATATTTTCATCTAAAGCGCCAAATCCCTTCCTGACAGCAATATCCCTCACCGTGCATGTCGTTACCCGCTAATCTTTTTTGTGTTCTGCGGATTAAACCGTGAGGATTTTCTTCACAATCTATGAATGAAAAAACGCTGCGTGTATGTGTGCGTACGTGCGTGACTCGAGAGGGAGCACGGCATTGATGGTGATGATGTCGCTTTATTAAGACAAATTGTCCAATCACGCGGCGGGATGCGGCGCCCTCGGCGTCAGGATTAGATTAGCGTCTCCCACAATGCATCACTTTTACATCCCGATCCAATAAAAGGGAGGGGAGGGGTTGCGGTGATGTTTGCTTTCAAAGGCGTGACGACACAGCTGTGGTGAGAATGATGGGTGTAAAATTAGCCCAGGGAGTGTGGTGTAAATCGAGAAAACTGCGCTACGCTGTTATCATGCTGATTTTTGTCATTGCTATGTTGTTCTAAACTCAAAACACAAACATGTGGATAAAGTCGTCCGTGTAGCCAAGCGAACGTCTACAAACCTGTCTTCTCCGAGGTAATAAATGTATTAGATGTAAAATCGTGTGATGCTATTATTAGCTTCAACTGCTAACGTCTGGATAAATGCGAGCTATGCTTAGACTTAGACTTAGACAGAACTTTATTGTCATTTTGTCAACACTAGGTGTGTACAAAACGAAATTTCGTTGCATACGGCTTTCAACAATGTAGTGGTATTTCGGCTGGTTAAAAAGTGACATTCTATATAAAAATATGAAATAAGATAATTATAAAGTACAAAGTGCAGCAGTGATAAAGTATGTAAACAGTGCAGGAGACAAAAGCAGTATTTACAAGTGTGCAGAGGAATGCTACGTTTGAATGTTGAACAGGATATTCGTTCGAAAAGTACCCGAGTTGGTGGGAGTATTACGAAGTAGGCCCTTGCACCGAATGAAATTCTTATCTCAAGTCGCATTCGTGTCCAATTTGGTGGCAGTCGTGAGCGTTGGACATGAATGCTGCCTCTTGCGACAAGCTAAGGGAGCCATTTTTAGAGACCTTAGGGGAGGCCGTCATCACTTGGCAGGTGGAAGGTGTTGGCTGTGAACGTGCGTCTTGATGCCAAGCGTGAGCATACACACAAACACACAGACACACACTGACATCCTTCTGTCAGCAAACTTCACACTTTGCTTCATTTTCACGTGGAAGGTGAGGATGAAACGAGCGAATAATGAGGCGGAACCTTTGGATGTTTTCAGGAGTTGGTTTTTAATTAATTTGCATTTGCGATTTTTAAATTGCAAAACAAGCAACACAGCTTGAGTTCTTCTTTGATGTTGGCTATTGTCGAGTTTCGGCGACAACGGAAAAGCTAGAATTTCTCGACGTACGTAAAAATGAATCCAATTGCTGTCCACGGCAATACGATTCGTTTCAGTTATTATTCCATTCATGATTCACCTCAGATACGATACGCGATTCGCTCCGATTATGATTCAATACGACTCACTGCGATTCATTCAGATTACAATACGACGCATCCAATTCACAATACCACCAGATCCAATTTACTCCAATTTCGATAGCGTACGATTTCTCTACACAAATGTCTTTTAAGGCTCACTTCAAAGGAAATCCGTGACACACATTTGCTAAACTGGGCCACGAGATCTGAAAAATTGGACTTGAATTCCTGACGAGTTAAATCGTCTGTGAGTAATATAGTCCGCCTCATTAGCTAGAATTCAAACACATCCCCAATCATCTCACACTTGATTTGTGAAGACTAAAGCACAGCGAGCGAGAGAGTTGAGAGAACCTAAAGCACCACCAGTGTCATTTATTCATGGGGGGAGAGCGAGGGGCAGGTGGAGGTAGCTGCTCATTCCTCTGACTTATTCCTTCCTAATGACTTTTTCCTTCTTTGTAGAGGAGATCCCTGGCAGAGTAATGAGACATTTTTGCTGGCATGGCAGCGGCCACACTGACAGCGTCACTTGGGAGCTCTTGTTAGCTCTTGTTAGCGTGTCCGGCTATAATTATGCACAAGATGTTGTCGGGGGCGGACACGAGAGCTAAAGGTCATCGAGGACACGCTCAGGTGGTATATTGCACACATATATTCCAGAATATAATATATTATACATAGATCAGTGGAGTATCCGAATAATGATGTGTCATACTGCTTCTGTGTTCTTCTTGCTTGGCCTTTAACAAGACAACAGTGCCAAAACAACACTTTGCAAATGATGATACTCATAAATACCCAGAAAGTGAATTTAGAGATTTGTTTGAAGATAGTTGTTGATCTGTCTTTTTTTTTTAATTTTATTCTCACCACCTGCATTTGAATATTTACATTTTGAATAATTCCATTTAATCCACAGAGGAGGTAAAAACAATTATGGGATAGCATCAAATAACAGCTTCCCCTTATTTCCCTTGCCGTCACCCTTATCAAATGGCGAGCGCGTTGAGGGACAGATGATTGATTACTATTAAAGCTGTCAGCGGCAGCCGCGCGCCGGTCCGGCTGCCGCTTGCCGAGAATAGATCTGACAAATGACAGCTCGCTGCTCCTCCCACGGGATGCTGCTCGCTTTCTCACTCGTGCTGATTTGTGCCACCCCCCGCCCAAAAAAAAGCCCACGCATCAACTAAGAAGAGCGACGGATTTTGCCATACAGACAATGGGGCCACGCTTGTCGCAACAGGTCAGTCAGATGCTAATTGAAAGAGGACCATCCCAATCGTGATTTTTTTCAAAAGTGATTTTTTTTTTTTAAATCGTATTTTACAGCGTACGAGTGAGAATTTCGAGTTGCGTCCATTCAGGGTCGTACGCTAAAATAGATTAGGAGCAGCAAGCAATATCATTTTCATACCTTTACAGTAGCATTTCTAAAAATATCCCTCCACCACTTGCATGACTGACTCACATCTCATGCAATGAAAAATTATAGCTCAAAAAAGTCAGTACTGCCGGATTTGATTTCCAAATTCAAATCAGTGGGAAGTTTATTGACTTCTTTTATGGCTTTATATTACAGTGCTGATTGTCCAAAGGCAGTTTTACGTAATAGCAATCGAGTATTTACTTCCCAGCATTGGCTTTCAGGGGATAAACTCAATTATGCTTACATGGGGACCAAAGTCATAGCAGGCATCCTTGCAGCTGTAAATTCTCCAACGGGATTTTGCCAGTACATTAAACAAAAAGTGACACGCCATCATCTCGGTGTCAGTGAAGCAAGCAGGAAGAAAAGCTGTGAATGATTCATGGGGGGATGATAAACAAAGTGCAGGCGGGAGATGTTACGCTCTGCTTTCTATTCGGGGGGGGGGGGGGGGAGGAACTGTCAAAGTGCAGAAGGAAGCCTTGATGAGGTTTCTCTCATCTGTTGTCAATCATTCGCCGAAAGCTCCGTTCTCCTTAATTGACCCTAAGTGAGGACGTCTTGGGTCATTTTGGCCATTTCTAGGGGGTCCTTGCGAGATTTCCGGTAAAATACAATTCTCGATAAAAGCGTCTGGGCTGGGCTCCAAGATTAATGGCGAAGGGTGTCAAGTGGAAACGTTGACGCTGCAACCCCCCCTGCCTGTTAATTGGCTGTATACGGCACAGATTAGCAAGGCCCCGGGTGACTGTTGCTAGGATATCCATACGCGGCCGTCTCGGGAACTTTGTCTCCGGCTCTAAAAGTCAATTTGTACTGCGAGCACTGTGAGTGATGCCCCTTTAAAGAGGCCATCTTGAGGCAGACCTCCCCAAAGACATCATCATTCCGAGGGCCCGCTCAATAATTACGAGGAGGCGATCAATATGAGCGAGCCAGTGAGCGAGCGAGCGTTTTTCCGCACACACTTTTAGACTGGTGCGAATAAACCGGGCGGGACGCCACGACCTCCATATGGCGACGTGTGACGCCATGCGTATGTTTGTGCGCCAGCTGTAAGCCACCAGTCAAGTGGAGCGGCTTTGCTGATTCAGCAGCCGAGGTTGCCGCTGAGGCATATTACTGTCACAACACGGATTCATTAAAAAAGTGAAGCTTTTAAAAGGTGCGTTTCATGTAAAAGTGACCGACTGATTGACTGACATTTTGTAATTGTGAGGCTTTGCTGGTGGTTTTATCAGCGTTTTCTCATTTTAGTGTAGTTGTTTACTTTCAACGCCCTCATAATATGTAGCGAGAGAGAGACAGAGCACCATATTAGTGACTTTTTAAGTTTTTATTAAAACATTCCAGCCTCTCTGTCATCGTTCGTCAAGGCTCGTCTCTTTGAAAGTTAACATTAGCGTTCAAAAGCTAGCGATGCTAAAAGTGTCACTGATGAGACGCTGGCATCAAAAGGATGCCGCGAGCAAAACGGAATAGGGGAGCCTGCTTATTTTCTGCTTCTGAATTTTGCACAATCACTCTGGCGTTAATTTGGGGGGGAAAAAGTTTTTGAGTAAATGAGAAAATAAGAGAATGTGCCAAAGCACCATTTGAAGCCAATCAGTTGCAGTTGCTTTTTGAGGTCAGCGGCATTCAAATGAAACATTCATCACTGACTTTGTTTACAATATGTCTTATTTATAGTGTTCCTATTAATAAAAATATGAATAGTAAGAATATTAAAACAGTAGCTGGCTGGCGCCCAGCTGTGAAGCATTCACCACAAGACACGGAGAGGGAAGAAGAAAAAAAAAAAAAAACACTCCATAATAACCATTTTGACTTCCAGCGCAATAACATAAATCCAGCATCAGGACGAGTCACAAGCCTCAAAAGACGACTGATGTGACTCATCGGCTGCATTTCGATGGAGATCTATATCGGATATGACTATGATGAAGGCAAGGCTTCCCAAAGGCAAAAAAAAAAAAAAATCCAAATCCTGCTATGTGAATGTACTGATTCTCAAATGTCCACAACTCAAAAATATTTTGGGTTGTAGGTCTTGTTGAACCGAGTGTTACTGTGGAAAACGCTGAGGCTCAAGCTAATGCTAACAAAATAAAGCTTGATGATTCTCACTCTCGACACAAAGTTTAGTTTTCTCATGACAGCACAACTTACTTCACACCCCATGATGATGTAAACTCAACACTTTTAAAGTCTGGGAAAAAAATGTCACGAGGGCCTGAAGCTCAGCGCTAACGCTAGTTATTGACATGCTAATTGCACCATTTTGAGCAACCTAGTTTTCATGAAATGTACATCAATACTTTTTCGCTTTCTGTGAACTACTACAGTGAATTTCCACAAAACGTATGACGTCATCATCCACAAATGAGGTGACCCGCAAGGGGAACAACGCAAAGAGTAGCACCTTTCACACAGAGAAGCTAGCAGAAATGTCGCCAATATACACAGTACATTGTACACACGCAAGTGCACACACCACAAAGGAGGGCAAAAGATAACTAGTGGCATCCTCCATGTCAATCATAAACATCAATGGAATGGTGAAGTTCTTCCCTCAGCTCCTCTGGAGACGCATTCTAGCACAGCATAAAGAAAATGTTGGCCTCTTTGCAGCCCTAACAGCTTGTGCTTTTCTGGGGAGACTTATCCGCAATATGCTGGAGAGTACATCTGGGACTTTTTGCCCAATTGTCTTGTTATAACTGTATTTCTCTCGTATTATGAGTACTTTTCAATCGTAGTGTTAAGACAATGATTACATTATAAGTTAGAAGATTTATAATCAAATTTTTTTGCACGTAATGTCAAAAAAAAGACGACACCAGTTTGTGCGGGGAGCACAAATCCACTACAGATTACAGAAAGGCTGACTTTGAACTCTTGGTGTGTACACACGAAATAAGACGTACGGCTTCCCCCCTTCCCAAATGTTCGAGCCGGGCTTCAAAGGCGCAATTTGCCCAGCACTGGCATTTTAACCTGTTCTTTGACGAGCCGATTTTGACACGTACCGTACGTGAAGCCACGGAGACTGAAGGCGACGGACGGAAATACGTTTGCGAATGAAATTGAAGGGCGATTCGTCATCTGTACAAAGGCAGCGCTAATAACTATGCAGGCTCCATTTCTCCACCTGGGGAATCTTAATCGCTTGTCAGCAGACTTCTAAACTCTGAAAATAAATTTCCAAATGTTCACATAACTATAAAATTACACTGAAATGGTACAAAGTCTTATAATCACAGACTCATTATAGAACCTTTTTCCTGGTAATCTTATCAAATGACACCGGGCCGACTGCTGTCTTTGATTCCTCTGCTTTGTTTTCTCTGCCATCCCTTTCTATTCCCTTCTAAGGAGAAATGCGGCGTGTATCTTATACGTGAGCGGCATCGAGTGAAAGCACTGTGGAGTCAAGCACCACTTAAGGTTAATACCTTCAATTTCCATGCTGGAGACCCCGCCGTTGACAAGAGACCACTTCTTTTCATAGAGGACGCCAGGGATGGGACTCGAGCAGGTTATGAATGTTTGCTCTGCTTGCGATGCAATTAATAGCCCGTTTTCACACTGTCTGCCAAAGCTGCATTTGCCTGTCCCCCATGAACTTAGGGGAGATCAAGTCTTGAATTCTTATTCTGAAAGACAAAAATTGCCTTTTTGTTGCCATGATGGACGGTGGACGTGCGAAGGTGGACTTGATTGACAGATGTATTAGGAGTACACACGCTATGCTGTGCAACACACACACACACACAGGTGAGGGAAGGCTGACAAGGTCAATGAGTGCCAATAAAGTGTGAATGTGGACCAGCACCACTCACTCGATCGAAGATGGACAATCGAGGGGAACTTGCACAGGAGTTCCTCTTCTGTACAATTCTATTATATTTTGATATTTATATTATTTTCTAATATAAAATAATAATATACATAAATATATAATCACTTGTATTTTATATTTTATTTATATTTTATTCTATTTTTTTCCGCAATATAGTTCATGGCGGCGCAAATACTGATTTTAGTCTCCGTCTCTTGTTGAGTTCCTACAAAGCCTTCCCGTGCTCGCTCTCGGGTTGCATTTGGGAATTTTTGGGTATCCTGGCATGACTCCAGATGTTGAAGCGAGGATTTTCTGCCTGTGTGTGAGTGAGAGAGAGAGTGTACGAAATGTAGGTCAGTCTTACAGCCTTAGCCTGCCGATGAACCCTGCAATCACGCCGCTGTGGTCAATGGAAGATGGCATGTGGAACACAGCCATGCCATGGACCCTACACGTCCTCATCATATCTTGTACTGTAAAAACAATGCAGACCACCGTGAAAGTGAGCGGCCCAAAGTTAGTACAAATCCTTTGCGAGAATTCCCCCAACTGAGCCCCAATCGGAAGCAGGTATCCTAAACAAATAGGTGACACTCATTTTCAATGCATGCACCACAGATGTTAAACCTGAGGCCAGGGGACCAAATCCAGCCCCTAAAATCGCTTTTTGTGGCCAGGTAAAGAAAATCATGTGCATCTACTTTACTTATCGAACCCTTTTAGTCAGTTGCTTGTCAGTCGTTCAACCAATCCGCTAGCTGGTCAGTTAGTCAGTCGGTTGGTCGGAATTAATAGGTCAGTCTGCGTATGAATATTCGTAATCATCCAGGTCATTTCATTTTCAGGGCAATTAATCGATCAAAACTCTCTTCTCGTGCCTTTGTCAGTTAGGCACTAAAGTGGGATGGATAGCTGATTTGGCAGTCGGTTATATAATCATTCAGTTCGTCCGTTCATTAGTCAGTAAGCTAGCCAGTAAGTCTGTTATCAAGTTAATTCGCTGCTCAAACAGCCAGCCAGGCAAACTGAAACTGAAAACTATACCAAAGAAAGCACCGACTACTTCATTAAAATGTCACGGTAAATTTATTTTTAAAAGTCCTCTTCAAAAGGGTCAATAGCTTGCATCAAAGCACTGCATGGGGCTGCTTTTTACTTATATTTCCGACAAGGGGTGTGATCAGCTGTATATTTGGGCCGTGGGCTTTCGTGCTATGCGTCGCTATACCGTAAGTGCCTGCAGTGAAGGTCGGGGTCCACATATAGGATGTGCCACATTTGATTTCTGCTAGCTGAGCTGTTTACTGTACTGGTATGTTTACTACTTGTTTTTTAGCCAGCGTAAGGCGCTAAACAAAGAGCGCGGTGAGGGGACAGACATCCTGCGGCGCTAGCGCTCGGCAGGGTGGCGGGTAGCAGGATTGTTTGAGTGGAGGAAGGGTGCGGTGACAAGGCCCGGCGGCGGCAGCGGCGAGGGGTCACACGTGCCGTGATGAATTACACTCCACGTTGTCGACATTGTCGTTGTCGTCTTGTGTGCCGCTTTTCCATTAATGAGTCCTCTCGGGGGCGAAGGGGGTTCTGCTCGGTTCTATGTTTCTACTGTATGTGTGTCTCCAAATGAGCAACATTAGCATAATTTATGCTTGCACTCACGTTGCATCAGTGGGACGAGAAGTTCTACTACTGAACTACAGTAGGATCAAACACTGGATTCATTCCTCAAAAAGTCTTATAAACACTGACTTTACGTCATTCGGCGAGTCGGTCAAACCGCAAGTCACGTAGGTTCATCAGTTTTTTGGTTAGTCAGTTAGTCAATCAATTCATTAGTTAGCTAATTTATGAGTTAGCTATTTAATCCATACAGATGGTTGATTGGCTAGTGAGTGAGGACGTCACTGAGGTACTCAGTTAGCTAATCAATTAGCTAATCTGCCCATCAATTAGCTCGTTAATATGTCTTGATTAGTGAATCATTCAGTTAGGTAGTCAGGAAGTTGCTCGGTCAGTTAGTCAATTTGTTATTCAGTCAGCTGATGATATCACTGATTTCAATGAACCTTTGTCAGGATTTGCGCTTTACGTGATGACGTGAATAATAATAAGTCACCTCAGAACAAGGTAAATGTAACCAACAGCAAGTAATAAGAGGAAATAATACGAGAAACAGTCTCTGCTTCAAGGTGACACAAGCCAGAAGCCAAGGTGTGACCAATGCAGACAAAACCACGTGAGAAGCTTCCCAGCTATCGACGCGATCTTTAAGCTAAATGCCAACTTTCTCTCGGTGGATAACACGTGCTCCTCTATGTGTGTGTGTGTGTGTGTATGTGTGTGTGTATGTGCGCATGCTTCAAGCTCAAGCTAAGTGCTTTTTCCCGGGAAAGTAAAGTGAGTACAACAGCCTCACGATAAAGGAGGGGATATTGGCTAATGGACAAACAAGTGAATAGCTAGTGAATCAAAAAATGACGGATGAAGCGCCAGACACCAATCGAGACATTATTTGTAGCAGCTAGCGTCACAACCCAATTCCGGAGAAAGCTTGCTAAATGGAGCCTTTGTTGCCATTATTTAGGCGTGCTAACTAGTCGTTGACTTAGCCGCTCAGACCACCGGTTAGCTAGCAGTCGGTTGGTCTGCGGAGTCATTCAGTCCGTCAGATCTCCCAATCTTCGGGAGAGTGTGTTAAAATGGAGGATTTGTTGCATGTAACTGGGCGTGTTGTGGAATCTGTTCCAGCCCGCGTGGAACACACACTGCCCTGATGACTTTCTCACGCTTATTAAAATGAAATGGGCTCCAAATCTCAGGAAAAAAAAAAAACGCATGTAATTCCTCAGAGTTGTGTTATTAAAAATACCGTTTTGGTGCGATTACTTGGCAGTCGCTGTCGGCGCCAGGTCTAAGGCTTCTATTGATCTTCAAATAGCTGCTTTAAAGCCTTGTTGCCGCTTGATTGGTAAGCATTAGGAGGATTAGTGTTAGCACGACAATTTGTGCCATAACATGCACAAAAGTAACATTACATAATCACGGTCAAAGCAATCTGTGTGATTCCAGCCTGGTTCCAAGTTGGCCAGAAAAATACATGATTGTATTTGGCGGCGTGCCAGAGATTTTTCTTCCCGACTACGTTTCTTAATGGTCACGTGATGGCTACTTGCAGCCAGAGAATGACAGGTGACACGAGGGCGACCGTACCGTGGACGTCAGTATTTACTGAAGCAGATCGCAGGGTCGCCACGTTCCGGTCGTTGGCGCCCCGGCCATCTGCCGGCCTGCTTTTAATCCAAGGCCTTGTCACTGCTGATTAGCCTGCCGCTCCGTCACTGTCACAGTCTCGCGCCAAACAGAGGTGCTAAAGTACTGACATCTGTAGGCTAGGCTACTTAAGTAGAAGCACAGATACTATTGTTTAAAAAAAAAAAAAAAAAACTGACACAAAAAGTAAAATGACTCCTTTAAGCTAAAATAAGTTGGCCTCAAGAATTGTTTTAAATATGGTTAGGAACACAAGAATCCATCTCCGATTACAATTTGCTGTTGACAGGCGTGACCATGTTTTTAATCAAGTACAAGATTCAAGCGTGTTATTTCCACAAACCATTTTCTGTCCAGCTGCACTTCCAATAAATATCGTGATAAAAACATCACCCGGGAGAATATTAAGTACAGTAACAAAATATGCTCACGTGGTTATTTTCCCGGCCGCTGCCGTTGGCGACTCGTTTCTTATTGCATCGCTGATCCTGCTCTCTTTTCACAGAGGCAAAATCCTCTCCACCGCATCTGCCAACAATCTATGGCGTCCTTTCAGTCACCCCCTTTCTTTTCGTATTGTGCCATCACGCAGCTTCAAATGAGGCACATGATGTCGGTATTATCGTCCGATCCATAACCGGATGAATCAGCGGCGAATTTGCCGCTGCGGCGGCCGTTTTACGAGCCCTCTGCGCGTCGTAAATATTCGTTGCTTGCGGTGATTATGAGGCGAAACGCTACAAGTGCAATTTCTATCTAGTGGCCTAATGTCACCGAATGCACATTTGAGCATTTTGTTTTGTTTAAGCGAGAAGCGGTAAAAATGCTGTATGAGCAAATTCGGACAATTAACCGCAAATGTGGCCAATTTGTGGCAATTTGCCGTACCCGGCCGGAAATGAATCTTAAAACGTGCTTCACGCTAATACATTGATGTATATTTTGGTTTCTTGACACATCATGCATCAACTTATGATCTCTGATTAAATACTAATTAGCCATTAGTGTGCAGCTTGAGAAAAATGGTCGCCACGGTTCTGTTGGGCTAATCGTTGCTCATTAGTTTACTTGGCTATTCCGCACGCAATGAGAAGAAAAAGCAAAGAGCGGGGCCGAGGGGGCGTCAATGCTATTTCGCAGACCGTGGCCTTCAATTGAAGCATTGGCAAACACCGTCACTAACAATTAACCAAAGCAATCGCGCTGTCACTTTCACTCTGAGAGCACCTGGTACTTTCTGGGTCACTTTTAATGAGCCCCACAAAAGAACAGCTCACACCACGAGCGGGCTTTATCTGGCTAAGCGGAAATGCGTGAGGTGTTGTGATAAGCGGCGTATTGGTTCTGGTACACGTTAAAGTCCCGCTGTAAGGCCACAAGGTTGTTGACATTGACGGATTGTGATGGATGTCTTGACGTAGCCGTGAAATTAATTTCTTCAAGGTCGGAAAGTGGCCATAGCAGGCGAGGCTATTTCGAATTAATCTTGAGTTATTGCACGCCTGCATTACTGTTTATGTTTTAAACATAATATTTTTGTTGCATTATTTTACTCTCCTTTGTAAAAAAAAATAAAATAAATGTTATTGATTATGTCGATGTCCTGTTTGTGTTTTATGGTGAATCTCATTTTGTTTCCATGCACACGCAATTATAAAAGCTGTCTGGTAGCAATACCTGCAATCAGACATTTCTGGGATTAATTAATTCCTAGGACAAAACGTAGTAGCTCTGAAGGTTTTTGAGTATGTCCAAAATTGCCATTTTTGTGGGAATCCAGCACAACTAGAACCTTTCAATCACCCAAGCGATGCTTGTTACATCACAACCAATCCACTCATGTCATCTTTTCATATACTTCCAAGCGTAATCAAACAAAATTACCCCCCCGACTGCAGATTTAACAGCAAACTGTCACATGACGAGGCAAAAACACAACTGAGATGAAAGATTAAGGAGAACATTGCCGGGTGGTGGGATACAGTATTTATGCCTGAGCCTTGATGGCATTATTGGAGAGAAAAGAAAAATCTGAGGAGGCAGCAAAAGGACCTCTCCAGGTAAATGTCATGGAGGCTGTCTCTAAGGAATTAAGCGCAAATTCGAATGACACGTAACGGCTCACAAATATGGCCGCTGGATTTGTTTGTTTTTAACTGGCCGACGAGCTGAGAAATACCTTGGAGATGAGACCTTTGTCAGACCACAACCCAGAAAACCCAGGTAGAGGTTACAGAAGGAAATTGTAGGAGCAGATGTTTCCCGAATTCAGCCTGCAGCGTTACCTCGAGACTCTGGGAAAACCCTGCAAAGAGCCTTTGGGCATGCAAATAAGCTTCTTTTGTAGGTCTTGTACGAAATTCCAAGTGCAGATGAATTTTAATAATCACTTTGCACCACTCGGCAGGACTGATTTTTTTTAGAAGTTAGAGGACACGAAATTCTTGGATGCTTTTAAGAGTGGTTAAGTGTCGTACGTAAGGTTCAAAGTTTTACTATTCATCTCCATTTGGTGAAATTAGTCATGGAGTAAGGGACAACCGCATACATTTCCCCAGGATAAAGTGATTTGGGACTTGCTTAAGACCTTAGTAAGACTCCAGACTTTCACGTCTGTGACTTGATCCCCTTCTCTGCCTTCACCAGCAGGAATAGAGGCTCGTCGCTGCCTTCGTATTCGTGACCAGCATTCACAACAACGGCAGCGGCAGTCAAGCGGAAATGAAGCAGTATCAAAGTGGGAAAATTAGCTCCCGTCTACTTCTGCCGTTCCACGTCGCCGCCGCCCTAATGGCTTTCCGACAGAGTGATGCCATGACAGCGCACTCCATTTAAAAAAATATTTCCACGTCGGAGCCAGATTGATCTGTTTGGTGGCATAAGAGACGCCTCTGCGCATTTGCTAAACGCTGCCATCCATCCCGAGCCGAGCGCAATGCCAAAGAGAGTTTTGTTCTAAATGGCGCAGCTTACACTAAACCTGGCTATTACTGATACGGCAAGCACGCCGGGCTTAGAGATTACACTTCATCCAAAAAACTTTATTTAGAGTGAGATAAGAGGATTCTCACCACTGCCTCTGCCTTATTGCGGCAGCAGCAATAACATCTTTTTTTTTCGATAGGTCGCTGTGTCACTGAGCCATGCTGGGCGGATTTATGTCGAAATATCAGCCTTGTCCCGAATTACATTGCGTGGGGTGAGCAGTGGTTTGTGTATATGAGACAGAACCGCCCAATTTAAAAAAAAAACCACACATATATTATATATTAGTATATTATTATTATTATACAACTTAGTCTAATTTAGTCTCTGTCGTTCTATCAAGTGTGATATAACACAATCAAATAAATGTATTACGAGTTGCCCATTTCCCCCCAAAAATGTCTGGCTCGCTTTCCAAATACAGCCTCCACACTGAGTTTCTCTGAGCAAGGCTTGGCAGCTATGCCTGGAGAAGGTTCTCCATTTCCAGGCAACGATTCGACTACACGGAGAAACACTTGCACGTCAAAGCCAAAAACAGAAAAATGGAGTGATTAATAGTGAAAATCTCGCCGTGTCACGCTCTAATGTGAAGTACAGATACCAGAAACTTAAAGTATTTTAAGACAGTAGAAAAAGTCACTTCCTTTGTTCTAATTTGTCTCAGGTAGTGTATCATTCATTCCCCTTCCCATGGCTCGCTAATTGACACTCCACTCAAGTCTCGTAGTGACTGTCCCGCAGAACCTTTAGTAGCAAGTCACGACAATCCATTAGCCTCAGGATCCACTCCTCCTAATGAATGGAAATAAAAGCACGGGCTTAAACACAATTTGAATAGAAGCCCAAGGCCTTCACCAAACCACAGGATCCCAAGGAACGCGTCTTAATTCTTATGCGTGGCCTAAATTTGTTGCTAAGTAACTCATTTGTCTTGGACCTCAGGTGCTATGCTAACGAGGGTCACGGAGAGTCGAACTCAATCTGGTATTCCCGGCGGAGGGGGATGAAGCTGCACTCCTGTTTTTGTCTCCTCCGGGTGGGAAATGGATTCCTGCTCGGGTGTTTTATGTAAAAGACCGAGCTACTGTATGTTTATTTATATTTCAGCGGGATGGTTGCTCAGAGATAAGACGCTATTTCAAAAGCGAGTGAGGTCACTGATGAGGTTAGTCGAGTTGACAATATCAGTTTAAAACGTTTGCCATATATTAATTTTTTTTGACATCTCGTACATGGTAGCACAGCCCGGTTCTACTTTGAAAGGAACAAATCTGTGACACACTGAAGGTGCTAACAATGAACGGCAAAATATTTGTATTGCCAACGTCGGCTGCACCTGCTGAACTTGTGAACAGGTCACACCTGCCTCGCTCTCTCCATTTCTGAGGCGTCACTCTTCTACTGGTGATTCCAGAGGCAGCAGCTAACGACCCCGCCGAGCGTAGACGACATCTTTCATTGCCGCCGTGCCGGGTGAAGGCGGGCGGGCTAACAACGGGCCTGTCGGGGAACCGCCGCGTCGCTCGCCGTGCCACCCAAACGTTCTTCGAGATGTGACAGGTCGTTAGAGAGGCGAGTTTAGCAAAGGTCTGGAGTCCCTCACGCGAATGATAATGACACACGGTTATGGAAGCTAGTGATTTGAGGTGGCGAACTATCACGGTCGGGTACGTATCTTGGTTTTGACGTCACGGTTCGTGTCACATTGGGCACACCAACACCTTATTTGGTGTGAAGAATACAATCAATTAAATCCTACCCCGCAACTTGTATTTGTTGCGACGGTTATTTAAGTTGGAAAAAAATTAAATGCATAAATGAGTGACATGTACGGCAACAACGCTCAAATGTTGTCAAAACCGCAAAGGCAATTTCGGAGGTAGGCTCCGAGACACCTCGGCCGGATATTGCTCCTGTAATTGCAAGCATGGAAGGTCTTGACAGCTCATGCCGACGGCAAGAGTAATGAAGTGCACACGAGGCACCGAGGAGGGAATCTATGTCATCGGGAGCGTGGATGCGCCTCCGCAGGCGAAGCGATGACTTTCCAGCATGAATAAGCAGGTGCGGCCCCGTGTTTGATTCCGGATGTCACGAGAAGTTCCCCTGACACCTTACAGTGCAATAACTGCAATGTAAGCACGGTGGGATACAGTAGCTGAAACTCAAGGTTGTTTTCAAACGGGTAGAGCAGTGCACTGTTGCCACCATCATTAATAGTTGTTTTTAGCCTACATAAGCTGCTGTAGGAAAAATAATCTATCTGTGTAGGATAAGGATGGGTCATTTGGACAAACTCCCAAGTAGGAGCCATGGAATTCACTCCAAATATTCTGTTTCATCGAAATGACAAACTGCCATCAGGACCAAACTCCTGACTTTCACATTTGGGCTTGGCGGAGGTAAGAAATGCACTCCAGTGTTGTGGGGAGGGAGGGGGGGGGGGGGATCTCAAAGGAGCCAGCAAAGTGTGTCATCCTTTTATTGCCGCCTTCATCACAGGCTGTGTTAACCTAGGATCTCTCACTCTCGCTCATTTTTATCTGTTATCTTCGGCACTACCATCAGAGATTTTTGTCTCTCAATAGAAAGCTCAAAGCACAAAACTGCTCTGAGCCGCCTCACCTTGCAAAAAGAGATATTTCCGCGCAAGCAAAGAGAAAACGAGGCGGGGAGGTGAGGCACGGCGAGGAAAGGCGGGGCCTATTCCCCACAGTTTCCGAGGCAGGCCCGCTTTACTTGAGCTCCAGACTCATCATTATGCAAAACACCAGCGCATCGGCTTGCCACGAGAATATTCACATAAATGTACACAAACACCATCTTGCTTTGCACATGATCGGTAAGGCTGGAAGGAAAACAAAAGAACAAACATAATCGAATTTTGATTTAAAGAATAGAGGTAAAACTCGTCAGGGATTTATTCAAAGCCCTAAATTGTGTGAATGTAATACACGGCGGGGTGGGGGACGGACTCCAGGCTCACAATCAATGCGATACGTTACACTGAGGCCAACTCAACTCCCAGCAGCTGGATTACATTTCAAAGCACGGAGCCCGCCCGGAGCGATTCCACCCATTGAGAAGCAGCAGAAAGGTGGTGTGGCGTGGGAGCCGGAAAAAGGCTTTCCGTAAATCCGTTGGACGGTACCGGGAAGAAGCTGTTACATGTGAGCGTATGTACTGCGAGTTACAGTCCACCAAGTCAGCGCATTCCATTCCATCAAAGTGATATTTTTCACAAGCGACGGCATAACGTTTTTAGTTTGATTGTTGGTTAGCTAAGAGGATGACACAAAATCATAAATAACCAACAAGTCCACTTGCATTGGGTCCACTGATCCATTTTTGAGTGGACTGAATTGAAGCCATGCAAATCTCCTGAATCAAAGTATCATTGAGATCATTAGGAAACAAATCACAGCAGGGATTCACAGACTCGCAATCATTGCGATATGTTTCCACTGAGGCCGACTAAAACTCCCCTTGTTCATTTCAAAGTCGTCCCGGAACTTTTTCCACCCATTGAGATGCGGGAGAAAGCCGGGGGCGTAAACGTGGCCGACCTACGATGGGGCGGATGTAGGTTAAGTTGCTCCCTCTCCGCCGACTGCACGACGGCCCCCTTTCCTCAAGTCCGCTCCCTTTCCCGGTTTGTTAAATCTCCACTGCTTTAATCTCCTTAGCGGGCTACATCCTCTTTATAGAAGCAAGAAGAGGCGGTGAGCTGCGTCAAACGGCGAGGCGGCCAAGCACCACAAGGCACGACAGGCGACGGAATCGGGCCCCGAGGGGGCAAAGTTTTAGGAGCCAATGTCGAATGTTGACATGGTTGGGGATGCAAACTACGAAATATAACATCACTTTTGGGAAGATGAGAAGAAAACCTACAGAAACACCAGCATGTTCAAGCAAAGCGAATCATTTCGCCCACTTGCTTAATGCTAACGACATTCCCTGTGTAGCCATGCTAATGACGATCCATGTGTAGCCACGTTAGCCAATGGCATGGTGCGTAACGCTCAACACCACATGACCTTGTGTCAAATCCATCCAAAACGCCAAACCACCTTTTCCACCTCCTCTGTTCCCGTTCTGGAACAATGCCTGAATGGCATCACCTGAGACGGAGCGTAATCCAATGTAACAACGGATCACAGCAAGTTATCGGGATCATCTTTCTGTTAAGTTGTTTTGAAGGGAAGAAAATGGACCGGCCGTCTCGATTCGATTTGACATTTGCAACCCACCGGCACGGGGAAGTTGCATACTAGCGCATCGACGAGAGATCACGGCTCAGCTCTACCTGTTTCCCAGAAGTAGACGGACTTCCCGCCGTCATCCGTCTGGGCGAGATCCCGCCGGAAAACGCAGCCCAGGAGAAGCAGCAGTGACACCAGGAGGTGCCAGCTGTCCCTCCGCCACCCCATGGTCCCGACACAGAGGGACAAAAAAAAGTAAATCCACTCAGCTCGAGGGAGGTCAGCTGAGGAAAAACAACTGCAGAAGAAAAAAAAAAAAACCACGGTAGTCCTAAAAAGAGCCGAGAAGAAGTGGAGCGCGGCTCACTTTGAGGCAGGAGGAGTTGAAGGGCATGCAAAGGAGTGATGGAAAGGAGGAGGGGATAGTGGTGGTGGTCAGCGGGAGAGCTGCTGTCGGAGACTCCGGAGAGGCTCCCCCATGGCGTCCTCCCTCCTGCGCTGTCGTCTCCTCTGCTGGCGGAGAGAGGCGACAGTGGGCGAGGATCTGCAGTGTGCCGCCTCGCTCTACCTCACGCTCTAGCTCACTCACTCACCTCGCTCGTTCACTTGCTCTTTCCGCTGCCTTCCTCCCCCCCCCCCCTCCTCCGCCACCAACTCCATTCTCATTACCTGTCTCGTCCCTCTCTTACTTCTCTTTTATTAAGCCCCAAGTACACCAAAATTGGCTCTGTTGCGCACGGCAGATTTGTATTTTAAATTCAGCCACAGGAGCCAGTTTCACTTAGCGACGGGAAATTTGCTCTGCATGAGAATCAGTTCATGAGAAGGGCTGAGAAAAAGAAGTCTTTGGGAGATATGTCTGAAAAGACATAGGAAGTCCACCATTTTGGTTCGAATGGTCATTTCTGGACCACGCTACAGAATTAGAAACACGTAGATGGCAAATGTATGATGCTAAATTGCAAAGAACTTGAGTCTGGGCCACGGCATGGTAAGCAAAGATGCGGGAAAGTGGAAATACCCTTTATAGGACACTATAGATTTTTTTTTTCCCCTTCTAGTTTAGGTCCTGTTGCCAGTTTCCCTTGGCAACAAGGAATTTGTTGGCTATTTCTTTGTCATGAGTAGACTTGCCAAAAAGTCTCAGCACACAAGTCGGCCATTAAAATGGCAATTTTGTACTTCCATTTTGAATTGAAGCAGCCATCTTGGGTCAAGGTTTGCTTCGAGTCCTGTTCCTGGCACACTGGTATTTCTCTCTCTGGGCATAAGGAAGGACAAAACCTCATCTTCCCTCACTCCCTCTGCTCATGCTGTTTGGAGGGGAACTTGACAGGGGTTGGGGGGGGGGGGGTACAACATGAGAGCAGCGGGGGAACCGAGAACCGCTGCTCCCGAATCAGAAAGGCAGACAAGAGTGCGGCTCCATGCAGGGAAGGCAGAGGCTAGGTTGATGATGATGATGGTGGCGGCGGGTGGGAGCAAAAGACTGAAGCAAAAAAAACAAAAAAAACACAGGCGATAAAAGAATGAGCGACCGATGGAGTTAATTCTTTCAGTTCAGCGCCGATAAGCAGCACACAAGCTGTGACTCAGTCCAATTAACAAATGATTTGTCGTAGACGTGTTGATTCATTAGCAAGCCGAGAGCGTCCCACTTAGCGCTGTGTCTGCCCATTACAAAACAATCAAAGGCAGGTGGCAAAACGTGACCTCCCTAAAGCAAACATAACACATAAATGGCTCTCGGGCTGCACCGTCGATACCTACACTAAATCATGCTCTGCTAATTGCACCCGGAACAAAGTGGACTAAAATGCATTGTATTCCTTGCAGGCGTTCCAATACTTTTAATCACCTCTGCTGTTTATTTGTTATTTCCCTGAGGAATCCCCAAAACTTTAGTCTAAGCTCCACTTGCCTTCATTTTCTGCATCCCAATTCTTTGGTTGAGACTCTTATAGGTGACCCAATACTTTTGTCAGGTATTTCGATTTACAATTCTCACTCGAGTCCAAGGTCCACATTTCCTTTATGTCGCTGCCTCGATACTTTTGCCGAAAATGCAATTTTCCTCACGCTTGTACGCGTGCACACACATTGCTAAACGTGTTTTTTTTTTATCTTTGCGTGGGCTCAGCATGAGCTGACAGGCTAACAATGGCGCTAAAGGGTCAGCTAATGCCGCGGTGTCTGGACGTCAGCACTGGGACGGAGAGAAAAAAAAAAGGGGGGGGGGGGAATGCAGATAAGGCAGCGCAAACGGGGGGTGGAACTTGCAGGGCGGAAAATCAAAAGCAGAAGGGCACGATAATCTTTATCTGCGTGTAACAAATTGCTCCACAAATCAAATTTTACATTTCTCTGATTTGTGGGATTGAAGCGGGGAGCAGGCTTGACATGTACACACACAGATTGCAGTATGATAGAGTCTGAAAACTGTTGTTATTTTTTTAAATTGTGGTGCGTTTTAGGACAAACCGCCATTGCACATGTGCAATAACAATAGTCAAGTCAAGTTTATTTGTACAGCCCTAAATCACAAGCAGTCTCAAAGGGCTTCACATAGACAAAAATGGACAATTATTCTCAAAGCATCCCCTGATTTGAACAATTAGTTCTGTTTTTTTTTTTTTTATGTTGGGCATGAACCTGTTTTGGTTCCCAGGGTAACGCTTCACACTGCAGGTGATGCCATCTGGAAGTGAATATGTTGACAAGTGAACAGTAGGTCGGCAGAGCGTAGACGCATGTATATATTTATGACCGTCTGTTAAAATCTCGTCTCCAATTAAACGTATTGCCGCTATGATGTCCGCGGATGTTTCAATTCTTATATTATGGCGTCACAGTGTTTTTACTTTTTTTTTTTGGCTACATGCGGCTTTGCTAAGTGCTGACCCGAGTGCCGAGTCAAAACACATCCAAATGTTGCTAGTTTGGAACTGATCCCCCCCACATCTGATGCGTAAATCCGTGAAAATCCCGCGAGGAAGTTCTGTTTTTACCCACATCTCTTAGCGGGATTACATGCATACAAATCAAAAAAAAAAATAGAAGCCCGATTTTAAATCAAACTTTGTCTGCAGTGTTGTAGCACGAGTGTGCTGTGCTGGTGTTCTAAGACGGAGGATACGAGCTCTAACCCATCTGTCGGTGGGATTATGTCAAATCTGTCGTGCAATACTTGGAGTGCGTGAGCGCATATCCTAGCCTAGTGGGACGAGCACGTCTGAATTTGGGGCGGATCGCTTTAAATCGGCCTGGATAAATGAATAAAATAAACTTCACACTGATTTTAGCCAAGATCACATCTCTGTCTGTGTGTCTCTCTGTCAGCAGGTTGAAGAAACTAGGACACGATGGAATGTGTGGACGGGGTCACATGACTTCGGATGCTTTAAGTCGATGAGGGAAATTGAATCGTCTCCTCGCTGCCGATGATGTCATTAATTCTCGTTTTTGAGTTCTGAGTGATTCGAGTTACAAAAAATGACGGTACTTGGTAATATTTTTTTTTTTATAATTCACATTTGGCATGGCTGTCTTTGCGCGACAAGCACATCCGGCTGCCTGCCCACTTGTCCTGATAAGCAGCTGGACTATCCCGCCATAGTGTAGATAATGCATCATTTCATCTATCTATCTTTAGGTATTTATAGAAGACCACAAAGCATATCATATAGATGTACTTTAACGTAAAGCATGCTAAATCCTAACATTGACGGAGGGCGAACGACATGTATGAAACACGCCAATCTACATGGGATTAATGTGATTCGTTTGATTACATTTCCATTCAAACGATATATGATTGTGTTGTGGTTGTTACACAAAAAGGGGGATTTGGTGCCAGATGGGAGGGAAAACTGGACAGTGATGCGCTTGGCTCCATCAACGCAACGTAATGGGAACGATTGGATAGCGATTTATGTATTCAAATGTTTCTGAAAATATATGACATTTCTGAACACGAGTAGGAATACCGGCATGCTAACGGGACAACGAAATAGTGAACTCGTTCAAATCTCTGTGCTATAAGTGAAGCGATGTAGCGTATGTGTATTTTAATGTCCTTCAGATTAAATCGTAGGACGGTGTGCCGATATTTTAATCGATGACATAAATTTGTGTTTTGTGGGAGAAAGAGCGAGCGAGCGAAAGAGAGAGGTGAGCAGAACGAGGTCACGTACAGTAGACTTTCTGCTTTTAGCGGCCACTCTGTCAAGCCTCTGGAAATACAGGAAGACAAATATTTGGGGGGGGGGGGGGGGGGGGTAAAAAATAAACTGACCCACATGGCAGATTTTTACACATCCTGCCAGAATTCTCAGTGGGCTCCACACTAGACTTGCTTCTGTGCCAGCAGTCAACAACATGCGTGCAGCGATATGGCCAACAGTAGTTGTCGTCTTCTGAGTATTTTGGTGAGGTGTCAGCATAAGTGTGAATCATCTCCACAAATGCTTCCAGTGATGCGTATCAAATGTAAAACTTGGCAACATGATGTAAATTTCATTGGGACGTTTTGACCTGCGTAGTCACTGTTTTGATTTCAGTCTAATAAAAGTAGATGCAAATAAGCCTGTGGGGCTCCTCGGGGAATTGCATGTGAGTGAGTTCAAGTTAAAAACTTTTTTTTATTTTTTATTTCAGGGCCAAACGGAATGAATTATTTTATGTCGCCGTATTAATCCTGACTCTAATTTTTGCTTTTGGAAACAAGACTTGGATGACTATTGTAACCTGGATTTTGATGTCGGTTAGCTACAAAGAAGATGAATAATGCACGCCAAATGTCATTGATCCGTGTGTTTAAGTTAAACTCATTTTATCGCATGCGAGGCCCAATGAAGCGTAAATTGGGCGCAGCGGTGACAGGCAGCAATTCAGTCATCACTGACTGACATTTTTCTCTCTCTCTCCGTGCTGCCATAGCAACACGCTGAGAAAAAAGCATGCTGACCTGATGCTAATATGATCTGACAGGCAAGAACGTGCATGCGAGTGCGTGTTTGTGTGTGTGTTTTACTGAGAGAGACACTTTTTATTCGCGTTTCTGCCTGCAGTTATTGTGTTTGGGCATGCGCGCGCGTGTTTTTACGTAAAGCCCATTAATGCGCTGTTGTTCTGGTTCTTAGCTGGGACAAACAAACCCAAAGGACTCCGCCACCCTCGCATTCACCCATAAGGTTCATGCACACGTGATGCTAAAATTACTCCATGAGCTCCTTGACAAACTACTTGTGTTCTTTTTTTGTTTAAGGTTGTCACAGTTCATTCATATTAACCAACTAAAATTGAAAAAACACTTGTTTGTGAACTAGAATAAAATTGAAATATACTTTTAAAAAACAAAAAGGTAAATTACATCTTACATTTATGAAACTAGCTACAGCTAACTGTAACCATGGTGAAAATCTTTTTTTTTTTTCCTTTGTCAATATCATACATGAGATTTCATGGAACATTTGCTTTGTTATTTCAGATGAAAAAAAGGAAGGTCAAAAGTATTTGCAGAAATCGGTGCGATTCCGAGTGGGCCTCTTAAACATCATAACAGAAGGATGAAGGTGCCATGACCGAACCTTCCTTCCTTACACACGAGACGTTCTTCCCTCAAGGTTTCTTTGACATGATGAAAATCTAGTCGACTTCCTCTCGCGCTGCCTGATCAATTTGGTAAATGAGAAGGTGATCAAGAGCCGCCAGAGTCGCCGCATCCGCCTGTCACGTTCGATTTGTCGTGTAGACCGTCAACGGGCGACGACCAGGACTTGTCAGCCTCAAGTTGAAGATGTGACACGCCTTCATCTCGACAATCCTTTGGTCTCTCTGACAGTGCAAGTGTAAGTCATTGAGGCAAGGCGATTCTTATTTCTTTGTGTCAAAGGCAAGTGGAATCTTCCAATTACCCGCCCTGCGATTCTCTGGCACCCACTTCAGGGTGTAGTTCGTAATAAGTGCCCAGTTTTAAGCCATGTTTCGGACCTGAGAAGATCCACGGCTGCCAGATTCTGAGCTAGGCAGATGCGAGCCCGTCTGGTCAAGGGGATACGAGGGGGGGGACGGACGCACGCTGTAGGTCATACGAGAGACAACCTAACATGACGGATGTACTTGGAATGATTGCATTCACACACCCCTGTTGCGCTCTATTTGCTCCCTGAAGTGTCCAAGCGCAGTTTGGTGGCGCGTGAGTGGACGTCCTGCTGCGTTTTAACACACAAGTTCAACATGGCTGCACAGGTTGACACCGTATGACCCCCCCCCCCACCAATTTTTTTTATTCATTTTAATTTATTTGGATTTGTTCCACATATTAAGCAGAAATAAATAGCCAGTGAACATTTTGGGTCTTGCTGTGTTGGTCTGATACAGAGGGTGACACTATTATTTGCAATTCACAATGGGCAATTTATATATTTAGAATCAATCAATCAGAATGTTAAGACTAAATAAATACATATTGGCTACATGGAATTCTTTTCCATTTTAGCTAAATGGTCCTTGTTGTACATTGATTTTATTTTTTAACCCAATAACGTCTATGATTTTAATTTGCCTATTTCCTGTTCAAATACATGGGCGAGATGGGAAGCGCAAAACCAAAAATAGCATAGCTCAACTCCACCATCTAGTGGTGAAAATACAATAGTACTACTTATTGGCAAGTGTTTGTTGTTTCTTCACATCTTTCTTTGATATAATGCTTTTCAGACAATTGCAATAAGCATTCTGATTTTCCATTGTCAGGCTATTCTCTGTGGAAAGATCGAACCATTATGAAGACTTGAAACATTCATTTGGACTGGGACCGATCAAAAAATATTTATACATGGGCATTAATTTCTTTAACTACTGAAGCTCAAAGAAGTAAAAAAAGTAGCTGTGTTAAAGTAATATTTTTTAGTGATCTTAAATTGACATGCAAAACTTTCCTTTAATGTAGCAGTACAATGAAGATTTTTTATTTAATTTTATCCATTAAGCGGTTCTTTTTAGCCATCATTTCAAAGAACTTATAGATAGAGGCTGAGAGGCAATTCCTTTCATAAAATCTATTTAATTAAGTGCTGATATTCTAAAATAGCTGCTGGTGATTTCTGAACCATTTAGACATTTGCATATCGGCCGCTGCAGATTTGCTCTGAGCATGCCTGTTCCGCTCCTCCATTCATAAATGAATATGTTTCTAACTATCAAAGTGAAACTCGAGAGAATTCAGTTTAAACGTTGCAAATGTGCCAGTGTTGCGTCATTAAAAGCATACGTATTTGCTGAAAAAAATGGTAAATCTGTCAGAGCCGGAAGATATTTACGGCCTCTGCTTAATGCCCATTCTTGTCATTTAGCCCGAGTATTAAAACAACCTCCATGATGTCGCCAAGTAGGTCACTGTGATGGCCAAAATGCATTTTTATTTTTAGCATATGGTTCATGCGGATGCCAAATGGCCTGCGAACAGAAATTCACAATACTTAAAATAATCTGTCCTGCCTCAAGAGATGTATTTATGGCTTTGTAATTGAATATTTCAATTAGTACGGGGTACAAGAGAGGTTAAACACATTGTTTGCACAAAACAATGAGCCAGTCAAGCATGGTTGCACACTGCCACCGTCTGGCCCAATGGATGTAAACAACCGTGCCAACTGCAGTACACGTATTAAACATTTACACTGACATTTCTGCACGCATTCATAAATCATAGAATATTTAATTAAAAAACAGATAATATGTAATAATACTTTTGTAATATTTACATGGTGCTATATGTTGGTATTTGTCATCCAGTTGGGGAAATGGACGGGGGGGGGGGCCTCAAGCATATTCTAATTAACTTATTCAAAGTCTCTTATTTATATATTGTTAGCATTTCATCGCATTTTTACCCGTCGATTTTTAACGTAATCTATTGCGCTAAAATGCAACGTCACGAGTGTTGGCATCTTCTGACCAATAGGGAGAAGTGATGGGGGCGTTCCGGAGCGCTTCGTTCTCCCTTGCCGATTAGAAGCACAACAAACCCAGCGGCGAGATCGCATGACAGCAGATTCCGCAAAATAAAGAGCGACGACACAGGTGAGCCGGTCGGTACCGGATTTGACAGGAATTGTCTTCTTCAAAAACGAAAGCGACGAACAAAAGTATCGGTCAAAAAACTGTTGCGGTGACGCATTGCCGTCCGTCCACTGAGCCTGCTGCGTTTGTCTCGTGAAATTCATTTGGCCGATGTCACCAGAGCGTAAAACATTTTTACGGTTATTGTGTGAACATCTAACATTTGTCACTGAATACTGAATTCAGCCTGCATAGAAATTGGGGCGTGGAAATGAAGCTTCCGATACTTTGTGTTCCCCACTCGCGTCGACGGTATATGGAACAAACAGTATGGCGGACTGGGTCCGAAGCATCATGTTGTTAAACATACAAAGTCCTGCGCCCACCTACAAAACCACCCGAAAATGAGATAAAAATTAACCTTGTGAAATGAATAATCATGTAATATTAACATTCGTGTTGGTCTTCTGAATCATCAATAGAATAGATAGAGCTGAGTTTTCTGTTGAAAACAACAACGTTTTTTGTATATATTAAAACGGATTGATCTGATAGAATATTGAAATTATATGATAAAAATTAAAATTAATATTTGGGAAAAAAACCATTGCTCTTTGATCCTATCTTATGCATCAGTTTTTTTTTTTAAGTTGTATTGAGTTAAAGCTAAACATCCAATCTTTTTTTTTCTTACCATTTTAAGCAAGCGTATGGTGGAACCAGAGTCATACTGATTTTAATTCACTTGGGAAAAATGGTTCGCACAACTTTTGAGAAGATTCAAACTAATCACTAGCCTCCATTTTGTTGGGCATAGTTCAGCAATTAACCTATCTGTGGCAACATGCATGTGTATATATTTTTTTTTTGCGCTAAATAGTGACGGTGTCAGCGATGGGGAAGTCCCAGTCACTGCTGGCTTGGCACAAAGACGTCAGTCAGGACGCATTGACAGCAAATACGGACGAGTACGATGAGACGTCGGTGCCGGAGGATGAAAAGAATGGAGAAGTTTCACAGTTTCCATATGTGGAGTTCACTGGACGGGACAGCGTGACCTGTCCCACGTGTCAGGGCACCGGTCGCATCCCACGAGGTAAAAAACAAAACAAAAAAAACAATCTACCAAACGAACTCAAAAGTACAATGCGTTGTTTCTAGACTGCTTGGGTTGCAGTAAATAATCAAATACCTGAAATTATGACATCACAAAATGGTTGCACTACAATGGTATGTGGACGTTTGCTGTACAATAACTGCTTTCATTGTTTTCCTAATGATTGACCAGGTCAGGAAAATCAGCTGGTGGCTCTGATTCCTTACAGTGACCAAAGGCTGAGGCCGAGCAGAACGTGAGTTGTTTTCGTACGGATGCGCGGAAAAACGCATTGTTAGCTCTGTCTCATTTTGTTTTTTGTCTGGCGTGCAGGAAGCTTTACGTGACCATCTCGGTGTGCGTTTGCCTACTGCTGTCCAGCCTCGCCGTCTTCTTCCTATTCCCTCGCACCATCAACGTCGAATACGTGGGCGTCAAGTCGGCTTACGTGACCTACGATCACGAGAAACAGATCATCTATCTCAACATTACGGTACGATCGTCCAGCTGTGTCAATACTTGCTTTTGTACAATTGGCAACTGTTTCCCAGCAAACATCAGCGAATTTGGGGTTTTTACAGCCACAATTCCTCATATCTCTGTTGTCCTCTACCATCCAGAATACGCTGAACATCACGAATAACAACTATTACGCCATATCGGTCACCAACATCACCGCCCAAGTGGAGTTTGCCAAGACGGTGATCGGCAAAGCCAAGTTCAACAAGAACAGCACTGTCATTGTACCTCTGGACCAGCGACAGGTGTGTACCGGTGTTTTTTAAGTGCAACAAAAGCATTATAGCCAAGTCAAGAATAAGCGTCAACCCTCGCCCTCTAGTGGACAAAAGCAACACTGACAGTCCAGCACAGCCTTCCTGCTGTTTGTTGTGTCATATGACACCTGCTCAATATGGATCACAGATGGGCTTCTGCAAACTTTGGACTTAGCGCAAACCACTTCAATAGAAAGGGAGACTTAAAAACAACACTGTTAACTTTTCTAATCTGCTCACCTTTGAACCACAAGTTGAGAATTCTCTGCGTTTGTGTTTTCCAGATTGACTACACCGTTCCCACTGTGATTGCAGACGAATTAAATTACATGTTGTAAGTTAATGTTTCTCCGAGTGCATTTGATGCTATATGGACTTGTCACAACGTGCTGATGTTTATCTCGTCGTCCGCAGTGACTACTGTACGCTGCCGTCCATCAGAGTGCACAACATGGTGGTCATGATGCAGTAAGTAGGACTTCAACAACTATTTGTTTAACCGCTGAAACGGATTTTTCACCCATTATCTTCAGATGTGCATCAGCTATTAAACAAATCTCTGAATTTACTTTACAGGCGACTTACTGAAATTGTTTTTTTGTTTTTTTTTAATAAACCAGGGTAACTGTGACAACGTCATACTTTGGCCACGCCGAGCAGGTGTCGCAGGAGATGTACCAGTATGTGGACTGTGGAGGGAACACCACGACCTTGCATGGTCACGTGGAAGCATTCTAAGAACACCAGCCCAACTTTCAAAAGTCTTCGTCTTACTAGGTGAAGTGCTAGTTAGTTGGTTCTTTCTTCCTTAATTGAACAGCCGTTACAGCCGCTTTTGCATTAACAGTGTGTTAAAGTAAACCGCTAGTTTGGAAAAAGTTCTTTTAACAATAAAAATGTGTTTTAGATAGCTTGCATAGTTCACACTCCGACTATCGTTTGGCATGTTTTTGCCGGCTGTTCTGGACCACTAACTTCCCCAGCACTTTTCATCCTCTAGAGGTACTAAAAAGTATTAAAAAGTCAGTTAAGGGAGAAAGGTACTTTTGGTTTAGTTGACACCTCATATTTTTTTTGTTTTTCTTAACTGGACTCTTTACTTTTGGCTGTATTTTGACATGTGTTTAGTCCCTGCTGTTGTTTATTCACTATTATTTGAGCATTTCTTTGGAGTGTGATTTTAACACAAATGTGATTGCAGTAAAAGATGTCATGAATATCTGCTATTTTTGCAAGTGGCAACGGGGTATGTTATGAGACATGAAAATGGAGCTTGATTATGAACTGGATGCATTTTTGTCTTTATTTTCTGAATCTGTGGTGACCTCCGTTCTCTCTGTGCAACTTGTGATACCATGTTGTTAAATAAACTTAATTGGATTCTTTCATTTGCTATTTAAAAAATCTATAAGATGGATAACATTTGAGGTTACTTTGTAAAGAAGGAACGCCTAAAATAAAATGTTTTGTCCTTTCATTGTGTTGTACTGTCTGTGGCATACAGGGGGCGCTGTAGACCTAGAAATAATTAAGTGACTACTGTGAAAACTAGTTCTTCAAAAATATTAGGAAAAGAAGACATTTGCGATAAAAAAATGGTTTGCTTATATAATAGTGGATAACACAAAAGAAGTCAAAGTCAACTAATCGATGCACAGTAAGGTGAATATAAATGCGGCACACACAAAGTCCATCATGTACTTTTATTTATTACATTTATTCAAACTCCCAGTGGCATTAACATGCCACCGCGTCCAAGTTATTCCGACAACTTCCTCGACCTAGAAACCGCGCCAGCTGTCTCCAGAGCATCGCAGTATGTTTCCATCTGTTTTGCTCGTCAAAACCACGGCCGTCTCGCTTCCTGTTCATCAGACAGCTTGCTGTAACATGGAAACACACGAAAAAAACATAACACACAAAATTGTATATAGGTCAAAAATTTAAAAAGCAACTGCAAATACAGCGAATATTATAAGCCCACTCACAATAAGTAAAATTTGCTATATAGACTACATTAAAATATATATATATTACTGCTAAAAAGTGTTAACAAATTTAAGTATATTAAAAACTGACTTTTTAAAGCATTTCTGAAAGTTACCAGTGTCGGTTTATTGTAGAACTTTACAAAAAAAAATACAATCAAACATTTGAAATGTAAACTCGAAACTCGCAAAGAAAACCACATTATTTCCCCTAGTGAAATTTGCTAGCTTGGTGCTATGCTAACATGTGAAACTATACAGTAAACTGGCTAAACTGAAATTAGCATAGCTGTGGTAATTCTAAACCTTCAAATCACTACGAATTGAACACACGTGGGGCGGCAAAAAATAAATATGAAGTACACAATACATACTTACAGCAACTTATGTGAACTCTGCTCCTTCACTGCTTCTTCTTGCTGGTAAATATCTTGCATCTCTTCCAGTAGAACTCAGAGCGGCCCAAGATGTTTAATTGCAGTGTGTTGAAGGCACACAACTCTAAATTCAGACTTACCTGTGTTGATTTCATCCCAATGTTATTCAAATTGTACATTTACACAGAAACAATAACACAACAATTCTCTAAATTCAGACTTATCTGCGTTCATTTGATCCCAATGTTATTCAAATTGATTTACACAGAAACAATAACACAACAATTCTCTAAATCCAGACTTACCTGTGTTCATTTTATCCCTATGTTATTCATATTGTACATTTACACAGAAACAATAACACAACAAAATGCATAAAATGACTGAACATTCCCTCATTGACTGTGTTGTTGACACTCCAGGTGACCTCCAACAGCGGATCATATAAGATCAACGTTTCCTCTCCCTGTGCATTTGCTAATGACTTTTCCACGTGTGCTTGTCTGCATGAACTGTTTTCCGACTTGTGACATTCTTCACAAAATCAAGTCAGACTGAAAAACGTTTACTGACGTCTGGAATGTTGAATAAAGGTTGGCAAAATAACAGTTAGGACCTAACCTAAGGGACCCTTTTGACAAGTGTTCTTTTTTCAGTTATTTGACTTAAGTTGATCGACATGATTCAAGATACAGCAACAATTTTAAAAATGTTTGAGAACATTTGAAACCAGGGAAAGGAAATAGTCTTGAAGCATTCGTTGGCCTCAAATTTTGTTGCTTGGTTGTGCTTATTGTGATTGTCTGAATGAGACGAGTAAAGTTTAATATTATTGAAAATTCCACAAAAATAGCTACCACTTGTCACGTGACAATAAATGCTAATGCTAACTTCAAACGGATGATGACCCTTGCGATGTTAATTCATTCCATTAAGTTAATTTTAATGAATTTAATATCACTTTTCATAACGTACAGGTTTCATGTGTGACATTTTGAATCTACAACTGGACAAACAGAAAGAAATATTACAATAATTTACTGGAGGACATAAAATGCTAATGAAGCTAAGAGCGAAAACGTAGCTACTAACTAGCTAGCTAACAGGCTAATTAATGGCGGACGCCAGTCAGTGATATGAAATAAGTTAACAACCTCGGTCATGGTATAAGTTATTTTCCTTAACGTTAAAAGTTGGAGGTTAAAAAAAAGTTGTTTCTTACCTCCACCATCATGGACCCTCCCGTCAGGCGGCCACGCCCGCTTCCCCCCACACTTACCTCCCGCTTGTCTCCGGGCAGGCTGCCGGGCGGCGGGAAGCTCCTCCGGTGCTATTCCTCCATTAGCGGACTTCCCTTGCTCCCTTTGAGTCAGTCATGGGCTTTTTCGGGACACCGGGACCGGCCACGGCGGCTCTGCTTCTGGCAGTGTGGCTTTGCGGTCTATGTGGCAGTCTTTGCTGGGCGCGTTCGGACGCTCCTCGGGGGGTAGCACTGGGCTTCGTTTTTGACCCGAAGGCGACGTGCGAGCCGCCGTGCCAGCACGCCGGAGTGTGCATCCGCAATCACACATGCCTGTGCGGCCGCGGTTACGATGGGGACAACTGCCAGTATGGTGAGAAAATGCTTCCGCGACAACGTCTATAGACACCTGCATATCTTATTTTAATAATGATTGTTTGAATAAAGTAGAATTCCAGAAATTATTGTAGATACAAAACTCGTTTTTAATCAGACTTAATTAAGCGGATTAAACCATTATTGTCGCCTGCATGTCAATTCAGTTTGTTCCATGATTGCTTTTTAAATAAAGTTGTATTCAAATACACAAGGCTGTAATTTAACTTTAACAAACTCATAAAATACAATCAGATTTTTTTCTACCACTGACAAAATCAAACAAAATTCTTCAATCAAAAAGCGCAAATGACAATCCAATTCAAATTAGATTTAGCAATTTGTTTTTGTCCAAAACGTGCGTGTTTTAAACGTCTCTTAGACACAACGTCATTAATGAATATATTTTATATTTTAAAAAAAGTGATTTTTCAATTGTGTGCATGCAGCCAACTGCTATCCCAAATGTAAGAATGGAGGTGTGTGTCTTCGTCCTGGAAAGTGCAGATGTCCCTCAGGCTTTGGAGGCAGATATTGTCACAAAGGTATCATTTTAGTATTGTATAATGTCACACAAAAGCAAAAAGAAGTTGGACAAACATTGTTTGTGTGTGTAGTGACATGCAATGACGGCTGCTGGAATGGCGGTGAATGCAACGCTGTCAACGGAGTGGCCAAGTGTATTTGTCCCTCCAGCTGGACAGGCTCCAAATGCCAAGAAGGTTTGTGTTTTGGGCTTTTTTTAATGGGCCCAGGTCCAATTACATTACCACCTTGGCTCCCAGTGGTGGGAGGGACTAAAACATCCCCTGTGACAAACTGGGGTTCACTGTTCATAAATTTCTGCTGCTAATAATGTTCCTGCGCTTTGTTTCCTGTCAGCTATTTGCCCCCAAGGCTGCAGAAATGGGGGTGTCTGCATGGCCCCTGGAATCTGCAGCTGTCCTGAAGGATGGCTGGGGGGCGCCTGCCACATCGGTGAGTTCGACAGCACTCACAACAGTAAAAGTACTTTTTGAGACGCCAATTGTGAATTTTTGCGTATCATCGCAGAGGCTTGATTTGAAACTTTGTTAAAAGCAAAGGGAATGTTAATTTTTTTATTGATGTGCGTTGCAGCCGAGTGCACTCTGCGATGCCTGAATGGAGGAAAATGCATTTCACCGAACAAATGCCGCTGCCGTCTCCCCTTCTTGGGGCCTCGCTGTGAGGAAAAGAAGAGGCGCCACTAGGGCCCGACAGTCCACTTTACTTACTTCTCATTTATTCTCATTTTTATTGTACCAATACGGCTTGCGTTGTCTGTCTGTGTATGAATTGTACTTTGTGTCATTAAATGGAGTAATAAAAACATTTAAAGGAAAAAACAGTTTCTTTAGTCATATATTTTTCTTACAATATGTTTCCATTTAATAACAATCACAGTTACTCTCAGGTGCGCTAATAAACAAAAGCATGTATAAACAATAGCATATAAGTCATGATACTACTAATAATAAAATCCAAATATTTACCGTCATTAATGTATATATTTGTCAAATAATTTTGGGTAGGGGCATGGAGGAGCCTCTCATGCAATGTGACTTAAAAAGAAAAACGCTTTCATATGAGGTAGAGGACAGTCAGGGGAACTAAAAAGACAAAAGCAATACATCAAGTCCCCACAAGGCGGCGACATTTGTCAATCTACACATACATACTGGTATCCACACACTCCCTGTCCTTCCTTCACTTCAGGCTTGCGAGACCTGCGAAACACACAAAGGTACATCGAGATAAGATGGATGTAGCCCACCATCTACTTTTCTAACATCTAGCACTGACCTGAACGGCGCATGTGAGACCCTTGTAGCCCCTCCGACAGTAGCAGTAGTCAGGCAGCACGCAGCGCCCCCCGTTCAGGCAGCGCTGTCGGCACACGGCTATTTGCACAGCAAGTATTAGCCAAACGATATTATTTATAAATATTTGATTTATATGATGTGACTCACGTGTTTGACACTGCAGGCCCTCCCAGCCGGCGGTACAGTGGCACGTGTTGGGCCCCACGCACTCGCCTCCGTTTTTACACTTCTGCAGACACACGGCTAAAACACACAACATTTGTATTATTATTATTAATCGTGCATGCTATTTATTCCATCTCATCTTACGTACGTATGTTACATCTGTTTCCCCTCCAGCCTGATGTACACGAACACGTGTTGGCCCCTACACATTTGCCGCTGTTCATACACGTGGGCTCGCACACACCTGTAACACACAAACATATTAACGTTTGGATATAATAAGTGTATCGGTGTGTGAGAGAGACTCACTCCTTTGACATCGTTTCCCCGTGTAACCTTCGGGACATGAACACACGTTGTTCCGCATGCACTGACCTCCGTTCTTGCAAGGCGGGCTGCACACAGCTAACACACACACACAGACTTATGTCACTTGAATTCTTCAAAAGTCAAAACTTTGAAAGGATTGATTTTGTTCGTCACCAATTTGACACTGTGAGCCGTAGAATCCGCCGGGACAAGCGCACACGTTTGGTTTGATGCACGTTCCTCCATTCAGACACACCGGACTGCACTCAGCTACGCACACACAAATAACTCACTATTATTATGATTAATGTAATTAGTGCTACAGTATGTGTTGTGTCATACCTGTGTTGCACGTGGGTCCATTCCAGCCTGGTTTGCATTTGCACACGTCAGGAGAAACGCATTCGCCGCCGTTTTCACAATGCCTGTTACACACCACTGACACACACATGGCATAATTCTACCTGGATACAAAGTTGAAATATTAAAAAAAAAAAAAAAAAATCCATTCAATTGGGAGAGTAAACTTGTAACTTTGAGGGGGGGAAAATATTAAATGTTTTCAGAACACTGCTATAATACAAAACTGTCTATAAGAATGAAATTGTAATTTTCCTCTCAAATTCAGGACAGAAAATTAATTTACAAAATCTCTCACTGATTTGACATCTTGGGCCCACGTAGCCATAGGAGCACGTGCAAAGGTTCCTGGCAAGACACGTGCCTCCGTGTTGACACGGCGGCTCGCAGTTTGCTATTTGATTGCCAAAAAAAAAAAAAAAGATGTAAGAATAGATGATAAAAGCTCCTCACGCGTGTTGTGATGTTACCTTCCTCGCACGTGGGCCCACCGTAACCCAGGGGACATTCGCACACGTTAGGACGCACACATTTGCCTTGGTTCTTGCAGTCGGGCCGGCAAACGGCTTGAAAGAGCAAAGAATTGGGGAAAACAAAAATTAAGCTGAAACACTCGTGTGTTTCTTTCTCTCTCACACTTACTTCCATACCCATGTGACAGTTGTATCCGGTGTATCCGTCCTTGCAGGTGCACGTGTTGGGCTGCGTGCACTCCATGTTCTTTCCACACTGAAACCTGCACACAGCTGGACAACAGCACAATGGTGTAAATTGGCTCCCTCTTGTGGTACAGCCGAGAATCACTGCTGAGTTCAGTTGTATTTAACTTTTAATTCTCTCAATGTCAGCCATATAAAAAAAAAAGGCACATTTTGGTCAACTTTAACATGTAATGCATCATTATTTAAGTTTTTAATGTTATGTATAAGAGCCAATGAAAAATAATACTAAAAAAATGTTTTTTTTCTGTGTCTCTATGGTTGTTGTCATCCCACCTTTGCACGTGATTCCATCACCCGCGTATCCAAGCGGGCAGCGTCCGGGGCTTCTCTCCGAAGACAAAGAAGAAGAAGCTCCTCGTGGGTTGGCGATGGTGGCTTCAGGTCTGCTGAATCTGTCAGGCTGCCGTCTGGGTGAGGAAAAGGTGGCGCGCATCATCTCCCTGCCTGGATTCAGTCTGCCGCTTGGAAGTTGTTCATCCGCGACGCTCGCCTGACCTGCAAAACACTGCAAGTTAGAAAAAATGACTTGTAAAGAAAGCACAAAACACAACTGAGAGAATGCAAATGAATGATGTCGAGCTATAATTAAATTAAATGAAATTTAAAAAATTGCATCCTCACCCGATGGCATGCAAGTGGTCCCGTTGCCATGGAGACCAGGCGGGCAGGGTCCACAGACATAGCCTGCCGCCACATGGGTGCTCTGGAAGCACTGGACACTGGGGTGGCAAGGTCTGCGGGACCAGGGCGAAGGTGGGGGCGCCACTCTCACGGGGGTCCCGGTCGCTTTGAATGTTAAAATGCAATCAAATGTGATTATTTTTTCAACCAAAATCAAAACAAGAGGACTAACGAGTGCACACAATGCCGTCGCCAACGTATCCACTTGGGCAGAGTCCACAGGAGAAGGAGCCCAGCGTGTTGGTACAGTCCACCCCGGGGTAGCATGGCTGAGAAACGCACTCGTTCACATCCTCTCGACACGTTACACCTGAGCGCACATCCCAAAAATAAAATCCAAATCCACGTTTGCTGTAAATTGACTCGACATGATTACCTGTCATTCCTGGCGGGCAGATGCACGAAAAGGAGTCGGCTCCGTCCACGCAGCGTCCCAGCCTGCAAGGGTTGGGTTTGCAGTCGTCCACGTTGACCTCGCAGCGGTGACCTTTGAACCCGCCCGGGCAGGCGCACGTGTCGTTGCCGCTGCCGGCTGTGATGTTGACGTCGCTCACGCACCAGCCACCGTTCACGCACTCGCACGGACGTACCAAAACCTTAAAAATAAAATACAACAAAATAAATAATAAAACAACTACAAAAAAAATATATATAAAATGACCTGAGTCCCAGCAAAGAACTCTGGACTTTCCACTGAAGCACTGTGGACGTCTGGAGAGTCCAAAGAGAAGCTGTAGACGGAGCAGTAAATCTGAGAGAAGATATTTAAAAAAAAATGACTCACTTCTTTCCTTCTCATTGATTGGTTGAGTGAGGCCTGACCTTGTCCTCCAGACGGAGGTTGAAGCCGTCCAGCTCGATGAGAGCCCACGTCTGGATGGTGGTCTCCCGCTTGAGCTCCTCCCGCTTGCCCTGAGATGAGGTTCGGGACCAGGCCACCACGTGGCCGAGTGAGCTGCTGGACTTGTTGGAGCTGTGGGAGAAGCTGCACTTGAGATGCACGATGCCCGCTATCCACTCGGGAGCGATTATGGGCTCGGATGGAGCGGCAGGCTGCTCGACTGATGTCAATAAAGAGGAAAGAATGAGCAAAGTATCCAAATGTATTGTTTTAACTCACAATCAGGAAGGTCCTCACTTGTACATGTTCCGTCTATGTTGACCTCACCGTGCTCGCAGGTCAAAGGTGACATGGTGGCCATTTCTGCGAGGAAATTCTGAATTACTGCAACAAGGCCATTGGCACATTTTTCCTGTAACTACAGAACTGGATTCTCCTAAAATTATGATTTTGATCAATTTCTCATAATACTTTGAAAATTAAAACATTTTGTATTGTAATATTCTAAACTTTTTTCCCTTCATAATAAAATGTTATCTAAAATATATATATTTTTTCTTTTTCTTCTTAAATTATTCTTTTCTTATAAAAGTCTAATATTGTGATTTTTTTCATCAACATTTCTTTCTTACTTTTGATTTTTTTCCTAGTAATAATATGAGCTTTGGGGGGAAAAGTGCACCAAAAACTATCAAAATGTTTCTGTAAAAATTGCACCCTCTCGACCTACTACTGTTTTTGTCCATTTCATTTTTAGAGCTCCTTTGTGGAGCCATATTCACAGATGCACTGTACCTTGTGCACAGTACCCCATGCATCCTTGAGTGGGCTGCAGCAAATAAACGTAGAATCCTCCACAGTTGCGCACGGACACCGGGATGCGGAACAGGCAGCATTCCTTGCTGCTGCTCGGGAACAACTGCCAGGCGGCGCAGGCGGTCAAATGCCGAAGCTCCAGAGGACCCGGCAGCGACTCGCCTTCTCCCAGAGACAGCCAGACCGGAGCCTGGGTCCCGCAGTGGTTCACCTGACACAAGCGGAAATGCTTCATCCAAGTAGACAAAAATCAAGCCCGCCGTTTTGGTTTCAAGCAGCCATTCTAAAAGTCATTTCTGCTACTTAACAGACAGATGAGACTCTATACCTCCACACACCGGGTGGGCATGCTGGCCGGCTTGTCGAACATTTGGAACTGGTACCAGCCGGGCGTCAGTGAATGGTCACAGACAAAGTCCCGCTGGAGCCAACTGGAGCTGAAGGTTGTGCTGCGGTACGGGTTCTGTAGGACCCCGTGGCCTTCTGGAGTGCACTCGGGTGGGAGCGCTAGAAAAGGAGTGGTGGCTGGATCAATACATGGAACAACTCTTCATGAGGTAGATATTTTTATGTGAGAACAATTCACGGTAAATATTATGGATTTTTTCTGTTTAACTACAAGCCCCACAAAAATCTTAAAATAGACAAAATGCCAATAAAGTGTTTAAGTGAGGATTGACCCCAATGAAAGGTGACTGACAGGCAGAAGAGACCTAATGGAGATAAACTGCGAGCATGGCATGTCACCTGACCGCACTTGAATGACTTTTATAATTGGATTTTTACTTTTGTACATTTATAACGTGCTAAGTTACCTTCCATTTACAGGTAATCAATAAAAAAAATTCTCCACAAGTATCCTACATCAATTTAAGTGTCAAAGTATTTTGTCACATCTGCCGGCGGCACAACCAAAACCTCAACACGCTTATTTTATGGATTAAGTTCAAGTTAATGGCTTTCAATCACGCGAAATCGGAACTATATCTCCTAAACGGCCTAACATTGTCCCAATTTCAGAAGATGCGGCTGCTAGAAGAAGTGCGCAGAACGTACCCGTTTGCGCGCGCACTACGTAGGGGAGCGCAAGCGCGACGCACGCCACAACTGTGACAAGCGTCCCAACTCCAAGGTTCGTCGTGCTTCTCAATTTGGTTCCGGTCGGGGTAAATCCTTCCGCGGCCTCCGTCCCCCTCCTCATCCCCCGCATTTTGCAGCGTTCTCGTCTCTCGGTGGAAGTGGGAGTCCGGCTTCGGTGTCCCCGGACTGCAGCCTGGAGGTAGGCTGAGCTCACTGAGTCAGGCTCCCCGCGATCGGAGCGCCAGGAGGGGCGGGAGTGGGGACACCGCCGATGCCCATGAACAGGTATGCTACTTGTGTGGAAAAAATACTAAAAAAATACAAGTACTGATTGTATCTGTAAAGTCTTCCCAGATGATTGGAAGCTGCTGACGGAGAACAACAATTTATGACTTCATGATTTGACCCAAGTCCGTCAGGCCGATTAGAATCAGACAAAAACATTAATCGGGGTCCTCAGCGGTTTGAGTCAAATACTTGGACCCTGTAACTGTATCAAATTGCAGTCTTTTTTTTTTCCACAGACCTGCGCCAACACACAACAGCAGGGAGCTGAACTTGTTCTCTCACAAAATCAAAATATGAGAGTAGCCACTCAAAATTACCACAACAATCCAAAAATAAATGCCCACAAAACTGACAATTTCTTTCATTGTTCATAAAAGGACTTCTTACGAAAAATAATGCAAAGTGCACTAAATACCAACACTGGCAAAATTGGACAAGAAATCTACACAAATAGACCAAGTCAAATAAAATTGAACAGAAACCACCAAAAATCACATTTGACCTAATTTCCCACAATGCGGACAAAAACTCACAGTGTACAATATTCCCTCCATAAATGAACAAAAGCTTCACAAAAAATGGCAAAACAAATCCTATGCCAAAAAATAATAACAAAAATAATGCAAAAAAAATGGATAAACTTTTTTGTGGTATGTAATTAATGTGCATTCCAGCTGAGTAATTGTATCCCATTAATAATGCTGGGGTCACGAAGGTCATTTCTTTGTTGTGATTGCAATCAGAGAAAAATACAGAAACACTTTTCCACCGCCTTTTCCATTCAAGAGGCCAATTCCCATTTAATGTCGGGGTTGAGCAAGGCCAGGCACAAGGAAGCTGTGAGAAACTGGCTGACTCGATGTCTATTCCAGGCGCCCGCCGTGCCGACGGTCCGAAGAGATTTACGAGTGAGCGGAGGGGGTTCTATTCCTCACGCGGCCTACAAGACAGCCAGGCACCTTAGCGTTGCTGCACTGGGAGGCGGTTGTCAACTTGAGTCATCTACTCAAGGAGTAGCTGCGTTTATGCAGCGCTTGCTTGTTTTACTGACTTGTACATTCCAACACTTCATCTTCGGCGAACAAAATGGACTGATGAGATACAGCTCACTTCAAACTGCTTGCTGTTAATGGAGTCGTCTGCTTGACAGATACAAATGCGGGACTATAAGCAGGGGCGTGCAACTGTGTGTGTGTGTGTGGGGGGGAGAAATCCATATATTAGCCCCACAATAATTCTTACTCCCACAACTAAAAAAAAAAAACTCAGAAGGAAAACAATCCTACAAATATATTCCCAAAATTGACAAACATGCCCCCCCCCCATACACACAATGGACAAAAATATGACACCAACATTGGACAGTAACAAAAAATCTCCACTTCCTCCCACATTTCAAAAACATGCACGTAATAATATTTTCAAATTGCTGCCTGAACTGGCACATTTGTGATATAATATGCTGCCATCTACCGGATCTATTGAGACATTACACCTGATTTCAAGAGATATGTTTAGATGTCATTTACATGCCGCCGGGTTAAACGTGACCACAGCTGCTCATTTGACACACCCACACCCTAAAAAATAAACATGCACATGCTTGAAGCATATGTAGAATATTTTGCATGACATCAATGCGCCATCTGTGAGCACGTGCACAAGTACTCATACACTAAATATAAAATCACCCAAAGATCAGGCCTTGAATTAAATCCCTGTGGACCTTACAGCTGCCACATGTTTGTCCTGTTTCAATTCCCAGGACTTCTTTTCAATATTCATTTATACTCTATATCCAAAGTCAGCGGTAATACTTACAATGGCCATCACTTGGTTGGGAGGCGCTGTCAAATTAAGACATGTGCTGCACTCACTTCCTTCTTCTGGACCAATCATTTTAAAGACAAACACGCGAAGGGACGCACGCATGCGCACATAAAGACCGGTTGCTAAGCTAGTAAGCTAAGGTGACTGTTGCTATGAGCGTAACCACCAAACACACATTCAGTCTTTTATGTCCCTTTGCGCATATACAGTATTAAATTCGCACGCTCCAGTTGACGCACACTTAGGGTGCGGACGATTATGTTGTTGCAAAAGACGTCGTCACACTAAAACAGTCATTTTATAACATTAGAAATGAAGTGACTTCATTTGTTGAAAGTGCCAATGGGTTTCAATCATCAGTCTTAAATACACAAATAGCGATCGTAACAAACTACAAAGATGTGCTGGTGTAGTAGTTATCACTCTATCTTTTAAAGACTTTAATCGCCAAACAACAGCCAGAAGCAAGCTGAGACTCGATAGATTTAAATATTGATAAGAGACGGCGGCGTACGCCAGAACTTCAACAGGTGATCCACGTTCCCGGGCGTATTTCTGATTGACATCCGCGACGAACCAATCAGCGGTCAGACATGAGAGTGAGCGAGCCAATCGTATGCGGCAGCGGAATCGCTACGGGCGGGCGTTTACTCCGTCTGCCGAGCCCAGGCGTCGTCAGTCTAGTCTACAACGCCGAGGTTCGAGCACTCACGGCTGGCATGTTCGCTTCGCTCCCACCAGGGAGTCGGAAATTCGACATTATTCATCTTTTAACAACAGAAGGCGGCTTTTGATCAGTGAAAAAGCGGCGGATATTTGCGCTGCGGGGGAGTCAGACTGGTAGGTTTCAAGCGATCTGCTATTTTTCCACCCTCCTTGTACGCAGTCGCCCCCTGCAATTAAAACAGGTTTACGTGTTAGGCAAAGCTCGACTGAAGGTATGCGCCGCACACATTCCACTATACACATAAAATAAAACAATTCGTTAGAGAAATTAAATTAAAATGTTTCTGATCATTTATTTATGTCTGGGATTTACCGACAATAAGGTTACAGCCACGAGCGATATTTAGATATCGTCATATGCATTCGATGTTTTTATGATGCACTTGGTAAGATTAGTTTGGATCATGTTTGCACACTGTGTGAAGCAGCGTTGCATAATACTGCTTTTGTTATCTTTTCACTGACATGTTTAGTTAGGATAATGCTCCAAGTCATTATTCCGTCATAGGTGGTGACTCATTTCAATGGGATTCATTCTGAGGCGGTATAAATGTCTTATTATTCTTATTAAATATCACCACAGAGAAGAAGACCCAACTGTTTTTTACATGCATTAATTAGCTACTGATGTGAAGCTCCAGGAATACATGTAATGAAGTGTAGTACTAGAAACGATCATGCAAATTGAAGTTAATTGATCCAAATTAGTTTCAGATTAGGGTTAGATCATCAGGAACATTCTGTAACCTGAAGTCAAACTGGTTTGTCTAAAACTGAGCAGCATAACTGGGAACCCATCCAAACTTGGGATTTCCACGTTATTTGGCACAAGTGTTGCAGAGAAAGTTTAGTCCTGATAAAGACTTACCAGTTGTCTAACTTGTTTGTGAAATACTTTTACAAAATATTTTACAGCACATTTTGTCGCGTTCTTTTTCGAGCCTTGCTAAATTGGCTCGTTTTCTGTCTGGTTTAATTAAACGACCCACTCGTCACTCCATAAATTGGCAACATTTTGACCGGTTTGCTCTTTTTCTCCCTTTTTGGAAAAAGAATAACCTTCAATGTGCTTTCAGGTTCTTGCTGCAGCCATTTTGGATTATCAAATCACACTGAGGATTAGTGGGTGAAAGTTGGCTCCAATCCCGCTGGCCCTTCCCCATGAGGAAAGATGGGGAATGGCTTCTCAGAACAACCTAGCTTCCTGGCCAGCATCCCCTTCTTCCAATCCTTCCACATCGCAATCCTTGGGCTGGACTCGGCCGGGAAGACCACTGTGCTGTACAGGCTGCAGTTCAACGAGTTTGTCAACACGGTGCCCACCAAGGGTTTCAACGCCGAGCGGGTGCGGGTGTCTTTGGGCGGCCACCGCTCCGTGACCTTCCAGTTTTGGGACGTGGGCGGCCAGGAGAAGCTGCGGCCGCTGTGGAAGTCGTACACGAGATGCACGGACGGTATCATTTTCGTGGTGGACTCGGTAGATGCCGAGCGCATGGAGGAAGCTAAGACCGAGCTCCACAAAATCGCCAAGACTTCCGAGAACCAGGGGGTGCCGCTGCTGGTGGTGGCCAACAAGCAGGACTTGAGGCACTCCCTGGGCCTGCCGGAGATCGAGAAGCTCCTCGCGCTCAAGGAGCTGAGCCCGGCCACGCCGTGGCACCTGCAGCCCGCCTGCGCTATCATCGGGGACGGGCTCAGGGAAGGTCTGGACCGACTCTACGACCTGATCTTGAAACACAGAAAGGCGATTCGGCAGCAGAAGAAGAAGCAGCGATAAAAACTGCAGAGTTATCGGTGAAGGAATGTCTGGAGTTGAATCCAGCGTCAACATTGTTGTCTCAGTTCTTTGAGCTTGAAGGTTTGTCGGGCTGTGTTCACACTTGTCATGTTTGCTCTCCTAACGCGGTCGGTTTGGTCCAGCCAAACTACATTCAGCAGGTCTGGTGTGAACCTTTTGATTAGAACTGAGACCACTTAACTTGCAGTTGGGCTCACCCAAGCTCAATTGTGAATAGCACACGGAGGGCGGACGAAGTCTGCTCGAAGGATTCAACTGTGGTGCCGTTTTTTCTTTGGTCAAGTGTGAATGTACCAAATAAGATGACTGAGTCTACTCGGAGAGCTGGTACCGGTCCTGCTTGCAAGTGAGTGGACCGAACAAAAACAAAAGTAGTCGCTAACTCCCAAGTGTGAACACAGCCTTCAGTCATGTGACCATGCTGTGGATCAGGAAGTGATGTGTAAAGGAACAAAGTATGATGATGAGAAAGTTCTAGACATGTATGGCTTTCAAGATGTGAGAAGGTTTGGGGTCTGGAAGAGTGAGTAGGTACCAAGATGTGATTGAAAGTGGTTGTTCTATTCTTACCAAAAAATATTTTAAATTAAAAAAAAATAACTAGACGGGTTAGATCAATGAAATTTTCACTTTTTTTATGCTAACTCATCTTTTTTTTTTTTTTAACACTTCATATACGTGAAGGCAAAGTATTATTGTGCATTTTTGATTGATTTTTGGTTGCTGTCTTCTATCTCCCACCTAAAAGCACTTTAGATGATCACTTCTTATGGAGTTTACAGTTTGTTAGCTGGACTTTTTAAATATGCATTATTCGACCACTTTTGACAAATGCTATTTTGAGCCGGTTGCCGCGTTATCATGAGATTTTTTTTCTTTTTTTTTTGATAAATAAAAACCTATTTAGTGCACTGGTGAAAATGCTGTCCAGACTTTTATTCTCACCATGTTTTAAAGTGAGTTCTACCCTTGGTGAACTTTTCCCTAAATTCTGTTTGCATGCTGACTAAAGGCCAAAGAAGATTTTGAAAGAACCAAATGTTCCAAATACCTGCATTTGCCTGGACACGTTGCGCTGAATTTATGACTAAACCATCTCCAACGTGTGCTTTTCGAACCCGACATGTTAAGAACCAACCAGGTGGCTAACGCTTACACACTGTGTTTAAAAACAGGACAGGGGAGTGCAAATGTGTTTTCCACCGATGCTTATATAACAAGACAAGAGTTTAAGTGTTCCGACGTGAGCAAAAAAAAAGCACCCGAGTGTTGTTAGGTTAACAATCATCTCCGTCCTCCGAGGCTCGGTAATGCGGTCGGGGCAGCCCGAAGCCAGTAGGACAGGCTCGGACAGGAATGGCGAGTCAGGTTGGGGGGGGTCATTCAGGTCAGGGGGGGCTTTTTTGAACACTGTTAACGGGTTAGCCTCGCAGCTGGTCTGAAAAAATCTGCTCCACATGCTGTGACCTTGATGGTGTGCCTTGCTCGCTCGCAGAAGAGTGGAATTTAAAAATAGAGACCTAATTAACACTGGAGTCTCACTAAAGTGGGAGATTAAATACTGATATCGTCTCATGTAGGTCGTAATGTAAAATCACAGGCTGAGCGGCGAACATTTTTAATCTTCGTCATTATCAAAAGCGGCGAAAAATGTCATCATCGTATCGTCTTTGATGTTGCGCCGACCAATCAGAGCGAGTCAGGAGAGCTTCCGCGCTCGTGTCTCGGAACGTCATGGCGTTTGTCGATGAATGGCGTCTTTGTGAGGCGCAGGTGGCTCATCCTTGCTTACTGGAAAAAGAATGGCGCGAAGCAAAAAAAGGGCCAGCACAGTCTTTTTCCTGCTTCCTGCGTGGAGTCGTCGCTTATGTTTCCTGTTTCTGCCTGAGATGAGATGAATTTGTCTACTGTCCACAGGCCATCCATTAAAAAAAAAAAAAGCCCTCCCAAAAGCCGCTCATCCGTGCAGGAATTTCCATTATTGCTTTTTATATGAGGCCACACTTTGCCTGCAGCGAGATTGAGCTTCAAACGGACAATAAAATCACAAGTTACAAGCGAACAACTAGTAGCCGGTGTTTATTCGAAGCGGGGTTGCATTTATGGAATAAAATGACTTCTTATCCGGAACCTTGTTGCATCTTATAAAGTTTCGACGTAATAACTTGGCTATTTATGTTCAAATGTGATATTTTGGTATTTTTATTTATTTATGTAATACTGGTTAAAGGGATGCTCGCAATAGCTGCCGACCTTTTGGTTTCTTGGACTAATGGTTGCTATGGTTACATGGTGCGTGTAACTGACTTGCCAGCACTCTGCATTTTATCATGTCATCTTCACGCATGATTCCCTTACATTATATTAATTATTTTGTCCCTTATTCTAGTCGATATGGGGTGCCCATCCTAAATCTCTGGGGGGGGGGTCATGTGAAAGGAATTCCGCCACACCGCGGCAGCCCGCCGCCGTAATCCCTCACGACCAAACAAGACCAGAGACAGATTTCACAGGCCTGTGCCTCACAAAGACCCCTCTGGAGGGGACACGGCTCTTTGTGGCCCCCCTGAAGCCGGCCCACCGGCTTATGTCTGGACTCTGAGGCGGGGTGGCTCCGGGTTCAAGGTTAAAGGCAATGAAAAAGTCGTTTGTCGCTACAGCTGGTGGGTTCCGACACGCCAGAAGGACAGAAACGCTTAAATAATACAATTTTGGGTGCAACATTAGTCAATCACGTAGTTCCTGTGAGAAGCGCCACTTAGCACGCAAGCTAGCTGCTAGCTAGCACCTCGCGCGGCTTTCCACACCGCTTTGACAACTCTCTTCTCTGTCATGTGTCAAATTTAGAAGATACTTATTTTCATTTTACACCGACTTAAATCATCATGTTGACCTTATTTTTTCTGGCAGCATCTTTAAATCGCCATTGTGGCAATCCAATTGTTTCACACTGGATGCTAATCTGATCCGCACACCTCTTAATGCTGTGAGGTGTTTTTTTTTTTTTTTTCCTCATGTGACCTCCTCAGCGTGACCGGCCCAACGTTGGCAATAACACGGGCGGCGCTATTTAAACACAGCGCAAGAGTTGATTAACTCCGAGAATGTGGAGTCTGAATCAAAAAGTGAGCGGGCCTCTTTTCAACACAAGAGCAGGAAGAGGAGGAGGAGAAACAGGGTGCGGGTTTATGTGGATGCGTAAAGAATGATTAACACCAAATAAGGATTCAGTCTGACTTCATTTCCACGTTAATCAGTGCCACTCCTCCACATATTGCGGCAGGACGTTCTCATGCAATCAGTTCTTGGGAATCTGTTAATACAAGCCTTTGGATCAAATTGAGATTACATCATCCTTTGATGCAACAACAGAGAGCTAGTTTAAAATGTCACTCTTAGAGATAAACTGCAACTATTTAAAAAAAGATAAAAGTATTGAAAACAACAACTAGCAATGAAGCTGCCTCCAAACTGTTTTCCCAGAGTGTCAGAAAAATGTCAGGCCCAGACTAGTGATCTTCTAACCCCCAAGCAGAACACAGTGAGCAGGTTTCTATGAGAACCAGACAGTGTCAAATTGTGGGGGTGTCCTGCCGCCTCACGGTCATAAATCCAAATAATTAAAGGCCAACGCCGCAGTGGTCTTCACAAAAGGTGGTAAACGTCTCAACCGGGATGTGTTTATTTGGAAAACACAAACTGTGATTTGATGACGGCAGGATTTGCTTGGGTGAGGTAGTTAATGATTTGTTTGCTGGAATTGCAGGAAGTGGATGCATGTTTGAGAGTTTGTCATTTCTTTATCACATTATTTTCAGTATTTTTCCATTTCTTCTTATGTTGAGGCATTTTCCCCAAATATTTTCCTGTTTTGCTTTTAATATTTCAGAATTTTTCAGCTTTTTTCCCCCAATATCGTGTTAACCTAAGAAAATGTCAGGGACTTCCGGTGGCCTGACTGAAACGAGGTCACGAAGCCTTTTTGGATTCTAGCATGCACTTTGCAAGGACATTGTTGACAAGATTGCCTCTGTAAAGCCTCCTCATATTCACGTGGCCTGATTCACAGCACTAGACTGCAGAGGGGGAGGAGGAGGAGGAGGAGGAGGGTCAGATGACACTGATACCACAGAAGAAGACTTCCTTGTCCCGCATGTAAAGTGATACCGATTGCACTTCTGGAGTAAACAACTCCCTCACTTTACTGCTACACTTTGACAAACTCACACTGATAACTTATCAGTAGCACAAAAGCTTCATAACAGGGGCAAGAATGAATTGTGTTCGTACAATGATCGGCCAGGTGATTAGGTACATCAAAGACGCTGGTAGATTTTGAGATATTCATTTAATGTCTAACTGCACTCCATGTATCTTATTTTATTATTATTAATTATTATTATTTTAACATTTCTCCAGTTTTACTTTCTCTTGTGACTTCTTTCTATGTATTTATTTATTTATAATTTAACATTTGTCCTGGTTTACGTTCTCTTGTAACTTCTTGACACCCCCATATATTTTTGTTTTGGTGCTAATATGTCTGTGTTTTGAGCTAATAATTATTTTGTGCGCGAACAAGGCCCGGTTTGTGTTTTGTGAGGCAGGTGGAGGTGTGCTCTGACTTTTGCGACGTCTCACTTTCAGTCTACACCGAGCTCAGGGGCCTCGCTGGCACATAGCCAACAGCGGCACACACAAAAGACCCCCCCCCCCCCCCCTTCTTCCCTTGGGATGCTTTTCTGCATTGCAAAGATGGATGACCAACTAGGCTCGGTGTCTTTGGCTTAATGTGGAAGAAGAGAAACCCCCAAAACAAGAGAAATGTAGGATGACTCTTAAGATGAACTTGTACACGTTTCTTTTCACATGAAATGAAGAGCAGCTATCAGGTGCATCCTGGCCAGTCCTGCAGGAAGTGTTTTTGCTACGGCTTGCGGGAAAAAAACGCGTGGCTGGCATGTGGGAAGGAGCGCTCGCTCGTCAGCTATTGTCAGCGGCGTCGTGAGTCACACTTGTTGACATCCTGACGAATACTAGATTCAAAATTCAGGTGGAAAACCTGCAGCGAAGGGAAAATTTGTTGCTGTCCCCCACCCCTAAGAAAATATCCGTGATTTAATTCTCTGCAAGAAAAATTCCTTACAACCAGCACCTTGCACAGGATAAATAATCCAAAAGGTATCAGCCCTATGACATATTCTCTTTCAGCTTGGTATGAACATCCATTATCAGCTGACATGATGTGAGGGTGTGTGCGCGTGTGCGTGTTATCAACATGGTAGCTTCAGCTGGCTTGCATGCCTGGGTGGGTGCGGTCCTCCTCATTCTATTTTGGCAGCAGTGCATGGGGAGACTGAGAATCCAAATGCAAGCCTTTGCTTCGCACCCCCTATAGCCCCTTCTCAGCTGTCTCTTCGCTCAGCAGGGGAGGGGTCACAACAATACACACACACACACAAATGGGCTCTCTTTCACTTTGTGTGAAACAAGTGGGTCAGCTCCAGTTATCTGATGTGCCAGAAACAATGAGACAAACAGGGGTCTCAAACTCAAACAAAAGCCCGGCTCGCCTATTGGGGAGGCTCGGGAGCACATCCATCCCAAATGAAGGCAACAACACAGTTTTGTCCAAATCACAACATGAGGACGAATTTGTAAATTATCATACATGCTGGCCTCACGGTTTTTATTTGTGCTGACACGTATAAAAAAGTGAGATTTTTTAATATATTTTTTTTATTTATATATTTATATTATTATGTTTTATTTAAAATATTTAAATAATTTTTTTTAGCTTAATGCTAAAATCTAATGCTAATGGAAGAATTGTTTCAAAATAAGTGATGAAGTGGGAGAACTATTTAATTTCCTACGTGTCATTCATGATCATCTTGCACATTAGGAAAAAAAAAAAAATCCACATCACAAAGATGGTATTTTGCGGACCTTGGACAAACAGCTAAAAATGAGCGAGTGATAACGGGGACGTCCCCACGCTGATAGATTGGATGCGGCCTCTCCAAATGAAAGGCTGAATTATTCAGGTGAGCTGCGCCGGGTTCATTTCCTGTTCAATCACGACGGCTCTTCTTCTATTTTCGGAAGCCTCGAACATGTCGTTAAAGAAATGACAGGTTCTTATTGATTTCCCTGCAAAGGCCGGCCGGATTTCGTGTAAGATTCAAATCAAACTAGAAAAACATTTAAAAAAACCAACAACAAAGCAATAAAATTTTCACTAAAATTGCCAATCATTCCAAAATTCTGCCAGGGTTGTGTTGGCTTTACTGTAGCAACGTTGGCGGAACCCAAACGATAATAATAATCATGTGCTGGACGTGCAGGAATGTGCATGCTACACCCTCGGTGCTAACACACACCACGCTTGATAAACACAACAGCTGTGATGTCACACACACATTCAAAGACAAACAAAGCAAGGTATTCAGGTGAGCTTAATGCTACAACAATAACACACATTATTCATTATTATCTAATGCTATGAACGCCTTTTAGCAGAAAGAGCACACTTAGGATGGATGACATAACAATAAACCGATTCATCTAAAAGGGATTTGTTGCCGTTAGCATGTTCTTGCTTCTATGTTGTGCTATACGCGTGATTAAATATCAATTAGGTGCACAACTTATATTAGTCTTAAAGTTGTAAGACTTCACTAGGAATGCTATGAAAAACCTTTTTCCTTTTTTTCCACTTTCATAATTGCATCCCATTTGCATTGTTTCCTATGCATTGCGAAAACATTTTTGAAAAGAGAACAATTTGGAAGTCGCCCAAGACCAAATTGTAGGCGTGTGTGTGTGAAGCACAATCCAAATCATGTAACACTTCACTGCAATGTTCCTTCTAATTCCAACAAAACAAACTCCAGATTATATGAAAAAACACCATCATCTTTTTTAATATGATTAAATAATGCGAGGAGGCTACTAGCTATCATTCTTGTTCTTAAGGCGTCTGTCCACATGGAAGGCATCCCCTACACTAATTGGTTTAACTCTAAATCCCGACTTGCGAAGAAAAGCTCATCCCACATGACGACATTCCGAGGATCCAACAAGAAAAGGAGACTAGGAGGAGGAGGTGTGTGTGTTTGTATACAGCCAGCGTGCACTTAAGCCAAACACTACAAATGAAACCTGCAAACCCACGGGGCCTTGCACATAGTAACTATGTGGTTGTCGGGTCTGCCTCAACCAATCACGGCCAAGCATTTCACGGGTGGGAACTTCTTCCCACTAGTGCGTCCTTGAGGTTTGCGGGGAGCATAAATGAACCCCTCAAGTGGAAAAGTGATAGTTTGAGGGTTTAACATTTTGGTTTGGACCACGGCCAAATGTTCTACAACGATGTTTCTCCACTTTTTAAGTGATCATTGTTTATTGGTACATGCGACTGCCCCCTAGTGGTCACTATGGTTCAGACATTTCGTAGACCCATTCATGGGGGGGGGGGGGGTCTTCACGCATGCATAATTTACAGCCTTGCACCAACCCAATCATTATAATTATTAATATGATTTGATATTAATATGCACTTTATGGGCACAGCTTTGAAAAGAATGCGCTGGGGGACGACAGACAGAATTTTTAATACGGCAATTACTGCGCATCAACCTCCCCAAGGGAATTCTCCTCGTGGGAAGAGTGTTTTTAATACACAGGGTGCAAAATTATCATAATTTCATAACATAATAATATGAGTCAATATTGCATTTTGTTAAATAAACAGCAAAGCATCAAGTACAGTAATAATTCGAGTCTGCGTTGAAGTCAAAACTCAGATTTACACGCTGTTATTTGCTGCCCTCTGCTGGACAAAAGTGGACTTACTGTCTTCACCGTGAGTAAACTTAAAATCCACCTTAATAAAAGCATTCCGGAAACTTTCACAAGGGGGCGCCATTGTACCTCACATTCAAGTCTCCATGGACTTGGCTATATCTTGGAATACAGTACAGTGCAATAAAAATGATGAATCCAACTATACGTATATGCGCTCCTAATTATTAGAAGATAAATGATGATTAGAACAAATGATTCTATTTAAATGTACTGCTCCGAAATGCATCATTATGCTGCAGTTTTCCTCTTCAGTTGGACCCTGCTACATGTCAATCACATGAAAGAGAGTTTGTCTGCTGCGATGTGATTGGCTGTCTTGTGTTTTTCCGAGTTCTTGCTCATGCAAAAAAAAAAAACACGCACACGCATGGAACGAGGCCCAATATGCTCAAACAAGCAGCATATTTGTTTTGGGGGCTTTTATTGCATCATAAATGAGTGGTCCAATCAACACGTCTGTGGTTGTCATGGAGACCATAGGCGCTACGGATTTCAAAATCTTAAGAAGTCTTTTTTTTTTTTTATAGTCAATCCAGAATGTATGCCAAACAATGCGGCGCCAAAACGCAATGCGCTAAATGAAAGCTGTGAATCAAGAGGCGTTTTTACCTGAGCTCAACGTGTGATTGGCACCAAAATGGCGCAAAGAGAAAATGTAAGGTGGTAATGTGATGCTTAAATAGACAGGAAAAAAAAAAAAGGACGTTTGTTTCCAAAAATAACATTTGGCGGAGTCCCTGTATTATGCACCAGGCCTGGGGTAGTAGGGGGGCGAGTTATGACCCAGCAGTCTGGTCCAGCGGCTGATGACGCTGTTGGGTACCAGGGCTAACTTTGTGGATGAATGAACATTCCAAACAACCTGGTTGATAAAAAAAAAAAAAAATGAACCACCACCTGACAAATTGTGGCTAGTGAGTGATTCCCAGCACAACCCAACATGAAGCCTCGTCACCGTTCCCGGCCTAAACGCGTGTTGTGATATTAATAAGCGCACACTTATAAACACATTAGCATTCATCAAGATGAGAAAGTTGTTTGGATTGGAGACAGAGTGGCAATGCGGCTATGGGAGGGAAGGGGGGCTGCAATTTGCATTTGGCTCAACATATGGCGAGGCCGTGGAAGCCACGGGCCATGCCTTCATTACCCGATCTCCGTTTCATCAGCTCCTCGCTCACCCGCTGAGCTTCCCCACGGCGGGTCCGTCTGTCCCCGAGGGGACGCCCACACGGGACAATATGTCCCCGAGGTGAGGGGGCGGGGGGACATGATTATTTTATCATGCTAACGCTAAACGCTAACATTCGTCTTCTCCATCTATGAATGTTAAAGGAGGCAATGCATGGCAACAATGTGACGGCTCAACACGAGGTGGCAAGAAAAAGGAAACAAAATAAAGGATAGGAGAGAGAGAGAGAGAGAGAGAGAGGAAGAAAAAAGGGAAAAGAAATGGCATAAGAAAAATGGTAACAAAATGGAAGAAAGAAAACAAGGAAGGGAAAAGAAGTGACAAGATAGAAGAGGAAGGAAAACGAGAGGACAGAAAGTAAAGACAACAAAAGGAAATGTAAAAATCATTATTTTGCATCTTACATTTGATCATGAATATAAACACAATCAAATTATGAAATGACCTCAACCTGATTTAATATGCACACAGCCACCAAGATGCAAAGTAAACCACAACTGCAATGTTGTCGACTTGTAGGTCCGCCTCCTGCGGTGTGATGCAAAGAATGAGGTGTGTGTGTCTGTGTGTGTGCGATTTGTTTAAGTGCTTCTCGAAGCGTCGAAAAGCACAGCCTGCCAAGGTGCTGCTTTTTGTATCCTTCATTGTTCAATGCGGCGCCACTAGAGCACAAACGGTGGAACAACCCATGTAGACTATCGAATTCTTTCCGTTCTATTTTATCACAGTGCTTTGTGTATTTAATTAAAACAGGATGAGGTCATTATAAAACTCTTGACTAAAAAAAAAAAATCTGAGAGCAACTTCATGTGGGGCCTTTACCCCAGTGTGGAATGCTAATATTTTCATCTGGTGTCATTTGCGCTGTTTGCGTGGCGTTAAAAAGGAGGACAAACAGGATGGAGGCGCCGCACGGTGAATAAGTCATGAGTGCCCAACATCACAGCAACTTTTCGCAGCGCAACACAACAAGCCAGGCTCCTGCTTTGATAATGACGCTCAATTATTCAACGTACGTCATTACTGCTCGACAGGAAGCAGACGAAGTGATGAAGATGATGATGATGATGAGAAGGATGATGGTAGTGCTGGTGATGGCTGAGTGACTCCCGTTAAGATGACAGATCGGGTCAGCGGATTGGGGAGAGTCCACCAAGGAATGTGGTGCAAAAAAAAAAAAGACAAAAGTACTGGAACACCTATAAGAAGTAATTAATTGGACTTTTTCTTGTTTTACTGGGGGAGGGCTTGAATTATTTAATCCAATTAATGTAAACTACATATTAGTAAATTATTTATAAAATCCCAAAGATATCGGAAAGCCACTATGGCCATCTAATTCAATGCATTTCCAATTAAATTATAATTAAATTATATAATATAATATAATGAAAAAATAAACTGCAAAAATCATCACATTTAAATAGTGTATATATTAATTATATTAATTTTAATTGTATTGGTTTAGCCACATGTAAAAAAGAAATTGAAATAATAATAATAATAAATTAAATATTACATTAAAAAAAATGTAATTGTCATTCTTAGCACAATTCTGAATTAAGAAAGAAATATAGGGAAAATAACGTCATTTAAATACAGTATTGGCAAAATGATATATTTTTTTAATCTAAAAATCCTTGATTCATTGGTTTGGGCATTCATTCATTCACCGACTGCTGCTGTCTAATTCAATAAATGAAAAAAAATTGACATTAGATCAAATTAATTTTCATTTTTCCAAAAGGCAAGCGGAAAGGCATGCTCTTCTCGCTCGTGTCATTTGGCGTCCATTGTGGCTGGTGCCCAAAGCCTAATCAGCGGATGATTGACGCCATTGACAACCTCTGCTCCCCATTCAGGAGTCAATTGGGCCGCTCAAGAGTCGACATCTGCGTTAGCGTGCCGCTGAATTGCGCTGCGATGGCGTTCTCATTCATTCCCACAGAGGCGAGCATCAACGGGGACGCGGCTCCAGGCCAGAGAGCGCCAACGACGTTGCTTTAATTGCCAGCTGCCGAACCTTTCGGCTCCTTTTCACATTAATTGCAGGCCTGCCCGTTCTGATCAGATCATGACCCTGATTATCCCTCTTATGCCACCCCCCCCCCAACAAGGAGACACTAAGGGGCCCCGACAAGAGGGGTGGCACTCGCCCTCTTGGTTTGGCCACCTGTGCCCTGTAGCAGGCACTTATGCTAAATATCTCCCCACGCCATTGGGGGAAATGAAGGCCTCCCTCCAGGGCAGCTGCGCCGCCTGGAGTGCACTTAAAGCTAGCGCGACACTTAGCAAATTAGCTTTAGCGTATTAGCTTTAGCAAATTTGTCAGGTCAATGCAGCTGCGAGCAATTCAGATTGAGAGACAATGGCGCCGTTTTGGATGGCGTACATGCTTGCGTAGCGTTTGAGAGGTGTTAATGAGGCATTTGATGATCCTAAAAAAGCAAGTCAAAATAGTCACGATTCTCCCGGTGTCCATAAGTATTTGGACAGCATCGTGGCTAACGTGAGCGGCAATTAAGAAGAAATTGGTGATATCGCAGTGCCATTCCTAATATTTTGACTGTCGCGAAGGTAACAAAACATTATCACTTCAATCACGGTGTTATTAATTTGTCACCTCTGTGAGTGTCAATCAAAACGCGAGCATTATCATCAGGTGTCATTAGACGGGTGTACTTAATAAAGTGACCTTAGAACGGGTAGCCATGAAGGCGTCGGCTCGACATAATCAACAAGCTAATTGACTGACTTGTCACTCATAGTGTCTTGAGCTATTTAGTAGCATTAGCATGCTAATGAATGATGTGTGAGGCTCATCAATAAATCGTGCGTGTGTGTGTGTGGCCTCATTGCATAGAAGACAATAATTAGCCAACTTTGTTTTGTTAGCGACTTTTTTAGCGTTAGCTCATCCGACTTGGACTTGGCAAAATTTCATTCCGCTTGATGTCACACACAAAATAAAAAGCCTTCACTCTGTTTTGCTTTTTATTTGGCTTCTTAAGTATAATGTTGACTTCTAATGTTGTCTGCAAAGGCTGTGAGTCAGCTGTTAACAAACACACATAAGCGCACAAGCACACACAGACACACACGCACGATAATAATCGCTATGTAGGTGCAGCAAACACACCTTTTAAAAGATGCATAAGCGCCTCCCCTTGCTGTGTGCAAAACAGAGCTATCAGTGGGGCCTGTTACCCCCTCCTCATCCCCTCCCTGGCGGACCCCCAGGTAGAAAATGGTAATGATTGCACTTAACATGGCTGCACATATGGAGGCAAAATGGAAATGCCAACAGCGGCTCAACTATAAAGCAAACGCAATTGAAATATTCATCCGCTGATGAATTTAACATCATTCTCTTTGTTGTCACACAACAAAGGCTTACAACACAAGCAAGCGCCTGAGAGGTACCAAGGGGTCCCAGCGAGGTGCTAAAGCGCCCCTCAAACATCATTACGCCGCATTATGCATCGCCCCGACGCTGATATTGATGTTTACGCATTTATTTTTTAATTAACCTTCCTTGTTAATGAAGGCTTTGATGAGAGGCATTTTGTACATTTGGAAGAGGGGAACAGGGAGGGTTTTGTCGCCCCTGATGCACGGAGCCAGGAGAGAATGTGAGGTGTCAGAGGAAAAAGTTGTCGAAAGTTTTTTTTTTTTTTGTCGAGGATTGCATCTTGTGTCTACAGAGGATCAATTCAGAGTGAAGCCTCACACCTTTTTCCTATCTTTGAAGTCCTCAGAGGGTAACACACATTTAGACAAATATATGATGCAAGAATGCAACTAATCTTATTACTGGCTTCCGTCAATGTCGATTTTTGGAACTTTGGGGACCCTAACCTCTAAGTCACCCCTTAAACCCTCACAGCGGTTCCAGTTACAAGTAAACAGAAAGGAGATGTTCGAATAATGCGAGCTCTGGAATCAGCATGGCAACTTTGGACCAGTTGGCCAACACACTGCAGAGTCCCCAAACCCCCTCATCCATCTGGAGCCACCTTGCCGAAAAAAAAAAAAAAAATCTGGAGCGGATCCATGGCTTGGCAGCGCCGCCGCTCTGGTCCCGCTACACGTATAAGGTGCGGAGCCTCTAATCCCAATGCTAAATTAATTGCTTAATCGGCTCAATTAGACATCCGGAAGAATGGAGGCGATAATTTGCGGTAGGTCAAAAACTGAGACACTAACACAACTTTGACCTTCTTCAAATCAGGAGCCCCAACAACACACAACACTTAACTGCTATCCTTAACCAGCCAAACAAAAACTAGACACAGGATATCTTAACATCTCCGACTGCGAGCTCCATGCGACTGCAGGCCGCTAACAACTTGCTGTGATGGAGGTCATGAGGTTAAAGGTGACCCACTTTTTCTTTCTCTTTTTAAAAAAATGCTTTTTAGTGGGCGTGTCATTGATAGCGTGCAACACAATACAATAATACAATATATAAAGAATAACAAACGCAAACTCACAAAATTTTTGTATGTCTTGACATGTGAAGAAATTGACAATAAATCAAACTTTGACTTTACTAGTTGACCTCAGGGGTCAGGAATCTTTTAGTCCAAGCTATATATTTCAAAATGTATTTCCGTGATATCATAGTTATGGAAAAAGCTAACCAATAATAAATAAAATGCTTCTTACTGTTAGTGCGACTTCTGGTCTGCAGTTATTTCATTTCAGTCCACTCCATTCTGCTTGCGGTCATTTTCCAAAACTTCATGGAGATCAGTACGATGGTGAACACTTTTATTCGTTTGATTATTTTGCATGAATGTTTTGGCATACTCGTGAATCTGTGAATGGCGTTCCGTCCGTTCCTCAGGCTCGCTAATAAATTGAAGTCATCTTGCCAAAGTTGGAGCTCTTGGCATGGTTCCTTCCTGGTTTCCCCCGTTGGTTATTTCCATGCATTCCTCTTAACACTCGACGAAATGTTATGACTGCATATTAGACACAACGCAGAAGATGTTCTCTCCACAAAAGCAAATTCCTCTGTGCATTCGTGCTGCAAAGTGCGATGTTTGTCATTCTTCTAGCCATCTCGTTTGTGCTCTACAGTTAGCTATAGCTTTTCTGATAAAGTTTACGAAAAAAAAAAAGGTGTCCTCACACCTGTCTTTGCAGGCTCGCATGATCCAATCAAAGTGGCGTTTTGGCGCGCGCACCCGGAAGTACAAAATCGTGCTCGGCCGCCGAAAAATGAATAAATGAAATAAATTTTATTATAATTCCTAATACTGGTTTTTGAAATGTTTTACAAAAAATGTCAGTGGAATTGTTCATTATTTAGAGTATTAATAAATGTCATATTTATTGTGAGCCAGATGACGTCATAAAAAGAACCACATCTGACTCACAACCTTTGACCTTGACTCCAATACAAATTTCTAACCTTACGTTCAACCTATTAACCTTAACCTGAAACAACTAACCCCATAGGTTGAAAAGTGATTTTGGTCAAAGTGGCTTTTCACATTTCTTCAATGGCACGTTTGCGACATTACGCACGCGCGCCGCCTGTTTCACAGAACTATTTTCATGACTTATGGCGCAACATGAAAAGACGCTGTCGCTGCTTTTCTTCCTGCCAGCACATTGAAACGCTCGCCGTTCAAGGCACATTCATCAAAAAAAAAAAAAAAAAAAAAGGATGCCGTGTCGGGTGTGGGTTGAGGGGCACGAGTGCAGATGCTGCCACTTTCCCCCCAACCCAACCCCGAGTAGAATTATGGCTTTTCATCAGCCGATACATTTCACTCGTGATTAATTGCAACGCTCGCCGCTGCACAAAAGCATCTTTGTAAAATTCCCCCCGAAAAGAAATGCAAATGGATGGCGTCCTTGGCACCAAACATATGCTGCCACAATGCCAACAGGCCTGCCCCCCCCCCACCCCGACAACCCCAGCTGCGGCCTTGTAAGACTCGCTCGCTCTTGGCAAAAGAGCTCTGTAAATGATCGCCAATTAATACCAAACAGCATCCAAATCTGACTTTGCACCTGCGAGGACTGCTGAGAGCGTCTTGCGAAGATCCTCCGAGAAGCCCAATGACACTTTGCTCCCTCGCCTTCTTTCCGGGACGTCCACATGGAAATATTTCAGTTTCACATTTTCCAATAATAGCTATTTTGTTTTTAACCAACCTGCAGAATATTTAGTAGTCAAGCTAAAAAGGGGTGGTGGGTGTTTTTCAGGGGCGGAGCTAGAACTTTTTAGTGAGGTGGCCAAGGTGGAAAGCTGTTATAAAACGAGATGACGCCTCCTGTCCGTCATGTTTCCCGACGTTTTCTGTCGACGTTCATCACAATGTCTGCGGCACAGCGGCATCCATCCATGTGATGAATTCCACCACAAAGAAGCCAAAGCCGAACAATTGGAATCGGTTTCACGTCACTAATTGCTCATCAAGCGCCGCTCAAAAGTTGCTGCTCACAACTTGTCGCTCGCTGTACGACTTATGATGGATAGGAAGCTTTAACGAGCCTTTTGCGAGCAATTAAGTCATCAGGGAGCCCCGTTGCGTCGCTCCGGAGCTTGACAAACGGCGGCCCGTCGGGAACGTAATCAGCGTAAGGACACGCTCGCCGCTCGGATGGCGGGATCCCCCATCGTCGCTATTGTTGTTTTGACAGCGTAGATTGGAAACTTGGCGACTTGGCCGGCAACTTTCTTTATTGGCAGTATGAAGAAAAGAGCAGAAAGAAGCTCAAACAAAAGACTTCCTGTCGGGTCGCTTCCTGGGGCAGCTGGCAACAGAACAGCAAGTTGGAGAAAAACAAGGGACACACTAGCTCATAAAGTTCTCCAACGATAAAAAATATATATATATTTTTTGTAACCCTGAATTGTAATTTACTGTAAAAATGAAGAAATGAACAAAAAATCCCAAAATGTATATTTCAAAATCAACATCCTCAATCTAACCATATAACGAAGGTCTGCTAGCTTAATGCTAACATCAAATGTAACACTCCATCGACAAGTTCATAGAAATTAGCATTATTGTTGCGGTAATTGAACCGATTAGCATACACATACTGGAAGTAGAATTTAGTTTTTGTAAATATAGGTGAGCATGATCTAAAAAAATATTGAGCTGTCAGAAATCCCCACAATTAAAAAATAACATCAACAACACACACAAATAAACAACTTGTTGCAGCATGCTGTGTATCGGTGGCACAAACAAACAAAAAGTGTGTGCGTGTGTGTGTAGTGTTAATGAGTGAGTTTGGAGGTGCTGCAAGCTGCTTGCTCGTCTAATTGACACCTCAACACTTTCAAAAAAAAAAAAGCCAGCTTTGAACAACAATTCAACAAGACAAAAGCAAGGCTCCACTTCTCAGCTCACCTGAGGCCTTGGCGCCGGTGAGCTGCACGTTCGCACCCCCGACACCTCCGCACCCCCAAAAGCATGTTGGGGACCCTCAGGGCGGCGTCACACCTTAAATAATTCTGCCAAACTCCGACCGCACGCTGCTCATATGGCGTGCTGTTTGGGACTTTGCAGACTGCTGCGCATTGCTAATCAAATATGTTGCTTATTAATAGCGAGACTTTGGAGAACGCTACCTGGAGAAATGCCGCAGGGACGGAGGGAGGAGGAAAGGGAGGGGGGCGCTTGGAACGCTTTCCCAGGGAAAAGAGCTGAGGATGCACTTTTAGCACCACTAAACTGGCACACTTGCTACAGTCGCACACACACGCAGTGTTGTCGGCCGGGCATATTAGAAACAGGTGACACGAAGAAGCACATGCTAACAACACATGCTTAACAACATGCTGACACGCTAACAAGACACTAACACGCTAACCACACACTCAATGGCGTACGCCAGCGACACACTAACACAATTGTTTTTAACTTCCTGTCACAATATTAATAAAAACTAGAATTTGCAATTCCTGAAGAAATTGCGTGTGAAGGTGAAGAAGAATGATGTTGAAACAAGTTGAATCGGTTGAAAAATGTAGAAATGAGAAGGGAAAAAGGAATTGGGTGTGAATTTCAAAATAAAAGATGTGAAGTTTTTGGTAAGTGGGAAGTTGTGGAATAGGTAGAAAAATGATGAACAGTTGAAAGTTGGAATGGGTTGAATCGGTTGAAAAATGTAGAAATGAGAAGGGAAAAAGGAATTGGGTGTGAATTTCAAAATAAAAGATGTGAAGTTTTTGGTAAGTTGTGGAATAGGTAGAAAGATAATGAACAGTTGAAAGTTGGAATGGGTTGAATCGGTTGAAAAATGTAGAAATGAGAAGGGAAAAAGGAATTGGGTGTGAATTTCAAAATAAAAGATGTGAAGTTTTTGGGAAGTTGTGGAATAGGTAGAAAAATGATGAACAGTTGGAATGGGTTGAATCGGTTGAAAAATGTAGAAATGAGAAGGGAAAAAGGAATTGGGTGTGAATTTCAAAATAAAAGATGTGAAGTTTTTGGTAAGTTGTGGAATAGGTAGAAAGATAATGAACAGTTGAAAGTTGGAATGGGTTGAATCGGTTGAAAAATGTAGAAATGAGAAGGGAAAAAGGAATTGGGTGTGAATTTCAAAATAAAAGATGTGAAGTTTTTGGTAAGTTGTGGAATAGGTAGAAAAATGATGAACAGTTGAAAGTTGGAATGGGTTGAATCGGTTGAAAAATGTAGAAATGAGAAGGGAAAAAGGAATTGGGTGTGAATTTCAAAATAAAAGATGTGAAGTTTTTGGTAAGTTGTGGAATAGGTAGAAAGATAATGAACAGTTGAAAGTTGGAATGGGTTGAATCGGTTGAAAAATGTAGAAATGAGAAGGGAAAAAGGAAATATTGGAGAATTGGGTGTGAATTTCAAAATAAAAGATGTGAAGTTTTTGGTAAATTGTGGAATAGGTAGAAAAATAATGAACAGTTGAAAGTTGGAATGGGTTGAATCGGTTGAAAAATGTAGAAATGAGATGGGGAAAAGGAATTGGGTGTGAATTTCAAAATAAAAGATGTGAAGTTTTTGGTAAGTGGGAAGTTGTGGAATAGGTAGAAAAATGATGAACAGTTGAAAGTTGGAATGGGTTGAATCGGTTGAAAAATGTAGAAATGAGATGGGAAAAAGGAATTGGGTGTGAATTTCAAAATAAAAGATGTGAAGTTTTTGGTAAGTTGTGGAATAGGTAGAAAGATAATGAACAGTTGAAAGTTGGAATGGGTTGAATGGGTTGAAAAATGTAGAAATGAGAAGGAAAAAGGAAATATTGGTGAATTGGGTGTGAATTTCAAAATAAAAGATGAAAACGTGAAAATTTTGAATTTGGCAAGTTTGGGAATGTCCCCAATGTGATTTGAATGTGTTGAATTATGTGAATTTCAAACTGGAACAACGTAAATGTGAAATGTTGAATCTGCCATTAAGAATGAATGGGGAAAAAATTGCCGGAAATTTGTGAATTTTGTGAAAACGGAAAATTTTTGGAAGGAAAAAAATGTAAGCACCCATGTCATGAATATTTGGAATAAGTGAAAAGTGGAACGGAGTGAATCGGTTGAAGTATGTGGAAGTAGTTAATGGACAAAAAAGTGAGCGGAAGATGTAGAATAATAATAAAGGACAGGAATAACAATAGTGTGAAGGTTTCACCTTCACACTAAATATGTCGGTCATTCAAGAATTGTTTGATTCTCACTCGTTGGCCATTGTGATGAATCCCCGCTGCCGCGCACAGATGAGCAGCGGCTAACAATTAAGGATGTGATGAGTCTGTTTTCTTACGCGGTTATCAACGCAGGAAGAAGAGAAACTCAATGAATTGCTCATCTCATCACCGTCATACTCGTTCCGCCCTTTAATCTTCATCACGCGGCCATTTGGACCAGCCAGAACACAGATGTCATTCGCGTGTGCACACGCACGTACATTAGATTCGAAAAAACACATTTACATTGTATTTGAAGAGATTTGTTTCCTTTTCTAGTCGCTGTTTCTCACTAGAAAGTTTAAGAATCAAGTGTCGGCTAAGGATAGAAACGAGGAACGTCAGAAAAAGACAAACAGGAAGTCGCTGACAAACCTAATAAGGTCATAAACTAGTGTCTGTAGGAGAAACATGTAAGTTGTCCATCAGGATGATTGCTAAGTGAGTTTATCAATTAACTTAAAGACGGATCAATTGGAGTGGAAATGGTTCAGGGCCACTAATCCGACTTCCTGCCATTGGCTGATAATGCTGATGATGATTATTTTACATGATAAATACATTATCGGTCGAGCTTCATACAATTGCACCTCGGTGTCCATCTATTTTTATTAAGACAGTTATTGTCAAATACAACAAGTGGTATGTGGAAGAAAACAATAATACATAAAAAAATCAGCAAACATATTATGTTTGTCGTTTTGCATACAGTCTGTTCAAACTTCTAAGTAACAGCGAGGCGGCAAAGCGAGCGGCGGCTCATGCTTCAGTGACCCTTGGATCAATAGTCATCATGGGGCACGCTGCCCCGCCCCCTCAGGCTTCCCGCTACCTGCCCCGCTAGGACGCCCCTCTTAATTGCCTGCTTGGCCGCCGTTAATTGAGGGCTGCGGTGCGTCTGCCACGAGCGACTGTGACTTCATCGGCCCTCCTTTCAATTAAAGTTTTTTTGTTTTCACTTAGGAGGTGTGAGGGGCACAGATAATACAAGAATGAAGGAAAAATTGAACAATTAAATCGAGTCATTTTTTTATTTGATGAGAAAAACTGCGATTTTCCAAGTTTTCTTTTACAAAGTAAATTTTATATCGCTGGTAAGTCGTCAAACATACGGACGCGGCGCAATCGGCTTGCTTTTGGCACGTCGGTGTTGTATAATATATTGCCTGTGGCTGCAACGCATCTTTTAGCGCGGGAACGGTCCTCGCTCGCTAGCGTCGACGCAAGCGTATTATTAGCATACTGATTAATCAACTGCCTAATTAGGCACATTTCCTATAGGCTGATTATGCCACTTGGACCTCATGGCGAGAAGAAGTCATATAGAGTGACTTCATTATTGCCACTGTCAGACCGGCACTCAAGAGATGATGTGTTTAACATATAATAAATGTATGATTTATATTTAATATACAGCAGGAGGGGGGGGGGGGGGAAACTGCACACTCACTTTGACTTTAGTTAAGTGTAATTCCGAACATGTTAACTGTAACGTGTCCAAGATGTATATTTAAACACCAAAATGCTCAACCAAATCGGCTAGCTTAAAGCTAACATTGAATTTTTGAGCGGGGCTATTTGAAATTAGCATCCTTGTTGCGTATGGGATGTTAACTGTCATTTACTAGAGGTCTGCCACCCACCGCCCAAGCTTTTTGCGACCGTGTTCCAGTATGACTAGCTGTCGTCCTCATGCTGGCCGAAGAAGCCAAAGCGCCCTGTTGCCCGCGCCGCCTAATCCCGCCATTCACTTTGGCCGTTAGCCACGGATGGCGAGCCAAGTTGGTTAAAAGACACTTCCGCTCCGGACACCACCCATCTGTTTGGATTTTTATCCATGTTGGTGTCGACGGAGAAGACAAGAGACTGCACATTTTTATTTTTGCAAAGCCAACTTTGATGGCCATGTTCATTGTGCTCCTCGGTGTGGCCAACAGAGGGCGCTACCAAGAGCTTAGATAACACTAGCCTGTTTTTCCTGGCCTGTTTCAGTCAAAGAAGGAGGCTCTTGTTTGGTTTGTTGTGACTGTTAAAAATATCTTGTTCTCTAGCCTATTTTGGGTTAAGCCACCCGAGCACCTCCTTGGTGTTTGTTGATGTACTTACTCGTCATACGCTCTTATTCTGGAAACTGACAGAGATGAGTTAGTTCGTGTCACTATTTTCTACATAAAGTAATTTTCCTAAAGCGATAGATCTCAGCTGATATATATTGTCATCGTATCTATTATTTTGCTTTATATCCTAAAAAGACAATTAAAATGTGCATGGAAAATCAAGCGACACCTACTTTGAATTGTTTATCGTAACAAGTGGAGGTGTATAGTAATATTATTGCATTATTTAGCACATTAGACATAATCTGAAAATGAATCTCAATGTAACAAGTGAAAAGAAAAAAAAAAAGAATGTGGGCGCCTATTTCCAGAGCTCCTTTTAAGGCTATTTAAAGGGCCTTAGGTGTTATGAATGTGAGATGCTCTAAATTTACCCCGCTAATATCTGTCTTCATTTGCACCCACAGTCTACGCGCTATTAAATCACTTTTTTTTTTTCTTCCTTTGTTGGCTTAAATTCATTTTTTCACTCAAATTTTTGCCTGGTGCCGTCATGTATTCGTTTAAAAAACATCTAACTCCTGCCTTAAGTGTTCATTTTGGAGTTTAGGTGGAGCAGTCGGGCCTGCGTTAGGGCTAATGGGCGGGGTCCCAGGTCCAAAGTCTCCGGACCCGATGACAGATGGTCGACCGCATCGAGGTCTGTCGCCAGGCTGGTCAGTGGCACGCCAATCGAACGACATTGTGGAAGGTGAATAGACGGGTAGCGTGCCAGGACACAGAGGGTCCAAATATGGAGCTATGTCCTGGGTTTTATTTTCTTTTTTTTAGTTTTAGTGGTGCGTTTGGGGGAAAAAAAATCTCAAAATGGAAACTATTTGTTAAAAATGTTCCAATATATTCTACAGTATATCATGTGGGTTTAAAACAGAGCCCTGCGGTACACCATCGTTCACTTGGTTGAAAGTGACTAGATAGGTATCTTGCCAAGACGAACAAACAAACAAAAAAAAAAATCATCATCTTAAAATCTGACATTTTAGCACTCTGAAAAGTGATTCTAACCGTATTATTTTAGCGGGAGTGATGAAGGGTTGTCGTGGTGACGACAGAAAACATTCATTTACAAATTCGAAATATAATGAGCCTTTTTTTATACTGATGAAAAACATTGGTCAAAACAACACGACTCATTTTTCTACAAAGAAATCAAACTGGGAGGCAATATTTTCCTCCACATGGGACATTTATTTGTGATTCCCTCCAACACTTTTCAATGAATTGACTCAAACGGGGGGGAAAATTATATTTAAAATACGTATATGTCAAGCAAATATGCCATCATTACCTACGCGGCGTTCTCATTCCAGTGACTTTATTAGCATATTAGCTTCGATGAAGCGCCTGATGAAACCTCAATGCAACCCTTTTCCTCACTGCACACAAATTAACCTCCACAAAAACCGGTGGCAGAAATAACATACTTCATGATGCATTCAAGGTAATTGGAAATTCTCAAGATTTAGACCTCTATGGTCAATATCAGGGCTGGACTTGGTCAACATAGTGCATGCATTTTATATGGATGTATGGACAGTAAATAACAAACATTGGAACATTTCAAATAAAAAATAAAGAATCTTTTTTAGTTATTTTTAGTCCAGCTTAAAATAAGTGTTCTTCACAAAACAAGAGAATAAAAGCTTTTATAGCAGCTATAATGGAGGTTCCTCCCCCCACCTCCCACTCTCGATTTGTAGGACTTTGCTCATTCCTTCCTGTGTTGTTGCACTGAATTAGTGTTGAATGATTGATGCTGTGTGATGGGCCCCAGCAACACATATAGCAACACACACACACTCACACACACACTCGCTGGAGCTTTATGCTGTGTCAACAAACACTCACTATCACTATCACCAGCCAACTTGTCATCTCCACATGTGCTTCTGTGTCCAATGGGCCACCAATCGGAGGCCTCGGTGGAGCCATTTAAAGCGAGCAAACAGACAACGCCAAGACGACCCACGTCAAGAGCGTGAGCAAACACGGCCGGGCGAGAGCCGGCGGGCGTCAACGGGGGCCGAGGGCCAGCGTCTAGGCTAATGGCTTTGTGATGACTCAAGACCCGGCAGCCATCTGTTTGCCCCCCCGTGCCGGGGGGGCAAGGGGGGCCGGCGGCCACCAAATATTAGCAGCGCAGGATGTCCGCCATATGTCGGCGTAAATGGCAAACACGCCGCTCGCCAGATAGCTGGATTTGTTACATGCTCAGAAACACCACAATATACCACACATTGAGTGTGTGTGTGTGTGAGTGAGTATACACACACACACACACACACACACGTATACATACATATGTGTGTGTGTGTGTGTGTGTGTGTGTGTGTGTGTGTGTGTGTGTGTGTGTGTTTAAAAAAGGCCGTAAAACTTTCAGGCGATAGGCATTTATTTATTTATTTATTTATACGACCAAAAAGTCAAAACGGCAAAGAAACCAAACATTTTGGGGACCTAATGAGCAGTTGCATGTATTCATGTGACATGATGTTGGCCAGGGAGCCAATCAGCTGTTGCAAGTTAAAGCCACTTCCAGTACGCTGCACACAATCAATAAGTAAAAAAAAAAAAGAAATAAATAAACCAAGCAGCTCTGACAAATTAAGGCAAGTCTTGGTTTTTCATTACTTACACATCCGCTTTCATTTTTCCATTGGCGGAAAGCAATTAAACGGTGCTTCCTTCAATTAGTCATTGATTTTTAGCCATAGTGACACTTTACACAAGGCAATAATAACTTTAAAAGAGTGTGCGTGTTTTGTTTTCTATTACTGCCAGCGTTGTAAAAAAACACACCATCCTCCAACACGTGAGTTGGAGTGAAAAAAAAAATGCAGTCTTAAATTAGCCATTGATTTTTCCTCAGGTGTCACTTTAGTTAAACACTTTGTGTGCCACAGCTGGAAATTGACAAGAGACTAAAATCTATTTGTCTACACGAAAACGAGCGCACACACACACACACACAAACACGCGCGTGCGCACACACACACACAAGTATGCATCAGGATGTCTATCACTGTACTCAATATTAAAATTTTTATTTTGTCCAATATTGTCTCCCCTTATTTATCCAATTGGTATTTTACATTTTATTTCCAAAACATAATCCATTAAACCTAAGTCAGTACCATTGAAACCACCCAATGATCTTTTTTTCAAACTCCATCCCCCCCATGACATTAAAAAAATGCCCAAAATAAGTCATAAAAACATAAAACAATCCCAAATGTGACATTTAAATCATCTATGAGGTTATTAATCTTTTACAGCTGGTTTACTTGAAATAAAATGTCTATTTTTTTTTTTTGACAATTGACAAGAAAATAAATAGCCAAATAAAAAAAAAAGTAATAGTAATATGAGATTCATCTGCCGGGGTATTCGTATTTTTTGGGGGGCGTGAACAAACATTTATTTAAATTTAAATTCCAGGTGAGAGACATGAGCAACCCATTCGATTTGATGGTCTCATAAAATGACACTCAAAAAAAGTCTTCATTGAACAGTACGTTTATTATTGTGGTTGACAGATATTTATCATAAGATACACGAGAGGGTCAAAACCTTGGAAAGAGTAGGATGTATGTTCTGGAGGGGGGGGGGGGGGGGGGTTCCTAATCAAGTGTCCGGTCATTTCGTTGACGTCCATGAGTTCATCACTTCGGATTGGTTTTTTTTTTCTCCAGAACGTCTTTGATCCTTTTGACGTCTCCAGAAAGTCACATTGGCGCTCATGTTCTCTTGAAATGAGCACACAAGAAGGATGTAGCTTTGCTAAAATCCCCCAAAATACAGAATCAAAGTTTGTCCTGGTCACGGGGAGTCGAGTCTCTCTGAGGTGAGGCATGCTGGAAAGTTGTCATCTTAATTTTCTTTTTAAAAAAAAACAAAAAAAAAACACTTAAGCTATAAACATAAAGTACGCCAAAGAGCCGTCAGGGTCCATAAAGTGCACGTCAACAAAATCATGTTGATGATAATAATTATAACAAGGATAATAATTACTGAGCCCTTGCGCCCTATTTTTTGGATGAAGGATCCTCAAAATCATTTTTTAAACTTTGACATCATGCTTCGCGTACATGACGGCATTTGGTGATTTTTTTAAAATTTATTTTGAATGAATTTTCTTCAAATTCAGCCAATGTCATTGAGCAGCATGAAATTTGGTAGGCGTGTCAATTCGATGATTCTTGAGGACGGCCCTAAAATGTCAAACAAGTTTAAGGTAGGATGTTTTTCTCTTTGTCCCTGCGGTCTAGTAGACGTAGGCCTCGCTGTACGGGTGCGGCTGGCAGTAGGGCGTCTCCTGGGAGTAGGGGGCGCTCTCGTCAAAGTGCGACAGGGGCACGGTGTCCTCTTCGTTGACGTGACGCTCCACGTCGCTCTTCAGGACCGGACGCTGGTTGTCGGGAAAGGCCATGGAGAACAAGGCCTCCGGATCGCACACAAATTTGTACACGTATCTCTCGCCCGCCACCTGACGTGGATGGATGTGGAAATGGTCGGGATGGATGGTGGAAGTAACGGGAGCGATATTAAAAACACATTTTCTTGTGTTTCATATTAGAATCAAAGTTGTGTTGAAAGAATAAATTGTCTGTCTACATGTGTTGCTGCACCGCACGTTGTCTCACTCATTCTCATACGTAAACATTTTCCAAATTGGACTCACTTTCTGCATGATTCCCTTCTCGTAGTAGTAGCGCAGCGATCGACTCAACTTGTCGTAGTTCATGGCCGGTCGGTTCTTCTGGATGCCCCATCGGCGTGCCACCTGCGTCACACACGCGTACGTACTTAGCGACGACAATAGCTGACGCTCAGCAGCTGTGACAAAGCTAAGAGTCCACGTGGCGCTAATGACGCTGATTAGGGCGTACTGTAACTGTGTTCATTACGCCGCTCCGAGGAGGAAAGCAGATGTTGTGGCACCTGTCTGGCGGAGCGCCCACCTGCCCGCCCGCCAATCACCCGGCCTTCCTAACACAGCCACTCTGGGGGCTTATTTTCCAGATTGCTGTCATAAATAAACTCCAGTAAACACCCAAATTGTCTTTCTCCCTTGTTCCTCTCAAAGATGGGGAAGAAATTGCAGCGTAATAATGCCATAATAACACCAAATGAACATTTGGTGGTATTCATTCGGCTTTTAGCAATTGAAGAACGCCGCTGCCATAAATTCAGTTGTCCTCACCTCCTCAGGTTCGATGAGCTTGAACTCCATGCCACGGCCCGTCCAGGCGATGAAGTGCGAGTTGGACGGGTCGTCCAGCAGCGCCACCAAGAACTGCCACAGCTGAAGAGATCCTCGTCGCTGGTAGGATGGACCCTCGCGGTACAGTCCAGCCTCCTGCTTGATCTCGCCTGAAAGCAGGAAGCACGCTCGTGGGCTATGTTCCACATCAAGCATGGTCTCGGGAGTACAGTACCCACCTTCCGCTTTTTCGGGCACCACGCAGGTGTCGTCGTAAAAGTGCCTGGCAACTTTGTCAAACATGCAACCTGGACAATGAGAAGGAGCGTCGGAAATGTTGCTGTTGTTGTTGCGATGGCTCCAAAGGTCATAGCTGGTACCTTCAGTCCGGTTGGCGTGTGCCAGGTAGCCATCTTGGCGCAGGTAAACCGAATGGCAACTGGGCACTTCCGCTGAAACCCAGGCAAGAAAGGATTTTTTTTTTTAAAAACGAACATGCTGATTCTGATCATGTATGATCAAATATTTTCGAGCGGAATACGTTAGCATTCGACGGTGTCATGAGCTAATAGCTTCATGACAGCGCAAGACAAATGAACCGTTCAATCTTTATCAGACTTCATCCGGCTAATGGGCGCGTGGCGGAAATGTGGCTAATTACGTTAGCCGTTGGCCGCACCCCTCCATACCATCCTGTCCTTCTGTCAACATGTCAAAATCACACACCTCCATCATTGGGATAGTGGAAGATTTTGTTTGCTTGTAGTCAAATGACTAGGAGTGCCATTGAAGCATTAAAGGTAAATGAACTTTCTAGTGTACATCATAAATGGACGTGTAATCAAAGCGCTCCAGAATTTGAGCGTAGGCTTGAGAATGTTGACCGGCTGTAACCTCCGCCCACTCACTTATTAGCACGCCACAGGAAATGGCTTCCAACACAGACCCCAAACCCACCAGAGCCCCTTTGCTTAATAATGGTCAAACTTAATCAACTCCACTACACTTCCTTAACCAGGCTCACGGTGGTGGGAAGCATGTCAAGTCTGTATTTGTTTATTTTTACTTAATTCCACGACTTAAGCTAGCAGGGTTTTGGGGTTTTTTTCGGAATAATTTTCGCAGTTGCTCACCTGAGTCGTAGTTGAAGTCGCGGGGCTCCTGCTTGATCATCATGGCGGCGGGGTACATGTGGGGCAGCGGCGCTCCCATCATGGCGGGATGGGGTTCAAACAGCGGGTCGGGGTACTCTTGCTTAAAGCCTTGAGGAGGGAAGGGAATGCTGGGCTCAGACATCTGCCGCTGGTACAGAGGCCGCACGTCCCGGGACATGGTCGGCGGGGATGGGAAGGAGTGGCACGGCTCGGAGAGCTGACGGCGGAATCTGATGAAGCAAACGTTTTTTTAAAAATAGCATCTTTGCTAGCCCTCAAAGCTATGCTAGCATATTGTGTTTTGCACCTGTGGTCCATGGCGTAGGCGGCATCGGGTAAGGAGGGCGGAGCGTGGGCGTAGGTCCGCTCGGGTTTGGGCGTGGGTGTGCCATGATGAAGTGGGGACACGGGGGTGCTACAGGGGGGCGTCACTGGGCTGGAGGGTTTCATGCCTGCGTGCTGCTTCTGCTCGTAGGCACTGCGGCACACACGTGAGATTCTTTGTTAGCATTTGTCGTTTTTGTGCAATGGCAAAGGTTGAGGAAGCGCATACCTGACGTTGTACAGGCACTTCTCTCCATACTGGAGCTTGAAGGGCCGCTCTTGGCTGCAGGTGGAGCTCAGCTCGGAACACGGACTGTGCAGCTCCCTCTTGATCTTCAGCTGCAGGCCGTGAAACGCCACTACAGCAGGACACAAAACATGAATTCAAAAGAATTCCCAGAACTTCCACACGCCGTCAAAATTTGATAAGTGGACCTTGATCTTGTATTTGGCTCACTAATGAAAAGCAGTGCTTGTAAGAGTGCAGACATGCTGTCTAATCTCATTTCCAACATGTAGACCAACACGTTTCTACAAGACATCATGGAAGATTCTTAGGGATGACATTTGGGGATTTTGGGAGGAGTTCCTCACATCTTGACTGACAGCTGCTGGAAAAGTACAAGTGGATCTGCTCATGTCACATGACTGGAGAACGGGTTGGGGGGGCGTGACAATGCACGCTGGGGGAATGCCCTTTCTAGGTCATCGATCTGAGGTCAAAGAGACACTTCCTGTGGGGAGACCTTTGACGATGTTTGTGTGGAAAAAGAAATGTTAGCAGAGAGAGCTGGTGCATATTTCTAAAAGGCCATTTTTTGATATGTTGCTGCTTTTTAAGTGTTAAATTGAATTGTTTGACAGTTTACCATTACAATAACATCGATGCTAATTTCCGTTAGCCTCTCCGTGGTGTTTGGCATAGCTTAAAACTCCTTTGTTGGATGAAAAGATTTGGTTGAATATTTTTTTTGTGTAAGCTAAGTTCATTCTACACACTCAACTAAGTTTGAGTAGAGCCAATAACGATATTTAATTGAACAGTGCGAGCGTCACAACGACATCCAAGAGTCACCCGTGGAAATGTCACAATGGATTTTTGACGGCGGGATGCCAAGGTACGCGAATCGATAGCGAGCGCAACGCCAGACGCTTCCTTTTCTTATATAGAATGTCACAGCCATCATGGCGTGATTGCTCTCATTATCTGCACATTGATTAAGAAGTAAGACGCTGGTGTCTTTTAAAAGACCTTCCACTGAAAAAATATACAATTTGAATTGAAATTTTCAGCCAAAATCAAATGAACAAAACTATTGAAATCAAAATGCCCGAAAGCACAATGTCAGACATCCATTCATAAATATTTAAAAAAAAAAAAATCCTGGCTAATTAATGAGTCCTTGGCTGTGACATGTTGGACATTCTCAGGTACAAATGGTGTGTTTTTGCCGCCCATATTTGGCAGATCCTTTCCCGGTTTGTTCATTTAACAAAAAAATAGGGGGGGGGGGGGGGGGGGAAAGGTTTTTTGGCAAAGGGTGAAAACATCTTCTATTTCATTTTCACCTACTGTAGGTGCTGGCCTTCGTTGTTAAATGGCGGCGAGGCGGCGGAGACGGAACGTGTGGCCCCATTTTACACCTCCGCCGTTCCCCGCTAAGTTATGCTAATGGTAAGCATCTGTGGAGCTCAGACAAAGAAGAAGCTTCTTCCTTCTCAACGCTTCCACCATGCTGCTTCCACGCCAACGTGACATTGAAGACGACCGCCAAGTCAAAGTTCAAGATGTTGCGACCGGTTAAAAAAAAAAAAAAGTCGCTGTTGATTTATTAAGCTAATCGTATTCTATAGGCTAAATTCTGAACGCCTATTGTATCACTTTTTTTCCCTCGCAATCTCACTTTAGGCGATTTTAAACAGCCCTTTTTGTGTTTATTTTGTCTTTTTTTACACAATTTTAAACAGGTGAGAATTTGGAGTTGCGCTACTTCGGTGTAGCGCCACAACGCTAAATGTGTCTAGAGGCTAAAACAAAAACAAAGTCTCTCAGATCAAGTGGAATGCATCTCGCGCGATAAATTCGGGTTCGCTACACTTCCAATTCTAAGCTTGGACTCCAAACAAGCCTTTCTTTCATAACTATATCATTCAAAATGGTTTATTTTCTAGAGACAGTGTGCACATTGTACACTTGTATATTTTCAAGCTGTGGTTTTGGGAAGTATTTACAGAAGCAGGGTGGGTGTCTTTGCGGTACAGACCCAAAAAAAAATAAAACCGCACTAAAATAATAGACGCTAGCACGGTTTATTTTGGTGTATGTTGACGTCCCATCAAGTGCTATCCATCATTTTTATCTACACGGGCCTGCGTGGTGGTGGTATAGGAACCCATATGGGAGAGATGGCGTCTGGGATGCCCAACCACGGGGCCATCTGTCAGCAGCTTGCCAGTGTGCCAACTCAGCCGCTCAGATGGTCAGCAGCACTCCTGAAGGACAACCGGACCGTCACCCTGACCTCTTAGGCGGGATTTACAATCAACTACAAAGTATTTACCCTTAAGTGCCCGGAATGGAGGTCCAGCAGTTCCAGCTAAATTTTCGTCTCACGATAAAAAATGGCAGCAGCAAAAATCCCGATTTAAATGAAGCCCGATGGCTTTAATACGCTTTTATTTGAGCTTTCTTGGTCAATCAATCAATCAAACGGAAGTAAGGAGTCAAGATCAGAGGGAGCCCGTTAAACGTGAGGGTCACAAATGCTAAAAGTAGTTTCAAAACAGCTTGTCTGAAGGGTTTGTTTTTCTAAAGTGTAATCAGCTTGAACTTCTTGATGTGTCATTTCAAGTAAGAGGGAAAAATATTAGAAGGAAAAAAGAAAAGAAAAAAGGAAGACCACCTAGTGTTTTTTGGGGCCTGGAATGCCAACCTGCTTCAATTCCATCCGAGTTAAACTTTTTAGGTTTTCATGACCACGACAAAGTGGTTTTTTTGTTTTTTTTTCAGGCATGGGTCCTTTAGACTTGCTTCCTGCTACGTCCACCTAGTTTTGCGAAACATGGTGTAACTGGTGTTGGGGAATATTTTTTTTCCGGCAACAAACACGCACTGGATTTTTGTCCAAAATGGTTGCTTTAATCCAAAACGGGTTAAAGCACATTGGGAAGAAATGGTGTCCTTTCCCTTTGGCGTCCTGTCCCAAAGACATGTGGTCCCCACTGGTGGTGGCCCCCCCCCCGTCACATGGCAAAGCAACCAGGTGAGACTAACATCACCTTCAATTTCAATCCCGAGTATTCTTAGAAACATTGCGAGCAGCGTACGACGATAGCGAGGGGCCAAAAAGAAGAAAAATCCCGATTTAGAGGAAAGTGTGCACAAAAAGCACTTTGAGGAGAAAAAAAAAAAAAGGTCGAGGGGCCTCTCGTGAGATGAGAACATTTCTATTCTGGATTAAAAAAAAACAACAACCAAACACCTTCCTTTCCTTTTACTGCCTCCCCCCCAAAATCAGGTGACACTCAGCCTGGCCCTCCCAATGTTAAAAATATCCTCTAAAAACAATATTCATCCCTATGCAAATAAGCACACACACGCTCACACACACACACACATGCGCAAAGTGTGGTGGCACTCACAGTTTTCAGTCTGGAAGTCTGGGACGAACTGCTCGTCATTGTCGGGAACTTGAGCTGCAAGCACAAAGAAGACAAGACAAGACACCTTGAGATGTTTGTGATGTTGATCCCAAGTCCAACACCGCCTCCCCCCTCCCTCAAGGAGCCCCGAGTGAACATCAAGATGGAGCTGCTGCTTCTTCTTCCTACTCTTTGTCTTTCTTCTTGTAAGCCACCAAGCCGCTTCAACGTGGAAGCTGGTGGCCGCTTAAAATGGCTTCTTCACAAAGAATAATAATGAAGAAAATGATCATTAGAATGATAATGATTTTGGTTGATGGGATTAAAAAAATAAATAGAAGAAAGTAAGCAATTTCAATTTCAACTTTTGGACCTGATATTAATTGTGCTGATGCATATAAAAATAATAATAAAAATCAGTAGAAAAAAAAATATGCACTTGGATCTTCCAAACTGATATTTTCACAATGTTGAATATTTTCTTTGTTTTTGTTTCTTTCTTTCCAAATGTTCTTGTTTATCTAAGAACAGTTGTTCAAAATAATACATCTTTAAAGTATTGAAAAATAAGTTTGCTATTTATAGTTGCCGAGGATATGATAATTTTAACATCAATGATCTGAGTCATTACCAAAATAATTACTTAAATAGAAAATTGTATCTCAGGAAAAAAAAAATGTTTATAATTTGCAATTTAGTTTGTAGAAATATACATTTAAGATTTTTATTTTTCAAAACATTTTAAAAGTGGATTTGGGTTGGATCATTTAAAGTCTGACATTTGACAAGAGCTGTACCAACAAAATCAGCCCTTAAAAACACTAATGATTTAAATTCAACCATTTTCATTATGCAGTACTGTTGTATGTCACCATAATAAATCAATCTGTTTTTTTGAAGACTGTTTTGAATTGTTTGGATCATGAGAGCAAAATCTCAGCGCAATGTTGCTAATTAATACGCTTTTGAATGCGTAGGTGACTCTATTCACCGTTTGCTGGCATGCCATCACGCAGTCTCCCATTGTTAGCGTCTTCTAATTGGCTCCCCCCTCCATCGCCTGCTGAATGTTACCTGCTACCTGCGCACCTGCCCGCTTGGCTCTCCCAAAAATGACCTACCCCCCCTAAAAAAAAAAAAAATTCAAATTCCCCAACCCGGACACTGCGCCAATCAAGCTTCAACGCGGCTATTATCGCCTCTATTTATACACATTAGCTCCAATTAGCATGTTTCGACATGTCTGCTTTTCATTCTTTTTTCCTTATTCTCACTCTGGATGAGAGAACGATGACACGATTTAATTGTTCGTCATCCATTTATTTTATTTTTTAAATATTGTGGATCTGATATTTTTATTTCTGAATTACTTCCTGTACTTTGTACTTGTTGACCAATTTAAGGTATTTTTTTTTTTACACGATGAATAAAGAGGATTTGGAAAAGCAGAGGGAGCTGAAATAAAAGAGAAAAGAAACCACTTTGTATCTCTTGTTTGGCATCATGTGCACACGGTGAAAGCTTCCAAGCAGCCACACACACATTTCTGCCACCTATTTTATACATACTCAAATGGTTGTCTTTTTTTTTTTAATATTATGCTATTACAAACTAAAACCATTTTTATTTTTTTGCGATATGAAACGGGAGTAGAAATTTTTGCTTTTAGCAGACGGCTTCCAACGTTGACATATAAAAGCAGAGAGTACCAAATTCAGCATTAAAAGACTGACGTCTGACCAAATTTACAACTAAAGTACAAAAGTGTTTTGTAATTGCAAAGGGAGAAGGAAGAAAAGATTTTGGTCGGACTGAGCTTGCTGTGTTGCCACACAGACGTGCATGGCAACAAATGGGAAGCATTTGAAAGCACAGTAGGCTTGAAAATTGGACATTTTGGAAAATGTTGCACACCTGCGCAAACGTTTGGCTGAAGAAACGGACACAGGAAGGAAGAAAGGAAGTGAAATGAGGTAGTTGCCCCCCCCCCCCCCCCCCCCAAAAAAAACAATTCCACCATCCATAAAATGACATTCATTGTCCGAAGATTTGTCCGAACGTTTACATGGCACCTGCCAAAGTTCCCTCAAGTGGGAAATTCAGCCCGGTTCCCTGAGTCCTTCCTTCCAATTACCTCTCCTAATAAATCTTGGCTTATAACAGGACAGGAAGTTAAGAGCCGCCGTCGTCGTCGGAAGTGTCATCCTGAGCCGGGATCAAATATTCATTCCATATTCAACATTTTCACCCGCTGTCAAATCAATTTCTTTTTAATACAAAGAAGAAGGAAGAAGTATTTTGAAGTTGCTTGAAAGGAGAATGATGGCTGCAGATGACACTTTGGAAATACACGCGCTCATCTAGGAAAGGAAAATTGGTGAATCTTATCATCTCAGCATGAAATATTGTGCTGTCATTTTGAGACAAACTGTTTTGTCGGTTCAACATGCATTTGAAAAAAACTCCAAAAATATGCTAAATATTATTTTTGTTTACAGAAAACACGTACCCGATTGTCACAGACTTAGTTTTAGAATTCCAAGATCATACTGCTGGGTGACAACAAAAAGCTGCATTTCAAATTTTGAAATTCTTTGATTTTTCATGGAACTGCTTATTTTGGAAAGCGTGTATCGTAAAGGTGAGCTTTAGTCAGTATTCACTACAATTCAGGAACACTAGAAAAAAGTCGTACATTTTATTTTTTAAAGTGATTTTCATTATTATACATACAAAATTTGTTTGATTTAAAAAAAAAATATTCATACAAGATTGCAGCCTTTTGTAGAAACTAATGAAACAAATAAGCACAAACATTTTTTAGGATTTACGTGTCATCAAAAATGTACTTTGAAATGTATAGAATTTGCCGTATTTATTTTTTAATTAAAAAATTAATATATGGGCAACTTTCTTTTAATCAATAAAAAAACATTTAGCCTGCAAAAATTCACATTAAAGTCAACTTTCACTCATGTGCTTATTTACTTTTAATTATTGTTCAAATTGTATAATAAATGCAAACTTTTAAATTTGAATACCGAGAAGAACATTTGAGGTAACAACCCCGAAAGATATGTCAAATATTTCCTTTTCGGAATTGTAACTCCCCACAAATCTGCTCAGTTCTTTGTGAACTTCCAAACAACGACATCAACATTTTCGCTTCAACCAGTTAAGAAGCCATTTCACCATTCAACAAAATGAAAACGCTTCACTTCATCATAAAAAAACAAACAAAGTTGCACACATCTTGTCGAGAGTTGCACTAACCAAAAGTTGTGTGCTGCAGACACGTTGGAAAGAGGACGCTGGCGCTTAAATCCTGAAGCATCCCGTCTCACTTAGAGCTCAGTGAGCCAGTCTTGCCATGGAAGGAAAAACATCTCAAAGAACGACACAAAAAAAGTCTGCAAAAGAAAAACTTTGAAAAAAGCAAAAAAGTGTCTTTTTCTGTTGAGCGCGTCAGGAAAAAGTGGTTAGATCCATTCTTGTCTTTTTGTGCAGGCGAGGAGGAGCAGGAGGAGGAATTGAAGCAGACAAGGTGATGATGCAGCTGGAGATGATGGAGAAGAGGAAGAGAGAGAAAGAGAGCGAGAGAGAGCAAAGGGAGGCGGCGCAGCAGCTCCCGCCAAAAAAAGCCCGGCAGACACTGAGCGTCGCACAGCTAATTTATGATGACACTCCCACAGCTAGAACCTCCTTGCTCTAACACGAGACCCCACCACTCCACCCCCAACTCAAACCAAGACAACCCCCCACCATAATGTCTGCAGGTGCCTCTTTCTAATTGGATTTTTATAAAAATCGTCTTTTCAATATTCAGATTTGAAAGAAAAAAGAGCTACATTTTAAAATACGTCTTACTCATGAGTGTTAAATCTGTGTTGAGCTTGACGCTAAAACATTTTGAAGCAAATTTTTTTATTTTTTTTTATTCAACAATAAGTGAGCAGATCCATGAGATTTGAAAGGTTTCTGAATTTTCAAAGATTGCGCTACTTTCTCATATATGGCTGTATTTTCACAACTCAAAAATCCACATATATAATAGAATTAGAGCAATAATTACAAGTACATTTTTGATTTGTTTAAATTTTGTATGAATTTTTAATTTGGCCTCAAGCTCATGTTAAAAAAAACTGGGGACCTTGCTAATATTAACATATTTTAAGTGTTTTTTGTGAAAAAAAGTTCAATTTTAGTCAAGGTCCTGGAAAAGTTCTGCAGATGGGTACCAAAAAATAAACGGCCCAATTTCAAGACAAGTCCACTCCAATCACTACATTTCATGTTGCTAACATGGCACCGTAAGGAAAATAGCACCGCTTTGTATAAAAGTTGAATCTGTGTTGGATGTGTGCCTTTAAGGGGCGTGGCCTCGTCACAAAAAGTGCTGTAATGCAGCTGCACACAAAAAACAACAATTGGATTGTGGCTAAAATGTTTAGCGGCCGTGAAATTACCTTCAGTGTCCACCGACAGGTTGGACTTAATCAACTTTCTCCTGACGTTTGATGACCTCTCACAAATTCTCCTCTTTTTCACCGTCTTCTGCAAACACACACATACACAAATCAATTGTGTAATTGAATGAATGACTGAGTGAGCCTTAACAAGCTTAAACATAAACACTTTTTTCTTGTGACAAATTTAGACAGGAAAAAATCTAATTCGGAGAATTCTTGCATGTATGCGGACTTACTTTGGCAAAAACGTGAGGGACCTGCTGGTCGTGGGATTCTTCCATCATGCATCTGCCAGGATTTTGTCAACTGTAAGGAAATAATTAACAAAATGGTGAGAAGTACTCATACTTGTTTTCAATTTTAAAACTGATACCTCTTTAACTTTGGTTGATAACTAAAGTTGGATATTCCGCAATTGTTTCAGCAAAGTCCCTGAAACAGCTGGGGGGGGCGTGGCACAAGCGAACTGCAAATGACTAACACAGCCTCTGATTGGTTGCTTTTCCACGTCTAATTAAAAATACAAAATGGAGTCTGAGATTTTTTTTACCAAGTTTTTTTTTGTCAGATTCAGTCAGGCAGTTTTAACAAATATGACAAAAGGTTAAGATTGCATACGTACTTTTGTGAATTAATTTTACAAGTCTTATTCTAACTGCACTTTAGCAAAAGTAGCCTGGAAAAAACACTGTACTTACAGTTTTCTCCGGAGGTGTAAAGCGGCTTGAGGGTACGCGCACGCCGGGCTCGCTCGGAGCGCACTGCTGCTGCTCGCTTGGCCGCCTGGCGTCGCCTCAGCGCGGCCTCCCACGAGGGAGTAAGCCCCCTCCCCTCCCCCCAACCACAACTCCTCCTCCTCAACCTTCTCCACTGTCGGCTGACTTGCACAATGACAGCAAAGTGTTTTACGTTTCAAGTTTTGAAGACATTTGAAGAAAGTTATCACTGCTAACGCACACAGCAAACAAATTTGTCTCCATGGTAACAATGTTTTGATCACACTGTGGTAGTTCGTAGTTCTTTTCCTCACTCTGGGAATCAAAACACTAAAATGTTTCCTTATTGTGATCATCAGGCAGCTTTTGTTTGCTTTCGTAAAAAGGCCGCTGACCTGAGTTGAAGTTTACAAGCGATTGAAGGCCGGATCTTATCTTTACGTCTAACACTCCACCTGAAAGGCGGACGCATCGGAAGCGCTGCGATGCTGCCATCTTGGATCCAGGTAGGTTTGCGTTAGCGGCTGATGCAGATGCGACATGAGGGCTCACCGCACTCGCTGAAACGCCACCTGACAACGACGACCGCCAGACCTCGGACAACTTGGAGGGGGGGGAAAAAAAAGTATGGCACGTTTACTGCACAATGAACCAATCCCAGAAATCATGTCATTTTTTTTTTAATTTGACAATTCAATCACAGTATTATCTTAGTTGACATCAACAGGCATTTTGTTCCCCTCTAGGAAGAAATAACACGTGGCAGTAGTTTCCAAAGTGAAGAAGAGAAAAAAAAAATGTGTTCAAAAATACCAACTAAAGACTCGTTTCACACATTGAAAGAGTGTAAAAATCATGCAAGAACCGTGCAATGGTGACATTTACCGAGCACACGCCATGCTACTCAAACGGTGGCCGTGGTCCGCAGATGCGGATGAGCGATTATCCTAAGTGTGTAGGGTGCATCATTTTGGACCGGTTTATATTTGAACAGTGAAACTTTCTTGGGGGGAAAAAAATAATTCAACTGGTATTAAAATAAATATATTTATTTTAGTGTATATATAAATAATTGATATTTTACTGATTTCTTTTTATTTTACTGTGAAAAGACAACTGATTGCCGTTGCATTTTCCTACTTCAGCAGCTTGATATGAATAAATATACTTTATGTAAGTGTATACATTTGTTTACTCCTTGGAAGACAAAATATTAATTATTTCCGAAAAAGAAAGAAAAAAATCAGTTACTATAAATTAATGAAATATTTGTTTCATGGTATACATGATTTCGCTCATCTTCCAAAAAATATAAAATGTCGATGTGGCACTTTGAGAAGAAAATATTTAATATTAATTAATCAATATTAATAAATAAATAATTTACTGTACTGTATTTGTGTTGTGTTAGTGTTATTGAATGTGATTTTGATGACAATCTTTAATTTATTGGAGTTTTTTTTTTTTTTTTTACAGCTCACAGTTTTGTATGTTACATTTTTGAATGTTATAAAATGTGTTTCTATTTATACAAAAGTAAAGCACTGAGTTGCCTTACTGTACGCAATGTGAACTGAACCATCTGTCCCGTTAATTACAGTCCTATTCAATACTTATTTTGTGTTTTGTTTTTGTTGTGCGTGAACGAACTGAACAAAAATCACTGAAGAAAAATCAATTAAGGCATGTTACCTTCTTATTGGACTGTCTGCACCACAAAATCATTTGAGCGGATTTATCCACTCAAATAAAACACGAGTATCTGCTTAAAGCCGTCCATTCCTGTAAAAGAAGTGCCATGCATGTATTTTTATTTTTTTTTCCAGAACTATCAATGACAAATGGCAAGAGTGAGCCATGAACAGGAAAAGGTAACACGTGCAAGGTGACCAACAAATGCCGAGAAAAAAATTCACATCTGAAGTGCAGAAAAATAAATAAGAATAAATAATCACAATTTAATCCAGTGTTACCTTGGCTTCAAAGTTTTATCCGTTCAGTGAGCCAGCTTGTAACTAAATTTACTCGTTTTTTTTTTTTGGCAAATAAATGGTCCCCAATGAAATTAATGACTTTTTTTTTTTTTGGTTTGATGCTTATGACAGCAGAGAACAATCTTTTTTGATGGGTTTTGAAAGAACAATCAAAATAGTCCGAAAGAGCTGGCAATATGGGCAACTCTGTTTGGGCAACAGCTGGTAGTGAATGAGTTAATTCCGCCATTATTTTGTCCCCCCCCCCCACCCTATCTGAATATTATTCCACTACCGAAGCTAGAGGGGGGTCCGCAGGGGCCCCCCTGAAATATGCTTCAACCCCCAGATGCCAGCCAGTCAATTGACTTTTTGGTATTTTCCGATCTTTCTGGAAATTTCCAGATGTCTACCGTAGGGAATATTTTCGGAAGACCTCCACCAAGGAAAATAAATCCTAGCTCCGCCAGTGAATCTCAAATCAACTTCCGGCAGACAGCACAAAGCATACAAATATCGACCGAGCCGTGGCTCCTAACTTGAAAAACTGCTAAGGTGTGTCAAAGTACCACAGTAAAAACACATGTGCAGAGGCCTCATGACAAAACACATTTGTCCGCCATAACCCAAAAGCGACAATTAAATAAATAATCAATATTTAAAAACAAAAACAGACTCGTGGATCTAAACAGCGCTCCGAGACCCACCTGGCAGAACCTAAGTTTTGCTACGGCACGCTGGGCTATCAAGCAGGCAAGCACGCGAGCCCCACGCACCTCCTAACCGGTCCCAGAGAGGCTGGGCTAAATTTTGTGACGAGAACTTGGAGAACCTGTGAAGCAATTCCAGGGATCAGTCATTGCTCTCGGCCCGCCTTCTCCTCACCAGCGAGGAGAAGAAGCTTCGACTCTGCTGAGGACCCATCAGCATGGGCGCTTGGTTCTTGTGGATGATCTCGATCTGGAAAGAAGGTTTCATTCCGTTTTACCCAGCGGAATAGTTTTGTCGGCTTACTTTTCGCAGATCAAAACGAGATCACCTTTGTCTTTCTGAAGGGTCCGCGTTTTTTTTTTTCTTCTTCTCGGAACCGTACATGATCGACCGTAATTTGTTCACACCTGTCTCCGCACACCACAAGTGTTTCCTCCCTCCCTCAAAGTGGCTGCACTTTGTCACAATGAAACATCTCGCCTACTTTGAGCTTGTTTTGTCTTTAATTAGGACGGCCCTCTCACGCTGAAGCGCGGCAGCCATTTCCATACGCGGCGCCCGGCCGCAGCCCGACGAGGCGCGGCGTGACCAAACGAGGGCCCTTCAAGCGGCGCCGTGACAATTTGCACAGCGGCTTCTTCTTCGTGTGTTGTTTAAACGCTGGAAGAAAAACATCACGGTCCAAATGGGATGTTACCCCCGCTAATTATTAACAACAAGTATGCAAATGGCGCCGCATGAATAAACATATTGACGAGCGTCTGTCAGAGCATTTGCATATCTGAGCCACGTCTGACATGTTTCTTTTTCGCTTTGATGAACAGGTTGCCAGTTGTTACGTGCTTTTCGCGTGTGATTGCACTAATGGATCTTAATTATTCTTTCACTTTCATAACATGGATAGCAGAAATAACCTGTCATCCGAATATGATTTACTTGAATGTATTTTTCAACCAGGTATAAAGTTGGAAAGCAACGATTTAAGCACGAGATGGTGGCAGCCAATAGTTTTTCTCGTCATTGCCCCGATTGACCTTGGCGGAGGTCCGTGCCAACTACATAAGAGTGAAAACTTACGGTGCATGGAGTCTGCATCCAAGGTTCACCATCAATCTGCATGGGAAGGGATTTACTGGTTCTGCAGGAGACGATTCAAAGGAATCACGTGATTAAAATGGTGAACATTTAGTTATTTGCCTTCAATGGCGTCATTTCACAAAACGGAAAGTAGGGCAAACCTGATGGTGACGGAGGAGCACTGCGCCAGGCGTCTTCCGGCGCTCTTCAGACCCGTGTAGATCTGACCCATCTCCATGGCCCCCTCGAGGCCGACCACCTCCAGCAGCTGATCGGACAGGTCTGGAAACACAAACGTGCGGGACTATTGTGAATTCAATTCAGATCTGAGTTCCGCACGTGTTTGGAGAACATGGTGAAGAAAGTCAGGTGGGAAAGAACAAAAGAACTCGCCGACATCTGCATCTGAGACACGTAAACGGCGCGTTAAGAACAGCAGCGCGTCAATTAATTAGATTGCGCCGGCAATGCCAGGCAATCTTGTGATCATATCATTATTAATTTGCACTGATGTGTATTGATTTTGGCCCTGTTGGAGGCTGGGTGTCACGCGGGGGCCCCATCTGCTTCAGCCTCCGACGCTTTCCTCCTCGAATTAAGGAGCCGCCGCCTTCCCGGTCGGGAGCGCGTTCGCATTAATTGAAATTCAGTCTTTTTTTTTTTTTTTAAGTCTGGTTGAATGCGTGCGAGGGTGAGGACTGGCTGCTCCCAACCTGTCGCGTCGGCTTTCCCGTGTCACCGTGGTGACGGACAGGCGTCGCTCTCTATCTGGGGCTGTGAGTGAGCTGCTTTTCAGGGTCACACTGTGTGTACATACATGGATGACATCGCCCACCCCCCCTCCCCCGTTTTCTCACCCGAGTGCAAACGCTTTAACACAGGTGACGTGCACTGTGTCGCCACGGGCAGGGGTCCATTTTTTTTTTTTTAGCCCCGGGCAACAAAGATTCAGTGTGAAGTCATAGTTTGCTGCCTAAATGGGTTGCCATGGAAATCTAATGACAGTGACAGCTCAATTTTTCACTTGCTGCCTAAGCAGACTGCCGTGGAACGAAATAGAACAGTTCGCTTTGGGACTGAGATTTTTTTTAACTATGTCCTTCGCTTAACGTCAGACAAAAGAAGCTCTAAACTTCCTCAAGCAGCAGAGCCGTCAAGTCCGACTACAGCGAAATGTCGGGATTTCTGCGGCGACCTGTCGTCCAATGAGCGCGTCGCAAGGGGGCTTGTCATGGGGCATCAGTCCCCAAACAACACACCCCACCCACAGTGGGGGGAAAAAAAACTCACTCCCATTGTAAATAATTCACTCTGCAGCCATTCCCTTCCACCTGAGGGGCTTGTCTCCTGGCGTCACCAGCAGGATGATTTAACAGCTCCAGAAAGGTCAGCTACACAACCATGCACACGCACGCACACGCACACAAAAACCTGCCACCAGTTTGATCCATGTGTCGTGCTCGACTACGCCCCCTCTGGCTAATACACTCGTGTGTGTTTACCACTAAATGGATCTTTTGGGGGGGCGTGTTGGGTCTGTAACAACGTGTAGCTTTTGACTGATTGGTCCATGATGTTCGTAAACTTCCATTTTTTTCTGTTATTGTTTTGATTATCAATTTGATGAAAAACTAATTTTTGAGCATGCTAACATTGATATTCTTAATTGAATTTTTTGTTACGCAATCAAACAGCAGATTTAGAAACAAACTGAATTAACCTGCTTGTTTTTGTTGAGTCTTGCAAGCGGTTTGTTTTGGAAAATCATCAACGGTCTTCCTCCACTTTTAGCAGGTAGCCACGTTGGACTTTTCTTTTTTGGGCCATTCCCGATGACGGCCGTCCTTTTGACGTAAATGGAGTCGGGGGAGTCCGCTCCTATTAACCGAGCGTGTCCTCCGCTGTCTTCGCAGGCCATTAATACGCAAGTGACAGTTCCAAATAGTGACACGGTTTTACCTGCGTGTCGCAAACAAAAGCCGCTAGCTGTGATTCACCTTGTCACCCGTGAAATATTCATGCGCTCGTTGAAAAGTTTCGGGGTCCCGAGTTTGGTGTTGAATGTTTCTCCCGTCTCTCACCTTGAACTGCAAACATGAGCTCCTTGGGGTCGGTCAAAGGCGTCCTCCTGTCCAGGCCCTTCTTGGCCGCCTTACGGTGACCCCTTCTCTTTTTGCTTTCGCCCCACAGGTTGGAGCCGCCGTGCATGCTGGGTATGTTGAGGATGGCGATGCCCTCTAAGGAGACGGAGCTCAGGTCCAGGGTCACGCCGTCGCACTTGGAGCGAGAAATTGAATTATCGTCAAGATGGAGGTGAGGTGTTGTTGCAACACGTCTTCCTCGCAGTTCTGATACTTTTGAATTTGAATAAAGTCCATCTTTATCAAGCTCCCGTACTTTTCTCGTCCTAATTAATAAGGCACTTTTCAAAGCGGTGGAAAAAGATGAAGTGTATCTTCATTAACATTTGGTATCACACTCGGCGGGGGTTGTGCAGGGCTAATTACCTTTGCGCACAATCCAAGTCTAGTGGGAAGCACTCTTCACGTCCATATTTTCACAGGAGTGAAATTAGCGCAATTCTGGGCTATTTATGGAAAACAAGATGGTCACCTGTTATCTTACACAGTTTTCCCCTGCTATGTAGGCAACTTTGCGATATTTTCATTTTTTTTTCTAGATTCTACACAATCAAATGCAAATTGCGACTTTGGTGTAGTACCGCATTGTGCCACAACATGCCCCGGCAGCACTGAGGTCGAACCGGAAGACATGCGGCATAATTACGGACTCACCTCAACCTCCAGGAAGTCGTGTAACTTCTTGCACGTGGCCGAGAAGGTTTCTGAAGTGCCGAACTCAAAGTACCACAGCTTGTTCTTTGTTCTGGGAGAGAAAAGAAGGGCAAGACAACACTCTTGTGACAAGCCAAAGCATCTGTTGTGAAAAGGGATTTCCTAAACACTAGAAAGGAAATACAATCGTGTTATCGGCGGATCATTAACCTCCACGGAATAAATGTTGCGTCCGTTTGTCATATATTGAGGTATGGAGTTAAGCTGGCGTCAAGAGGCAGCACGTGGAACATCGGTGGCTGCCATTAGCGTCAGTTAGGTGGTGAAAGAAGGTCATCTGTGTGCATCTTGCAATTAACTTAAGACTGGAGGGGGGGGGGAGGCTGGCACCCCCCCGGCCTCCATTGCTAAGACTGACGATCAATGACCCAACCATCCGTCTATAAACTTTTAGCATAAATTATATCACAGGGCTAAGAAAACATTTTATAATTTGTAATTTCAGTCTATTCATTGACCAATTTGCAAGACCACCCTGAAATTTGGTTTTAAAAACCAGAGGTCCGAACATCGACCCTTGCGGGACTCCACTTTCCGACATTCCGAGCCTCCGATCAATACGGAAGAATTCTAATTTCACAGAAGAGTTTTCATCTTTCCAAGAGATGGACGGCAAAGAGCGGAATGCCATTTATCTCCCAGTGTGAAAGACAAAAAACAACAACGACGATGCTGACACACAGGTGTGAATACAGTAAAGAATGAGGGGGATGTATTAGTATAAGCAGAGGAACAATCACTGAATTATTGATTCCCTCATTAGGACTTTTGTCAGGACCATTTAGCCACTTTATAGATGGGCTTTCATTTAGTCTACTTGCAAGGTAGGGCGACTCTCAGCTGATTTATCGTGGCAAGAGAGGGAAGGCGGAAGACTCAAACCGCAGGACCGTGCGCGTTGGCACGTAAACAAATCAGGACAGTGTATTCAGAAGAGATGGTTGCTGATTTGTGGGGCAAATGAGGCACGTGGCTAGCAGGTGCAAGTGAAAAAAATAAGATGAGCCGCAACCTGGAGATATGAAAAAAGTCTATCGATAGAAAATAAGAATCAAATAATCCTGATAAATAAATTGGAAAATCTTCATTTCATTGTTTATTCCTGTTTTGAGAGACAAAGGTAACGCGAGGCACCCATTCCCTCAAAGCTGCCGCATCGCCACGGGACGTCATGCAAACTTAATGATGCTTCCTGTGGGTGAGATGAGGAGGCGAAAGCAACGCCGCTCAAATAATGAAAGCTCAAAAGCAAGATTGGACCTGTGGCAGTGTATCGATGCAAAGCGTATGCTGATAGCTGCTCGGGTTGGTCACGCGATGATGAAGTCAGCCGTTGAAGTCAAAGCTGCCAATGAAGCAAATAATAAGTAAATGAAAAATGTTTTAAAAATGGCTGAATTTTTAAAGCAGATCGACGGAAAATCGTTGAAATCTAAAAATTGTCTTTCTTAGCATGATCTCGGAATTTAAGCCTAAATCCCAAAACCTCGTCTATCCTATCACTGCTGTGTCATCACAACGCTTTTATTTGAGCTCGGCGTGGCGTCGCTGCCCTGAGGCCAAAGTCCCGTTCCGTGCACTTTACACTGGACGCACTTAACACAACACGGCCTCCATTGATTTTCTCCAGCGCTGACACTTAATCTAACCCACAGTGATCTATGACCTTATTCGAGCACTAATTTCTTCTTGATCAGAGGTGATAAATATCGCATTGACATAACCAACTCTTTGCGTGCCGCATCAATGCGTCGCCGTGGTGTTTTAGCGCCCTGCCGCCTGTAGCGCTCTCCCGCGTCCGCTTGCCACTTTGAGAAACGACCAGAGCCGCATTAGGGAACAACAAACATGTATTTTTGTTTTAAAAGCAAGAATACCCCATGGACTAAGATTTATATGATGGTGCCTTGAGCTGAGAGTTTACTTTTTTTTTTTTTTTACAATGGTTTCAGAATTCTGTAGAACATTTTTGTACCAGTGAGTATTATTTTGTCTGTTTACATGTGTTGCTTCACTGTTTGTGTTAAAATATCAATTTCTTGAAGGTTTAAAACGCTGTATTAAAAAATAATAATAATAATCATGTTTTCTCTATATGGCAGAGTGAAGTTAAGGATAACGGATGTGTCATGAACGCAACAAACCGACTGAACGGGCTTTGATCCGTGCTTGGTTGAGGACAACTTAAGTGGCTTCACAAGAAAGGTTAAACGAGTGTGTGTGTGTTTGTGTGTGTGTGTGTGTGTGTGTGTGCGCTCCCACCGAGCTGTGGGACAGGGGCCACAGGTGAGATATCTCTAAATTACACACAAGCGGTCATTAATTATAGATGACACTTTGGTCGCATAAACGATTTCAACCTCAAATGAGGTCCGAGTGTGTGTGTGTGTAATTTATAACACTGGTTGGTTCTCAACACACACATTCACACACACACATTGTGGTGTAGCCCAATCCAGCACATGGCGGCGCTTTGATGAACACGGCTCATTATGCTAAAGAGCGCCGCATGCCCGGGCTTCCCTGCGCCTTCCGGAAAGGTTAACTCGGGATGGTTACACAACACAGCTGGGGCCTGGGGGGCCCGTGGGGGACCCCGAGAGTGTGGGGCGTCCCGGGAGGGGCACACCGAGACCGTTAGATGTCTAAGGACCTTAAATAGAAGCCCAAATATCAAGGGGACATCAAGGCTCTGGTAAAGATCGACACTTAAGCAACACAACGGGAAGAAATCTGCTTTTTTTTTTAAATGTGGCAGACAGCAGGGTGAACAAGTGGTTAGTACGTCCGCTTCACAGTTTTGGGGGAACTAGCAACTTGAATCTGGAAATTTTGTTACTTTAGCGTAGTTTGATAGTAACTAAATTTCGCACGCTAGCAGCATCATGTTATTTTGGTTCAAGCGCTAACTAATGTGATCTGAAAATCTTTTCTCCTGATCTCTGTTGTTTTTTTTTGTATGGCCACAACATTCAAACAACAAACAAGAAGTTGGTGAATGTACATGTAATCAGAAAAGTTGGCAGGTTTTTAGTTCTGAATCTCTCCCACCACCAGAGTTGTAACCCTGTGACACCTTGGAAATTCTGTCAACACCTGCCATGTTGCTTTTAGTGGCCAGAAGGTGTTAACCCCCCAAAAAAAACATTAACAATATGAGCCACAGTCACATAACAACGGGTTGCCAGGGGGAGAAAACTGAAAATTGGCTGCTAGAAAAGTGCTTATTAGACCAGGTTGAAAAGAAACCGCTCAGTTCCAAAACACCAAATAGGATAAACGCATTGGCATGGAGGATTTTGTGGACAGTTAGGAAAAGTTTGCCCCAGCCACCAGGTTCCACAATCAGCACACAAGGGGGGGTGGACATTTCGATTATAACAGGGAAAAAAAAAAAAAATTGGTCTCAAGGACTCATGTTGGGAATTGAACAGGAAATCAGCCATTTTGGTTTGGTCGTAATCTCACAGCAGATTTAAAGTTACAAAAAAAAAAATCAGGCTGATTCACTGAGCCAGTAAACTTAAACGAAACCACAGCGCTTATCCCCGGAAAAACGCATATCGCAAAAAACGTATCACCATATTTTTTTTGATAGACCGGAGGAGCACTAAAGTTAAACAACGGCGCAGAAACGCAGCGTTGATTAATTCATAACGACACACCGAAAAGCCCAGAGGTCTAAACTTTACAAACCGTGCCGTGTCTTTATTTTCCCGCCATCCTTCCTTTTCCCCTCCGAGTCACAGATTAGCGCGTAATTACATTAAGGATCAGCAAAAAATGTCGGATGACGGTGGGAGGAAGGTTATATTTTGAAAAAGTCAGTCGAGGAGTACCGGCGTGGGTGGGAGGAGGAGGAGGAGGAGGCCCAGTCTTGGTCACGGGCCGGCTGATTGTCTGCTTTTAATCCTCGACCTCATTATCACCTCCAGGTCCGGCAGTGGCAGTAAATGAATCTATCTGCCGAGTGTCAAATCTTCACACCTTCGCCCTGGTAATCACCCCAAGGTGCAAATACACAAGATGGATAGGACGCGAGGAGTCAAGGGAGAGGGGGGAGGGGGAGTCGCGAGACCCCGACATTCCATCAAGAAAATCTCCTCCGTTCATAATTAAGGCAATTGTCCCAATGTTGCTTGGCAGTTAAAGGTGATTAAATATTCAGTTTCTGTATAAGGTCAAATCACAGACAAAGCATGCAAATTACTGCACATTAAAATGCATGTAAATGTGTTCATGTGTTTTTTAAATTATATTGTTTTATAATTATATAAATATTAATTTATTTTAATTTATCCATCCATCCATTTTCTAATTTAATTTAATTGATTATTATTTTGTTTGTTGCTGTATTTTTTGCTTTATCATAGCGGTCTTTACAAAAAGTATCAAAGCCCAAATTTTGTCAGCTGTTATATTTTTGAACGGAATTTTCATTTCCTCCATGTAATCAACGCAGCGTGTACAGAACTCCGAAGCGGCGCATCCGTGTTGTTTCCACACCATTTTACGAATCCTCGGTGAAAAATGATTGAGGTATTTTAAGAAAATGATTCTGTCTGTTATTTGAATCCCGTTAATAATTCACACGGGCGAATGGCTTTAGGATCTCTCTATTACACACTATCCTTGCCACTTCAATAATGCATGCTGATAGTTTCACAGGGTAGCAGAGATTTTTGTTGGATTTGTTCACGGGGCTCGTGACCATTGGAAGTATCGCAACTTATCAAAGAGGAGGGGGCGGGGTGAAAAGTCGAAATTCACGTAGCAACAGGCACAAAATGCGCTATTGGAGTTTTTCTACGACTCATAAACTCATCATTTTGCCAAAAATGTATCTCCGAATACAGTCAACAACAAAGACCAAACATAAAAAACACCAGCTGGGCCAGCAGCATCTTCACATCTCTGAAGAATGAGCGCCAGGAGGACGTGGCGTGGCTAAATGGCGCACCAGGAGCAGGCTAACATATGCTAACGAGCACAAATGGGATTATTAGGAGGCGGCGTGTCATCGCTCTGACTGATCCGCCATGTCAAACTAGCCAAGCCAATTCAATTAGGGCCTGGATGACTCCCCGGCGCTAGTGGAGACGTATGGGCAAGACGTTAAATATTGATGGAAACATACTGGAGATGCCACATTTGTCCGTGCGCCAAAGGTGAACACGTCTCCTGCAGCTCATCACAAAGGCTAAATATGAGGAGCGTCCATTCGTCATCGGTGGAGACGCTACACGGCGGGTCACCGGGGAGGTAGGGAGGGGGGGAAACCACACGTGATGAGCCACTGGGTTAATTACACTCAAAATTACACACCCCTCCCCTGCGACACCACATAGTGGAAACCTTTTTTTTTCCTATTATCACCTGTGGTGGAGACCATTCATGTCATTGGCCCAGACTTTTTTTTCATATTTATAATCTGATAATGAAAGACAAAGAACTTTCTCATCCTTGACTTCAGTACACCTTGACGCTAGAATGGTTTGAATGTTTAAGAACAGTGAAGGTGAAATTGCAAAAATGTTCAGGAGTGTGAATTTGGAAATTTGGGAAAAAAAGAGTGTGACCAACCTGCTGTTAAATTTCTCCGGGTGCTTCTCCCTCATCACGTGAAAACGATGTGCGATCGAGGCGTCCTGCAAAGAGGAATTGAAGTGTTTCGTTAGAACACTTTATTTATACAAACAAATAATATGAAGCAATTTCAGCGCTAAAATGAAAATGGAAACGAGCGCGGCGAATCGTCGGCTTACTGTAGCAAATGGTGTGATCGAGTCTTTCCTCATTACGATATTTAAGGCAACTCGGAGCTCATTAACAGAGCGCCACGTGACGTGCGCTTACGCCGCCGTGTGAGGAGAGGTGGAGCGCTATTGACAGGAGAGGCCTGATGACGGAGGCTCCGCCGTCGAGCTAGCGGCTAATTAAGCAAACGCGCGTCGCCGATAATCACAGCTCCGGGAGCTTGCAGCCAGCGTGGAAAGCGTCCTCCCTTTTTTCCACTTATCATCCACCTCTCCTCCTCTGTCACTCTTGACCGTCCTCTCACCCGCTTTCACGGCCTCCCGGAGAGAAGCCGGAGACTAGAGGCGGGGAAAAAGTGTGAGTTTTACCAAAAGAGGCTTTTTTTAAACAGCGTATGTTAGAGAAGCGCGAGCGGCGTATTAACACCGCGCCGTCTGCTCGGACCGCTTAAGAAAATAAACTTTGAGGAGGAAGTTGATTAGAAATTTTACTTGTTGGAGAAAAAAAATAAATGCAGTTGATAAAGCTTGTTTTTCGGATAAGGTGTTTCATGTAAAATAATAATAAGATGGAGCAAAGCTGGTGCGGCGAAGCTTAAAGTAATCAAGTGACATTTCCTTTAATTCGCACTTCTAAGTGTCGGCCACAAAATGCTGGCAAGGCCTTTGAAGAAAAAGAGGCTGAACTCAGCAAAGTTGTCTGGCTCGATAACAATTTAGAGCAATACGGAAAGCGAGTTGGCGCAAACTTTTTTTTTGGGGGGGGGGGGGTGCTCCTCTCAACCCTCCCTTTCCTCCATCATGTCCTTCGCCTCCTCCCTTCCAACAATGTATTTTGATCCACCCCCTTTTTGAGTGGCACTATTGAAACACAAGGAGGACCCCCTGCTAGTGCACAAACTTAGCAGGAGCCAAAAGAGGAAGAGAAAAAAAAAAGAAAAAAAATCAATGGCTCATCTTTTTCTTCTTCTGGATGTCTCCTCAAAAAGACCAAAAGTGTTTTGGCTGATTCCCCACGGACGCAGCAGACGGAGAGGTGAGATGATGGATGTATCTGAAGGAACTTGATTCTCTTACAAAACAGGACAAGAGCGGCGAGCCGGGAGGGAGTTAGTTAGCTGGTTAGTTATCTCCCCTTTGGCTTGAGGCGTTGACAAGCAACACCAAAAAGCTTCACCTCGGCAACTTGGAAAAAAAAATTCTGACTCTTTACAGTCACCTGCTACATCGCCCTGAAATAATGACCAATGTTAAACATTTGGCAGGCGAATTAAAGCGGGACATGTGTAATGTCCTCCCATAGCTCAAGGTTTAGTCCAATTAGGAGCGGACTTTCATGTGCCTTTCATGTGGGAAGAGTAATGTCGGCCGACAGGATTGTGGCGCGGTCATTAGGCCGACTGACTGCATTATGCTAGCGAAGAGCACGCCCTGATTAGTTCTGTCTCTCGGCTTTGATTGAAATCATTGCGTGTCATGTTGAATCTGGGGAGAAAATTGGTTCTTTTAATCGGAATAGAAATGGCATAGTGTACATATATATATATAAAAAAATCGGCCAGATTTTTTGTGTGGATACAAAAAATGTCCTTCAACTTCTCGCAACCTTTCCTCAGAGCGATGATGCTACGTGGTTAGCGGTGGCGATTGCTGATCTTTTGATTTGAGCCGTGTCATTATAGAAACAATCTACTTTTCATCAGCATAATCTCTGAGGTAATTATTAGCTTGACTTGTCGCGTAATCTTTACGGTAGCACACCAAAAAAAAAAACAATGTGTCAGAAAATATATGACACTCAAATCTATAGAGAGCTCAAAGTCTTCTTAATCCCTTACAAACAACTTCATTTGTTATCATCACGCATGCTGGCTGATGCTGCGCAATTTAAAAATTGACAAGAGGAGCCACAAAGCTTGTACATGCGTAAATAATTCGTGTTATTTTTTAGCATTCTACTGATAGATGTTTCTTGGTTTGAATCTGGGAACTATCCATCTAATATTGTGTACATGGTTCAAATTTGCTAGCTGGCTTATGTGACCCTAAATGACCCCAAAATGCGTGTGTCTTTTCAGTCTCGGCTTCTTAAGACTTTTTTGTTTGGCTACTCATTACGTGCGTCAGCGCTACACTGCCACCTGGCAAATGTCAATGACTAGATTTCCTCGCTGACATTCATCCGTAATGACCGACATCAGTGTCATTATGTGCAAACAGTATTTGTTTTGGAAAGGAACCATGGAGTGTTAAGAGTGCTAAAAAATGTTTTTGGTCTTTGAGGCCTTTGCGTCAAAGTGTGTGACTCACCACTCCGATGGAGAAGTAGTTGTTGACGATGCTGTACGGCACCGGATCGCCTCGCTCGTCCTTGTCGGTGGCCGTGACGTCAATCTTCCAGCGGTCCAGCATGACCTCGCTGCTGTTTTCGATGTCACGTAGGATCTTGAGCAGGCTCTCGCCCTCGTAGCCTTCCAAAGTGAAAGGTCACAGAGTTGAAGTTTTAGGTTAAACTTTGAGGTTAAGATTTTTTTTCAGTACCTCCTCCCCAGCGCAGACATCGGGCCAGGTCATTTCCTGTGCCAAGCGGAAGTACACAGACGGGCGGGTTCCGGTCCAAGTTGGCCTTGTCTGACAAAAAAAAAGAGAAATAAAGTCACGACTCTGGCAACCAATCACAGCGAAATGGAAAAATCAATTTTGAGTACTGCTCTGGTGCTACTTAACGTAAACAGCCCGGCGGTCTATTTCTAGAGGCACGTTTTGTCCAACAGCCGTTCCCTCTTATTGCCTCACTCTTGTTTTGATTGATAAAATAATTGAGGCAATTTTTTTCCCTTCGCTGGCCGTACAAGTCAAGACGTAGTCGCGGCCAAATAAAGACGAGCGGGTTGATTCTTTTGTCTTCTTTCTATGTTCTTTCAAATGGTTCAAATGATGACTAATATGTTGTTCCATCATCCCATTTTACCACCCCTGACCACACACGCTTGCGTGTAATGAAAGTGTTTACATACACACCATCAAGTGTTTTCTGCTTCTAGTCAACATTGATGTGAGCACGGAACAGTGATAAAAAAATACATCACCCTACGCCCCCGAAAAAAAAAAAAGAAATTGAGTGTTTAAGCTTGAGTATGTTGTCAAGAGGGGCGTAAATTGCACCTATTTAATCACTGGAAGCAGTGAATGGGTTCTGTACCTATAAAGTCCAGGATCCAGCCCACCGTGCCGTCCCCTCCGCACGCCAGCACCCGGAAATCGGGGACGTCTCGGAAGAAATTCAACCTGCGAGGGACGAGCAGAACTTTTTCGGTGGCAATATAGTACACGGTCAAATAATTTCTTGAATGACCTCCACCAAGGCCAGGGAACCGCTACTATTTATTATTTCTTTATTATATGCACCGCTGCTGAATCGCACATTTAAAAAACTCTTTTTTCAGGCAAGTGCAAATTTGGATACGTGTAGTACCATTCCCTGCCACAACATGCTGGGCAGCACTGAGCTTGACTGTGAAAGAAGAGGTGATAAAGTAATCTCAAAAGTTTCTCAGTATAAAAACAGAATCCAAAGAAAGCCAGAGTGTGAAATAGGCTGTTGTAGTTTTCAGGAATATATTTTAAGCAAAGTAAAATAATTGCCTGTTAAGTCCTGACATTTGTAGGCATTTCAAAAGGGAATCATTGTCATTTAGCCGTATATCAAAACCTTTGACGAGTGCTCACCACGCCACTGCGCCCCTTCTAATAATAATAATAAAATTGCCGATCACTCATCTGCTGCCTGGTGCGGGCCTAATCGGATCACAACGTCCAATGTTCAGTTGGACGTCTTCCGTTCCTTCACAATAACAAAGACGTAACTGAATGAAGGCCTGCATGGCGGCTAAATGACTCGCTCAATTACACCCCGTCCGGGACGGTCAAACCGCATTAAAGAGGCAAACAGACGGCCGCGCACATGAAAGGCAACTTTGGGCCCATTTAAAGAGCAAGAAGCAAACACTTCATTTGCGCTTATTGCGTTAGCCGGGGAGCTAATTGACAGCAGCAGGGTGTGCGCGCGGCCAGCAGTGTCCACTCCGCTAATGCGCCGGAGAAAATATTAACCAGGATGTAGCAGCTCGAGGTCACTGGCAAAATTCAGATTTCGGAATGGAAGACGCAGGCGATGAAGCGGCATCCCTTTTGCACGTGCCGTGTGCCGTAACGCTTTTATTCCTGATAAAGTCGCTGAGGCTCGGCTAATCAAAGCCAAACAACGCGGCGGCACGACAGCGCCGCCGACGCCAGATGCCGAAGGCCAAGACGGGGAACCCGCCGCGTGGAAATCAAACATTCAAGGCCTTAATCACAGACGGTCGCCGTCTGGAAACGTCATACTGGTCTAGTTGCTCATCTGAATGCGGGATCACATGTCGTCTCAAAGACACGCATGCAATGATGCTTATTATGCATGAGCAATGCAAAATATATCACAGCATTTGTAAACAAAAAATGATAAGCGGATGAGATTTAAACTCTCTGCAATGCTTTCCTGTCCCGCCTTTTCCAATGTTGGAGGTGAAATGTGTTTGAGAAGAAGACAACACATCCAAAGAAAGATTCCATCTATTAGATTCTGGAATTTGTTGAGATTCTTCCAATAGTGAAAATGTTCTCAAAACATTTGGAGGGGGCGATGGCTGCGGTACTTACCCGGGAATGGGTCCATTCTTAGCTAGGTTGTACACCTGCCTCGGGTTTAAGAGGTACTGGAACTTCCTGTAGATCCTGGAGTGTCACATGACCAAAAATGAAATCACTGTCACACAGTAGCCATGACTTTTCGTATTCCGTCCCGATAAGGCCCAAAGGCAATTCGCGAGTGTGACGCGGCGAGACGGACTGGCCGGCGGCGGGGCGGGGCGGGACATACCCTGAGACCCCTTTGAGGAGAAGCCATTAGAAAGACTAATTCATTTTAATTCCAATTTCATTATGTCAACTGACTGAAGTCATATTTTGATCTCATAATTTAAACAAATGGGGGGCCGGCGTAATAAGGAGCGAGTGATGATGTTTCAGTAATAACCCAATTAGCCCCGAGTTACAGAGAAGGCCCGGGTGGTGAGGAAGGGGTCGCGAGCAACGGAGGAGGTGAAAGCCATCCAAAAGATGACACGCTTTGCTTTTGATACTGCAAAAGTCGTCTTTAAATTGCTTTGTCTCAAAACCGTCATAAATTAGCTCAACAACGAGACATGAAATTTGGTGGGCGTATCTATTATGAGCAAACCCACAAAAACATTCCTTTTATAACAGCCATTTTAAGTTGATTTTGAATATTTCCAGTAGCCCTGAAACGACTAACTCAGACTAAATTGTGTGTGGGAGGAGCATGGGACATTCCCAGCATCACCCCAATCTCTTTTAACAAACAAGACTATTTTTTTAGAACAAATGAATTCAGATTGACCTAAGAAATGTTTGATACGTCAAAAACCAAAGCAGAAGAAACGACCGAGGTCTTTTGAGGCTATAAAGGAGGTGGACTGTGTTTTAGTGGAAACAAACTGTGTACTCAAACTGTGTACTCACCTCTCTCCCTGTTTGCCGCCGCTCTTTGGATTGACAAACACCAGCAGCGGATGAGTGCCCTCTATTGTCGTGATCTGAACAGGAGATGTCAAAACAAAGCGTGGGTGTTTGGAGACTGCAGGATGCTTGGCGGGAATTGGCTTTCATGATGCATCCTCTCAAACGGTTTGAGCGGGCACATCGCACGGCTACATTGCACCAGCTGAAAACTGCTCACGCCCCTCGCTAGGCCTTGGTACGGTCGCCTTAATTCAATCTCGTACTAAAAAAAATAGACATCCAGAAATTGCCATCACCTAAAATATCAACACCAAACTTCATTCATAGAAATTTCAGAAACTGGGATCAATGTTCTTTTGATCTCGGTATTTTGAAACACAATATTGTAAGATAAGTTTAGGTTGACCATTCACTATTTTTACATTGGTTCTACGTCGCTACGTTTGACTGCACTCTCAATACTCGTTAGTCAGCACGTGTTAATTGGCAGCCGCTTGGTCCGCCGTGACGCGGGGGAATCACTTCCCAGTCCCAGAAAGCGCCGCGGGCCCAAGCTCGCAAAGCGCCAACCCAAACAAGCTCTAATCCGCCGGCCCTTGTTTGAGCGGGGCTTTTGTCGCCGTCAGACCTCGCTCCCCACCCCGAACCGCCGCCCACCCGCCCCTGCGTTCGTGACACAGATGAAGTGCTTAACTCTCCCTTGTCTGCTAACCCAGCAGGCCGAGGGGGGAATTAACGAGCTCCCCGTCCAGCCCCGGAGTGATCCATTACTTCCTGTAATTATAAATAATAATCTTGATTATTACGCTGGTTAGCCGGCGAGGGGCAGAGACGGATGTGGCGCGGGATGCGATTCATCACCGCCGTTGCTAGACGAGCAGTCGCCACGGACGCCGTAATGGCTGACGGATATCGTATGAGCGGATCGTAGACAGGACGAGCCGGGATAAGGGAGTCGCTCACGTACGCCGCAAAAGTCAACAAATTGTGTACGTCCACTTGCGGATGATGTTCATCACCTGCAGGCCTTGACCGTCCACCGTCACAGAATTGGCTCTCTGGACCTTTCCGCGACTCGACAGGCTGCACCGTGAGTCCTTCCTAAGAGTCGACTGCCTTTCCTGAAAAAGAATTTTTTTGGAGGGCGTACGTGGAAGGAATAAAATGTCAGACCAGGAAAAAAGAAAAAAGGTCTCACCAGGACGACGGGACAGATGGAGTTTGGCGGGAGGATGTGATCCCTTAGAGGACCACAGTCACACTCGGGTTTCACGTGGGAGGCACACTTGTTATGGAGCTGCGAGACATCATACCGTTATTATTTTTATTGGTGGGGGGTCCTTGTAAACAAAACTCATTACAGTATCGGTAATTAATGACTCGACAGAGACGATAAATAAAATGACAGACATTGCTGGTCCTAGTTTTTGCCAGGTACAACTGTATCGAGTCCTCACCGTGATTTGACACCACACGCAATGCAGCCCAGTTAGGCCCTGGTAACACTTAATGGTTTTGTGGCACTTGTCACACTTGTTGGGGCAGTTCCCCTCCACCCAGAAGTGATGCATGACCTGTAGAGGGAGTGACACCTTGAGAGAAAAAAAAATACTGGTGGCAAAAGTACACACACCCTGGAATCAAGAAAAAACAAACAAGAAAAAGAAGCGTGGAAACAATTAAAGGAAAAGCAAACAAGTCTGTGGATCAGTCGGTTGTTGCCGCTAATTAGCAATTCCAAGCAGGCAATAAGAGAGCATCGGGGCTTTCGGAGAACGCGAGCGCGTCGACGAGTGCGCCGCACTCCAATTGGACGCACCTCGGTGTTTTTCTTGGATTTGACGTAGGTTTTGATGCAGGAGGGCGGCGCGCGGGCCACGCAGCGCTCGTGGACCGTGTACTTGCAGACTGGAGAGACAACAACAGCATTCAGAGTGTGCATGGAATTCTGAAGTGAATATCTGCAATATAGTTAAGTGACACATTTCATTAGAGTTCAATACATCAGGTTATGGTAAAAAAAAAAGAATACTAGGAAGAATAAAAATAAGACTGGCCTGTGAAAAGAAATTTTTGGGATACCCTGTATATTAAATATATTCACATTAGTGCTCTAAAAAAGTCATTCTATTTCTTCTGTCTGTGGCGGCGGTGCTGCAGGTGTGTATGCAAAAAAAAAAGAGGCTGTTTTACATAACCTGTGCTTATTATGAATATATGGAAATGAGGTGGCTGTAACTAAACAGTGCACGCCAACACCGCCAAGTAAAATAAGAAAAGGTCATTCAAAAAACGTGGATTGAAAATGTGGCTTTGGCGCATGAATTCTTTTCAATTGCAGCAAGACAATGATCACCTATTAATAATGGCAATGCGGCAGGTTGTGTGTGTGTGTGTGTGTGTGTGTGTGTGTGTGTTGCAACCCACTCACATGAACAGCAGAGTCCCTGCTTGCCGAGGCCGATGAGCATGTTGAGGCAAAGGTTGCAGTAGGCCGGCTTGTTGAAGTGCTTCAGACGCCACACGTGTTGACCGTCATCTTTCACATTCTGCACACACACCATTAGCACAATTCAAGTAGCAGACTTATCTGATAAGCATTGAGCCTATTTTGGCTTTACCGCTATCGTAAATGCAATAAAGTTTACGCTTGCAGAAAATACACAGAGGAGATAAACATTGCCACTTTTTTTTTATTATTATTATGACACCTTCTGTTCCATTGGACCAGGAAGGGATTCTAAAATGTCTTCTGCTTTGTAGGTGCTCTTCATTGGACAGTTTAAGATCATGTCAACAAACTACAAATTGACAGAGAAATAAATTTTTAGTATTTTCATGCGAGGGTTTACTTTCGGAGTCCTTTTATTCCCTTATAGATGTGCAATTAAATAGATCTACATATATTTATGGGGGAAAGAAAAACAGCCATAAAGTGCAATTTAGTGACAATCTCACTGTAATTAGATTTGTTTTCTGGGACATTTTTGTCCATAGAACATTCTTGGCATCAACTCGATAAAAGAAGAATAAGTTTGACTGAAGAGAAGAGAAAAAAAACGTCCATGGAATCTTGTGGAATGGCTCCATCTAGTGGATACTATTGGAACTGCACACTCGTACCTGAAGCCAGGGGGCAGCCATCTTGCGTTGCCCCCCCTTTAACAGATTTTTTTTTTTTAATGCCAGGATCTGCGTATAACATAATGAAGCTCCGCCTTGTTTTGATTTCTATTTGCAAATTTTAATTTCTAAACAGTCTACAGTCTAAATACAGTTTACAGTCTAAATAAATTAAGAACAAATGTGTCTACTCACAGTCTCCAGACCCAACAGGACCAGAAGTGGGATGGTGGTCATCCCTCCTCGGATCCACTCTTCCAGAGACACGGTGCCATCGTGGTCATAGTCGATCTCCTGCATCATTTCCTGGAGGATCTTTTCATACAATTGGTACGAGGACAAAACAAGGTTAGAAAATTGAGTAAGTCTTCACGTCACCTAATCTGATCAAAATGAAGACATATTTTTAATATTTAATGTATATATGAATATTGTGAGAAACTAACATTACTAAAAAAAAAAAAAAATCAATAAAGTTACATTTGAGCTCAGAAACACATTTCAAGTTTGACCTCTTACAGGTTTGAGCTCTGTCACGTCCCATTCCAGGTACTCGGCCACGTGCATCATCTGCGAGATGATGTGCTCCAGCTCCTGTGTGAACGCACACACACATTTATATTTATACGCCATATTTAAAGACAGTCTTTAGCTGGCCTTGTGAGCCGCTGTTGATAATGGGCTGATGGGGGCCGCATAATAACAGGTTGGAAATGTCAGTGGAGGCGGCGTGAAGAACTCAGTGGCTTAATTACAGTGTTTGTGGTTTTCTTTCGAGGGAGAAGCAGAGCAGCTGACATTATTACAAAGTTCAACACGGGGTCACTTCGTAATTTGGTGAGTGTCATTAAATGGGAGATACGCACTTTCTAGAAAAGCATCAAGGCAATATTTATGGAGCAAAAATTCATTGACATCTGTGTGTTTTTTGTGGGTGTTTTTGCCGTTTTGCTTGTCCTATCAGAGATAATAAAAGGATCCAGAGCTATTAATGGGACACTAATGATAGGATATACAAAGTTGTCTCACCAAGCCTCCAATTTCACCCCATCAAGGGTGTTGTCACACAAAATTGCCACCCTCGCTCTTCACATTTTATTCATTCACAAATGTGTACCACTGATATTTAAAATGGTCCATCAATGGCTTGAATGTGAGAAACTGAAATATTGTTTCATTTTTCATAACGTTTTGGGAGAATGATAACAATCAATGTGCTATGTAAAGAGAACGCAGTACATTAAAAAAAAGATGAACTAGAATGAAGACAAATACTTACCGAGCTGTCCAGAGAGCCGTTTCCGTCTGTATCATAGAGACGAAACATAACTGTGAAGAAGGGGAAGAAAAAAAAACTTTATCAACATCGTCTGCTTTCATCGCTCTTTAACGTTGCACGAGATAGTCACAATTATCATAGCAGCTGACTTGCGGAAGCCGAGACTGCTGACATCATGAGATGCTCCAGAACAAACGGATAACGGCTTCTTTCTTTCACAGAAAGTGATGTAGAATGTTTACGAGCAAACTAAAGAATGGCAAAGAAAATAGAAAAAGATTCACAAGTAAATTCCTAATGTCAATTAGAATAATCATAATAAACTACCTTAGATAAAAGAAAAGTTTGTAGATTCATATTTTGTACTTAAATTGTATTTTTTCCATGTTATTGTATGAGTTTATAAGTCGAACGTAATTGGAAAAAAGAAATACTTGCATCCAGTGATTAAAGGCAACAGAAGTAACTGCAGTTCTTAGACTCACCAGCAGAGAGCGCTATCTGATAATACTACACAGTTGTGACTTTCAGTCAGAATTGTTTTTTTTATAATTTATTTATCTGATCGCCAAATTGAAAAGATAAAGGTCTCATTTGGCAAATTTAATAATAAAACAACAAACAATATAAAAACAAATTCAAAAGTGCTGTGTTTTCATCTATTCATAACCCAAGCTCGAGGACCACCATGACATCATACTTTCCTTTCGGGTGGCAAAAGTACAATATTCCATGGGCCATGTGTAAACAAAGCCTTATTCCATGTCAGAAACGGTTGGACCTTTGGTGACTGACTATTTTTAGCTTTTTTCTCTATTGCCATAGTATCAAGCGTCAGCGGAAAAGACGATTTGAGCTATAAAAAAGGACCGCTCGGCACTCACACTCCAGTTTGTCCTCTGGCCGTCCTCCTTCCAGCAGCGACAGGTAGCACACGATGTCTTTGAGCTGCACCGTGCTCTGCGGCCCGGGTAGGGCGCTCGTCCTCAGTGGGGTCGAGTTGCTTTTGATCAGCTTGAGTCCTGCAGCGAGGAAGGGGGGGGGGGGGAGCAAAAAGTCAAACCTGCAACTGGGAAGTCTGTCATGTTAGTAGGGAGGCCTGACATCAATGGAGCACAACTGTGCATTTAGAACTTTTAACTTTTTATTTTATGAATATAACATTAGACTTGGAATTGAATATTAAAATCAAAGAATTCCTTTAGATTTGTATAATGTGAAAATGTATTAGCTTTTATTGCTTGACCCTTTTTTTTAATGTGTATTATTCAGCAGAAATTACAGTAATCGTTACAGCCAAACAAATGAAGGAGTTTGAGTGAAAGCCTTGTGAGAAATTGTTTAGTGAAGTATTTAGAAAAGCTATAAAGAACCTAAGTGATGTTAGTGTAAACTCTTACCAGCGACTTTGGGCTTGTCGGAAGACGAGGACGGGCTGGCATGGTCCTTGTTGCTAAAGGACAAAAAAAGATGCTGGCAGAACTCGTGCGGCAGCTCGGTCTCCAAGAAGGTCTGCATGAACACCTTGAAGCCTTCAAAGTCAATCTCCTGAAACATACAGTAAAATAAATGACCTTTTTTTTTTTTCCTCATTGAAATGTGATCAATTCATATTCCTGCAGCCTGCGGTGTTATTATGTCAAGAAAGGGGTTGCCAGAAAAGAAGGTAGTTAAACTCACCTGGCTGAGGATTTCTTGTTTCTGTCAAGAGAGAGCAGAAAGATTGACGCTTGTTTTTTTATTGATACTTAAATCATTTGTCAACTATGAAACAATAAGCTATAATAATGTGTGTTGGATTGATCAGCGATGACTTGCACAAACCTCCTCTGGATTGTATTTGGCCAGCACACCATCGCCATGGAACTCCTGCAGCACGTCTTTCAGTTTCTTGGTCGAGTCTGACGACAGATCAAAGATGCATGAAAACCGCTTCAGTATGTGTGGATGTGTGTGTGTGTGTTGAATTGAACATCTCATGTAAGCTGTTCATCGGCAAACGCTGGAGCGCTTGTCATCATTCCTGAATGCCATGGCAACACAATCCTTAATGGCGGAGCGTGTGCGTGTGTGCCTGGGTGTGTGTGTCACATTCTGCAGATGTTCTTAAAGCGGTTGTGTTGCAGCAAAGCAGCACTTTAGCCACATTAAGGCATTGTTGGCTGCCATTTTTGTGCAGAATCAAATGCGCACGCTTGACAAGAAGAAAATATTCGACAACCTTCTGCAGCTGCTGAAACAACAATGCAAATCTCTGTTCTGATTCTCTCAAAGTAAATCTGCTTTTTGAATCATCACTAGACATTTTTTCGCACCCTTGCCCCGAAATCCATATCCGATTTAACTGTTCATCAACCGTACGTCCAATTAGCAATTAATGAATTCACCAGTGCCTTAAGAGGTTTTGACAGCACGAGTAAAGTTTGTTCGGAATGACACGTGGGTAGCGCGAGGCGTCCTTGCCCTGCCAGCCTCATATTTTCCACACCATGTCAACATTTTGGAGGGAAATGTAAACCGCTGGCACGGCGCGGTGAAGGCGGCATGATGGATGGATGACTGGGAGCGCTCGCATTAAACGCTTCAACGTTTCCATCTGGGTGCCAAAATCATTAGCGACGTCATTACGGGAGGAAATTGAAAAAAAGTCACGTGACAGGAGCGGCGTCAATTGTATTGCGCGTTTTTTTTTAATTCATTTTACAATCTTCGATTCGACTAACTTGTGAATGTGCAAAAACTAATAACGAGAAGGATGCTTACATTGAGTGTATTCTTGCAAGAGGGCGAATTCTGCCGGGGTCAACGTGACCCAAACGTCCTGGCCGCTCGTCATGGTACTCAGGCCTCACCCAGCAGCATTTTGGTCACGCTTAATCCAAATGAACGAGATGGGCTGTTTGGACAAAAAAGAAAAAAGAAGGTTAAGAGGAGTAGAAGAATATTGAGAAAAATATTCTAGGGTTGAGCCAAAAACGCTCGGTCATTTAGGCGTGTTCTCTCGTCACATTACAAGCCCTTGAAAAATTCCGTTGTGTTGTGATTTCATTAAACCCGAATTGAATTAAAGCCCCAGCGAGTACAGGTGGCCGTTAGGTATTCGTGCAAAATCCTAGCCTGACGCAACAAGTGCAAGACGACTGTTTTATTGTTATTGTTTTGTTTTTTCTGCATTCTGGGCTGCGTCCAATGGCATCATCAGACAGAGCTGTTGCTATGATGACGGCACCAGTAGCCCACCGGATTCCAAATGAGACCACTGCCCGCATGAATCGCCTGCTCGTAAATGTTGTGAGGCCAAATGATGCGCAATCCGTCAGGGACATGCAACTAAGTCTGCGCGTCGTTACGTCTCGGCTTGTGCGGTGAACCTGCGAGCGGCATCAATGAAATATTAAGTGTGGTGTCGCACACACGCAGAACACACAGAAAGCCCATTCCCCATATCTCGTCATTCCGAGGCATGGTTGGGAAGCAGCATCCTCACGTGTTTGCTCACGCTTGAGTGTGCTGCATCCATCGGGAGGATGGAGAGTGCCTTCACACACATACACACACACACATACTGCGACAGGCATGCGTCGATAAAACCACGAGACGAGGTCAACATGCCGCCGCTCACCTGCCACAGAGTCCAGGGAGCAGACGAGCGCCGGGTCCAGAAGATCCGCTGGTCGCTCCAGTAAGTGGGCGAGGAAGAGGAGGAGTGAAGGCGCTCGTCATTTAGAGAGTGTGCAGAAGAGGAGGCGGCAGCGGCGATCCGCTGGGGGATCCGTTGGGTGCTGAGCCAAGAGTCTTTGTAATTAGATGTTGAGTGCGGTGAAGGAGAGGAGGTGCTGATCCAGTCCAGTTTTTTTAATTAGAAGAGGCGATCTAGGTGATCCAGTGGGTGCTGGGGATTTTTTGATGTGACATGACAGTGACCAAGTAGGGGATCCGATGGAGAAGTGATCCGGTGTACTTTGAATGATCCAATGGAGGATCCAGTCGGTGTAGGATGAGTGCTTGGACTAAACGGTCGATGTTGTGAGATGTTCCAGCGAGATCCAGTGGGCGTTCCAATATTCTAAGGCTTTTTTTGTTTTTAATCAGATGTCAACAATGTACACACAGATTCAGTGGAAGATCCAGCGGATGCTGACGTTAGATCTCGAGCGTGTTATAAGAGAGATGGATGAAGTGGCTGCTGAAGCAAGAGTGTGCATTTCTGAATTAAATGTCGCATGTGAGCGAGGAGGGGAGGGGGGGAGGTCGAGCAAATGAGCCAGCATGTGTTGAAGCAAGGTTGAGTCTTTCTGAATTAGAAGAGGGGGCGTCAATCCGCTGGTCCATCTATTGAGTGCTCCATTAGATGCTGAGCCATGAAAGTGGATTTTTGAATAAGATGTCGAAAAAGAGAGGCTGTGCTACTGCCGCAGCCCACTCTTCATGTCAGGGGGGGTTGCTGTTTGTTTTCCTCCAAGCGAGAAACAGAGGGAGCGCACGCCAGAGAGAGAGAGAGAGAGAGAGCAGAATCATCACTCTTCCCGCCCCTCTATCTGCATTTTTCTTCCTTTCTCTCCTGTCAGCGCGAACGTAGCATCGGTTAGCATTCAAGACGACAGCCGCCAAGTGCGCCAACCTGTGGGGAAAAACGTCTTTTTCATCAACAGCATGGAGAAATGCTCAGTGTGATTCCAACAGATGCATTCTGGATTGGCTCATGCATTCAATCACATCGAGTGAATGGAACGGACTGCTTTATTGGATTTATTTGGCCTCTTAATAATGCATTGAAAGTGTAAGAATCATCGGAATAATGCAAAAACACAATATATGCTGGAATATTAGTCATTTTTAGTTATAATATATGACTATGAGTATAGTCATATTACAAGTCTACATTAGTTGCGCCACCGTTTGTGTTCAAATATTCATCGCTTCTAAAACCACAACAGACTAAACAGAACATATCACTGAAAGATTTCTGACTCCGCCCCCGGGTTGAGGAGACCACTTCAGTACGCAGTTAAATGGGAACGGATCATTAAGCGCGCCCGCATCTCATACACTGGAAAGCGAGCGGTCGCCATGGCAACTTTTAAGCGCACTCTGCAGTCGATTCACATCGCTGCTTCGAGGCTTTCTCACCAAGCAGATGAGCTTGGGAGGCGAAAAAGTGTTGTGAGGCCAGAAGAGCAATTGGATCTCCATTCAACCTCTGGATACATAATTCTATCACTTCACTACTACTTCACTTGTGAGTCTAAAAATAGATGCGGGAGCCTGCCTGAGCCTCGTTATGTAAGATCCTAAAAGTCTACAGGGATGACCCGAGGTGAAGTTTTCCCTTCCCGAGAGGGGTTGGCTTCCTCACAAGAATTAAAAAATAAATAAATAAATCAACATACATCACCTTCAGCATCTTTTCTTTTGCTTTCTGTCATTTTCTTTTGTGTCCAGATCTAATGAGCACCGACGGACGTTATTGATCGCTGTGACATTTTGTCCGGGGTTAAGCGGCAGGCCTCGGGCGCTCCACCCCCCGAGCCAGTGCCATCAAGGCGTCTGCTCTGGTCTCATTTTATTACTTGCGATGATTAAAGACAAAATCACGTTAGAATCGACCGATGAAAGGATTAGTCGAGGATGCGTACGGCGCTTCAGGTCCATTGTTTTGAGAGATTTTAAAACAAGAAGAAATCACATTTTACTCTTACATACCTGACTTTTAGACTTGCATCCCATCCCAGCCTTGTCTTGAACTGTAAATAAATGCCTTCATTCATAAATAGGGTGATGTCATGTTTCAAGGGAAGAAACAGCTAAGCAAATTCAAGTCTTGTATGACTTTATTCGTCAGCCATATTACGACAGTATATTGTTAGATTATTTGCTAGTATGCATACAGTACAGTTTAGAGCATAGCAGAAGGAAAGTGTGACATCTTCTGTGCAGCATTTCAGTCACCTCCGGTCCCACAATCTCGATTGAAGTCAATGGTCGTCTTCGAATCCGAAAGACAAACAACTCCAACTCCCACAATGCATTCCGTCACATGCTTCTTTCTACCTTTCCATCTGTTTATGGAACAAAGAAATAAAACAGACCAAATAATGCTTTTCTTTTTTCAATTCACCGTTAAGTGTTATTGGGTGCAGTTTAAGAGGCTAAAAAGCAAATGGAGTCAGCAGATGGCAGTTCTCAGTGCGACTTCCACTTGATAGAGGGCAGCTGCGAGAAACTCTGCAGAGCCCAGTACAGCACACTGAGGGACACCAAGGCCTGAATGAGACATAAACACGTTACAAGTAGTGGATTACTTGCTTGTTGCAGTATTAAGCAGTGCAGCAGACAGAGGGAGACAAAGACCTGTACATTTACATGACAGACTGGGAGTGTTATTATGACATAGTTGTATTAGTAAAATGATATTAGCGCTTTTACAGAATGAACAACAGTGTTTGTATTACTTTACAATTATTTGAACAAATGGGAAAAAAAACTCATACTTACCCTGGTTTGAAAACTTGAAATTCTAACCTTGTCTTCAAGTTCGCTGTTGAAATCCTAACGCGGGCTTGAAATTCAAATTTGAGGCCGTAATCCAAACCCTAATTTGAAGCGCTAATTCTGTCAACGAATTAACCGAGTTCTCCCCGAGCTTGAAACGCAATTTTGAGTTGAAACAACAAACTTGAAATCCTAATTTGGTCTTTATTTATTTTATTTTTTTTACGTGAACCCCGTTTTGAAAACGACCAATCACAGGACGGGAAAACGCTGATGTCATCAAGGGCCAGCGCTCTGGCGGCGTGAGAAGTAATTTCAAAATCTAACTTGATAAAGAAACAGTTTTGTTGCTAATATCACTGAAGTTACACGAACCTGTAACCTGCGGACATCCGCATATGTGAACATGCGCTACACTTTTATTCGATAACGTATATTTGTAAGATTGCTAAAAACAACAACCATATCCTGCTCTTCATCCACAACTGTTCATTCATCATCACTAACGTCACATCAACATGTCATGTCAAAGCGTGACGCGACACACATGGACGCCACATGAGCACCGCAAGTCATCACAAGCGGGAAAATATGCTCACAACTGTAAACCGTGAACGACCAGACCGCATTTTTGCGTCATGCTGCACATGCAGACTTTTCTGTGCTTCTCTTGGGCTAAAATATGTGAAATACAAACTATACAAAAAATTTTATCCATGCCTAAAACACATTTTTAATAGTATGAAAACAAACAAATCAATATAACAAAGGTTCACTGTGTACACAGCGATGCTCCTCAAATTCCTGTCTTGTTTTAAATTGCACTTTCACCTTACAGCAAGTGTTGTTTCACATGTGTTCTGTCTGATGTGTGTGTGACAGCAATATTTCTCATGGCTGCGCTCCAGCCTCTGGTGGGATGTAAACTTGCCCAATGTATCCTTCCTGAACGCCCCACCATTGTAGAGTAGACAGGAAGTTGTACTCGTATGTGCGTGTGGACATATTTTCACCTCATTTTGCTGTGCACTTATTCAATACAAACAATCGAGTTTATGGAGAATTTTTATTTTGATAAGCAAAATTAAACGCTCGCCGGAACGCTGACGATTTTTCATTCTAAGACTGCCGTGCAGCTGCAGAGGCCTGACATTTTCACCCCGCTTCTACTGGATGCCAGATAATAAAATTGTTTTATCGTCGTTGATATTCAGGAAAAAATACAATCTGCTAGTGAGAGACGATTTTACACACGGTGTACAGTGTTACCCGTTACTGTTTGCGCACCCCTGCACCCCCGTGACCACAGTCGCCAGAAATCTGTACGGCAAGGCGAGCGGAACGAAAAAAAGAAGGATGAAAGTAAAATGGAAACAAGCAGTGTGGAAGTGGTACAAAATTCTGTGTTTTAGGGTTCCTCCCTTGAGGAGAATTATCATTAAAACATTTCTTTACAACTTCTTGACTTCTAAAATGAGGCGGTCGTCAATGAAGCCCATTTTTACAATCCATCCCTGGAGAAGAATTCACATTTAAACGTTTTCTTTTACACGTCGGCTTCAAAGACGAGGAGAACCGACTTATTCCCTACTTACTTAGTTATTGGAATATATGTCGCAACCAGTCATTACCGATGTAAAATCTTGCTAGCTATTAAAAAATATTTTTTTAAATAAATTTTACAATTAATAAAGGTTTCTTTTTTTTGGTCGGTCATATATTAGTAAAAATGAAGCCCTTGTTTGTATTTTCACAGCTTAAAGAGCGCAAACGTGGTTGCCCTTTGCGACTCAGTTCAAGGGGATTCCTCAGTAAAGACAAATGAGTCTCCGGGGGGGGGCAAAGAGGTTAATGGCCCCCTCGACTCCTTCCATCCGCCCACTGATATTTAGAAGAGTTATGACGCCCCTGCTTGTACGCTCCCGCTGCGGACTTTGTTGGAAAATACGAGGCTGAGAAAGGAGAAGATGGCAGTAAAGGGATTATGTTTAAAAAAAAAGATCTTACAACGGTAGTGAATTTTGATTCCTTGGATATTGACGAATGGCACGAAGACTCGACTTTTGAGGTGCAAATGCATTTCAGAAAAAAAAACGAAGCTACCATATTTCATGTCAAAAAACCGCTGCCAACTATTGTCTAGTGTACATGGTTTCAAATTTAGTAGCAAAAATAAATCTCTAGGGATGAGTTTGAAGGATCCCTGAAAACTGCCAAAATTTCTTCTTCTTGATATGTTTTTGTAGGTCTACTCATGATAGCCATCTGTACCAAATTTTAGGTTGCTAACTGAAACTGGCTTCAGGGCCTATATTTTCAAAAAACGTCCGTCGGGTCCGACAGATTGCTTCCTCTCGGGTGTTTTGGATCGTAACAAAGTGATCAATAACAGAGCACGTGGGTTCTGTGATTACCGTGGTCGGCGTCCCAATAAAATAACATACTTCTTCTCTTCTTGAAAGCGGGAAGTATTTGCACGCGACCGCTTTTCCGACGCTCCTTCCAGTCTTCCTCATACCGACCTTCTTTTTCCGCAATCTCACGCTTCGGCGGCGGCCAACTTGGAAACGTCATCGGGAACCCATTTGGTGCCCAAACGACTCAAGGGCAATTCGGACTGAGGGGGACAAAAAAATTGACCAAACTGGCAGCGAGGAAACTTTTCCAGGCGGGACACTTGAAAAATGTGATTTTTACGACTCCACTTGTGATTGTTAGCCAAGACACGAGCGAGCCTGTTCAATGAGGTACGCGGAGAGCGATGGAAGCCTTTATGCTGCGAAATGATACGCCACCCTGGACCATATTATTGTAAAATATGACTTATTTTTATTGCGGAAAACTATGAACGTCCTCTTTCATTATTCTTGAATGATTTTGGAGTCGATTCGACGAGATGCTCTCGTGGGAGCAGACACCCTCTTAATATTTAAGAGCGGGATTAAAACCTTCATATTTGATCAAGCTTGTCGTTTGGGTCCTTCAGCGTGTTGCCTTCGGGTTATAATGCTGTACTGTTGGCTCTCTATGGACTGGATTTGAGGAGTGGGACGAACAAAGTACAAATATATGGTTATGGTATGAAATAAGAGTTTCATTAAACTACTGCAAGTGACTCGGTAAGATTCGGTAATATTAATTGCTGAAGATAGACTGTTACGTTGTCTATATGTGTTGCCCCACCGTTTGTGTTCCAGCGTTTGCACAGCTCCAAACAAATCTTCATTCATGATTTTACCGCCTCGACCTTCCGCACATGAGGTTTTTTTTGGCGGCGAGATAATGGCGACCTTTCGCCATGGGTTGTCTTATCAGGAAAAGGCGAGGCGGCGTTCAGTGTTTTTGCTGATTTGTGTCGGACTTGAACTTGATAATATTGATGTGACCTGGACATTTATCTTTCCACAGACAAGCAGACAAGCACAAATGAGCTCTCAATCAACTCTGTCATGGCTTGACTTATTACTTTCCTGTTTTATGATTACTCATCAAATTTCACTGACACGGAACGACCAAAAGTAAACATCAGAGTCGGGACAAGCCTCCATGGGGCCCTAAGCAAAATGTTAGCCGACTTCCATTATTGCCGAAGTCATTTTTAGACTTCTGTTATGCCAGTAAAAATTAATACAATCAAAAATTCATGTACTTTTTTTCTTTATCTGTGTCAAGTGACTTTCCAAGTGCTTAGGTTTTTGTATTGTTTGAGGACTTATTTTGATAATAATAATAAAAAACTATGTATTCTAACTCAGCCTTAATTTATTATTTATTCCGTTGGCCAACAGAGAGGAGCAGTAAAATGGGAGCGTATAATAATTTGCTTGTAAAAGTAGCTTTACTCCTGAGCAATTTGACACCCGCCCCACCCACACATTTTAAATTATGGTTACGGCCCTGTGTGACTGAGCACTTTTTAAGTACCATTAGGCGCGTTGGTGCTGGCAGGTGCTTGAAAGGCTCACAAAAGACTCAAAATGGTGGCTGACACATGGGCGCCCTTTATGCTTTTAATGACACGGCACGCCGCTCTGACGCGTTTTGAAGCCAATCGGTGAAGAAGAAAAAAAGTCGGCGGCAGAGAATTGGTAATTGTGCTGTGGCCCCTGCCGACTGTACACTTGCACACAAAATGTCTGGCTTGTGATATATGGCATCCTTAAAGCTCTCGGTGCTATTAACAGCTGGCAGACTCTGACCACGGAATCACACCAAGGCTTCACGAGCCAGACGTGAGGCTGGAAAGTGTCTGTATGAATGGATTGGATTTTTGGGGGGGGGGCGTTTTGTATTATAGACATGAAATGCTATGAATATTTCATCTGACCAACAGAGTGAGAAAAAATAATATTACATTAGGTAATGCGTTGAAAAAAAATTACTGTCCTATAATACTTATTATATAAAACTTTATGTGGGGTTAATTAGTGCTGAGAAACTGCAATGTGAAATATAGTAGTCGTGATAATTCTAATTTAAAATGATAATACTGAATTATTATTTTTTTGGGGCACACCTGAACTCTACAGATGTGGCCGAGACAATAAAAGCGGCAACTCTGTGCTCACGTGCAAATCCCATCAGCCAGCTCTAGTTAGCGGCAGACGCCACTAATTGTTTCCAGAAGCGTCGCTCTGCGCTCAGTGAGCAGGGCGAGGACAAAGCCAGAAGAGGGAGGGAAGGGGGGCAAAAAGTAATGACAGGTCAGCCACCATGTACAGTCCACAGCCATAACGGCACGCCAATTTTAGGGCTAATTGGCACGCGCATCTGGAGGGAGAGATCAGAGCTCCGCCGGCCGGACTTTGCACACAAAACAGACCACACAAATACACGGGACCGTGTCGGGACAATCAACGTGACAGCACGCTTTTATCCGAAAAGTGACTTCATCGTTCAAGATCATTGTCACAGTTGTCATTGGAGATTATCTTTGCGTAGAGCAGAACAGAAAGCAGTACGCAAGGTCAGGTGATGAGCACGGGGAAATCTGTCACGCTAATTCTAAATATTGGACCACGTGTATATTTAGGGGGTGGGGGGGCGTAGCCAAGTTCAGCTCGCTCAGAAAAGGTATTCAGTAAATTGTCACGTTATTTATGTTAACTTGTTTTTTCATATTTTAAGCCTACTGACTGACTATTTTGTGAAATGTATAAAAGGTCAGAAGGCCTTACCTGGGTGGGCACAGTCAGAGCTGAGTTGGGGGCCTTCACATGGCTGTACTGCAGCAACATCGCCATGCACATACAACGTAGCAGCTCCAAAATGGACGCCCACGGCCTGGATGCAACATATATGTGTATACTAGGGTTTTTCTTGCATATGAAATTTGACAAATGAGCAGAATTTGAGCAAATACACCATTTCAATTCAATTGACCTCCTGTACTTTATCATTGTACACCGTAAAATACATGTAAAGTGTTTGTTTGAGAAAGAAGGGGCCTCCAGAATACCACACGTATGCAAATGATCAAAATTGCACCACCTACACCAAAATCTGGGCATAAAAGAGCACCTGCAGTCGATGATGAATCCCAGGGAGGTGAGCGTGAGTACGACGTAGGCAGTCATTCCCAGGACGGTCAAGTGGGTCAGCGTCTAGGGGTCCAAATACAGCACATGGCGTGATTTCCAATGTAAAGCTGTAATCAGCATCATGGACGCTTGGCTCTGCAGTCGCTTTCCACAAAGCGCCAGCCCGCACCACTGTTTACTGGGCACTGCCAAGGCAAACAGGCATGAGTGTGCGAGCACATGGTGGGTAAACGGCATCACATTAACAGCAGTGTACACTCGCTCTGTTGTGTTCAGAACTTTTAATTTTCTTTGATGGAGGGTGTTTGCGTCAGACGCTCACCCCGTTCGCGCAATCAGTCGATCGGATTGTCAATCATTAAATCAGTTCGTCATTCACTCAGCGGGTCCGCCGGTTCAACACTCAGCCAGTCAGTCAATCTGTCACTTGGTCAGTCAAGCAGTCACTCAGTCAGTCACTTATTTACTCCGTCAAAAAATGGGTGACTTCATATCACTCACTGGGTTAGTCACTCCTTCAATCTTCAATCGGAAACCTATACAGACCAAAGTATTCTTTACAACTGGCAAAGCAAGTTAATAAATGTACTGAAGTCCATAAAATTCCCACACACAATCAGCTTCAAACTCATCAACGGGCACAATTGTTCGAGAGCAATGATAACGTTAGCTGTAGCGTACAGTGAGCTAGCGAGCTGGCACACACTCATACGGTACATAAACACAAAAGGGTGACATGATTTATTGCGGGAGCCGGGAGAGCTCTCGTTGTTATTTTCCTTCGCAAAAGTCCTGATTGCAGCATCCTGAAGGCTATTTTGCTTGGGAAAGGCTCCAGTCCACAATTAAGGCGTTTGTGTTCACTGCCGGACCACCAGCTGGTGTTTCATTTGCAGGCGAAGTACGGGGAGCCCTCTTGGCCCCGGAGGTGTGTGTGCGTGTGTGTGTAAATGCGTGTGGGACCACAACTGAGGAGCACAGAAAAAAAGGGAGGGGTGGGGGGCAATTTTATTTGGGAGTTTCGAAGGAGTTTGGGCGTAACGGCACTTCTCGGCTAACCAAAACTATGCCTGAGGGGGGAAAAAAAAAAGGCTTCCAAAGATAACTGCCGAGGAGACCCGATGCTTTATTTTTCTGACAGAGGAGGAAAGGAAGGGGGTCTTTTGGCTTGGGCAAGTGGAAAATAATAGACAAAGGTTCCTCCAAAGGGAAAGGCCGATCAGTCATCCTGTCACGATATTAGACGCAGCTCATTTTTCTTTTTGTTTTTTAAGTCAAAGTTACTGGAGCTCGAGCGGCCGCAATAAACTGTGTCATTAGTTCAATCATGTTGGCAGACGAGTAGCCTTCAATTAGGGAGCTCAGCACCTTCTCGTCAGACGCCCACATGGACCAAACATCGGCTATGTCAACAGTTTCAGGGTGTTTTGAAAAATATATATATTTTTTTTACAACAAAGCCAGAGATGTGGAAAAGTGGCAACCAAATATTGTTCAATTTTAACATTGAGAAAGATTTTTTTTTTTTTTTTGCCACAAATAATTCCGTGCGTCTAAATGTGACAAATACTTACCGCCTGGTTTTCGAAGAGCTCGTGGTACGTGTGCAGCACCAGCAGGAAATGTGTCACCACGTAAACTTGTAAGGGCAGTGAGCAGCTGGGATCGTGAGGCTTCTCCATGCCGGTCACCTGCCAGCGGAAAAGAAAAAATACACAGGACCTGAAACCGCTTGCCCACAACCACTCGGTGAAAACCATTAGGAGAAGAAAATCTTCCAGGCAAGGGACAGAGTGGTGACCCAAAAGTGACCACTTTAAACTAAATTGGCGGACTTCCTGTGTCTTTTTGGGCAAAAACTAAATTTCTTTGCAATTCAGCATTGAACCAAAACGGCAAGGTTCATTTGTGTTTTAGGGCACGGCCTCTTGAGTGTTTTTGTGGGTCTTTTCACCACAGACATGCCTACCAAATTTCATGTACTAGCTTAAATCAAATTGGTGAATTTTCATTGCAAAACCACAGTCCTTGTAGTATGTCTAATGGGTAGGATTTTCATTTGACTTGCAAAATAAAACGATGGTCAGTTTGAAGAGTCGAAGAAGGAAGAAAAATATATACAGCGTCTACATTTTCAAAGTCTGGCTGCTCTCGTTTGATTTCCATCTCTATACAAATGACATCAAGGGTGTCAAGATCACGGCGAAGTCAGTTTTCCATCGTCTAATGGAGCAAACGCAAAGCCATCACTTATCGGGCCAAATGAAAAATATACAATATGTCAACGTCACTGCTGTTTTTCCCACTTAAGGGAACCTCTGTTGTGGCAATATTGTTCTGCGGCGCTGTAATAAACATTGCAAAGTGCCACAAGTTGCCTTTGAAGGTTATTTTGAGACATTGCAGAGTTGTTGTTTCAACAAAATAAGGTTTGTCGTTCTGACTCGAATGCTGTAAAAGGTGAGTAAAGAAAAAAAGTGACAAATATTGATTTTTGGGGGTGACGGGGAGCAAAATGTATTATTTTAAAGGTTCAGTTGGGATGAAAATGAGTCTATGAGGTCATCTGGATTTTTTTTTTTTTTTTTTTACTGGAAGACGTGAGTCTATTTGTTGGAATTTGCTGAGTCATGTAACCCCTTTCTGTCATGTGGAAAGGAAAAAAAAAAAGTGAATTCAAATAAATTGACCAATAGAAGCCGCCAGAGAAGCTCGCTGCCTCTCCTCCTCGGCACACCTGCAGCTACGTCGGGTCGTGGTTCACCTGGTGAGTCTTCCCCAACCACGAGAACCCTTTCATGGTGTTTGGCTTCTGAGGTTGCCTTAAGGGGCCAATTGAATCGTGAAAAAAACATTTCCCCAAAGTGTCACGCATGAGGGAACTAAATATGCGCCACCATCAACGTTATTTCAAAGTTAACCGCCGGCTCGTTCCACTGGAGCCTTTCTGTAGACACACACACACACGTGTGTACACGCATATTTCCACTGGGGCACCATGCGGTTTTAATCCCAGAGACGGTGAAAATGAACTTATTGTGCTCCGTCTACAAAGACTTTGCAGCTTTTATTTGATGTGGCCATTCCCTGTAAAAGTCGCAGAAGACTCCCGCTGTGAGGAATTCTCTTTTTTGCAATGATGTCAGGTCACGACGTGGTCCCGCACCCACCTCTGGAACGTGATCATGGTTGCCCAGCCGAGGGTTTCCAGGCGTCCAGCTGGGACCTTTGACAAAAGTTGACACTTTGTCTGAAAGACTCGAGTAGGTGGTTGACCTTCTCCACAAGGACAAATAGTAGTGGAACTGAAAAAGAGGAGAAAACACCAAATCAGATACAAAAAAAAAACTGAAATGAGCAGTTGTTTGTGTTTAAGGTGAGTGATAAAACTTTGCCCTCATGTGATGACTATTTCTCGGTGCCCATTTATTGTTCAAATTTTGTGATGTCTTGAGATATTTTTTAAGGTGAACACATTTTTAAGATAGACCTGCTTACCAAGGAGTCATGTTGATAGGTGAGACTGGCTTTGAGCGTGGAATTTTAACATAAAAATAAAAATCCAGGTGTTACCTGGATAAGAGCGAGTTTGTTGGCAAGTGCAGTACTCACCTGACTTGTGATGATTTCAAAAGAATTGCTGGGGAAGACCAAGCCATACACCACCTTGTCCTTTTCTGGTGAGAAGGTGCCTTAAAACACAACGCAACAATTGAAGTAGCCACACTAGCATTAGCATGAGGCTTCTTTTACTTTCATACTAAAACCAACACTCATCGTATTTAAATCTTAAACCAGAAAAACTACAATTAGCTTTGTTAGCTTCAGAACAACGGTTCTCCACTTTCTAGCCAACACCAAAAACAAAACAAGTTTTCCCTGTTAGCCAAAAGCTTTTAATGTGTTTGCTTACCAAACAATCGGTCCCAAATGATCAGAATCCCGCCGTAGTTCTTGTCAATGCAGTACAAGTTTCTTCCTGTTGGAAAGGTTAACATTAAGAACAGTTGAGCTAATGCTAACAAAAATAAAAATCATATGACCAAATCAACAGGTCTTCACCGTGGTGAACTCTATGATGCTTGGGGGTGTTGAAGATCCACTCCAGAGGTCCCATGTCTCGGATTACCTGAAAGAAAAAGTAAAAGCCTTGAAGTGAGGTTCTGCATTTTTGTTTTTTAATCGTCAGACACCAATCAACATGGAATTTTGTGTGGATGTCTATCATACATTATCTGAAAAAGGTCTCAAGGATTATTTCGGGATTATCTGGATAGGTTTATCCTAACATGATGCTAAAAGAATATCTCAAAGACCCAATGTGAGCAAAATCCAGGCCCTGTACTTTGACAAATTCTCATTGGCTTCCAACACATGCCTCAGAAATGCTTAGCTGGGCAAAATTCATAATTGGTCATTTAGTATTTCTATGTAATAGCACGTCTGGTTGTTTTGCACTGGATTGGAAAAAAAACTTCACTTTGGCTGCGCAACAAAATCCATGCAGCAGTGACATAAAGAAAATGACCATAAAGACAAAATAGCGTCTGTTGCGAGCACTTTGGCTAATAGCGCACTATAAAGGTTGGATTGGAGGTGTTACAAAGCCATTCATTCCCAGGAAGGATCATAAAAAATAAAAAAAAACAGCGATACTTGTCGTCGCTTTGCTTCTGTTTGGAATATTGAACAGCACAGGCTCATTTTTATTGAGCGTCTAGACAGGAGCAGACAAATAAGATAAGTATTGATATTTTTTCTAATGCTGACGTGATGCCTACCTCCGTGTGCAGCCAGAACTGGAAGAGCAGATTGAGTTGGATGTGGACGGCGAAGGCGGACGGTGGCACGGCCAAGGCCATGGGCACGTAGAAAATCTGAACGAAAATATGACTTTTATTTTTTATTAGGAGTGTTGGAAAGAGTGCACGGGAGTAGGAACGTACCCACGACGTCAGCTGCTGAGTGAGCGGCTGGCGTAGCGCAATTGTGAAGTTGTAGTACTCGGAACTGTGGTGCACTTGGTGGGACGCCCACAGGATGGCCACCTCTACAAAAAACACAACACATTATGTTTTGACTATTTGTTCTGGCATCACGGTTGAAGCGAATATATTTTGGTACTGCAGTAATGTGACGATCTGATCACTGCAAAGGCAGAAATCAAATTATAATCAATAATCGAATTTTTCGATTCATCATTTCAGCCTGAGCTATCGCAGCTTAGCAACTATTATTGTATTTTAACGTGCAACAGGAACAAGCTAGTTAAGTTTTACTTGTTAGGGAATAGGTTTGGGGACCACCGGGTGGACCCTAGGAGCACTTTGGCACCTACAGGCTTCCAAAAATATTATAACTACTGTGTTGCACAGAAGTGGTGATTTCTTTTTTATTTGCACAAGTGAGCCCAATTTCAAAAAGTTTTATGAGGTAATTTTTAGTTCATCTCAAGATTCCGCTCAGGTACGATCATGTGATTTACGGCGTTTATGATTTTATGTGCTCAATCACGTGCGACCGACACTTGTGAGTTGCATCGAGGCCGACAGTCTTAAAGGGCACGGGTCGGGGGGGTTCTCTCGCACCTGAACAAACACGTTGTTGAGAAGTGCGAGTGCGTTCCAAGGTCCAATCAGAGAAACGACTTGAGGGGAAGGGGGAAATCCAGAAGGATTCCCCGGGAAAAGTAGGATATTGGCGTTATTGCTGCAGCTCGGCAGGTGCGAGGAAACGGGCGTACAAATGACCGTTTAGGGATTAGGACGAAACAAGAAAGAGCAGAGCTGGGACGTGACAAGATTTGGAGGATTCCCAAGCGTCTAACTATTGAAAAGTGTTTCTCGCTGGAAAAGACAGCTGTGGACAAGAGGGACTCCAGGCCCGGATCGGACCACCAAACGGAGTTTTTTTTTTTTTTTTTCTCTTTATACATGATCAATGGTCACATTTGGGCCATTAAAAGAAGAATATTAAAGATGTCAATGGAATGTTTTAATCGTATAAGAAAATTAATAGTGATTACAATGGCATTTTTTGTTCCACTTTGTATAAAGGGGAAAAACCACAACCATTTATTTAATTCATTTAAATCTTGATTATTAATATTATTCATCTTTTTACAATTTGTCATATTCCAAAATATATTTAATATATTATTGCATGTCGCTTGCTTTTTTGTATTTGTTTGCCTTCAGATATTTTTACTCCATGAACATACTGAAAGTCCAGTTGAGTTTCGCACTTTTTGTGCTGATGTCCATAAAACAAAAACAACACAAAGCAAAGCATTCATTTGAACTGTTTTGAACCAATTAAACAAGTATAGTGTTGATCTATCATTACGTACTTGTTGCAGAGTCAGAAAGTATAAAGTGTTTATGTTCATGCTTTGTTCCAACATCTTTTTTTTTTTCCCTACTTTCCTTTTCATGCAACAGTAATGTCGCTTGGCAAGGTCCAGCAGCGCGGCCGCGTTAAGATTGATGCTCCTTGTCACCGCTAGGAAGTGGGAAGCGCTAGGCTTCGCTGAAAAAGCCCATGTCCTCATGTCTGAACTCCACAGGACGCCGCATAGTTTGGCCAATGCCGTTCAGAAGGGAAGAGTTCTCAAACGCACACAAAAAAACAACAAGGCCCACCTCAATCTCAAACGCTTCCAAAAACATCCTCGGAACATTTGGTACATTTTATATGGAGGACATTAACGGCCTGCCGCCCGTTGTTGTGAGCTGGGCTCGCCCTGTGCAACTATTCTACCGCTGACCCAAAACAAAATGGAAATTATAACAACAGCTACAATGCTAACAGCTAGCCTACCTGGACCCAAATGATTCATTCCATTAACAGTTAATACATTAAAGAAATGTCCTACGCTTCTGCCACGCCAGTGAAATTCCAGTAGCATGACATCAGGCGAAGGCCCTCCTGGCACTAATAGACGGGGGCGCTTGATTTAAAGTCCTGCGAATGGAAGTTTGCCCCGTCAATCACGGCGCTAATGGGCTGTGAAGTAGATGGTCGTGTTTGGATTGGACGCTTCTCGGCGAGCGAGCCAATCCAAACATGGAGCGAAGACTGGACAGGACTGAATCGCTCGCTACACCGCAGTTCAGCTCTGTCACGCACACCAATGCAAACACACTCTTTGGTCAAGCCCACTTTGGCTCACTGCAAACAACTCCTTGCTTATATACAATTGTGAAGTGCTACGTTCCACGTTCAAACACAATCCACCGGTCCAACTACAATGAGGTTGACTTTTGCACTGAGATCAATTGAATTTGGAAAAATCCATTGAAAAATGTGGCTCATTTAGTGTCAGTTTTATTCCATATCTCAAGGATGTGGAATAAATGATCAAATGGCTTTATTCCGTCCGTCCAGGTGGCATGGAGCGGCTGAGCATTTGCCAAGGCTAAAAATAACTTGATGACGTTACTCGGCTAAAAGTAGCAAGAGACAGAACGGTGGCATTACTGCTAAGTTACAGAGCTGGTCAGCGTCGCTCTACCGGTAGTCGTCTGTACATTTTCCCCAATTAGCAGTCGGGGGCCCCAAAGAAAATATCCCATCATCATTACGGCACCGGCGGCAATGAATGTAGACACCGCGCAGGACAGCTTTGGTGGTTTTACTGACATCGGAAAAGATCATCTGCAGCAAACTTGAATTTTTACCGGGCTTTTACAGTGACGCAGACAAGTTCGAATTTAGAGTCGAAGCCGTTGCGACGCGCTCATCTCGGATCAAAGCCCCGCTGATGTTGTTGATGTTAATAGGTGCCTCCCGGGAGGCCTTTCGCTCTCTTTCTCGACTCCCACATCCTGGCCTTCGAGTCGGGGGCGTAGAGGGCGAGGGGGGGGGGGGCTTTTGGTCAAACCTGCACCAAGGCCAGGAACTCGCCGTCACCGCCAAGATTTATGAAGTGGCCCCCAGTGGCCAGGTTAAAACTTCCCTGGCAGCTCTCGTGAAATAATAACATCCACACGGGAGGAGCGTTGAGCACACGTGTTTGTCTGCTGCTCTCTGCACAGCTGACGGGGCACAGTACAAAAAAAAAAAAAGTTCCTCAGCACGACTGAAAGATGCTGAGCACATCAACTGGCGTGATAGATTAATGCACTGAGACGCCTCTCCTCCAATCAATACATTAATTCATCAGGGGTTGGACTACTGGCTTTGTATCATACGTGCAAACTTGCTTAAATACTGTACTGTATATTTTAATTTGAATAAAATTTGCATCTACTCCTCCCACAATGCGCCAAATGAATCCTGGTTTGCGGCCGTTTTTGCACACGCAAATCTTTAGTAAATTGGGCCCTTGGTGTTTCCCCTGTGCAGAAAAAAAAAAGCCCACAAGAGGCTGAGAATCTTTGTACTGGTCGCTCCGGGTCGGGACTACAAGCCATTAAAGGCGCAAGCGTGACCATTTAGCTAGACCGCTCTGCCGTTTTGGGCCCCAAAAAGCAGCGTGGCCTGGCGAGACGACTCTATTATCTCATGTATAATCAAAGGCGGGACAGCTGAGGGTCTGATTAATGGCCTCCGCCCCGCCGGCGGGGCCGCATTTAGACGCAGAGCTGCCATTAGTGGCGCTGCAGTTAGACGCGTAGAGTAAACAGCATCAACGCGCCTGTCAACAACACGGCCGCCTCCGAGCCCGGGCCGCCTCGCGCGCGCCCAAAACCATCTGCTTCCACGCACTTTTTGCTATTCTTGTGTGCTCCTCAGGTTATTTGATGGATGCGGTCGCAGCTTAACTAAAGGTCACGTCTTGCCCAGAGGTTAGACTGTTTGAGGCGGGGAGCTGCCACTGGCTCCTCCGCAAGCTAAATGCCAGACAAAGACCACAAGTGGAGATTCACAATGGAGCGTCACAATGCTCATGAGGAGGAGTTCAAAGATCAATCAAGGATGATAGTAAACCGAAAATAAATCACTGTACATTTAAACACATGATTGCCATGTTTGTCATAGTATTATTATTTGCCGTCAAATTCCAACTTCATACAATTATGACTTTGACCCCTCAAATGTATTACAGATTTTTGTTTTTAATAAATGCTTCATATAATGTTGGCATTTTTGTCAAAATGTAACTTTCTCTTAGTACTATGAATATTCTTTTGAAGATTTTTTTTTCTCACTCAATATAAATTTCCCTATTAAAAAAAACTCATGATCTCAATGTTTGAAATATTCAGTTCTTGCAGAATTACTACTTTCTTTTATGTCGGTATTATAACTTGAGTTATTCATTTGACTTTTTTCCCCATCGTTATATTAAAACTTCATCCACATAAAAGTAAGTGATCCCAAAGGTACGTTTGGTTCTGTAAGCGGACCAACTGGAAGTGGGGAACGGCGTCACGGAACAGCTCGCGGTGGCAAAGAGTCTGCTCCGGTTTGGACTCGGGACTTTTCCGTCGAGGGAGAATCCTAAATTTGCGCGTGCGGCGAGCGTTAAGCCGAGCAGAAACGTCTCTTCGGTAATGAAGACATCAGCGTGGACGTCTGACTGCCTCTCCAAAGTGTTTCCACTTAATTACGCTGCCGTCCCACTTTGATGTGGCGACGGCAGAGAGGGGGGGGAGAAGGTCGTAAAAGACTTGAAACTGAAAGTGCTGTTTTACACGGAGCTAATAACAGCCTCGCATCTCGGCGCACCACGATGATCTTTTGGCAATTTTCTATTGGACGCTCCCCATAACGCAAAACGGGGAAGATTTATGGCCCTCCTGCTTCCACACGGACGCAATTTTGCGATGTTGCAAAGCTCGAAAGCGCCCTGGAGAGAGCAGACTTCGACCAAAACAACAATGTTCATTTGGATCAGCATCATGATTGAACATATTGAACATTTTTTGGCGTGTTTTGAGTGAAACTTTTAAAAATTGCGATACATCTTGAAACATGTGATGCGAGTTCGAATGTGAGCGTGTAAATACCGTGGGCGAAGCGGTGGAACCAGTAGTAGCAAAAGTCCACGGCCAGGAAGCTGAGCCACCAGGTCCAGGCCGAGTCCCAGGGCAGCTCCACAAGGCGGAAGTGCTCCCAAACGTACACGTAGGCCGACAGTTCCAGACCTCGCACCAGCAGCCTTGAGGGAGATCCAAATTAGAGTTACAAGCTTTTTTTTATTTTATCGCTGGTGCTTCATTAGCTTCTAGCGCCTGTTGTGAGCTAGCAATCCACTCTTCTTTTTTAACTACTGTTCACGATATATTGGAGATAATAATTCCCAATTATTTTATATTATATTTTAAAAGACAAATGTACCACTGAATAAATCACCATAACAATGTTTGACGTTCATTTAAAGGTGTCCACTCACAGCGGGAGTCGCGACATCATCCCTAACGAGATGGAGATGATCCCATCAGCAACGTTGTAAAGTTTGGCTCCCGAGATCAGCGAGTCCAGCAGCATTTCCAGAATCACCAGACCCAGGAAAAAAGGGTTGGCCTGTGTACACACACACAATCATGACTCAGCACCATTTTAGCAAGTAAAAACAGGGCATCCAGTGTTGCTTTTTGCAAGACTACTATTTGTTTTGGAGGCGCAGAGGAAAAAAAAAAGAAAAAGCAACTTTCAAGTCTGGTCATCCGTGATGTTTGCTTCTCAGCAGCATCAGCCTGGACGAGGCTGCCAAGGAATACACGAGAGGAGCATTTACATTACACAAAAAAAAAAAGCATAATAAAAATAACTATTTGTATCTACCATATTTGCATCGTGATTATTTCTAATGACATGGAAGTTGATATTTGTTAACTGGAATCCAACTGCCACCAACAGTCTATTTTATCCATAGATGGAGGGCTGGAATCTAATTCCATGACAAATATCCAAAGTGTTCCACTCAGGAGCAAAAAAAAAAGATGGAAATTGTGTCACATTTTGCATGCCTGGTGCATCCAGCCTTTTGTTGTATGACCGAATAAATGCTGAGGAACGGCCTTCTACCTGGAAAACATGTCATAACAGCTTAATGGCACTGTCAAACATGGAACTAATTACTGCTGCTCATGTTTATCTGCCAGACACTTAGCCACAGCACCAACATGTGTCTGTTCATGTGTGTGCGTGCATCTGTGTAGCGCAACGCCAGGGAGTCATCAACAGGCGCAAAAATTCCAACATCTGGTCGCAGACTGCTATACGAACACGTCCGAGTCAAAAGTCCCGTTTCCCCCACCAGCAGTAAAGTTTAATTCACGATTGTTTTGCGTTTCCATTGTAAAAATTAGCACAGAGTGTCGGGAAACAACATATTTTATCTTGAATGAAAGCTCAAAAGCATTTTATTGCTTGGATTTTATTTATACTTATTATCAGCTATCCTTTTTTTTTTTTTTATGATAGAACGGTCCCTGTTGCTCGTTGTTCGCCGGGAACAGGGACCAGTCCAGCCTGCAAATAAAGAAAATCAATGTTCAATATCTGCAATTTTGACCCAAAAATGGAATAAGGAATAAACAGGATATTCTGGCAACAACCATTTTTGTTAAATGGGGGTTGGCCAATTGAATTGTTTGTCTACCTACTGTAAATGCAGAATGTGGAATAAATGCTCAAAAGGCTTTCCAAGTCAATTCGATGCCGTCTGCACTTTAGCAGCCTTTACGCACCGCTTTTTGGTCGGGGATAATTTGGTTCCTCGCGTGGAACATTTGCCGACCAGATGTGGGCGCCTTTCCCTCCATTCATACGTCTCGCCGAGGTCACGCTTGACATAAAACATGGCGGCTGACAAGACACTTTTATCCCCGCTTTCACTACCGCACCAAGACTACAAATCTAAAGAAGTTGATTTCCTTGCCCCCCCCCCCAGAGTAAACAGATTAAAAGAGATGCATAAGAAGCATTGTTGTGTAACTAATTGTTTTGATACGCCCTACCAGTAAGTTTCATGACAGTTCCCGAGGCCAACTAATTATAAAATTCCAATCACACAATGCGAAATGTCAACCAGGGTTACAAATTTTAGGAGGCTTTTAAGGGCAGGCAGCTCACAGAGATAATAAGAATAGAAAACTGTACAGCCATTGAAAAACTAGTTTGACTTGGGTAAACACACTTGCAATGTTAGCATTGTCATCAGCGCATTAAGTGGAACTCGAATATTTATACTGTAGCCCTGTTAAAGGTTATACTGCAAAAAAAATAACTACACAGAAGGAATATTTTTTAAAGGCTTAAATAATACAATACAAAGAGGCAAAATACAAATTTCATCATGACGAGACACAGCCAGTGCCAATTCTTTAAAAAGGCTTCTTATGCAATCCTGTTGTATAGCTTCATTGTTGACCTGTTTTGTTTGTGTTAAATTAGAAGCTCTTGTGCTAAACCCGTGGTGTGGTTTGCCTCAGGTTTTTATTTTTTTTACACAACTTTTGCACTCATTGTTACTCTTCTACACAAAGGTTTTACTGTTTCGGCCCTGCAGCATGTGAATTATGAGTCATTAGACTGAGCGTAACTGCACTCCCAATCACTTTTCATGCTGAGAGAACTTTCCTACTATCCTATCCGTGGCAGATGGCCAGAAAGTAAGAACATCATGTGGGAGACGTGATCGATCAAGAAGCTGAACTCAAAGGACCTGCTGAATGTGAGCGCTCGGGGAAGATTCGGATTGGGGGGGGACAAAGCTGCCCGTCACTAGCTTTTTATTTGTGGTGAGTCTTAAAAATAGTTATCAGACTTTGACGTAATAGCAGTAGCGTTGATGAAAAATGATCCAGGTTGCCAATTCTTGTCCTACGTCAAAATGGCCGCCGCACGAAGTCTCAAGCCAGCTGCATCATGATGGAATGTGGCTTCGGGAAAAAGGCCGGAGGTTTTTGGCATTCTAATGCTCATAATTACAGCCATTGTCTCAGCCATGTGACACACTGCCAACTTTGAATCCCGAAGGGCCAAAATGGTTTTGCAATTGGTGTAAGGGAGGTTGAATGGTGGATGGAAAGTTGAAAGACACCACAAACTCTCTTCATCCTTTGCTTACATTTTTAATTCAACTAAGCTGGTATATTGTGTCACCAGTATTTTGCGGGGCTGAACTGAGCTGAGCACTGTAGCAAATGATTTGTGACGATTTCAATACGGTGTGTAAATGTTGGAAAAGTTCCATTTTACACTCTGAAATCTATGCAATTAAGTCAGGGGTGTCAAAAATATTAGTTTGTTGGGCTTGGTAAGAAAAATCACTTGCAATGTCTCTTTGTGCTATCATTTCTATTTCATGGAGATTTTAGCAAAAATGATCACAAATTTGTATCACATAAAATGAAGAGGCAAGCCAGATCTTGTTTTAAACTTATGCTGTAAAGCAAACTAGGTGAACTTGAATTTGAGTATTTAAAATAATAATAACAGTAACCAGCACGAGTGTGTCCGAATAACACAAAGTCCACGTGTCTATCATAACACCGTGGACAAAATGGTTTATTTATATACTTGTCTGTTTTGTATGAACTAATAAAACAATTTCAAAATTTCTATCGAGTGATTAACTGGTGCGTTTTCAGAACTCACCTGATGGACGTACGCGGGGACATTTTGGATACTCTCGAAGGAGGACTCGTTCGGTGTGAGCAAGTAAAACATGGCCCGGAGCCGCTGCGGTACCGGACCGAGAAGACCACCGTCCGCCATGATGACCACCTGCCCAGGTGATAACGACAAGTAGGACAAGAAGATGGTGGATGGAAGGAAATAGGAAAAGGATTTCTCTCCTTCGCGTCGACACTGCGTTGCTCGTCCTCTGTGTGCTTCTTTTTTGTTTACTTGCGTCTTGTGCGGTGAGAGGTCAACTGTGGAGAAGTCACACGCTCCCTCATAAATATGGAGTCATGTTAATGATATCTTTGGGTTGGCGCCATTATTGCGTAACGAGACAGGAATTGGATGATGAAGAGGGAGGCGGGAAAGGGGCGGAAGTGGGTTGCGATAATCTCGCAGGGACGATTATACGGTTTTTTTTAATAAATATTATTCTATTATAATATTTTTACAATTTGACAAGGTGTGTGTGTGTCCAACTTTATTTTAAAAAATAAAGAATATATTTTTGACGTCAGTGAATTTTGATTACGTCACGCTCAAACAGGTGTAGGGAAAGTAGTATGACGTCAGAACATCCCTCACATATACATTATTCAGTGTTATTGAAGTGACTTTTTTTAAGAATTTAACCTTGTTTCCCTAAAATTGGTCAATCAAAATCGATTTAATCTCATTTCAAATGTACACAGATCAAAAATAAGTCACCACTCCACACACTGACTCCTTACTTGAGCCAGTGTTCAAGTTTTTGTCCATCTTGCTCTTTTTATCCGAGATGTTTACTCCTTTTGTCTCATCACCAAAAACATCACAAGTACAACTATAAACCAACTATTTAAATTATCACTCATATTCCAGTTAACAGAACAGAAAAAGTCAATGTTTGAACTAGAGCATCTATTAATTTTGGATTACTAGAAATTACCAAAACAGATTTTGTCATCATGACTTGAACTGGAGAAACTGTGACATATTTGAAGGAGGCATTTTTGTGACTGCAGCTGCCATTTGAGGAAATCCGATCGTGCACAAAAAAGTAAATCACAAGTGAAGTCGGTCAGTGTTTATTGCGGCACAACCCGACGACTGCGGATACAAACGTATAAGAATGCAGCTTATTTATTTACATATCACTGATCATCACCGATACGTCCTTTGCTTGGCAATTTTTAAGTCCTTCCAAAAATGTACAGACAGGTGACAAATTACACAGGCCGCCATGTTAGCGTTTTGAGGTTTTGCGTTAAAAACAACCTAAACGGGAAGCAAAAAACCTCAACCGAATGACCTCTTGGAAAGAAAAGCAACTTTTGCAGATGGCAAGCTTTGACAATGAATCACACGCTGCAGTCAGCAGACTCGAGATGGTTCGATTATCAGTTCCTTTCGGATTTCACACCGATTCGTCTTCATTTTAATCAAATTCTCATTTGTTCGGTTACAAATGCAGACGTCAAGGAGGGGATAAGACAGCAAAAAGGAAGTAAAAACTGGAAAGGGAGATTTTGTTATGGTAAAAAGGTTCTTTAAAATAAAAGTTTGTGTATTTTTTAGGGAAATGTCAAAATATTTTAGAGGAAAATTTCGAAGTTTGCATTATTTTTCTAAACACATTTTTGAAAACAATATTTTGTAAAAAGAATTCACGAGAATAGTTTTATTTTTTATAATATCGTAGTAATATTAAAAGATTCATACTGGGGGTTTTTTTCAATCAAAACATTTGCATCATAACAATATTTAAGTAATCTGCAGAGTTGCCAAAAGTTGAAGTGTGTGAAATCTAGGAGGGACTGATTTATGCTACTACCAAAAATGGAATGGATTTACTCATTTTCCCGAAATACAAAAAAAAATCTTTGAAGAATGCATAATGGGAGGCAGCTTCATGGCGATTGTTTTTTTCAACGGTATCTGCCATACCTGGACATGCCTTGCTTGGAATCTCATCACTGCCCCTTGTGGTTTACAGATGGTACTGCAAGATATCTGTAAGCTTCCAACGAGTAGTCTTCGTTCTCATCCAACATGGAACATAAATGAGCCGTAAGAGGGACTATTTCCAAAAAGGATGTCGACAGGTTAACGTTTCACAAATCTGACGGCGGCCAAGTCCAACAGTGCAAATCAAACATGGAATGTTTACATCAGTGTAGCCAAACGATCACATTTCAATATTTCGGAATACAGTGAACCCCCGCAAGATTGCGCTTTATCGTTCGCATGCTTGCTAATTTACAGGCAAAACTAAATTTTGGTGTAGTTAGCTTGTTTATACTACAACATGCTCAGCTCAACTGGATGCGATGTAGCATTTGTATGTGTTGCTACTTGAAGTGTTAGAATGACAGTCTATGCTAATTTACAAAACATAATGTTAAATTGCTTATTATTTCCCATTATTCGTTTGAACTGCATGTATTTTTGTATTAAAGTAGTTTGAAACTTTCTATTTACCAGCTATGCTAATGAACGATAGCTCATCAATGGCAATTCACATTATGTGCTAGCAGGAAGCTAGCCAACTTGTTCCATGTGTTTTTGTTGAACGTTTGCATTTGAAGATACAATATTTGATCATCTTTTGTTCCATTTTTTGTTTGTATGTGCTACTTCTGTGTGTTTTAATGCTTACTGGAACAGCTATGCTAATATGAATAAACAGCTTAGAGTAAGCACATCTTTTATTTGGAGAACTGTGCAAGCAGAGTCTTCCTAAAAGTGAGAATGGGAGCTAAGGAATACTGGAAGAAACATTTTTTACTTTGTACGGTTTCACTATATTGTGGATTTTTTCCTATTTCAGGTGGATCTGGAACATATCCACTGCAATAAACGGGGGTTCACTGCACTCGTTGTTTGTCATCATTTAATGATGTGGCTTTAATCATAACAGAGCGTGTTCATCGCTCTGGTCACTGTCGTGACTGTCGTCGTTGGCCAACGAGTCCGTGGAGTGGCGTAACGTCGCCATGCCGGAAAAATCGGAAGGTAGTAGCGTTCCCTTTTTCACGTTGACCAGTTCTTTCTCCCGCGCCGCCGCCCCCTGCTGGCCGCCCTTCACGCGCTTCCACTTCATCCGCCGGTTCTGGAACCATACCTTCACCTACACACAAACAAAAATATGTATTTTCCAAAAAGTCTTAATATTATACGAATGAAGTTACAGAATGTTCTTAGATAATGAATCACGAGTTCAGCCTAGGCCAGGGTATTATGGATTTATTTTCTAAATTGTCTTGGTCACACGCCTGAGAGCGTAAACATTTGTCTCGAGTGTATGAAATTCACAGCGGATTGCTTTTAGGTCATGGAGGCCTTTTTCCGCATGAAACCCTGGACACTTTCCAGACCCCGATTACCTCTCCCTCCCTCGGGACGCGGCGTCACCTAACGTGACCTCTCCACAGCAACACATCCTCTCAAGAACTAGCACACCTCAACACCCCCCCTTGCTAAAAGTGTGATTTCACTAGGGAGGATGAAATAGTTGAAATGTGTGCTAAACAGTCCATCATTGTCTGCACTCATCCAGCGTGAAATGTTCTCTCATTGCTACGAGGTCATTCAGAAGTATTGTAGGGGAAAAAAATGGAATGTTTGTGAAGACACCTGACAGTGATTATCTCGATTCGTCCGACTCGTCCGTCACATTAGAGCAGGTTGAATAGCAGAAGTACATTATATACATATCGTTGTCTTTTTTTTTTAACCCATAACCATATTCAGGAAAAAAAGTACGTACTTGTCTCTCGGTGAGGTCAAGGTTGACGGCGATCTCGTATCGGCGTAGTCGGGTCAGGTAGTTGTGGTGCGCGAACTCGGCCTCCAGCTCTCGGATTTGCTCCTTGGTGAAGGCCGTCCTCTCCTTGCGCGGTTTGCCGCTCAGCTCGCACTTCAGACTGCCATCCTGCGACTCTGCCGGATTATTACAGTTATTTTTAGCCTTTCCATACGTCCCTCATTTTGTTTTCTTTAACTATAACCACAACATAACTCCAATCGGGACTTTCTCCGAATAGTCAAGTCACGCTCCATAAACAATACTGTACTATATGTGGTAATCGTCAAAAGAAGCTTGATGTGGCTTGCGTTTATTTTCATCGCGACGTATGTTTTTACGTGACTTTTCCGTCTTTGATCCACACACAAAAGTCTTTTTTTAAAGCCTTGAGTCATCTTATAGGATTTAATTTGAGTTCTGTTTATTTGTTAGCCTTGAAATTGAATGAAAATATATGTGTCTGTTTTTACTGGATAAACCAGGCTTGTTTTTCTGCCTTTTTTTGGAAGTACTTGGGAAAGTTTTTGTACGGTGGAAAGGTACTTTAAATCTCACTCCTGGAGAGAATTAGCGCTAGCTGGTGAGCTAGCAACCCTAGCCTGCTAGTTAGCGTACTTGGCTAACATCGGTTATAATTTTTTTAAAGTCCGCAGTGGTGGGGGAAAACAAGGTTTTAACGAGGGCATAGCAATTTCTCATGTAACACGTGCTAAAACGGTGAGTCAAAGTGTAAATGGGCCCCGAGAGCTGGAAGCCAGATTGCCCAAAGGTGCTAAGCCCCACGTCTTCACCTCAGGGACCCCCGAAAGAGGATCTCCCTCGAACGACCGCTTTAGGTTTTCCAAATCGGGCCTCTCGCTCTCTCGCTCGCTCTCTCTGGTGGTAAACACTGCATGAAAACGTAATAAAGTTCAAAAACGAGCAAGGGCCTTTTTTGTAACACAGCAATTACAGCAATTTGCAAGCCTCCACAATAAAGGAGGAACAATCTGAGGGAAAACACCCAGAGACTTTTTCGAAGAATGGAAAATAGTTTTCCTCAAGTGATATTATATTAGACGCGCATGACACCGAGAGTCCATCCAAAATGTTTTCCTTCTTCAAGATGGAAAAAAAAGCAACAAAACAGAGTGGACTTTCCAAACAGACATATAACCTTTGTTTTACTTTTACCGAAAAAGTGTGGATTTTTAAATTGTTTATACGGTAATACATTAATAAATTCAAATAATGACTCAAATATTATATTATTCAGATTTAGCATATTTAATATTATTTGTTTTATTTTATTAATTAACAATAACCAATGGGGCAAGGAAAACGTAAATATGAGCTTGTGTATGTGTGCACATGTGTGTGTTCAAGTTACTAATGTATGCTTTGGTGGGATAATGCCCCTAAAAAAATAAATGAATTAAAAAAATAATAATAATAATCGATGATACGTCTCTTGCCTTTTTGTTGCTTTTTCTACAATTTCTTTCCCTTTCCGTTTTTATTGTTGGTTTGGGGGGTTCCAGATGGTGAAACTGGAGCCGGCCTCAAACTGATATTTAGACAGCTGATTGAGTCAGCAGGCTACGTGCTAATCAGTGTGCTAACTGGAGTTATTGGGGGACTGGGGGGGAGGATTAGCAGGAGAGGGAGGGGTCAAAGATCATCTTGCAAATCATTTAAGGAAATAGAAGGTGTGTGTGTGGGTGTGAGTTTGGGAATGTGAGTGTGAGCGTGAGTGGTGAGGAGTGCTGTCATCATGTTTAAAAAAAGAAAAAAAAATGGGCATATATATATATAAATAATTTTTTTCTGCAACTCTAAAATGTAACTAAAAGAAACATTATAAGTTATCATTGTTATTTAAAAAAAAAAAAAATGTTACCAATTATTAAAACAAAAATGCTAATCAACAATAATTCAAGCCTTATTTTTTCATAATCACACATTTTTTTAAATAAATTCTGTTGATGGAATAAATAGATTAAAGGTCGTGGTTTGTGTGAAGAAAAGCAAAAAAAAAAAAACACAAATGGCCTGCGTACACAAAGGAGGCCTTTAAAAGACCAGCGCGGCGAAAAGCGGCTCTGAGAGATCACGTTGCCGCCGACGACGCCAGTGAGGCGATGGCCTTGGTGATGGATAGCGGCGATGAGCGCAGGTGGGAAAAGATCTGGTGGGTCAGCGGGGATGCCTGCAAGACCAATGTGTGTGCGTGCTGCTGGCGTCTATGGTGCACCGTCATTTGTTTTTATATGGAACATCATGCTCAGCTCATTTGAGGGGTCATGAGTGTCTCTTTGCTGAAATGGGAAGATAAATGTGCTCACTGGAATTGATGACACATTTTTATAAGGTTAGTGGATTCAAATAAGGGAAAATGCAACTCCTTTGCACTTGTCTCATGTCAAACGAAAGCAGATTTAGGTCGGTTTGAAATTGTCAGTGTTATTGGTCCAATTGGGTGGATTGAATTTACGAAATCCTAATTGGGAAATCCTGTTTCAAGCCTTGAAAAAAAATCCATTTTACAGAATGTTGCTAAAGAAATATCGACCAAACAAACAGATGTAAGTAGCAGTCCATTCGAGTTTTAGTTACTGATTGGTGCTATATACTCAAATATATAAAATGTCATTTTTAACCGCCTTATATTTGAGTCAAAATACATCCCCGAGTCACAAAGTCCTCTTTCCCTTGATAAACCATGGCTATTATGTATTTTCTTTCTTTCTTTTGTTAAAAAAAAAGAGCCACTAATTTCATATTAAAAAATCAATTTTAAGTGGCCCACTAAAGCAAATCAAAGGTGCCGACTTTATATTTCTTGCTGAACTGATTTGCTTATTTTGGCAGCAAATCTTGATTAAACTGTCAACTTTTAATATTTGTTTATCCCATATCTTGTATTTGACTGCCACATGTTCTAATTCAAGTTGAAACTAATATATAAAATTAAATATCGGGTCAATTATGTATTTTTAATAACTATTTGTATGATTTCCAGTCATTCATTTGACAGTCTGAGGGAAATCATGACCACGATGTGGCCTGTGACGAAAAATGAGTTTGACATGGCCTGTGCGAGAGTGTAAGTGAATTAGATGTAAAAATCACTTTACTTTCCGCACAGTACGGAAATGTTAGTATTTATACCTGAACTGTCACTTTTCCTCTTTCCGTTCCTCTTCTCTGCCTCCGCAGGCGACAGCGTGGGCCTGCCAAACTCCGAGGCGGCCCCAGTGGGGGTGCTGCTGCCGCCCAGGCCGGGCGTGGTGGCGCCCATCGCGGGCCCCCCGGCGTGGGCCAAGTCCTGGGCGGCGGGACCCCCGTCATGGGACAGGTGGGAGTGCGGGTGGCAGAGGTTGGCCCTCGCTCCCCCGGGTGACATGTGCGGGATGTGCCAGGCGGCGGCCGTGTGGTGCTGACTCTGCGGGGCCGGGTGGTGGCCGCGGTGGTGGTGGTGGTGGTGCGGGTGTTGCTGCGGGTGGTGGTGGGGGTGGTACAGCCCGTCGTCGGGGGCGTAGCTGGAGATGATGCAAGTGGACGGCGAGGACGTGGAGGACGAGGACGACGATGAGGCCAGGTCGGGGTAGGAGACGTGGTCCGAGCGTCCGTGTAGGGTGAGCGGGGACGGGGCGAAGGCGGCCGGGTGCAGACCCTGAGCCGGGGCGTGGGGGCTCCGCAAGCAGCCGAAAAGCGTGTGATCCATGGCAAAAGCTCCTAAAGCAACCGGCAGCGCATATCCAAGAGCTCCGGAAAGTTCCAAAAAGAAGAGAGGAGAGGGACGTCCTTTCCCGGCTTAATCCGCTCGGTCTCCGGTTCGGAGCGGGATGAACCGAGTCGAGTCGAGCGGAGTCTCTCGGATGTCGAGGGGGGGAGCGTGGAGGCTGGGAGGAGGTCTCGGGGAAGTCAGGGAGCCTGGCGAGGGGCTGTTATAAATAGGGTGTAACGTGAGAGGGAGGCCGGCTCACCGAGGGACGGCGTGCATGCAAAAGGAACGCCGCCATAAATCTGCCGGGAGCCTCAAGGAAACGAAGGACGTTTTTAGGGAGCGGAGGCCCGCTTCAAACTGCTTACTTTGCTTCACGCTTAATATTCCAAAGGCCCAATAAATCACAATGTCAGCACTTTTTGCAGGTGTGTTCAGCCAGGTTAAAATCGACACCTAGAAAAACGAGCATTAAACTACGCTTTGAAATTGCAACATGAAATTTGGCAGGCTTGTCTATCATGCATAGAGCCACAAAAAAAGTCTCAAGGAGACACATTTGAAAAGATGCAGGGGTCTGCCATTTTGGTTTGAGAGCCGTTTTCGGATCATTCTGGTCAATTTCCAGGGATCTTCCAATTTGTTTCTTTATGCAACATAAAACTTGGTAGACTTGTCTCTTATGACAAGACCCACAAAAAACCTCGACCCAAAAACCTACAGTACGCCTACCTTTGCTTTGAAGAAGCCATTTTACCCGTTTCCAACGACAAACACTCGAGACTCTGTTCAGCGGCTACAAAATTTGAAACCACAGAAAGGCCAAGGACTTTTGTTATGATCATCTAGGCTGGTGTGGTTTGCGTGACGAGGAACGAGACGTCACCTGTGACCTCCCCAAAGGAAGACCAACGTTGTGGTCATCCTCGTTGCTTCCTCTGGAGCGACTCTCACGCGAGTGGGCTCCGTTTCCTGTTGGCCAACGCATCACTGTTGACAAACACAGAAGTCGTTTTGTTACATCGAAGAACAAGTGAGCTGCAAAATAGCATGGTTCATTTATTTAGTGACAGGACAGTGGAAAAAAAAAATTTGAAAATACGAAACGAATAAGTAGCTCAAGTTATTTTTGTAAATGACAAACTAATGTCAAGTTGAGTTTTTTCGGTTGTCACGGCGACTGCAAATGTCGGCATGTTCTGGGCTGGACTGAAGAGGGGGGTGAGCAAGTGGGCCACGCCGAAAGGAAATTAATTCCTTTTTGAGAGAAAATGACTTTAGCAGAAGGACACGGCTGGAACGCCGCCATGGTCCTAAACGGAAGAAGAAGAGGAAGGCGCCTCACATGGCGCCTTTTCGTTCGATTTTTTTCCTTCTTGTAATTAATTTTTTTCTGTTTTCAACTTTTTCCTCATAAAATAGCTTTTTATCTAGTGACATTAAAATTTATCACATTTATTTTTTCAACTACATTTTTTTATTCCCTAATATGTAAACGTTATTCGCTATTTTTCCACTAATAATGTCGTCAAATAAATCTTGTCCATGTAAAATATTTTTTTCTTTTGATTAAAATATCAACTTCTTTATCAGGATATGACTTCATTCACTACAATATCTGTAAAAAATAAATATTTCCACTATAATGTTATGTAATTTATAATATGTAAAAATATATAATATGTAAAAATTATATATTTTAAAAAAGAAAATAACATTTATACTTATGGGAGCCGGTGTTAACCTTCTCCAATGTTTGTCTTACAAATGGAGGCTATTAGCAGGTTAGCGGGTGCTGTGCACTGGACCCCCCCCCCCCCCCCACACACACACACGTGTTTCCAATGGTACCAGTGGTGGCCTGTGGTGAGGTCCAGTCAGCTTGAACTCTTTTTTGTTCTCCTTCTGAACTCCAGCTGAGTGAATTTATCATATGCGTCAGCTCAGTTCTTTGTTTGTACCCTCAATATATTGCAGATATTTAAGATGTCATTTCAATATTTCTGTTTGTCAGTGAATATGGTCCCCCTCCATTATGAATTTTAATCGATCACAATTCATAATTTCATTTTTTTCAATCTAATTCAATACTTTTTTGTGATGTCATGCTCTATAAATGAACTCGTGCAGACGTTTGTTGTGATGCTGCGCAGAGGCTTTCGCCGCACCTCGAGCAAACTCGGGGTCATCACACTAAAACCTCTATTTAAATCCGGACCGGCTCGCGACCGCCAAAACCAAAACGGGACGGGCGCCCGGGGCACCGAGGCGACCGGGGGCACCGGTTTACCGCCAGGCGCACACACACGTGTTGCTGAACCCGTTTCCGGCCAGACCGAATGTGTCCACGCCTTTCCGAGCTCGCGCCAGGTGGGGAAACACTTCACACGTCCCAATATGGCTGAAGTGAACCAGGCCAACTTTCATGTGGCCTAGCGGACCCACCCGGCAGCGCCACACGTCCTTTTGGGGCCACTTTAGTCACCGTAATGCATCGGTACACTGCGCTGTGTCCCTCCGGAGGTCCACTAAGCTAAACCATTCCGGCGAGTGAAGTCACCATTTTAGGATTTAATGGCTTCATTTGCTTTTCAAGCTTCCTCTGCTTTGTGGAAGGATCCAACAAAGCTGGTTTCTGCCCATGCAGGGCCCATACTAAAAGCTTTCAAATGAAAATAAAGCAGGTTTTTTTCCATGATGACATCGAGCAACTTTGCTCTTTACTTGAACTCACTGTGAGCCAACAAACACGTATTGTAATCAACCAACAGCCCAACCGATAAATTAGCTAATGAACAGTTTAACGAGAAACCAGCTGGATAATAAACCAACCAAGCAAATAACATACCAGTTACCAATTAACAACTAGCTAGATTTAACCAGAAACAAGCTGAATAATAAACCAACCAAGCAAATAACATACCAGTAAACAATTAACAACTAGCTAGCTAATTAACTAACGGAACAACAAATTCACAAACTGACTAACAATCCAAACAATCTGCCAAAAATTCACCAAACCACCAACAAACTAAACAGCAAGTAAGTCACCAACTAACACTAACTAGCCGATCAAACGACCAACAATGCCATGTTCAGAACTTCAGTAACCAACCAACCTCAGATGTTGCACAGGTGTCAAGTTGACATCTACAGGTGGTTTGACTTAAGGTCAGACCCCCCTTTTTTTTTTTTTTTCGTGGTAGCAGGTCTGCCTCTGATAAAACTGGATATACATTTCATGCTTATCACTCTTATTAGCAGATTAGCTGTGACGACATCAACGTCGCACGCGCCGTCTAGACAAATAACCGCAAAAATTTGACACTCCTCACCTTCTCACCTGCCTATCAAGTTCATTATACTTCATAAAAAGCAGTTTATTTCTTTACATTCATTTTTTACATCATATCATGTGACCCAAAAAAAAAATGAAATATAAAATCGCCAAATCTAGCCAATGATTGATTAATTGATTGAAGCGTCTGTCAATGGCGGCCTACGACGCCTATTTTTAAAGCAAAGTCATTTTCCCTGGCTGTATTTCTTCTCGGCCCACCAGTCAGCTCTGTTTGGGAAGCACAAATGTTTGCTTGACATTTATCCGCCTGCAAATAAACAGTACCACACCCCAACGGGCCGTGGGTTCAAGGGTTATTGTTGCTCGGTGTCAGTCAGATTTAGCTCTCGGACGCCCCCCACCCCCTCTTGCATATTTTTCACCCCCACACGCACTCAAGGGACGACTTGAGCTTCGCTTCTCGCTCCGCTGTCGTTCCCAAGCATTTCCCCCTCCCGAGTCAAGCTGCGGTCCAGAACAATTCCACGCCGTTGCCCAATTAGGAGAGTCCTTTAAAAAAAGAGATGGGATTTTAGCTGCGTGACGCATGGCTGGGACAATGGGAGGATATAGAAGCATAAAAACCTGCAGTCGGGGTTAAATAGGGCATCTAACAGCAAACTTTGAAGTTCAGGTGACTCAAAAAGTTTGAAGCAAAAATTCAGAGATCGTCAAGCATGATATAAACCACAGGTGTCAAACTCGAGGCCCGGGGGCCAGATACGGCCCATTTGTGGCCCGCGAAGACAAATTGTGCATCAAATTCGTGTCTCGTTACTAGAATTGCAAATCGTCTTCACTTTTCATATCTTTTTTTTTAATATTTGACCAGTTTTTACTTGTCTGATTTGAAAACGAGTTATTTGTCAGTTCGTTTTGTAGCTTTTACTGTACATACATTTATTTGGGTTGACAGTCATAATGGCCCTCCGAAAGAAGCTATGACTACAATGCGGCCCGCCAAAAAAATGAGTTTGACACCCCTGAAAATGGTTTAAAAGGTTTCATTTAGAAATATTTGCATTTCATTGTTATTCTATATGGAAAGTAATTGGATGACCGCCATCAAATTAAAAGGTGGAAGTCCTAGGTTGCAAATCAGCAAAGATTTCTATGGCCTGTGTCGCCACATCTGCGGAAGTCGTACTCTCAGTCCGCCGGCTGTCGCCATAGCGACCGTCCGCAAAAACGGGTAAGTCCAGAGGGTGTGTTTGTTACCATGCAAGAGGAGGCGGTTTGGATGGGATAGGCCACGTTCAGTTCCAGGGTTTTCCAGAACCTCCCGTGGGCTTCATTAAAACAAAAGGAGGAGGAGGAGAGGGGTTGGACTTCCTGTTGGAAACCATGCACACATGACAGTGGCCCTGAAGGAACTCGTGTGGGTAGAAAGCCGCAGTCACGCTTTGGGACAAAAAGCATCCAAGAGCCTATTACGCTTATTCGACATCAGTGATTCTCTAACTTCTCACATCAAAAAGTATTTAGCGCTCCAAGTACCACCATTAAATGTAAGCTAACAGAAATTAGCATAGCTGCTACAGTCATTATAAGCCTTCAACCAGCTTTTATTTGATCACAGATAGAGCAGCAACATACAAGCAAAGAATAAAACAAAAGAGAAGTCGACATTTTATAGTTCAACGCCAAAATATTTGACAAACCATAAATTGTGAGTCTGCTAGCTTAAAGCTAACTGGAAACGTCAAATTTCACTTTCAAAGTGGAAAACAAAAGGCATTTTCAGCTATTCTGAACAATGTCATTCTCAAATGTCTTTTTTAAAGCGAAAGGGGGGGAAAATAAATCACATTGCGCAAAAGTCAGACTTCATTTGAAGTCCTTGTGGCTAGCGTTGGGCTAGCCACAACGCATTGCATCCTTTATGTACTGTACTACCAAACAACCACAGCACATTTCATCTTGTTTCCGGAGCTAAGTGCTCATAGTTAGTCTTCATTTGATGTGACACGAAGCCTCCATAAACATTCTGCATGTCATTACCATGTGACCGCGCTTAAATTAGGAAGCCGTAATGTTGTAAACAAGGTTCGGCTTTCCACAACAATACTTCTTTATTCCCGTTTCTTCATTCCCACTCCTTCCTGTCTCCCACAACATTTTTACAATCCAAACTATGGTCCAACTGTCATAAAATGAGCATAAAAAGAATAACTTCATGTTTTCCCCCCCCTTCCCATTGTCTTCAACTGCTTCCGAGCCTTAAATTATCTCCTCGTACAGATGACAGCAACTTCCAACAATGTATTCTCCATTTTTTTTTTTTTTGCAATACGGCGAAGGAAAAGAGTAAGGAAGCGACGCCTGGAGCCTGACAGGCGCGTGATGTTCATCATGCAGCAGGAAACAATAGAGATTCCTGAACCCCGTGTGGGAAGATCCCACACACTTTTCCATATGAAAAGCAACTGGACGTCTCAATTTGTCTCAGTCTAACGTGTACTCCTGTCAAAAAAAAAATATGACAAGGAAAGTGGGAGTAGGCGGATTTTGGAATTTTTTTTGCCAACATCTATTAAATAAAATAAGTTGTTGTGACCTCTCACATTGTGGATTTTCACGTATTGGAAGGAATGACAAGGAATATGGAGGAAAAAAAACAAGTGGGAGTGGGAGAATTTTGGAATTCCCTGGCAATCCTCTGCATTTTTGGGAGACTGTAAAATCCCCCACTGTTGCTCAAACAGTACAAAAAAAAAATCCTACTGGGAGATGTTGTCTTCATTAGTCGCAATCATTTTGACGCTGAATAAATAAATAACACTTTACGACTCGAATATCGTGTTGCTAATTTGATTCCCATTTGCACGACTTGCATAGGTTAGAAGTTATCCACAAGCACACAAAGAAATGTCAATTGTTTTTTGTTTTTTTTCTTTCAGCATTTTCCAAGCATTGCTGGTCCATGTGTCAATCATTATACACAACTACAAGGATTGCTAATATGCTAATTCCCTTAGCATAAGCTAGTGTGGGGTCAGGTCAGGAAAAAATAATTCAATTTAATTCCAAATACATGAGGGGAGGGGAGTATCATGTGAATAAATAGATGCTTCTTGTTATGTTAAAACATTTTTTGTGGTGGTAATTTCCAAAACAAAGAATCAATGCTCTTTGACCATCTATCAGTGATAATTGGTCCATTTTCTCTGCTAATGAAGTGTTACACAAGCAAGATGTGTTTATCTTTTGGATTCTGATTACAATCATCACACACACACACACACAAAAGCGTTGTGCAACAAACCCACAACTCACTCAGGCCTCCGTACAGGATGCGAAGCAAAGCATCGAAAGTGATCAGAGCAACAAAAGATTGCGAGCGTAAATAAGTCGTAAATCTTCGCCACATCGGCGTAACGTTTCCCCTGTAAACATCGGCGCTGATGGAAAAATGGACCGCATTCTTCTTGCTCTCCACAAGAAAGGAAGAAAGAAAGAAGCTCAGTCGAGGAAGGAAAAAGCCCTCTCGGGGTTTGAGAAAAAAAAAAAAAAAAGTAACCCGCCTTTTTTTGGATGCTTTCCTCGCCGCATCTGCTGCCTTTTTGCGTGACAACAATATATACACACACATGTACATTTACACACACCCCTCCACCTGATGCCAACTCTGGAGCCAGGCTTGGCAGAAGAGTTTCATTCGACTCACTGCCCAGCATGCACTTCCATAGAAAGCCATGAAAGAAAATAACAAGTGAGGAACCTCTTCAGAATGTGACAAGTCAGGAGGGGGAAAGTGCTGGCATGAGTGATAGACCGCGAGCTGAACTGCTGTGCGCATCCGGGACTCCGCAGCCCCTTCCCCACATGGCCTGTTACGGATATCATGATAGGCTGTGAGAAAACTTAACAATACAGAGATGAAAACAAAAAAAATAAGGCCAACATCCATTTTGTGGCCGCTGGGAACAAAGTGTAAACGCAGCATTGGAGATTCAGATGTATGTTTTCGATTTACAGGATGTGGCGGCAATCGTATGAACTACATATGCATTTTATTTGTTTGTGTGCGAGTTCACGCGGTCGCCCCATAAACCTGCCGGCCAATTTTCTGGTCAGCGTGAGGCCTTGTGCGTACAAGCTGTGATTTGTGTACGCGGGGTGCGAAGGGTCTGAAAAAAGATCCGCCGCCTTGTAAACGTTCCAAGATGGACGCCCGAGTGAAGGCCGAACTGAACTTCAGGCAACTTTCAGTGTGTGTGTGTGTCATCTAAAGCGAGGTCAAGTGAGGAGCAATAACCTGGCTGACTTGTACGGCTCAATTTAGCAGAGCTTTTTTAACGGGTCGGGTTGTGGTTGGGTGGGTTGGGGAGGGGGCCTCCCACGCTGCCGTCTCCCCAAGAAAGAGCCTCATTATCAAGTTCGCTCCGTGCCACAGACGACTACGCCCCCCCCATCTGAAGAATGGGAATCGTAAAATTTCCCCATACCATAAAACAAAACAAAGGCTTTGACTTTTTTTTCCCCCCCCGCCAGAGTTTATCGTCCTTTTCGTGCAGCGGCTCTTTTGCCACCTCTATTTGTAAGGTTTGCGGCCGTCTGCAGTACAGCGTGCCGCTGGCTCCCGCTTCGGAAGAATTAGCTCCTCAGACATTACCGCACTGTTTTTTTTTTTTTGCTGCAAACGCCACAGGCCCCATCGGGCCTCTTTCCTCCACTCTCTAATTACATTAACTGGGTCCCCAATCTGGCAAGCCGGGGCTTCCAATCTGGCGGCCCGTGCCATTGACGGCTCGCCCCGGTCCAAGCGGGAGGAAATGACCTAAATGCGGGTCTACACCCATTGCCCAGCTGGGCAATGAAGACATGACGGATGTGGAGGGAAGGGAAGGGAGAAGAAAAAAAAAAGAAGGATTTGTGGGACAACCGGCGGCTTGTGGTCGGGGTAGACAATTTGGGAGGGAAGTTGGATGCACGGGCCACCATCACGGTGACAAAACAACCAATGAGGGGCAAAGGAAGGAGGATACCAAAAGATGAGAAGTCACGAGATCAGAGGCGCCGACCTACATTTACACACGAGAATATTTGTTTCGTGAAATGGAGTTGACAGGATTATTTTTTTAAATGTGCAATCCTCTACGGATAATGGGTGGGGCGGGATGCGCTGGTAAAAAAAAGGGGGGGGGAGGGGCGGGGGCAAGGCAAGCCCGTTCATGGGAAAGATCATCCAGGACTGGTCTCTGCGGTGTCATTATTACACTGACTTGGGAGAGACGCAGATTTGGTGCTCTAAAACTCCATTTGAAAATCAAACAAGGGCGACAACAACAAACAACTTATATTCATGTTTGTAAGAAATTCAATTCAGCTAAGCTAGCATTAGCAAGCACTTGAGAAGCTAATTTAAAATCCCAAGGGTAATACAAATATTTACATATCTGCAGTCAAATGGCTGTGGAAAAAATAGAGAAACTGGAATGTCATAAAGTATGACAAAAAAAATGAAGAAAAAGCACAATAAATAAATAAATATGTTCCTTTTCATGTATTAGCATCCAGTATATTTTCGCAGGCCAAGGTTCTGACCTCCAATCCCGGAATGTCGTCAGTCACCAAACTATGCACAAAATCCGGAGTCTAACCCAGACCGGGTCAACTATGCCAACCACTACACCACGAGGCCCGCGTCTTACCGGGTCCGGACCCTCTGCGGTGAAGCAGAACCCGACACCACTGGCCGCTATACACTTTGTGGACCGCCACAGAACCGCTCAGGACCCCTGGGGACAAGCCACGTGGAGGACAAGGCCAGAAGGTATGAGTAGAAACGATGAAATATACATAGAGGCAGATTCAATAATATGTCAATGTGGATAAAACATTATGTATCGTTTATATGCATTCGGTACATTGGGATATCAGTTATGATGACAAATGAATATGCTAGAAAAAAAGATGTTATGGTACATTAGAGCACAGGCAACATTAATTTTACACAAATATGGTAGATTGTAGGCGTAAAGAACATGAAATATGATGTCGAAAAATTGCACATTTAAAGCATATAGAACATAAATGAGGTGCGGATGGAGCAGTGACAGCAATGGGAGTTAAAAAATGTGGAATTCATTTGGCCCTTAGGAGTTCTCTGGATTTGAAGAAATATTTGGGTGGGAACATTCAGGCGAGATTGGGGAGAAAGAAATAACAATATGTACAAATACTGAATATTGCAATTCAAACTCTGCTGTTGTTTTTGTTTCTGTGATGCGTTCATTGCGACTATTTCTCATTTGAAAACAAACCTAACGCATTTTAATATAATATCATTAAGTAAATATAATTTATGTGTACTGTACTGAGTAGAGTAGAGCATATTTTGTAAAACCCCGAAGACAAAACATCTCTTAAGTTGCACAATACTTAATCATTCAAAACATCACTACAAAATTTCTTTGACTTTTTTCTTTATGGGGTCTTCCCTCCGTCGTGAAAAATAAATGATGGTTTCCATAATGGACCTACGACTTCTCCATGAGAAGTACAATATCGCCACCTCGTGGACGGAAACTGCCAAAACAACTACAAGAATAAAATAATACAATTGACCAGCAGGTGTCGCTGTCGTTCCAGAAAATTAAACATACGTCCCGTCATTCAGAAAAGAAATAGAATAGATATGTAGATGGGTAGACAATAGCTATAGATGGATAGTTGCTTATTTAATTATTTTGTGAACTACATATGTCATTTAAAAATTTTAATAAAAATAAAACTTTTGGAACCTTTGGTTCATAGACTCACAAATTCTCAATCACTGTAATAAATAATCCTAAATATCGTAAAAGCCATGCTAATTTACGTTAGCCTTCCCAAGGCGTTTCACAATTCATGTTAGCATTAGTGCACCTTCATTAATATTGATCAAGTCTGTCAGTTTGCTTCTAAAATTCAATCCAAGAAGTGGGTGTACTCCAAGATAGTGAAGCACCTTGAAACCCCTCCTCCGTATAAAACCAGCTGCAGCATCCTTCTCTTCATTTCTAACTCTCTCCTCCTCCTCTTCTTCCACCATGCACCACCACAAGTCCTTCTCAAACTCACTGCTTTTACTTTGCATCCTGCTGAGGAGCAGCCAGGCCCTTAACAACGACGCAACCGAGCATGCGGGAAGCCTCTTCCTTCACGATGGCCCACCCCAGGAGGACGCAAAGCCGGGAAATGTATCCCTGAACCGGGCTCGGGCCGGTGGGAGAGCGGCGGGACAGGACAGAAGCGGTAAGATGAGATGAGTGAGAACCATGACTTCGAAAATGACTGAATGGTTCAACAAACATGATGGATTTATTTTATTTTTTTTGCTTTTTTAAAAGAGATAATGCAAAGATTTTTTTTTTTAAAGAAGTTTTTATAACTAAGTCCTTCCAAAAAGCCAACAAAGCACCTGCTTAGGGCGCCTAGACCACTAGAGGTCGCTAAAAACAATTAGTCAACAGATCACAGAATAGTATTTTAAACTCCTAATTAATTTGATAATGCAGTACTAGCAAACACACCACAAGTTCTCTTACTTTAAGTCATGTGAATTTCTAATGGCATAAAAAAAAATGGGAAAAATAAAAATGAATTTAAAAAAACTATTTGAAACCCACCTGATGTCATCACCGAGGTGAAGTCACTCTCTCTATTCATCAAACGCTGTCACGGAAAAGGAGCCATTGTCAGGAAGGCGTGTGATGTTGTCAATGGATGCCGGCTTCAATTACAGCAGGGGACAATTTGTAGCCTGCAGCAAAATTGAGGAAAAAGGAAAGCATTACTTTTGTTATAGTTAGCTGCCTGAAGAAGTCCTACTTTTTTTTTAATCGGGCATTGTGGAATCTCAACGACAAATCGTCCCAAACGTTCACATTTTCCAGCAGGCCTCAAATCTACCATGTCAGAGTTTTTATTAATGACGAAGCCATATGGGACTTAAGCAGCCAGGAGAGAGATGACTAAAGTGAGCTGTTGTCTTAAAAACTCAAATGTTCCCCTCAGAGCGAAGCCAGATGGGCTGCAGAGAGCTGAGGTCCACCAAGTACATCTCAGACGGCCACTGCACCAGCATCCACCCCATCAAGGAACTGGTGTGCGCCGGCGAGTGTCTCCCGGCTCAGATGCTTCACAACTGGATCGGCGGAGCCCGGCAGTACAAAAAATTCCGGACTCGCCATAGCGCGGCTAACAGCAGCGGCCATGACTGGCGTTGCGTCAACGACAAAACCCGTACTCAGCGCATCCGGCTGCAGTGCCAGGACGGCAGCACCAGAACGTACAAAATCACCGTGGTCACCTCCTGTAAGTGCAAGAGGTTCTCCAGGCAGCACAACGAGTCGGGAAATAAATTTGGGCCTCTGACGCCACCCCAGACGCTAATCCCGCACAAGTCCAGGAGCAGGAAGGTGATGGGAAAGAAGCACATGAGCCAAAATTGGCACCAGACTGCACCATGAGGAGTGGAGGCTTTGAGGCCTTGCCAATAGATTCTTTCATCATGTTTGTAAACAACAGGCAGGGCGGGATACTTACAGGTGGCAGAATGCAAGTGACATGAACTGAAAAAACATGACAAAAAATTGGGGTTGCAATACCAGAAATTCTCCAAAAGGCTAACGTTATAAGAAAACAAAACAAAAATCAAACAATTGTCTGCTAAAGCGTTTGCCACCTGGAAGTACACAAAAGGTCATGACGAAAAAGTCTATGTGGATTATGGCGTCGCTCAAAAGGCTGGACTTGATTTATGCCAAACTGGAGGAGATCTAAGGACTACCTTGCCATTTAAATAATGTGAACAGAAACTGTATTGAGAAAAACATGCATTGTCCTATGTAGTCATGTATTTGTGTTCATGTGTTTTTGCTGTCCAACACCAGTAAAACAATAAGGTTGCAAAATTTCAGGAATTTGGAAACTTTCGACAATAATTCATGTGAATTCACAGGTATTTAAAGGATGGGGATTTTGCATGGTGTCAGCTTATGACAAAACAAAATGTTCATAAATATGATCCTTAATTCCCGGTAAATTTCCATTATTTACCATAGAAGGTTTCCAAATTGAAATATTTCCAAGTTTCTCCATCTTAAATTCCAATGGAAATGTACCACTTATTTTCCACCTGTTTGCAACTACCTGTTTAAACCACACTTTGTGTATCAGTCAAAATTGGACTTTTCTTTCCAATTTTGTTTTTCCCTCCTCCAACCGTGTGTATAAAAATAATTATGTAATATATTCCATGTGGCTGTAATGTGTAGAAAAGCTTTGCCAATAAAGTTTTAAAACTGAAAATGAAAGTCTGATTGATTATCCCAAACACATATGTAAATTACGTAATGCATTCCAAACAGAAAAGAACAAAGTTAAATGAGTCAGGTTCAGGGTTAACTCATTAGTCAATTTAAGATTTCTACCATCTCGTGAGACTTCAGTTATGCATAATATTCCAGAGTAGAGTCATTAATTATTAACAATAATAATAATTATTATTATCATCATATAATTGTTCATATTCCAAGTCAACCAGTAAATATCATCAACCAAGACTAAAAGGTCATTTTTGACTGACAAGCGTCCAAACATCTCGCGAGATGTACGTAATACAATGTTATGACCGGAATCTCGCGAGAACATCCGCCAATCCGCTTTGTGAGTATAGTGTAAAGTTCCCTGAATTCACTTAATTTTAAGCGGAAATCACACATTTTTATTGCTACTAACTAAATTTTCTAGTTTATTTATCCACAGCTCGTGCTTTACGTTTTTTCTAAAGTACCGGATATAGTTTTGGTCCTGTTGAACTCTAGATTTAAGTCATTCTATGCTGATTTTACACCATACGGTAATTTTATTTGAATATATCAGTACTTGTTACACAAAGCAAACAATATGATTGACAACCATAAATATAGAGCAGCAAGAAGATGCATATAAAGCATCGTACTAATATTTTGCGACCCGAACTACTTTTATTTTGAATGTGTAGGGCGGAAGTAAAATGTTGCGCTGAAATTCAAGCTCCACAATCATCCAAATTAGAAATACATCCATACCTCTTCTATCAGGAATGTTGTATCGTGATATTCCACCCAGGAAATGATGGACGATCCCCGCGAGGAATCGGACCGGCCCGCACATCCTGAGACTTTCCTTTCCAGCCAACCCGAGAAAAACAATCTCGGAACGGTCACAGTTGGCGTAGACTTCCCGGTGTGTGTGGTTCTTCCTGCTGGAGGTAGCGGAGAGAGAACCGGACTGCAAACACCCAAACAGTTCTGCTTGCTACTTGGCCGACCGCTCATAAGCTACACCATTCAGGCTTTTGAGAGGTTTGCATACATTTTTAAAAATGGGAAAGTTCGTTCGTATGTCGGTGTATTAAACGGTGCAAGTCGAGTCAGTGGTTCATAACTCACGCTAAACACTAGAATTACAATATTTTTGCAGACTGTTTCACGATTTAAAACAATTTCCAGGTAATGGCTGTGGCGTAGCTTTGCCAAAATATTGCCAAGAATCAAAAATTGCATGCACATTTGTGCCATGCTGCATGTGTCTGTTATGCGACCAGCCCTAACCCCGCCCCTATTTCTATCTGGGGCAATGACGAGACCCGTTTTTGTTAGATTGACAACCAACTGCTCCCATTATAAAGTTATTATCAGAAGCTAATGCTGCTAATTATTTAGTTAAGATTAGGGACATATTTGAAAGGGGGATTCGATTTTTTAAAAAAATCCATAGCCATCTCAGGAGGCAGTTAAATGTCAAAACAGAGATGGGTGAAAATGGGATGTCCTCGTAGGGTATCATGGATCCGCAGCATCGTGGTTGTCGTGGCCCGAGAAAACATGGACCTGATGACGGACATCGTTGGGCGCTTCCAGCACACCAAAGTTCGGGTGGTGGCGGGCGGCTGCACGCGTCACAGGTCCATTTGTAATGGAGTCATGGCTCTAAGTGAGGAAAAGGAGGAAGAGATGCAGGAGAACAAGGTTGTCATCATCCATGATGCTGTGCGGCCTTTTGTGGAGGAGGACTTCCTGTATCAAATAACCATGGCCGCCCGGGAACATGGCGTGAGTAGACTTGTATGACTGGCGATGCACAAAATAACTAAACAGACGACAAATTAGATTGGTAAATGATTTCCTCTAACTGCCCCAGGCATCGGGGGCCATCCGACCGCTCGTCTCCACGGTGATCGCCACCACATCAGAGGGCTTCCTGGACCATTCGCTAGAGCGAGCTAAGTACAGAGCCAGCGAGATGCCTCAGGCCTTCAAGTACAACATCATCCATAGAGCCTATCAGAGAGTACGTAGACTCGATATGTGCAGTTGTTTTACGGTGGGCCATGTTAAAGCCCCCGAGCCGTATTTTGCGCACCCCAAGACAGACTTTAGTTTCTTGGGTGGAAAATATCACATCTGGCCAAGAAAAGTGAATGCCGCCAATGATGATGTTTTCATTGTGTTCCTCTGATGACGACAGTGGGATGAAAGGCGCCAGATTAGCGAGACGCTTTGGTGAAATATCAGCAGAGTGTTTTCACAAGACAACGGGATGATGCACGAGCAGACATTATTTTGCTGCTCTTTTGATGCTGTTTTGTCTTTGAGTGCTGTGTAATTTAATGCTTAGTAAGTATTTGGCCATTTTCTCTTTTGCCTGGGTCACTTTGTAAAAGTCGTTTCAAACTCCAGATGAAAAAACTCGCACACTTTTAAACACGATTTTTAAAGAACTCGTCTCAAGTATTCTGATTTAAAAATCAAATCATGTGTCAATTATTTTGGTTCCCTCCTCAGTGTACCGAGGCCGATTTTGACTTTGGTACCGAGTGTCTCCATCTGGTGCTGCGGTACTGCGCTACTAACGCCAAACTCATCGAAGGCCCGCCCACGTTATGGAAGGTGACTTGCTCGCGTTAATTTTCAATTCACCGAGTTAGTAAAAGGCTTTAATTTGATAGGCTTCTTTCTACTCCTTTTTGAACAAACATGAGTTTATTATAAAGGGGAAAATTATAATGCAACATCATTCTTTTTTATGTTCTATTGAGTTATCATTTTCGGTATTTTACTTTTTTCTTGTATTTCCTTTTTTTTTTTTTTTAATATTCAAAATAAAACATAGATAGATAGATAGATAGATAGATAGATAGATAGATAGATAGATAGATAGATAGATAGATAGATAGATAGATAGATCTTTGTCAGTCACATATGTACAACGAAATTTAAAAGTGCCAACCGATCAGCGCATGAAATAAAAAAATAAATAGAATAAGAGATAAAAAAACATTCATTCATTCATACTGAATTCAGGTCACCTACAAACGAGACTTGGCCGCTGCGGAGTCTGTCGTCAAAGGTGAGCTCCGTACTCTTTTGTTTTCCAAATTTGGAGAAGCTTTAATTTGCTGTACTCACGTTGTCCTTCCAGACACGCTATCTCAATCGGCCTGCGTGATCACAGACGGATGTTCGCGTGCGAGCCCGCTGGCCGACTCCCTCCACGAGGCCTTTTGCAGCCTCGAAATTCAAATCGTACGTAACCAACATGTCCGTGTCGCACGCGTGTAACGGGAGCATCATGTTAACATGAGCGTCATCCGGGTGGTCCGCTAGCGAAACAACTGGGCCTGTCTGTGGTCGCACAAGTAATGAAGTGTGACTGTACGCATGCGGGAAAAGCAGATGGCCGTCACATTTGCTGAACCGGACCGCACTTTTGTTTGATTAATTGTGGTACGGGCGGCCTTTGTTGCTCAGCTAGCTCATGTTACCGGCAAGCAGACAGAAGTCACATGATTTAAACCAGTTGGATTAAAGTTAGCGGTTCCGAAAATGACTGGACAAGAGCTGCAAAAAAAAAAGAATTTTGCTTTCGGACATGCGTTTTCCATTTTTGTTGGCGTTATCCAGAAGTGAGAATGACCGTGCCAGATGTTGAGTGCTTTTAGTCGGTGTTTATTTGCCGAGGGGCGCGAAGGCCCGCGTTTGACTGACATCCTCTTCTCTCGTCACGCGTTTCCTTCGCCAAGGCCAAACAGAACGCAAAGAATTAAACGGGTGACAAAAAGAGCTTGAGATGTTTCTATCGATGAAAACATTCTGCCTTCCAGAAGCTGAACATCATCCCAGATGTGACGGGAGACAACGTCAGGTATCTGCTCAAGGCCTGGAACTTCATCCAATTTTCTGTACGTTTACATTTTTGTGTCTTCAAACAAATGTATTATTTGGCTGCTTAACACAGAACAATCACATCTGCTCTTAAAGATTTTATTTTTTTTCTCCAGAGGAATGTTTCTGATTTGGCTAAAGTGGAGACCACGTTTGCAGCAGTGGAGAGAAGCGGACAAACGCTTCTTCACCCGGTGGTTGTCATTGTGGTGAGGAGTTAGTTATCACAGCTTTGGTCAGATGTTAGCAATCTGTGAAAAATGTTGGTGCCACAGAGGCTTCTTGGTTGAGGTTCGAATGTTTTGTCTGAAAAAATTTGATTGAAATGAAAGAGGTGCTTCAAGTCATGGAGTTTGGGTACCAGAGGTGGAATACAATTTTTTTTTTTTTTTTTTTTTTTTTTTTTTTTTTTTTAAACAGGTCCATCTAAGCACTCCGGAGCGATGGGCGATTGAACCGACAACCTTTACAGAGTTAGCATTAGCAGCTAAGCGCCGGAATATTCTCTTGTACGGCGTCCATGTGCAGCAGTCAAAGGTAAAGCTTTCATGTCTGACTTTTCCCATCTTTTTTTTTTTAAAGAGCAGCCAAACTAAACAGCTCTTTTGTACATGATTTATTTTGCTGTGTCTTTTCTTGATTGAATGCCTGTCGCTGTTTTTTATCAATGTCTTTGCGTTATCATTCTTAGGTCCAAAACAAATCATGTACCCTGGAATTAAAACATAATTCAGTTTCTGAAGACAGTTTGAATTAGCAACATGAAGTTTGGTGGGTATGTTTATAATGGGGAGACCCACAAAAAAAAAAAGTGTCAAGAAGGAATGCAGGAATGTTTTGGTTTGAAGCAGCCATTTAAGGTTCTTTAAAAGCAAATCCATGCCATAACTCCGTAAGCAAGCCGTCGAGGAAGACGTCGGCTCACTTTAAAGCACTTTGACCTCAACATATGTCATGAGAATGATCGGAAAGCTTGCGGTCGACCTCAGATCTCAAACTCATCATTTAGTAATTATTGCGGAATTATCGGACCGCAAGCTTCACATCAAGTCAAATCGGGACCTTTTTGAGGCGCGGGATGTATGTTCAAAGACAGGCTTTGACAGTAGGACAAATGAGGCTGATCTGTCTTCATAAATCAAAACTGCTGCGTGACTCAAAGTGACACATTTTGTCCCCCCCCCCCCCCCCCCAAAAAAAGGACAAGATGAAGAAGTTGTCTTCTCTGTGCTCACATCTGCCTTTGATTTGACAATCACGTTGGACGTTACGGTTTCCTTCTCAATTATAGAGACAAGGGAATCCATGGAAAGACATGGCGCAAAATACAGATTGGGATAAATCTCAATCTTTTATTATTTCAAAGAGATCATTTTTTCCAGAAGTACTGGCTGTGTCTATGGGGCAATAATCGCAATTTTCCAGAAAGCAGAGAAGAAAACTGGTCAAGAAGATTTTGAGCTTTAAGTCCCCACTTAATACCTCTGCCAGGGTGCTTTGGTTTGCGGGTCAATTTGCAGCACACTTGCGCCTCTGTCCAAAAATTAAGACATGACTTGGCCTTGGAGGAGGTCTTACATTCATTCTGGCCACATATTAATAATAGGGTGACGTTTGTGTTAATTTCCCGTCCAGTCTGGTTTCATATGAAAAAGACATTTTGAGAAGAGAACATGGGCTAATTTGCTAAGCACTGCCAAGTTAATGATGACGTTTGGTGGCTTTTCAAGTATTATATAATCTAATCTCAATTTGGAGGAGTTTGTGATCGCCCTTGACCGCCATTTTGAGAGTTTTGAGTCAAGAACTGATCGGAGTTAAGCCATATGTTTATCGCAATCAAACCGCACAAGACTTTGACATCTCTCTGAGGACACTAGGCGTGAAATCCGTCAGCCTCCTACTCTGACAACAGATCCCTCACCTAAAAAAGTCACACCCTGTTGTGAAAACGTGGGCGATATGTGTCACAGGATCCCTCCTCCTTGCGTTCAGTCCCTCTCGCCCTTGTCACCTTCTGAAAAGACACTTGTCAGTCTGATGTCAGACTGATGTATGGCTCTTGTAATCAACGCACTGAGAGCCCTGATGTTTACCCAAGCCCGTATTTCCTCTCCGGCCGGGAAATCCTAAACCTGAGAGGAGATTAGCCGACACGGCGAGGGGGCGGGGGAGAAAAGAGCAACGGAGAATGGAGACCAGGTCGGGTGAAAGACATTCTATTATCCCGGACCTGTTCACATCAAGGTCTGAAAGGCAGACAGGTGAAACCTGATCCAAGCCAAAGAATCTTTAAGCACCACAACCTCGGAGTTGCTGCCTGGTTTGGGTCAAGGGAGATTAGGGACAACTGGTGGTTTCAGCACACGCTTCACTAAATCCCTGCAGTTGTCCACCATGTGTCATGAACTTCTGGCGTTCAATGGCGAGGAAGGTTTATCGAAACCGCAAACATGTTTTTGAAGGGTATCCCCGCCCCCAACCAGACCAGGAATTGAAGGGATGTTGGTGTCTTCAGACGGAAGTGGTACGTGAACCATGAGGAACATACGCATGGTATCAAGATGGATCTTCCAGGCTCTTCTCTGAACGAGACATCTCCAGATGTGTGAAACCCCAGCGCCTCAAGTTGGCTCCAGGAAGGGTTCATACCAGACTGTGTTTGCTCAGCTTTGATATGTCAGATTAAAAAGATGGAACTGGATTTAGGCATTAGAACAGACAAGTGGAAAATTGGGTTCCAAAAGTGGAGTGTCGTGACATTTGTGTATGTTCCGACTCGTCGGGAAATATTTCTGACCACCCAGAGACTTTTTCCTGATGCTCCTCAGTTGTCAAGAATGCTCACCTTCCTCTTTTATTTGCAATTCTAACGGCCGAGAAGGGAAAATAACATTTCCGCATGTTTGTTCAGACAAAAGCAAATGCAACCAGATGCCAATCTGTCAAGATTTGATTGGATCTGCAGCTACGTCAACACCAAAACCGCTAACACAACATCACGCTGCAGTGGCAATCCTGATGACCACTTGCCACCCAACATGGTTTCCATCAAGGAAACTTCTAATTCCCGATATGTATAAGAATACCTCGTCGTGAAGACGCAAGTACGGTAAAAGGCCAAGTCGAATGCTTTAGTGGTTAGCTACCACGGTTCACCTGTTCTTGACTCCTCGCATACCTTCCGCAGTTGAGTGTTTCGGCTGTCGTGAAGTGATAAAAGTACAGGAACTAAAAGTCAGGTCATTTGAGAGTGTCTTTAACATGCTTGCATTCTGAATTGTCACTTCATCCATCACACTCTTGGCCTGCATGTTTCTGTATGGCCTCAACTAAACATCCAGCGGTTCTGCTCCTTGTTGAGAGGTATGCCCGTCGAAGTTCATACCTCCTCGCCGTCTAGTCTGTACGTTAAACGTGATGAACGAACTGTTTGTGTGAGTACAAACTTCAAAAGATCTTTAGTGAAAGGCTTTTTTTGAAATCAAAACTGGAATTACAGTAAGTCCCTTGAACCATGTAGTGTCAAAATCCAGCCTCGGTTATAATAAAAGCAGACTCAACTTCTTCCATTGACATCCGACGATGAACAAGGCCTAACAAACCGACATCCTGCCAGTCGAATCTCGTACAAAGCCAACATTTTTATTTGCCAGTGGAAATTTCCAAGCATCATAAATGACGCGTTCAACACCAAAACGAAAGCCTCCATCCATCAGAGATTCCGATCGCCGGTTACGAGGAAGTTCCGTCTTATTCCAAATGGCACCCTCCGAAACGAGCCACCAAGCGGGGAAGGAAAACCCCTTTTGATGGACTTGTGTACACATGGCTTTGACTATTCCGACGAAGAGCTTGAAGAGACCGATAGGGATCAGATACTGTATATATAGAACTGTCAGAGCCTGTGGAAAGCCGTTTTCCAGACGTAAATCAGCCTTGGCATTAATGCGACTGCGACTGAAGGTTTTGAATTCCTTATCTTTGTAAATCATCTCATCAAGGGATTGGCTGAGCTGTGTGTGACACGCATGAACTCTAAACCCCATTTTTCTCTCTAAGCCTTAAACTATCCGTGGTTGCTTGGGCACGAGATCTCCAGGCATACTGTATTTCCTTAGGGTTAGGGTTAGGGTTGGGGGGGCTTAATAGTAGACATATACAGTGCGGGAGCGAGGTACGGTGGCACTGAACTCAATCGATGCGTAACTGTCCGACTGTCAAACCTAAAGATATGAAGATGTTGGGTTGAATTTAAAGGCTTTGTAAATATAATTCCTAGCCCCCACAGTTTGGGCATCCCGCCAATGGTCTTGGTGAGCTGTTATTTAATTGGGACTCTTGGCTGGTCATGAAGGGGAAGAAGCTAAGTGGGAACCCTTGGGAGAGTGTCACTGGCTGACTTCCTAATTACCCAAAGAGACCTTTTTGGACTTGAAAGCGTCCATTGCGTTGGTGGCATTTGAGGATAGGGGCGACCGCTCGCTGTGTGGTCGACCAACCCCTCCGCACACAACTTTGCCTTTCAAAGAGCTGTCGCCTTGTGGCTAGCCAAAGTGGTCCATGATTGAAGTCTCATTGGTTAAAAAGTTGCAGTGTGGTGACATCAATAACAATAACAAGACCCTTTGCTTGTGTTTATGTATACGCCGCACATGGGAATGATTGGGAATGCTTTCGCTTTTAAGCTCGTGCCCAATCTTCCATCTACAGAATATTAAAACAATGCTGTCACCTCATTTGGCAAAAAATAGGCTATGCTCGGTTTCTTCAGCGAAAGATTTTTTTGTTGTTGTTGCGTGCTCGGTCTGTTTGCGTTGCTGCTTTGTATAAGTTAGCAGATGTTTTAAGTTATAATTACCACATCATCTATTCTAATTTATGCTATGCAAATTTTTTGCCTCTCAATGTTGTAAAAGATTCAAGAGTTTTTTTAAAAGTCACATGTTAAGAGAAAGGACATCAAAAAAAGATTGGATTAGTCCATAATGGACATGGCAGGGGATGAGCGGAAAATGTCCCGGTGTTAAGAGTTTATTCTAACACGCATTGCGGTCACACTCCTTCAGATTCACGCCAGTCAGTGATGACACTTCTGGCTCGGGACTCCGCGAAGTGAGGCTGTGTCGTGGCGGAAAGTACGGCAGTCTGGTAAAAACTGGAATCCAAATCTCGTAAAAACCAAGTGAACCTGATTTTTTTTTTTTAAAAAGTGAATCGTAACGTGGCTGGCTCTAAACAGGTGAGGCGTTTAGCCTTGAGCGCTTACTTTGCGGTTTCATCACGAGGATTTACAAAAAAAACTGTTTGGCTTGTGATGAAGACACGCTAATCCTTCCGAGGATCACGTTCCCCCCTTATTCCACGTCAGGAGTGGTACCCCCATCTCTCCGCCATCCACTTTTAGTCCCTTTGATGCCTCACTCGCTGTTGTTGTTTAGTAATTCTACCCTGAAGATCCCATTTTGGAGACGGACTGCTTGGTATTTATGTGCCACCGTGCAAACGACGACTTGATTCAATAACGCTTCACTTTGAAGCTTGATTCAAAGACTGCCTGCCTATCTGAAGTGGACGGAATTGAACGCGGAGTATAGATTCTCTGATCCTCCTTGGTGATCTTGACTTTGTTTTTTTTGTCTTCTATCATATGCAAATGACTCTTTAAAATGAGCGTTGACAAGAATAGCCGAAGCTAGCGGGGCTAACTGCTAGCTAGATCATTTTTGAGCATCTCATCTGCTAAATTCTCAGCACTTTAATATCTCTAAATGTCAAGGACTGAAATTTATTGTTTGCAATTAAACAGTAACCCTTTTTGGTGTTTTTGGGGAAAAAAATAAAATCAGGTACTGTGACCTCCTTCCCTGGTTGTGATTAGAGACTGCTTCGTGTCATTATCCACGGTCAAGCCAGATTATACGCTTCGCAATCACACCTTGTCACATGTACCTTAGTTGAAGCCTCATCTGTCCAAACCTTCAAAACAAACAAGATGTTTGGTCAAACTTTGACACTGCGCCGTTGACCGAGTAAAGTTTGTGTTTGTCGACTCATCAAACTAAAATGGCTGCTTCAAAATAAAAATGTCAGACATCCTGTGGTCAGGTTTAAAGTTCAATAAAAACCTAATGGGAAAAAAAAAAATGAACCTCAAAAGACTTTGGTGGCCGATTGTGTCGAGATGTGAAAATTTGAAAACAACAAAGCGTCTTCATTCGGTTGAAAATTGTTCTCATGTGTCGGAGGAAGAAAAGAACACGCAAGGCACGCACAAACTAAAGCGGATCATTATCATTAATCAGAACAATGAACTAATCATTACATTAGTCCAGTCATTCACTCATCACCCTAAATTGGTGCATTCATCTATTAGTCCAATGGCTCAAGTATCAACAATTTTATTTTTCTTTCCCAGGATGCCGAGCGCTGGGCAAGATCTTTGTCAAAAGTGGCCGAGCTGGCGTCAGCTTTGATTGGAGAGCGGAGCGAGGCTTTGGTGGGACAACTTCTACAAGCGTGACGAGCGAAAAAATCATTTTGGGTCGGCTCCACATTTAAATCGAGTGGGAAGCGCAAACTCTCACTCATCTCCTAAGCACGCCTCCACATCTTGATAGGAGTGTTTTTTCACCATGACTAATAAATTGACTTGGACATGTGGAATTGGCGGAATGTCCCTTTAATGCTCTCCAGACTAATGCTTTTCTTTCATTGTATGATGCATGTTGAGAAAAAATAAAATAAAATCTACATATGCTTTGCATTTCTACATTACAGTATTCTATCAACATAAATCCACAAAATAAAGCAGTTTATATATTTTTTTATTTTGTCAACATTTTTAAATAAAATTAAAATGTTTTCTATATGTTCTTAGATCTATTTTTAAGAGCAAATCATGGTTTATAAAAAGTAAGCATTTTAAAGTAGTTTACATATTTATAAAGATGGAATAAAAGTGAAACCGTTTAATTTTTTTTTACGTATTGTCACATTTCTAATAAACAGTGTTGGTAATTAAAACTTGATTTATTCGAATTTTGTCCTTTCTACAGACCTGCACTTAGTGAATTTTTAGTGAAACGCTGCTCTCTGGCAGGACTAAAATGGTCATTGCAACTATGTATAGTTGATTGTCTAGGAAGTAACCCAACACACGTCTCACAGAAAAAAAAAAAAGACTCAATAAATATAAAGAAAAATGTCTATACTCCAGAACTCACCTCACCAAGTAGACTTTCATGGACCTTAAGTCTTGTTTATTAAGTGAAACCTGACGCAACACTAATAAATGCACATACAGTATGATACTGTTGTTATAAATATTTCACAATGTACATATTTTGTCGAGTCGTGGTTCTCCCGAGTTTGTCCTTTTTTTTTTTTTTTTTGTCTCTGCTCCACTCAAGACTGACTCAGAGTTTCTCACCGGACAAAATGGATGCAACGACCTCAAAATGTCCGCCGGAGCCTCAAGTGGTTTGGATTTTTGTTGTGTTCAACGAGTGTCGTGTTTTGTTGCGTACACACTTGTTTGGGTGTCCTCGGTCTAGCTGTTGGTGTCCACGTTAAGCTGCTTCATGGACTCCGAAGCCTCCTCAATTGCTTCACTCTCCTCTAAAATGCAACACAAATTTTATTATTATTATTGTGTATAATAGCCATCAACTTTGTGTCTTTTCGTAATTGATGAGACCAACCGGCGACTTGATTGCTTTGTGCTTGGTGCTGCTCTCGCTGCTCTTGAAGCTTCTTGCAGACTTTCTTGTGTGTGAACCAGTGCAACTTTTGACACGCTTGGCCGCAGTAGATCACCTGGTTGACGAAAAAATTTTCAAAAGATTAAATAAATGTCGCACTAAATATTGTTACCTCAATAATGCGGGATATGATGACACTGTTTGTCGTGAGGTATCCAAGATAGCAATGAGCACTCACCACTTTACAAATGGAGCATCTTTTCTGGGCTCCTTTGTCTCCGCACGTGGTGCAGAACTCTGCGTCCATGAAGCCGACTTGACCTGTGATGGCCTGCGTCAGCACCGATAGAGCTGTGGGGTCATTGCCCTGAAAAAATTCTGGGTTTAAATGACTTGAAATACCATTTAATTGTGTTTCTAAAGAAGAAAACCACTTTGTTGTAGAAAAGCATGACGCAAAGGAATATAGTGGTGAACTCACGATGGCGACGGGGGCGATGCTGCGCACCAGCTGCTGCAGCAGCGTGGCGTCGCAGTAGGGGAACTTGCGCACGCATTCGCGGATGAACTTTTCCTGGTACACCGGGAAGCCGTCGCTTTCTCGGCCTTTCAGAAGACTACGAGGGGGGAAACAAAAAGTCGCTTTTCAACCCTGCAGAGAAAACATAATAAATCAGGGTCGCCGACCTCTTGATGAGTCCGTCCAGCTGGTCGTCGTGTTCGTTGAGGAAGGAGGCGCACTTGGCCAGCACGCAGCTGATGTAGTGCATCTTCATGGCTAGCACTTCGTTCATGTCGCGCTGCTTCGTGCACTTCTCGCAGATGAGCTCCATCACTCGACGACACTTGTCCAGGGCTGAGGGCGAGGCCAGCAAAGGGTTCTCCTTCACCAGCAGCACCATCTGACGCCAGAAATTATGGCATGACAACAGAGGCTGTGTCTCGCTTCACAGCTTTCACATTACTGTTTGCTAAGAAGTTAATCACGCTGTCTTGTTACCTTAACAGGGTTGAGGTTGGTCGTCATGATGATCTTGTGTAAGGGTCCAGCTAGCTTAGGCGGTAATTTGGGTTCCTCCTCCAGACCCTGAACTTTGGTGTAGTAGTCAAGTCGGGCACGAGAAAAGAAGTTGTTAATCACCGTCACGCAGTCGTGTTGACCTGGAAGACAAGAGGATTCAAATCAATTCTAAAATTTTGATAAATATATTAGAAGTTGCCTGACTCTAAACTAAGAAAACTTGAAAAAAAAAAAAAAGGTTAGTCGGCACATACCAACAAAGGCGGCCATCTGTGCTGCGGTCCTGCCTACAGAGTTGACCACGTCCGTCTCAGCCCCAGCGTCCAACATCATCCACGTGATGTCCGTCTTCCCTGTGAGCACAAACAAAAACGACTGTGGTTGGCGTGCGAGTGATGTGGCGCATACATTTCACCTTTTTAGCCATGGACCAACCTGAGAGTCCGGCGAACATGAGCGCAGTGTATCCGTGCTCGTGGTGGTTGCAGTTGACGTCGGCGCCGAGCCTCAGGAGCAGCTTGCACATGTCGGCTTTGCCCTTGTAGGCGGCGTGCATCAAAGGCGTCATGCCGTACTACGCCGGGGAGAAACAAGATGAGAAAACATGCTTCCAACATCTGACTTTGACACGGGTATAGAGATTGAAAAAGGAAGTGAAGGGTTCTTCTACTCCTCCTTGAAGGACCCCAGTGGCTCCTTGTCACATGCGTATTGCTCACAGAAAACAAAGACATGGCCGATGTGTTCTTTTCCCACAAAATAAGCTGGAGGCTTGATTATCCAACATTGCTATGTAATTTCAGTCAGCAATAATGTTGCCGAATAATTGTAAACTCAAAAGAATAGGCTTATTACAGCTGTGAAAAGTCAAATGAAATATTCTTACTTCATCCAAGCAGTTGACTCTGACATCTTTGCAGCCCAGAAGTCTGGAAGCCTCTTGGACATTTCCTGCAATTCATAAAGGTGAATAATATAAATTAAAAGTGTTGTTGAAGTTATGAAGCTAAATAAGCCAGAATGCTGTGTGGACTCGAAAGCTCCACGTAACGCAATACTATTCTACACCACTATAACCACAGCCATAACTATAACTAGAAACGCTACAACGTCAATAAAAAATACAAATTAAAAGTTTATAATAGGGGATTTGGGGTGGCGTATCATACAAGCTAACTAGTGTTAGCCACATTGCATTGCATTGTGGGGGATTACTTACCTGTCGAAATAACGTCAAACAACTCTTTTTCACTAGGGGACAAGTCTCCTTTCTTGGCCGCGGACATTTTGGCGATGTACAATGGCGAGAGCACTCAAATAACTCGAAACAAGTAACGACGAACTCCTGGTTGTTTAAAAATATGAACACGGTGCCTCGGTAGATGGTCGGGCATGGGTAGCAAGACTAGCTCAGCTGTTGCTGTCAGAGAATGTACCATCATTTATTCACAGCGGGGGGAATACAATTAATCTGGGCGTACTATACAGCTATATAACGGACAAAAAATTGACACAAATTATTAATATTTTGTCAAATTTAGTTTGAAAACTCTAGATATACTCCACTACGTCGTTGAAATGTTAGTTTAAACGCATTTTAATCGGATGTATGTCCCCTGCTCTTTCGATGAACTACTCACGCCCATCCATGACGTTCCAGAAAGTTCATTCAATGAGGTGAGACGTTCAATGAAAAAGGGATTTTATAAATCTGAAAAAAAAATAGAAATATTCAGGAATGATATTGACCTAAAATGACTACCAATAAAGTACTACCAATACATTTTGGGGTTGGAAGTGCACTTGCATTTCAAATATTTTCGTTAACTCAAGAACAAAAAAGTACTTGTGTATGCGTCATAGTGAGTCAATTCAAATATTAATGAAGTGCTGCCACCTACCGAAGAAAATGGCAACATATCCCTCTTGTGTTAGTGGTAATGCCAATGTTCAGAAGAAAGAGAAGTTCCAACAGTTTTTTTTTAATAAACAAAGCAGTCAAATGAAGACAAAATGGTGAGCGCCAGAACAGAGCAAAGACGCTGGAAGTGAGCAAACAGTGACTAAGAGAAGTACTGTAATATAAGAACAATGTAGAAGGACCAACGAGAACTAAGGCAAGGGAACAGCAGGCCAGATGCAGTCGTGTGTGCAACAGCATAAACACACTTATAAGAATACACAAGCATTACTTCCACAAATCAACGAGGTGTTTGTTCACATTCTAAACGATGGACACATTTCCAATGCCGAACGTTGGGCTTGTTACAGTGAAGATGATTTATGAATGGAATGAAGTTGTGTGTCTGCTTCTCCGTTGTTTAACGGGATGCAGCGATAAAGAACAATTATGCAAAACGTCAACTTCCATTTTTAGCGTTTCATATGGCAAACAGTTGAGCATTAATTCCATGTTCTTGATGTCCAGGTAGGAATATGACAGATGGACATCAAGGATATGATTTAATGCTCAAACGACTTTCCGTAGTTCCATGGACGTGTTGATGAAGAAGCCAGGCTCCATTAGGAGGATGAAAAGATTGTGAAGAAAGCATCAAGAGTGAACATTTTCAAATAAATAAATAGCTCCAAAGAAGACTTGCACTATACATTCTTCTCTGGGTGGTGGAAATAATCCTAAAATTCTTCTTTATAAAAGAAAGATACAATTTTGTACATGTATTTACAAATCAGAACAACAACAAAAAAGACAGGAGGGAGAAAGCAAAAGGCCGTACGTGTTTTTGTTTCTCTTCCTCGCACATCCTTCAAGTCTAACATTCAAAAAGTGTTGGGGTTCGCTAGTCCGTTTTCAGGGAACGTCACTTCCTGGGCCAGCCCAAGTCCCTGAGTTACTTCTTCTTCAACTATTGTTTTCTATTTTAGCCGCAAAGATCTCAGCCGGAGTCTGACTCACTGGTGTCCGAGGACGACGATGACGAGGAGGAGGAAGAAGTGGACGAGTCCGAGCTGGAGCTGCTGCCGCTGAGGCGTGAGGGTTGTGTGTGGGCCTCGGTGGGGTTGGCCTTCTCCGCTAAAAAAAAAAATCATTCACAATTATTTTAAATCAAATACATGCAATCTTTAATGGATGAACCTCTGACCTTTGGGTTTTCCGGGCTTCTTGGCAGAGTTGAGCTGCCCGCTGACGTCCTGCAGTCTCCTCTCCAGCTCAAGACGCTTCTCCAAAGTCAGCTCCTCTTTGGACTTGAGCACGCCGCCTTTCTTTACTGCTGACGAGAGCACGGAAGCAAAAGATCAGCCGCCATCAGGAAAGCGGATGGCAAAAATAATCCTATTTTTCAACTCTTAATAGTTTACAGATTATTCCAGCGATTGATTTCAGGCCTTGTGGTCAGTCACATGTGGTGTTAAAAATAAATATGCCAGGAACAGCACCAATTCGGGCTGGCAGTTTTTTTAAGCCAAGATTTAAAAGACACATATGAAGTTATAAATCGTACCTAGGTCAGTGTAGGGCTTGCGCGGCTTCTTCCGCAGACACGTCATGACGTAGCGTTCCAGTTCCTTCAGCGTGGACGGCTTGAGTGTCTCAAAGTCGATCTCGATCTCCTCGGGGTTGGTGTCGCGCAGCGAGGGCTCCCGCGACTGGATGATGTGGACCACGCGGCCCAATTTCTCGCCCGGCAGCTTGTTGATGTCCAGGCTCAGCTGCCGCTTCTCGTCGTACGTCATGGGCACAATCTCGTCCTCTTCCTCAGAGTCGTAGTGCGGAAGCATGGCGGGCGTCAGCGGAGGGTAGAACGACTTCTTGGTGCTCCTGGAGGGAAGTTCGATTTGACATTAAATCATGCTCGTAAGGGTGTGAAATTTCCTCCATCCAAGGCTTACTTTTTTTTTAGTACTCATAGCACAGTCGTAAAAATATAGATTGTTTTATTCCTGACATGTTTTTGTGGTACTAACTTGCTGCTCTTGCTGCTCTTCTTGGTCTGGCTCTTCTTGGTCTGCGATGTGCCGGCTCTCGACGTCTTGCTTTTGAGCATTTTAGTAGGCATGGTCCACTCTTCGGAGCCCGCTCGGCTCTTGGATCCACGCCCGTGCTTATCTGGCTTCTTGCGCTTTTTCTTCTCCTTCTTGTCCTTTTTCTCCCGCTTCTTCTTGGGCTTTACGATGGGGCCCTGGGAGAGCGCGGTCAGCTGCTCGTGCACGGCTCGAAGCTGCGTGGGGGAACCCGCAAAAGAGTGATGAAATATTGCAGATTTTTAAGCAATTCTTTTTTTTGTTCCTCCAACATCTAGATGATTAGAGTAATTGGTGGGCTTTACCTGCGTGCACACCTGGTCCTGGAGCTCAGCTAGCCGGTTAGCTCGCTCCTCCTCGCTGTCTGAGCTGGGGCTGCTCTCGCTCTCCTCGCTCTCACTGCTGGGCTCGCTCTCTGATGTGGACGAGGAAGACGATGAGGAGGACGAGGAGGACGAGGAGGAGGATGTCGGGTGGCCGCTCAGGGACAAGGCGGCGTGGTCCAGCTGTGGATCGTCGGGCATTTTGGCAAAGCTGAATTCAAAGACGTCCTGCAAATGATGCAAGAGTCATGAATACAATGAACCGTGTGGCGGCTGTGATTACATTTGAAAGTCTGCCTAGCAACAAGTGATGCCATGCAAAGAGACTGTCCTAAACCACAATTTTGCTGCGGCTACAAAGAACGTAAAGACATGAAATCCATTTGCTTTTGTTTTTTTATGAAAAGTGTTCCAGTGTTTGTGATGTCATGCACATCCCCCAAAATAGACTTGTGGAGTGAAATAGATGCTATCTGACATGACGCCTCGGGTCACATACAGCGACAGTTTAAACAACCTTATTTTGCTTTGCTGAGGCCTTCGGACTTTGGAGGTTCCACTGTATGTTGCGCGTACTCCCAAAGTAAGCCTTTCACAAGGGTGGGCGATTTGATGACTCGGGGGGGAGCAGCAGGGCTCACCTGCAGCTTGCGGGCCATGCCCACCACGTCGTGGTCAGGCGGGTTGTACTTGTAGCAGTTGGAGAACATGAGGCGCACGTCTCCGGCAAACTGCTGCGCGTCGCGGTACTCGCGGCCGTCCATCTTCCTCTGCCGGCAGAGTTACACGAGCACGGAGTTCTCAGTGTTGTACAAATGCACCGGTGTTAGAACGGCACCCAACTTAAAAGGTTCGAGCCCGCTGAAGAAAATAATCAAGCATTGTCAAATCCAGGTCCGGAAAGTAAAACCCCTGCCATAGCTTGGCTTTAGCCACAAGGTGCGTCTAACTACAAAGTGGCATGCAAACAAAGTGAGTTTGACCGACGTAATACAGAGACAGTGCAAACAACAAGGAGGGAGCGCTGTGTGTCACCTTGATGGTGCTGAGGTCCATGGGATACTTGATGATGTCGTGGTAGTCGTGCAGGCCGAGGTCGGCGGCGTCCACGGGTTTGTAGAAGGGCCAGGCGTAGGCGGCGTGCTTCTTGGACAGCATGTCTTTGAGCAGCCCGCTGCAGTAGCGCATGGCCGAGCTCAGCTTGCCTTTCCGCAAAGGCTGCGGTTGCACACAGTCAGGCAAGTCCTTCTTGGGCGGCTTGATGGGGCGCCCGCTGCCCACGCGCCGCCCCACCACCGACATCATGGGCTGGAGGAGGACGGGTCCGCCGGGGCTGTGGACCAGGCCCATGCCGGGCGGCGTCTCCAAGGTCATGCCGCCAATGCAGGAGATGGCGTTCATGGGGGGTTCGTGGACCTGTCCGCCGTGGCCTCCCTTGCCCAAGCCCACCAAGTGTCCGTGTCCCTCCGCTGAAATCCCCACCGTCAAGCCCATGGTGGACGGAGTGGTGGTGTCCGCCTTGCGCTTAACGCCCTTTTTCTAACCCAAAGAAACAACAAAACACCATTGAATGTCGCCATGGAAACCGCAAGAGACCCCTCATTTTCTCGTAGCTGTACATGATGTGCGTTAAAACATTCATGTCGTCTCCCGGGTTCTGAAGCAATGATTCCGTTGAAATGTAAATTTGGAATACAGTCTAAACAGTTGGGAAGTGTAAATCCAGCCGAAACGAGGAGCGTAAAGCCAGACTGGCCAATCATGCGAGACGTCATCGCAGTGAGCATCAAAACAAGTGGACTCTGCAACAACAACGTCATCGTCACTAAACCCATCTATGACGGCACTTCATGTTGTCATTGAAGAAAAAAAAATTGCAACCGTACCTTGGTGGCGGGCTGCGTGGGAGGCAGGCCCATGATGGTGGCCGGCGGTAGGCTCTTGGTCAGCACCGTATGCGGCGAACTGGCCAGCATGGACTCGCTTGTGTCCGAGGAGGACGGCGAGTAGGCCGATTGTGACACGGCTGGCACCTGCTGCGCCCGCATGGCTAACGGAAACACACACGGGGAAGACACGTTGGTCAGCACGGCGATGGCGGTGGCAGAGGAGCCACTCACCGTCACGGGTCGGGGAGACACTCACGACTCGTCTTGCGGCCGCGTCCCAGGCTGCTCTTCCTGCGGATGGCGGGCGTGGGGAGCTCCACCTCCTCCTCAGGCATCTGCGCCACCTTCTGGAGGAAGATCTTCTCCAGGGATTGGGCCATCAGCACAATGTCATCGGTTGGCTACAATGGTGGCAGTTACAGGCCGGAATTATTTCATACATTTCCTTAAAAACTCCTTTGGATTGTTTGACCGCTCATCCATCAGCATGGCGCGATCGCTATGGCCTACCTTATTGTAGATGTAGCAGTTGGTGAACATGGTGTTGAAGTCCTGGATGCACTCGCTGGCAGAGCGGTAGAAGTTGTTCTCCAGGCGCTTCTTGATGGTGCCCATGTCCATGGGTTGCTTGATTATCTTGTGGTAGTCCTGAGAGATTGTGGGAAGAAAATGAAACAAACGTTACATTTTGCTTGAAAGGGAGAGGCAGTAGCATTGCTGTCCTAAAAGAATTGCAACAATGAGGCCAATTCCTTGAGTCTTCAGCAAAAACAAAGGAAATGGCCTCACTGTTCCAATACGTTTGGAGGAGAGTCTACAATTGGGACTCTCACAGGCAAGTTGAGCCTGTGCGCGTCCACCGGCTCGTGAAAGGGCCACGCGAAGTGATGCTTCCAAAGGCACTTGAGCAGGGTCTTCTGGAGGTACAGCAGCTGGTTCGTGGCGCGGCCCTGTCGGGACGGATCCCTGACGGCAGGCTGCGGATGGGCGGGCGGGCCCGGCGGCATGGTGTGCGGCAGCGACGGGCTCTCAAAGTCTTCATAGAGCAGCGAGGGCTTGCGGATACGCTTGCCGGTGCTGCCGTGCGAGTCCATTGCGCCGCAAGGCAGCCCCACCGCAGAGCTAAGGTGGAGAGTAGCAGACAGGCATGCACACGCATGGAATAGAGTCAGCTGGAGATATGGCACGCACTTAGTGAGATGACACCCCCCCAGAAAATGGCATGAACAGCACTTTAAGTTCATGCCACAGCTATCTTAAATGAACAGTATTGGAGATGAGCAAAACCATTTCTGTAATGGCTAACATTGCTATATGTGGATACACAGAGGCACAAATGATATTGTAATGTTTATTATTATAAATATTGATATGTCTATTCTTTTCCAACGGCTCATTTTAGTTGCGTTAAAGCAAATGTAATGAAACCGAATTGTGTCTGGGAGGTGATCACGTGGTGTGTGGCCCCGCCCTCCAATCGTGTTTGTAAACATTGTCGCACAATGACAAGGACGAAATGATTGTGGTTGAAAAAGCTTCCAAAAATCATATTTATTAGCTATAATTTCGCATTGCTCAAATAAACTCGGAAACATATCGACAGCCGGCCACTGCCAACTGCCAGTACACCCCAAAAGTATCTAGCATAACCAGCGAAAGACAACGACGAAAAAAACTAATATATAGACGCCTGACATGACATCTAAAATTGAAAACATTGAATCGGAAAGAAGAGGGCCAATTCATAAAACAGGGGTTGTCCTAGTTTGCCGCGGCGGGGCGACGAATGAATGGGCGGCCACGCACTGTCAAACTGTGGAATAAGAGGAATATAACCCTTCTAATGACGGAGACGTCTTTGTGTAATGTCGCCAGTTTAATTAGGAAAGCGGTCACCAAATGACACTGACAGCTAGCTAGCTAGCTGGCTAGCTGGAAAAAGCCATACCAAGACAGCTACTAACGGTAACTAAGCGCATTACTGTCACGCCAAGGCTGACATTTGAGATGAAAATATTAGCTAATACACAAAAGAATGCTTGTTACCTTTCGTGGGGAGAACTGAGGGCCATTTCTATCGGTTTGGATGTTTTAGCAGCTATCCAATTGGGCGGAAGAAAAAAAGAAAGAAAGAAAGGGGGAAGAAAAAGAGAAGAAGCTGCCTGTTAGCGGGCAGGGGCGAAACGACCCCTTGCAGCTTCTCCACGAAATGGCGCCCGACCACTTCCGCTTCAGCCTATATATATGTGTACGCACGGCGAGAACACCCACTTCCTGTCAGGTGGTTGGCCACGCTGTGCGTTGATTGGATCAACGTCGAGTCTGTTTACGTCACACAGCCGCGTATCTACCTCACGTGACGTTAGCGTTAGCCACCGAGCTAACTCAGGAGGATCAGCTAAAGTGTTTAAAACTGTCGACCACCGTTATTCGACGAAAAGTGGCATTTTTACAGTTTCTACTATAAGCGTTAGAGTGATAATGCGCTCACGGGCGAGCGTATAAAACGAAACGTTTGCGTTTTAGTTGCTAATCTTAGCAAACATTACCATTGAAATAGAACTGTGCAAAGTCAAGTGATGATAAGGTGCCCAAGCCCATTTAGACAATATTCATGCATTTATTAATAAATGGGACAGACATAACATCTAATCAAATATTTCGTACGGCGAGAGAAATTCAATTCAATTACAGAAGTCCAAGCAGTCTACTAATTAGAAACTACAGCATTGCCCAGCAATTATTAGAATTTGAGCGAAAAGAATCTTCACGTAAACCAGAAGAAATTACAGGAAAAAAAGTGGCTCACTCCACATGGCATCCTTCATTGCACCTCATTCACTAGTTTAGCATAGTCCTCGCAATTCTCCAGCAGCTGGCGGTGGCGGCCCTCTGACCTGACCACGCCGTCCTTTAAGAAGATGATGTGGTCGGCCTTCTCCACCACCCTCATCTTGGTGGAGATCAGTAGCACGGAGCGATTGTTGCAATTTTGTTTCAGCAAAGCCTGGTATACCTGTGGAGTACAAAATGACAAAGCCATGTGGAGATAGTCGTCGTTTGGGGGAGAAAAAAAAATACAATGATTACAAAACTGTATTTGAGGTCTGTCGACGATTCCCAAATCGTCTTCGATCCTGTCTCAAAACTGCATTTGATCTTTGTAAGCATTAAGGATGCCAACCCAGATGTCCCTCATTGGTTGGCACCTTACATTTACGAAAAGGTTTGAATGCACAGCTTACCTGATGTTCATTTTCAGTGTCCAAGTCACTGGTGGCGTTGTCCAGTACCAAAATGGTGGGCTGTCGAATTAAGGCCCGCGCAATGGCAATACGTTGCTTTTGACCGCCAGATAGTTGTCCGCCTTTCTCACCAGCATCTACAACACAAGTATTTTCAAAGTTGGAAATATTCCATGTATATTAACATATGGAATATTTTCTGGAAACTTTTCTCGAAATGTTCCACCCCTTTACAAGCCCAATGGCGGCACCTGTATCGTAGCCGTCGCACAGCCCCATGATGAAGTCGTGGGCGCTGGCCAACCGGGCCGCCTGGTACATGTCTTCGTCGCTGGCCTCCGGGCAGCCGTACTTGATGTTCTCCCGCACGGAACGGGCAAACAGGGCACAATCCTGGCTCACCACTGAAATCTGAGGGCAATGGTCCAATTATTCACTTTGACTATCTTTCGTCACAGAGCTATGTCCCAAAAATTTGGTCCTACTCACCTTCTGCCGAAGATAAGCATCTTGGTAACTGTTCAGTGGCTTCCCGTCCAGAAGAATTTCTCCACCTTGGGGCTGATAAAACCTTTCAAGTAGCCTAACACAGGTGGACTTCCCAGCTGTGTTGAGTCCCGCCAGTGCCGTGATCTGGCCGGGTTTCATTTCCAGGGACACGCCCTAGTCCGGAAAAAGCCACGTTAGCGGCGGCTAAAGTGTCTCGATCTTTACGCTAGCAACAAACCTTGAGGATGTCAGTGTTTGACTTGCCGGAGTAGGCAAACCTAACGTTTTTGAACTGGACGTGTCCCTTCAGGGACTCGGGGGCCAAGGTTCCATCTGGGGGCATTTGAGGTTTCCGATCCAAATACTCAAAGATCTTCTTAGATCCTCCCACGGCTTTCTTCACCTCAGGGTACGAATGCATTAAAGCCTGTGACACACGATTATTTATCATTCATATCGTACAGGTATACGATATTTGAATCGATGACTCACATCCACCACGGAACCGAACTGAAGTTCGTAGAGGATGAAGGAGACGAGTTCTCCGTTGCTGATTGTCCCCTGGGTCACCAATACGCCTCCGTAGTACATGACGCACACCTTCATGACGAGTGTGGTCAACTGGGAACACGCAAAAGATGGAAAGATTCAACTGAAAGACTGAATTAAAAAAAAAAAACGGTGTGCTGACGGTGTGGATGATCCTCACGCTGTTGGCCGAAGTTGTGCTGGCATATGTCGCTGCTTCTAACTTGTTGAGGGCATATATGTCCTCCAAGCAGCGGCTGTAGCGTTCCGTCTCACCGTCCTCATTGGCGAAACTCTTCACCGTCGTAATGCAGGAAAAGGTTTCTGTAGCAACTTGATTAGCCTTAGCCAGAGACGCTTGGACCTTCACTGATATTTTCTACAAAAAATGTCAGACAGAAAATTCAGTTTTTGGGGCAAAGACTAAAAGCTTTATGGTCGATTACCTGGTGGAACTGTGAGGCGTATTTTGGCACCAGCCATACGATGGGCAGCCCCATGAAGGTGAGCAGGGACATTTTCCCTGATTGCTTGATCATGAAGAAGAACAAGAAGAGCACACGGCCCGTGTACCACAAAAGCAGGCTCAGCCTCTCGCTCAGTGCTTCGCTCATTGTGTTGGTGTCCGTCGTGATGCGCGACACCAGCTCACCTGTAGCAGGGCAAGTTGGATTCGTTCGGGGGCCATTATTAAAACTCAGTTAAAATATTTATCGCGTCAGTTTAGCTTCCATTGAAAAGAATTGAAATGTCATTAATCCGTAAAATTTTGGCGAGCAAATGCTAATTACTGTTAGCCTGCCTATGGAAGTTTACATTATAGCATTAAGCTAGCTGGCTTTAGTTAGCCTCAAACAGGAAGTTTGAATATTTTTCTTTTGAAAATACAATTTTTCACCCATCTAAAATGGAAACCCACGGAATATACCTGTGGGGGTGGCATCAAAAAAGGCAATCTCCTGGTTGAGTACAGCCTGGAAGACATCTCCCTGTACCGCCGTGTGAATGTGACTCATGGTGGTGTTGTATACCAGGTCCCCAATGAACTCCAGTACGGCACTGGAACAAAGCAAGTGGAACATTTCTTCAAATGTACACTACCATTCAAAAGTTTGGGGTCACAAAATTGTTTGGGTGACCCCAAACTTTTGAACGGTAGTGTAAATATTATTATAATAAAATATTATGAATTAAATATTATAAATTATATCTTATATTTGTATAAGATTATATATAATCTATGAATATAAGTATACATATATATTATAAGATTTTTTACACAGAAGATTATATATATAATCTATAAATAATTATCTAAATAAATATATACACTACCGTTCAAAAGTTTGGGGTCACCCAAACAATTTTGTGACCCCAAACCTTTGAACGGTAGTGTACATGCATAAAGGGTATCACAAAAAAAAAAAATTACCCGGCAACAGTCATGATTGCTATAATTGTGATGGCCTCCGTGAAAGCGTCAGGATCCCCTTGGTTCTGGAGCCAGTCCGTCACTTGACCCGTGTACAGAGGGACCGCCATCTCGCCTGGAGACACAACCACACAAGTTTTTTTTTTAAACATCTTCATGAGGTGTTGAAGACTCCAAAATGTCTATGTGAGCTTGAATGATAAGAACTTACAAAAGCAGGAGATCCCCACCAAAAGTAGCATGACTACAAAGGCACCAAAGTGAGGCCACATGAACCCCATCAGAGACGAGGAAGTGTCCTTTGTGGACTCTTGTTTGCTGCTCCTCCGACTCCACACAGATGACACGGCGAGAAACAAAGACTGCAGCAAAGATTGGACGTACTGACTCCAGTAGATCCACGCCGTCACCGTCACCAGGTAACCCTGAAACACCTGCACAATCCGAACTTTTAATTCTTGGCACTCGACGGAATAGATGTCAATTGAAGCTTCAAGATGTGTGGCTGTTTATTTCTCACCCTTTCCCATGAGTGCCACGCCCACATCTCCTCCTCGACGCTCCAGCCGAGAACATGGAGAAGAGTCACGTACGTCGGGAAGTGCAAGCACAGGACCAGGATGCTCTGGATAGCCCCGAAGCCTCTGGAGCATGAGGGAAGGCTGGCAGGGAGCAACAGCAGGAGAAGCAGGATGGCCCTGGTTAACTCTCCTCCCCATAGGACGACGAATGGAGGACAAGGGAAGATGGGGAAGAATTGTGGCGAGAGCTGCAGGGAACGCAGGACGCTCACAACGCACACGTCCACGCACGCAAAAAGCAGCAGGAGCAACAAGGCGCTCACTTTGAACATGTCTGCAAACACAAGAAATCATCATAAGTTATATTTCTTTTTTTTTATTTAACTGTGTATTGTATAGTTGAGTGAGGTCGTTGTTTTCAAAGGTTGAGCTTTTTACTTTCACTTTCACCACCAAGACTTACTGTTAACAAGGTTCTGACTTTAAAATTTGACCTCCATTATACTTATCGAAGTTCTTAACCTAAATCAAAACTTTAATAACACAGTCACACACGAATTCATTGCAATACCCGTAAAGACCAAAAAATAAATCTTGCCGTCACGTGGTGCTGTACTTACTTGTATGTCAAATATCAACGACGTCGATGAATAAAAGTATCATTCGAAGGGTTACGATTGTGTTTGGAATATATATATTTACATTTGAAAAATGACAAAGCATTCTCAAGTCACCGACTGACTGTTCTTGGTCTTGTTCCGTCAAAATGAAAGTGAAAGTTTGGAAGGACTACCTGACAAGACGCGCGGAAGTTTGCGCTTTGTACGGCAACGCCACTTGGACAAACTACGTGGCATCAAAAACGACTTTTATACTTTTATATTAACGCCCTGTATCATCGCTTGCTGAAAGTACTCTCGCTTGTTATCTCTCTCAGAAATGCCTAATTTAGTCATTTTCAACCTTGGTTTTGTATTTCAAATTAACCTCCAATAAAATGCTATGCAGGTACAATTAAACATCAAATTAATAAAAGACAAACTAGCTAACTCAGAAATGTTGCATTAGTTTTAGTGTACTTTTGTACATTGACATTTAAACCTTTACTTGAAACTAGGTCATAGAAAAACATGCTATTGGAGGATTGACTATCTCAATATCAATGTTATTGTGATTTTTAACATGAACCAAAAATATATACTATATATCCATACGTCCATTTGAAAGTATTTATGCATCACACATCTTTGTGAGATTCATTGTTGGAATGAGGATGATCTCTTTTTCTCTTGACATATTGTGCAGTCCCACTGAAAATGCTACATTTGATAGTGTTATAAGAGTCAAATAATGAGGAAAAAAAACAGTGGAGGAAACAAAAAGCCTGAGCATTTGACATTGTGAGTCACAGACGCTCTATTCTTCTGCACACAGTGGCAGGAAGTCGTCCAGATATCCGCAAGGGCCTCCGGGAAACAAGAAAAGGTCTGGTGGACAAAGTGGGGCGGGTGGTGCTTTGAGAAGGTGCTGCTGCTGTTACAGTCCACATGAGCTATTCGAAGTATAACGCTGGATTGGTAAAAAAGTTGAAAGTGGTCGTCAGCAGCTGGATGTGTTGAAAATGATGCGGACTATGAAGATTTTAATTCTCCTGGGACTCAGCTGCACAAGACAAGGTCAGGAAATTTATGTTTTTTATATCATGTTATGCACTACCATGGGGCAGGAGTTTAACATTTTGGAAAATGAAATTCAGTTGTGTGGGGAAAGCTCTGATTTCAGATGGCCACGAGATCAATGGATGCATAGATGAACGGATGAATGCTCACTTGGGCTGAATAATAATTTGAATTCAAATCGACACCACAATATGCAGTATACCACAATTTCGAAATTGCAAAGGCTACAATTTTATAAAGAAAAGTGCATTTTGATCTGTTGCGCTATTTTATTTTCTTTTATTTTATTTTATTTTATTTTATTTTATTTTATTTTATTTTATTTTATTATATTTTATTTTATTTTATTCTGTTGCGCTACTTTATTTTATTTTATTTTATTTTATTTTATTTTATTTTATTTTATTTTATTTTATTTAGTTATTTAGTTAGTTAGTCAGTCAGTCAGTCAGTCAGTTAGTTAGTGAAATGTCTGGAAATGTGTGAAATAATTGATTACACAGTGGAACACATTTGATTGTTTCATTTGGATCATTGGTGTATTTTCAACTTCACTCTTCACCAATGACGTTGCGTGTTTGTGGCGCCACGCCCACCTGCCAACCTGCCAAGTCCCATTGTCCCTCTCCATCACACAGCCGGTTGCCATAGCAACCAATTCTGACCTTTATCCAGCGCCGACTCCTTTTCCCGTTTGCCATTGGCTTCTACTGGAAACTTCCTGTTGATGTCGGGTCCCACTGGCCTCACTTCCTGTTCCCATTTAACACGCCAAGATCAGGAAGCGCTCGTTACGTCTTGAGCTGCATTCATGCTGAAAAACAATGAGAGACGTTATTTGTGTCACCCACGCAGATGGTGCGATTACAAAAGAAAAAGGCTTAAAGCAAACCAAGCTGATCTTGAAATAAGATCTTACCATTATAATTAAATCAACTTGAATTAAGTGACGAAAAGTCATATTTGTTGTGTGTCCGCAGTGTTGTCCAACGACCCATGGGGGCAATGTCCTGCTAGCAGAAAGTGCAAAGACAAATTTAGTGATCGGTCATGTGACAAGGAGTGCATAAAGCCGGAATGTCTCCTGGACGGAATGGATTGCCTCAAGGACAAAGGACACTGCCAGTGAGACCATTTGATTAAAACGTTTTTCAATTGATTGGCAAAAAAGTGCCTCTTAAATTGTGATTTTTTTTTTCCTTTTAGTCCAGGCCACATTCCGTATTGCCGCAACCACTACGCCAACTCACAGTGCGACAAGGGCTGCGACAACGCCGCCTGCGGGTGGGACGGCGGCGACTGCTCGGCTCACCAGAGCCCCCTCTGGGCCAAGGGCACCCTGGTGGTCCACGCTGCCATCCCCCACAAAGGCGGGGTCCCCACCAATACGTCACTCCTGTGGGCGCTCAGCGTCCTGCTGCGGACCCCCACGACGCTGAGGGGCTCGGCGCCACTCGCCGTCGGCAGGAATTTGTTCGACTTCGACCCCCAGCAGCTTGTTGACCTGTTGGCTGAAACGTCAGCAGGCGATGCCAATGGGTGAGCAGTCCACGAAAAAATTTCATTTCAGTCAGAATTGTGAGGAAAACCAGTGGGGCCAGTACACAGCCCTGGGGTTCTCCATTGTGTTCCAGCTCCCTGTTTTTTCTGCAAGTGGACAACCGTCCATGTTCCCGTCAGCCCTCAACGTGTTTCCCTCATGCCACTGAGGCAGCTAGCTTCTTGAGGGCAATCACGTCACGGAGGATCTTTGCGTCTTCGGCCTTACCGGAGATGAAGACCGTCATTGCCGTTCGAGGTGTTCAGGATGAAATCGGGAGCCGGGACGAACAGGAAGGGGAGTGGACCAGAAAACAGGATGTCAAAGGTAGCATTGAAAATTTGGTTGGAAGTGAATCTCTCTGAATTTCTCCATTTTTTTTTTATGTTAAAGAGCCGACACCCACGTGGCTGTGGGCTGTCGTCGCCATAGCGATAAGTCTGCTCCTGACTCTGGCCTTGGTGGTCTTCCTGGTGGTAAGGAGGATGAGGCAGCAGAGGCGGCAAAGAGAAGGGAGCAGTCACGGAGCAGGAGGCCAGCAGGTGAACCACCGCTCCACCACCACGGATGGAAAACCCAAAACCTGGACGGCAACGGCCACCCAGCAGGAGGCCAGGGGGAGGCCGGCCCGGGAGAAAGACAAAGACAAGTTGGCCCCCAGGAAGAAGAAGAAAGCCAAGGAGGCTGAAAAGAAAAGGAGGAGGGAACCCCTGGGAGAAGATGCCATGAGGATGAGGTGAGTTTCCAGGGAGTTTTAATTCTTCTTGATGCTGATCGTTTCTTCTTCAGGCCTCTTAAAAGGGAGCAGGACATTGCCAGCGACACGGACTTCACGCAGAGTTCCTTGGAGGACGTGAGGACCGTTGGACGCCAGGAAGACGTCAAACATTACAGAGGGGGAGGATCACAGCCTCGTAGGCCGCCTCCAGGTGAGACCACGACCAAACATCAGCCATACAGAAGTTGGAATAGCTGACACAGCACTTTTTACATTTCCATTTAGCTTCCACTCACGGCTGGCACCGGAACGCCACGCCTCCGCCTCTGCTCAGTCCCCCTCAACAGGTTTGCGTTTATACTTTTATGATATTAAATTTGTTTTATCATATATATAATGTCATTATGCTGTGGTCAGTCTGCAGAATGGTGCGGCCCGGATGGCTCCGTGGTCCTGATCCGTGCGGTGCGCAGTGGACTGGACCGAGTAGTTCTGGAACTACTCAGAGCTGGAGTGTCTGTCAATAACACGGATCATACTGGTAAGATTCACGATCATCATCAATACGCTTGATTGATGGAAGTACAGTAATTCTATCACATGGCTGATAACGAAGATGACATTTTGCCAAATTCTGACCATTTAAAAAAAAATCTAAAAATATATATATTTTATATTTTTATATATAAAATCTAAAAAAATATACATATGTTTTTTAGATTTTATATTAAATTAAATCAAACCTAAAAATATATATATATATTTTTTTTTAGATTTTTTTTATTTAAAAAAATATATACATATATGTTTTTTTAGTTAGGACTTGGTGTAAAAGGTTCGAGGCCCACCGACATTTACTTTTCAGATCTAATCAAATTTTGAGTAATAATCTTCAAATGTAACAAAAAGGTTGACCTTGGAGAAAAGCGGCATGCGGCGACTATTCCTTGTGAAGACGGAGTAACTTACCTCCTTCTTCCTTCCATGTCTTCTTCCCCCTCTCTTTCTCCTCCAGCCCCTCTGTTGCCTTGCTCTGACTCAGAACAAAGTTAATCAAGAAGCATTAACTTTGTTTCCTGACATCGTCCCCCTCCTCTTGTGTCTTTCATCTGCGCCCATGTCCAAACACATCCCTCCATTCTGGCTTTTGACTCTGTTGTGTAAAGATTGTTCATAGGCTGACTTACTCACTCCCTTCTTCCATCCCCACACTCATGACCTCTCCCAGGGAGGTCGGCCCTGCACTGGGCGTGCTCGGTGAACCATCTTTCCCTGACCAGGACGCTAATTCGCTATGGTGCTGCTGTGGACCTGCAAGATAATAAGGTACAGTTTGTGTAAGAGCAAATTTCGAAGCAAATAAGGGAAGATCGGCGCTAAAAATGTCTTTCTGTATTTCGCCACCAGGGTGAGACGCCGCTTTTCCTTTCTGCCTTCTACGGCTGTTACGACACCGCCAGGCTTCTTCTCCTCCACGGTGCCAACTTGGACCTCCATGACCGCAGGGGGCGCCGCCCTGTAGATGTGGCCAGGGAAGGCTTGCACCATCAAGTCCTGGAGCTCCTACTGGCGCACCAGATCCAGAGGGGGCCCACCACTGTGGACACATCCAGCGACATGCTGTGGGAAGAGCGGGCGCTTATGTACTCGCCGTGGGTTGGGACGCAAGGACGGAGTGCGTCCTTCTCTGGGATTGTGGCACATCGGGACATGACACCACCACCGCAGAAGTAAGTGTTAAACATTTGTGAGTGGGTGATAAACTCCAATCCATTATCTTTTACTTGCTATGACTTTGAATTGAAAACAATAGTGTGCTTAAGATTGAACCTTGCGGAACTCCTTTAATGTTTTATAAACCAATTGTTGGCATAATTTGATGATAATATTCGACTCAAATGATGTCTTGACAGTAACTGGTCGATGGGCGGCGTCCAATACCCATCCCCTCAAAACTGGCGACCGCAGCTCAACCAATCAGCGACCGCTCTGGTACCCCCCAGAATCATGGGCCGGTCCCCTCGGCCCATAAGCACCTTGCAGGAGGTCACCTCGGAGGATGAGGATCGAGATAGGCGGCAGGAACACCCCAGGGCGGTGACCCCTCACTTCCTATCGCCGCAGCCGGCTCCCCGGCAGCGTTCCTTCTCGTGTACCCAGCATGCTTTGCAGCGCCGCTCCAGCTCCCACCAGATGGAACCCAATTACGTGATTGTGACCGAACGGACAGCCAATGAGCACATAGAACGAGTCATCGTGTCCCCTCCGCCAGAACCCGCGACGCAGACACTCGTGAACGGCGGAGGCAACGACAATGGCGGCAGAGTGGAGCAAGCTAATGTTAGCGCCCCAGGTTCAGAGCCCAAATCTCGGGGTGAGAGGTCAAATAATGCCAATGATGCCACACAGACGGCCTTGTAGGAAGGCATAAGTTGCCCCATTGAACAATATAATACAGTCAAGCCTCATTCATCACAATGGATACATCCAAAAGGACATACGGTGGCCCGAAAGAGACAAATTTTGTATATACAACCTTGTTTGATGGTCTTAATTACGTTATAATCCATTTTGCATCTGTTGATTATTATATTAAATGCAGTATATTTGTATAAAATGACTTTTTTGTGTGTTTGGGTAGATGTCAATTTAATGTTGGTGTCATAGTGAGAAAGATTTCATCTCCAAAACACATTAAAATCATTTGAATCAGAGTGTTTAATTCTCTTGAGCAAAAAAAATAAAACTACTTTTGCTTGCCAGACATTACATTCATTCAAATGATATTGAAAAAAAGTGCCCAGAAACCTGACAAAAAGCAAAGTACCCAATTAGATCATTTTGGTCCATAACTCCAGACAAAAAAAAAAAAAAAGCTGACTTGACACACAACCATTCATAGAAAGTTGTGGTGGAAATTAAATAACAGTGATTTGCTCATTTTCAAACATCTCCATATTGGCTGAGACATGTAACTACAACACCCAATCTGGCAAGTCAAAGTGCAAACCCGTGGTGATAAATAGAACTAAATACACACCACAACAAGTAGTACCACTCTTAAAAGTGCAACATCTTCACAGCGCATGTTTGACGGCCGACATGCACTCGTCTCGTTTCTTCTGCAAGTTGTGCTGAAGCTCTTCCACCTGACGGTCGCGTTCCTCGGCGTCCTGCAGAATTTGCTACGGAGGAGAGAAAGTTGCATGTTCTGTTTTTAAAAACATGTGCTAGCTTAATGCTAACACATAATGGGAAACACCTTAGATGGGCTAACGAATAGCATCTATGTACCTGTATGAGTCGGTCCCTCTTCTCCAGACTGTCTCTCAGTTTCCTCTCGGCCCTCTCTCCGTCCTCTTGCTGGTTGTGCCGCATCCTCTCGGCCTCCTTCCTGCGCAGCTCTTCGTTCCGCAGCGCCCGCCTGGCGTCCGTCAAGCGAGCGGTCAGAGACGACATCGTCCGGTCGTAGCTCTCGTGCTGACTCTGTTCATCGTGTTCCGATTAAAACCAGCACGAACGAAACCGTCGTTTCCTTAAGGACGCGGTGTCCCGCACCTGAACGACGTTCTGGTACTCCTGCAGGGCGGCGGTGAGTTTGGTGACCTCCTCGCACAAGGTGGCGCTCTGTGTCTCTCGTTCTTCCAACATGGCCGCCAGGCGGGTCTGCTTGTCTCGTAACTGGGAGGCCAGGGATGCCTCGGCCCCGCCTCCCTCCAAGCCATGGCAAATTACGGAGTCTGAGAGAGCCTGGTGGAATAGAAAACGGTCACCATGGTAACGACCGTTCATGATGACACAATCTTAACGAAAGCTTTTGATTTGATGAAATAAATGACGTGAAAAGTCGTTTTTTTGTCAATCCGTACCTGCACATCTTTCATACAGCTCTCCAGCTCCACCTTGAGGACTCGGACCAATTCGTCCTTCTCGTTCATGGTGGCAGCCAGGGCTTGCTCCCTCTGCCTCCACACCTCCCTCTCCGTCTCCAACTCCTGCAGGAAGCGCTGTTTCTCAGCCAAGGCCAGACGCAGATCCTGGAAGGACAACGTACATGAACAGAGCTCAACAAATGTCAACTCGTCCCCGATGTTCTAAGGACGATCTTACGTCGATGACGTCCTGGTTGCACTGCAGCACCATGTTGAGGGTGTCCAGGTCTTTCTCGCGGTCTCCTGCCGCCTTTCTTAAGGAAGCCACCTCTTCCTCAAGACGCTTTTCTTTCTCAGCCAACTCACGGATCAAACTCTCCCTGGCAACCTTGAATTCAATTCAATTCAATTCAATAATGTTCAATGTTCATCCATCAGGTTGACTCACCTTGTTGTCATGAACAATATCTTTCAGGTTCTCGCCGAGTTTGTCGAAAATCTCGTCTGCTAGCTGGCTTCTTCCTCCGCCTTCCACGCACACTCTTCTGATCACACTCATGCACTCCTGATGATGACAACAACACACGCACACACAAGCACACGCATGCAAAAGGCAAAATGAGGAACATCATAAACAAATCAGGTTGTCTACTTCCTGGGGGCATCTACAGCTGTGTTCAGTCAGTCATGTTGTGGATTCAATGAGACGATAAAAAATATTCATAATTGTGTCTTTATATCTGCTAGCTTGTGTTAGCATGCAGGAAGAGTCTGGCTGGCACACAGACAAACAACATTCCAGGGAGCTTAACGTCTGTCCGTCTGTCTGTCTGTCTGTCTGTGTCCGTCCGTCCGTCCTCATCATGTCTCACCTGGATGAACCGATCCCGACTGTGCAGGGAGCGAGCGAGGTCGGGCAGCAGGGCGGCGCCGTCTTTATCACGCACAAGCTAAAGAAGAAAAATGTCGTTGACGAGGTTAGACAATGAGCAGTCCGAATTGGAATTTGAAGACATTAATAAAGTTTTTATGAGGGTTTAAATACCACAAGTTATTCATGATGTGATCTCTGCGTGATACTACTTTGACTTTTGGCATCTTTTTAAATGCAAACTAAACAAATTCATGGAGTTGCAAAAGCTCATGCAAAGCACGGCGATTAGGTAGCTTGTTGAAACTTGTTTGTGCCCTTTGACACACGTTCCTTACATTTTTTTTTTTTTATCTGACAGTCACTGATATGTTTCTTTTGTCCCTGTAATAATCAGCCAAGGGCAAACTCCACTGGTCTGCCAAGATTCCACTCAGTGCGTGTGTGTGTGTGTGTGTGTGCATGTGTGCGTCAACAATAAACGAACAGGGCGGCTGCTGAGTGTTGTATAATAACTTGCCATTCAAACGGGCACACCTGGCCAGTCTAAAAATGTCGTTGTGCCTAATGAAGTGTCCGCCCAAGTGTACATTTGATCCATGGACAAAGGCACTCGAACTTTAAATGAAGTTCAGCTTTCATTCCAAACTTGAGTGCTTACATGTGTCCAGTCCTTGATCTCGTCATCCTGGGCTGTTCTGGGTTCCAGTTGTGCCTCAAGGGTCCTGACCCGGGTCTCGGCTTGGTCGAGCTGGCCACGCAGATGCCTGATCACTTGGTGGAGCGTGTGCGAGGCGCTCTGCTTGAACAAATAATTTGGGATTTAAACAGACGGCCGATTGAGAAGCTACGCAACTAGCACACGGCAGCTCCCGGATGTAACAAAGCGTGTCAATATTTAGCAAGTTGAGCTGACCCACCTGCTGATGCAGCGGCATGAACTCATCCTTCATCTCCATCAGAACATCATCATCTTCCTCTTCTTCTCCGTTGTGGTGATTGCCGTTCTCCCCAAAGCTCAGGGTCTTCTTCACCACAGGGGATGTCATCTCACTAGAACTTCTCCTCTTGCTCCTCCCGGACAGGACGGGAATCCTGCTCCCGGCCGGCGAGCGGACCGGCCTCCCTCCCAAACGTCGGAGTTCCCTGAGGACCGACGACAAAGTGGCCAACACGTCGCCGGGTGTGTCCAAGGGGTCGCAGCCGTCCAGGGAGTCCAGAGACTGGACGGACTGGGTCCTCAGGGAGAAAGTGGACGCCGCCAGTGAGGTGGGACTGGAGCAGGTGGATGGGATTCTGTGCCAGTGGAGAGGCATGCTTTGGGATTTGTCCCGGGACAGAGCCAGAGGAGAGAAGGCCTGGTACGGCATTCGGCGAGGAACGCCGCACACAGACTCGTAATCTGAGTCGGACACACGTAAAGAGTCGCAGCCTTCGCAGTTTTGACCTTTTCGGCACCGTTTACCTGCAGGGCACACAAATAGAGCTCAAGATTGGGTCAAGGGTTTAAAATTAGGGTTAAAACTGAGTTAGTTACTATAATTCAATTTTCAAACTAGATTAGGATTTGATGTTAGGGTTCGTTCCGGGTCTTGTGTTACCTGTTCGTATAAAGTAAGGACACGTGTCCCACTTCTCTGACCAGCACTCATACTCGGCCAGAGCCATGTTGTCCTTCAGTATGTCTCGGTAGTCCTCCTTGTCTTCATCTCCGCCCACCTCCTCGTCCTGCTCCCGAGGGTGCCTTTGGACGTAGTTGCTCCGCACCCAACGCCGGACGTTGTCTCGCTCCTGAGTCAACTTGTTGAGCCTCTCCGAGGACAGCGCCCTCACCCTGTTGATGACCGTATCGAATCTGAAGACGCGTTCCAGGACGCCGGTGCATTTGCCGCACACGAACTCCCCGAGGCCGCCGCCGCGGTGAACGGGACGGCCCAGGATGTGCGTCAGAACCGACAGGAGGTCCAACGATTTGGAGGGAGAGCTGAGGGACAGCTGGGACTTGGACAGGGAAGATGATGAGACCAGGGAGGACATGCTGCCTGTGGACGACGAGCAAGTTGAAGTCAACATTAGGACTTCGAATGAGTGTTTCAAGAGGGAAAACTCACCCCAGGGGCTGCATGGTGAAGAACCTGACAGGCTTCCTCCTCTCAAGGAACTTGTGGGGGTCTGAGGCTGACTACATTTCTTGTGCTGGTTTCCAAACAGCCAACGCCTTTGGTTGCCTTGAAGAACTCCTCCGCATATTACACACAAGTCATTTGGACCACGGGATGACATCTTGGCAGGCACTCTAAATACACAAAATATAAATAATGAGTGCCTTGAATTAATGGAGTCACTGTGGAGTCACAATTAAATTATTCCAGTAGTGACTCAGTGGAATCAGCTCATTTGCAGGCTCAAGAAAGCAAGCTCACTGGAAATGTCAAACAGACTCTCACTATTTGGTTCACTGAATAAAGTTTTCCGACTCAGCCATTTGGCATCTGCTTAACCAAACAGTGACTCAAAATACTGTGTACACTGTTCGAATCCTCTGAAAATGTAGCAAGTTTACCAAGACTAGACAAGTCGAAGGGCGGAAGTGACTAGCTTTTCAAAATAAAAACAGGAAATGACATCACCACGGAGGTCTTCCATTGATTTCAGTTATCATTCTTGATCATTTGATCGATATATTGGTAAAGATTGACAAAACACTGGATTGCTAGTTTAGAGTCACGAGTTGAAACGTCCAGGACGCGACACGTCGACTTTTGGCCACGCCGACAGTCCATGAAGTGTCCGCCAAGTCAACTTTTCCCTTGAGCGCGCGGCGCAAACTTCGTCGCCCGGGCACTTTCACTTTAACAATCACTTCTACCGCTATAAACGTCTTTTCTTTCGCCTTCCAGTGCATATATAATCGCAAATTAAAAGCAACTATAACGATCTTACAAACTTTGACAGAAAACAGCTGTCTGATCACAGTCTGCTATCTGCTTCTTCCGAGGGTACCTGAAAGCAACCGAACGCTTGAGAAAATAGAGCCACGTCGTTCGTTACCTTTACAAGGCAACAAGTGTTTATATTCCAAAAACAAAGTTTTACCTTTAAACCTGACTTTTGCTCCGGTTTGACGGAGAAACGTCCGTCAGACGAGGATGAGTCTTTACACTGTGACACAGAGGAAGAGCAGCCACAAAAGTTGCAGCCTCTCGTTGGAGAGAAAAAAAAATCTCCACCACTGCTTTGAGTGAAGTGAAGCTGCTCTTCTCAGCTCGACTCACAGCGCCGCGGAGGAAGAGAGGTGGTAGGTGTCACCTTGTGGTTACGTCATCAAGTCTACCTGTGGGCCGGCTGGTGCCAGTAAAAACAGTACAGCACAGTAGAATCGTTCATTTATGTTCAATATTTTACGTCATTCAAACCCGAATTTAAGAAGGTCGTAAATCTACGTTCAACCCTCCAAATTAAATGAAAATAAAAGCTCAAAGGCCTAGGGACCGGATGTGACGTCACCGGTTGACTTGATGTGTGCTACGGTTTTTGTCAAATTAGTTTTCATTAATATCCGCTAGATGGCAGTAAAGCCGTTGTCATTACGTGGTTATTAAAAATACTTTTGAAGCATAAAGATGGAAATTCAAACAGTTAGGGAAATTGCCTTTTATTTTTTATCCCCCATTAAATTATAAATCTAACTGAGAAAACCTTTTTTAAGATGATTAAATGTCAACATAGTTCAGTGGTTATTGCAAAAAGGCACATAGAGCAATATAAAAAGTCACAGAATTCTAAAATCTTTTCTTAATTCTCAAACACCTTTCCATCGTCCCCCCTTTCCCTTCAAGTGAGCCACTTCTCGATGCAATTGGTGAATACAGTGAAGTTGGAGTGCCAGTGGATGTGCTTGACCCCAGAGCAGAGGCAGAGTGAAAGGTCACCGCGAGCGCTCAGCGTCTTCAGTCCAAAAGTGTCATTCCTGTAAAACTATCCACAGGTTGCAATTAGAATATCTTTCAAAAATCATTCAGCATTAATATGCATTAACGGCGATGGAGTAGATGGGAAGAGGGAACAGAGAAAGGGTACCTCTTGGTTCCTCATTTCCACAACACGTTCTTTGTTGTCATAGAACCCAAAGTGGCTGAAGAATAAAAAAAAGGAAACGAGTATTAACACTGAACCCCTCCAAAGGCCCCGACTAAGTGCTGCATATTTTACAAAATGGCACCTGTTGTGTCACATCCTCTTTATCGTTGCAAAGTGGTTTCAATTTGAGATGACAAAAAGAAAATGCATAGCTCATTTGCTAACTAAAAAAAAAGAAAACTCTCCTTTTAAAGAAAAAAACAAAACGTATGTGAACCGCCATCTTTGCCCACCTCAGTGTAATTTTCTTATTATCCCGACATACCTATAAATTTATTATATCGTCTTCTTTTGATGTCATCAACAAATTTCTGTGTCATCCTTATAAATAGAAGAGACAAGTGTCAAACCTGGACTGCCATGGAGTGATGACATCATCATCCGGTCCGCCAATCAACACCAGCTTCTTGATGCGTAGGAAGTTCTCCCTCCAGGCTGACAAAGGTTTATTAATATTATTTATTATTTCTATCATTATTACAATCTTAACACAAAGGCAGCGTTGGGATTACTCCTGGACTACTGTGTGCTGCCTAAATAGTGAGTTGGCCATCAGGAATTGTGAATTGTGTGATGTTGCGCTTACATTTTGTGTTGTTGTGAGGTATGTCACCGTTGAGTAGTGGAAGAAAATTGCTGTTCTTCAAGTAACTGGGCCTGTGATGAGGGTCTGTAGAATATAGACACAATTATTACTCAAATTGATGATATAATTATCCTAATGTCAGGGGTTCTAGTAATGATCTCTGTGGGACGCCATAAAACAATCCATCTATTTATGAAGCTTGCAAATTGTTACCATCCGCAGGATCAAAAATTGTGCAAAATTTGACTTTTTACATTGTACATGTTTCATTTTACATCACGCCTGAACAATCCAAATTGAAATGTTTCAACTCCAAGAATGTGCTCACCATTCCAATACTGGCAAATAGACACTTTTTGTCCCAGCCTGTTGTAGCAAACCAGGAAGATTGTATCTTTCATGAAGTAGGGAAACACCCGCTGAAGGTAGTACGTTTCTGGCGGGACAAAAAAAAGCTTGACATGATAGCGACTTGCTGCGAGCACTGTTTGGTTGTCTGACCTCCATACTGGCCGGCCAGAGGTGACGACAATGCGATGAAGTTGTGGATGTTGTGGTTGGGCATGGTGGAGAGGAGGGCTCGGCATATTAGACCACCTGAGAAACATTACAAATATCAATATTAAATATTGTAAGACCACTTTCGCCTTGACCTGAAAGAAATATACGTGTATACCTTGCGAAAAACATAACAGGTGAACGCCGTCTTGAGCCGAACTCATTATGGGCTCGATGGCCCGATGGAAGTTTTGCACCTGGTTCCACAGCGGCTTGAGACTGGACATGTGATTGTACATGTCCACCACCGTCACCTCTGTGCCAGGATGCGTCTGCAACGAGTTCCCGTTTTCAATCGTGCAAAACAATAATGTGCTGTAATCATAAAAATCAGCCTAAATACAAACCAGTTATTTCTTATGTTAGTTTTACCTTTCAATAACTGCTTATATGCTTGTTGCAAGTATTTGAGAAAACGTCTGAAATTATTTTTTTAATATTACAATATTTTTTTAATCTGGATATTTGACCTTATTAATGAAGAGAACCAGGTTTTGGAACTGTTTGGGTCCATCTAAGATTCCATGCACGATGATGACCGGCCGGTAGCCATCGACGCGGGCGCAGGTGAGCAGCAACACCGGGAGCAGGAGAGCCGCAGTCGGAGTCCTCATCTCAAAAGTCGTGTTTGTCCGGTTTGTATTGTTCCTTGTCAGTAGTTTTGGGGTTGAGTGCGGCGGTGTTGCGTATTTAGGCTCCAATTTAATTCTGCTGAAATAATAAAAAAGGAAGAAAAGAAAAAACTATCATTGAGAAAAAGTTAGTGGCGCATGGTTGAAAGTTTTTTTTAAATGCTGAGAAAATCTGTTGAAATCATAAAAAAGGAAGAGAAACTTCATTGTGAGAAAGTGAGTGGCGCGCATGCTTGATTTAAAAAAAAAAAAAAAAGCCACCCAAAGCAATCCACGTGACAGGATTTTTCTTATTGTTCCAGTGATGGCCACAAGAGGGCAGTAACTAGTAGCCTCCTTCATTCTCCTACTTTTTTCATGAGCGAAGGAGAGTTTCTTGCAGGCAGACATGCGCGTAAACTTAGCGTCATTAAAAATGGACTGTTTATCTCGTTATCTTGTTTTATAGTTACTTGTGTCTTAAAATGTATGATCGTACATTCGACTTAAAAGTTACTCATTCCGTCACCGTTTGTAGCAGCTGCCAATTATGGACTAAGTTAGCTCGCGTTTAACAGTGAGCTAGCTTTTAGCCTCCGAGTTTTGGAGCATAAACAACGTTGAATTGACATTTTCAAAGCGGTAGGTGGAGTTGTATTGTTAATATTTTGTGTCCAATGAAGTTTTGATATTCTTCTGATGTACGAAAAGGTTGGCTGATAAACTATAAAGTTGTGGCTTCCTGGTTATCAAGACAATCACTTAAGTAACAAAATGTAACAATTTTCAAGCTTCAACCTTTTGAAATATCTGCTATTTTATTGCTACAAGGTTAACTCATATACCAGTTCAGCAAAACACTGACCAGATAATTATGTTTTTTAAAAAATTTTTTTTTACTGAGCAGACACCATGGCCGACCTTGAGCAGTGGGTCAACGACCGGCTGCATGACATCTTGGGCCTGAGCGACCGATATGTTGCTCAGTTCATGATCGGCATTGCCCGGAAGGCGAGCAGCTCTCAGGACTTTGTGAGCAGGCTCCAGCAGACAGGCACCATCGACATCGACCAGAGCATCACCACCTTTGCGCATGAGCTGTTCGACAAAGTGTGTAGACTCATCTTAAAAAGCTGAAATTTACCTTAACTGACCCCCACAATCTGATGCGCATCTCAATAAATGGAGTACGATAAGATTAAAAAACGTCAATACTGATGATGTGTTGCAGATTCCTCGCAAGCAGGTCGTGGAAAAAGCCTCCCGGGTGATGGAGCGCCAGGCCATCGAGATGGACAGGAAGAATCGCACGTACACTTTGCTGGAGGATAGCGACAGCGAAGAGGACATCGTTGTGGAGAAGCAGCGTGGGACTAAGAAGAAGAACAAAGAGAAGGACGGAGGGAGCAAAAGGAAGAACATCCGGCGGAAGAAGGAGAGCGAGTCGTCCAGCGAAGAAGAAGCGCCTGTTAGGTAATCTACAAATGTAGTCCCCTTTGTATTTTGTCGCTCAAAATGTTCATTTCTTTGTACAGCAGGGCTCAGTCGAGCAAGGATGACAACTCGGCTATCAAGAATGAAGATCATGAAGAAGAAGAGTGGGAGAAAGAAGAGCGGGAGCGACTACACGACATCGAGGAGCGCGACGCCTTTGCCGAACGCGTCAAGCTGAGAGACAAAGATAAGACGAGGCACATCGCGGAGAGGACGGACAAAAAGGTGAAAGGCCGTGTGAGGATACCCACAAAAGATCCCCCTTAAAAAAACGACTCCATCATGCTCTTCTGTTTTGCTTTTTGTTTTTCAGGCTTACGAGGAGGCTCAGAAGAGACTGAAGTTGGCTGAAGATGATCAGAGAAACATGGTAGGCAAAAAGCATCATATTGTGCTTTTTATTTTCTCCAGAATATAAAAAAATAATTTCCTGAAAAATAATTCCTCGCTCCCTCCTATGCCAGTTGCCCGAGTTGCGGAAGCAGTCCCGCCGCGAATACCTGAAGAAGCGTGAGGAGGAAAAGCTGGAGGACCTGGAGGCGGAACTCGTCGACGAGGAGTACCTGTTTGCCTCGGACGACCTGACCGAGCGTGAGAAGAAGGAGGTGGAGTACAAGCAAACACTGCGAGACCTGGCGAAGGACTACAAGAAGGCCGGAGCAAAGGAGCTGGAGGAGAGGAAGAACAGATACTACATACCGGAGGAGATCAGGAGAAAGGTGGGAGTTTCCAACTTCCCTGAATATTATTTGTGCCAAACTAAAATGAAAAATGCAGAAAAAGGTCAAAGTGTAAAAATAGCTCATCAGCCTTGGTTTTCGTTTGTCTAGGAGGTGCCCCAGAAGGAGTTGGAGCTAGAGGAGGAGCCCCTCATGGAGCTGGGCGGCGAGCAGGGTCGCTGGGAGGAGGAGCGGCTCAAGACGGCCTCGCTCAGCTTCGGTGCCAAGAAGGAGCGCGAGCAGGGCGTCAGGCGCCAACAGGAGAAGTACCAGCTCATCCTGGAGGAGGACGAGATGATCGACTTTGTCAGCACCGCCATCACCATGAAAGGGACTTTGATGGAGGTGAGAAGGTTGATCAAATATATCAACGTCATACCTTCTAAAATTCTCGCTGGGTCTGAAGAGTGGAAAGTGATTCTCTTTGCAGTTTTTTTTAAACACATGGAATAAATCCCCCCCAGGACGAGACTCCGGCCTTGTCCCAGGCAGAGCTGAAGAAGCAGTCCATGCAGGAGGTCCGCCGCAGCCTCCCCATCTTTCCATACAGAGAGGACCTGCTAGCTGCCATCCACGAGCACCAAGTTCTGGTCATCGAGGGCGAGACGGGCTCGGGAAAGACTACACAAATCCCACAGTACCTCTTTGAGGATGTGCGTGTTGTATTTTATAGTTTTTTTTTTTCCCAGTCGCTTGGTCAATATTTTTTTTCTTTTGCATTTCAAGGTTATTTTTTTCCTCAACCCTTCTCTTAGGGTTTCACCAAAGGAGGGATGAAGATCGGATGCACGCAGCCTCGCCGAGTAGCCGCCATGTCGGTGGCCGCTCGGGTGTCGCAGGAAATGAGCGTCAAGCTCGGTAATGAGGTAATTAAATGGCGAGAAAAAAAAACACTTTAATTTTGCTGGTGTTTGTCCTTCATTTTTTTTTGGGGGTGACATTTATCCAGGTGGGCTACAGTATCCGTTTTGAGGACTGCACATCAGAGAGGACGATCATCAAGTACATGACAGACGGCATGCTGCTACGGGAGTTTCTCACCGAGCCCGACCTCGCCAGCTACAGGTAACGTTCTCACTGACCCGTGTGTCATTAATCCAAACTTCCTCTTCTGTATAATGGAACCTCTGAGTCGTTCTTTGATCCGATCCCAAAAAAAAAATCACCCCCTCCTGTTTCACTCAGTGTGATCATCATCGACGAAGCTCACGAGCGAACCCTCCACACGGATATCCTGTTTGGCCTCATCAAGGACATCGGCAGGTTCCGTCCCGAATTGAAGGTGCTGGTGTCAAGCGCCACACTGGACACGGCGCGCTTCTCCACCTTCTTCGACGACGCGCCCGTCTTCAGGATCCCCGGCAGGAGATTCCCCGTGGACATATTCTACACTAAAGTGAGTGCCGGTTCCGCCGTTGAGATGAATGTCATGTGTTTGTTGTTTTATTAGTGGAAGAAAAACAACAGCACATTTTTAATTGTTGAAATTTTAGGCTCCGGAGGCTGACTACATGGAAGCGTGTGTGGTGTCAGTGCTGCAGATCCACGTCACGCAACCTCCTGGAGATATTCTGGTCTTCCTCACTGGACAGGTACGCTGCAAGAATCGGGCTTAAAAAAAATTGTCGCAAGAGGGAAAAAAAAAATTGACTGTGAAATTTTAGTTTTCTGTATGCCAATTGTGTTTGTGGCCCATAAGTAGATTTAAAATCATAATTCTCCTGTCGTGTAGGAGGATATCGAGACATGCTGCGAGCAGCTCCAAGACCGATGTCGGCGACTGGGCTCTAAAATCGCCGAGCTGCTCGTCCTGCCCATCTACGCCAATCTGCCCTCTGACATGCAGGCCAAGATCTTCAGCCCCACGCCGCCCGGTGCACGCAAGGTAAGATCATGCAAGTGAAAATCTTATTTTCCTTTGACCCTTTGCACCTCCTCCTTTTTAGGTGGTGGTGGCGACCAATATTGCGGAAACCTCCTTGACCATTGACGGCATCATCTATGTCATCGACCCGGGTTTCTGCAAGCAGAAGAATTACATCGCCCGGACCGGGATGGAATCGCTTATCGTCATGCCTTGCTCTCGGGTAACCACTTGGCAATTTAGGAGGATTAATTTGGTATCGCGAGCCAAAATTTGAGACTGGTTATCTCACACACTCACAGTACAGTTCCATATGCCGATGTCCCACCGTGTGATTTTCCAGGCGTCGGCCAGTCAGAGAGCAGGCCGCGCCGGCAGAGTGGCCGCCGGCAAATGCTTCAGGCTCTACACGGCGTGGGCCTACAAACACGAGATGGAGGACATGACCGTGCCCGAAATTCAGAGGACCAACCTGGGAAATGTGGTGCTGCTGCTCAAGAGTTTGGGTGGGTGCGATGCATGATGACACCCAACGAAACACAGTGTCGAACGAACGAGAGCTCAGCCGTGTTATCTTTACGAAGGTGGAGTTTTTTGGTCACATGTCCGACGCAATCAGTCTCATGCATCTCATGTTCCAGATTTCTTTGTAGCTCAAGCGGATAGTCAACATGCACCGATGCTTATCAGCGATGACAAAAATACACTATCCTGTCCTAAATCTAAACATTCCTCTGAAACGTCAACTTTTTTTTTTTCCATTCTGATCGTGGAACATTTTTGTAGCTATGACATTCATCACTTCTGATCTATTTATTGTTTCTGTCCGTGTCCAGGTATCAATGACCTTCTCCACTTTGACTTCATGGACCCGCCGCCGCACGAGACGCTTCTGATGGCTCTGGAGCAGCTTTACGCCCTCGGAGCACTCAACCACTTAGGAGAGCTCACCACGGTACTCCACACAATAGAAGGGATCGCTATTTTTAGGACATGATGCTCACTTGTCGCTTCCTCTCCTGTCCGCGGACTTCAGTTGGGTCGCAGGATGGCCGAGCTGCCTGTGGACCCCATGCTGAGCAAGATGATCCTCGCCTCTGAGCAGTGAGTCTCTTCCCACTCCAACTGTCCTGGGGGTTTTTCACGACCTCTTCCCTCACATCATAGCCGCTTTGCTTCTCCTCTTCCAGGTACAAGTGTTCTGAGGAGGTTCTCTCAATCGCCGCCATGCTCTCAGTAAACAACGCAATCTTCTACCGGCCCAAGGACAAGGCGGTGCATGCTGACAACGCCAGGATGAACTTTGTGGTGCCCGGCGGGGATCACCTGGTCCTGCTGAATGTCTACACGCAGGTATGGATGGCTTGTTCTAAGGATTCATTTTTTTTTATATAAAATATTAATAAATAGAAAATTTCTACCTTAGTGGGTGGAGAGCGGCTACTCGACACAGTGGTGCTACGAAAACTTCATCCAGTTTCGCTCCATGAGGCGAGCGCGGGACGTGCGGGACCAGCTGGAGGGCCTGATGGAGCGCATAGAGGTGGAGATGGTCAGCTCGCAGGGTGACTCCATGCCTATCCGTAAGGTGGGAGCATCCACGAGTACCAGATACCTTAAAGTAGGACCGGTATCAGCCCGATACCGGTTCCCGATACTCACCCGACCCCAATTTGAGTGACAATGATGCGAAACGTGACATTTTGAATGAATGGGCTCTTTGCAGTCGGTGACAGCGGGCTACTTCTACCACACGGCGCGGCTCAGCAAAGGAGGCTACAGGACGGTGAAACATCAGCAGACCGTCTACGTCCACCCGAGTAGTTCGCTGTTTGATGAGCAGCCCCGATGGCTCATTTACCACGAGCTGGTCATGACCACTAAGGAGTTCATGAGACAGGTCTGTACCATCGACAACAAAAAGCTATTTTAGATCATGAATGATAATAAATGGGACAGGGATAAATATCACCCCCCACTCAAAGGGAAACCAAATTTAAAGAAAATCCAAATAAGCAATAGAAAATCATGAAAAAAATCAAATATTTGTGGAAAAAAATAGCAAAATATTTGTATATATAATATATATTTGTGAGTTGTATGAATGTACAAACTATATGTAAATGGAAAAAATTGAAGAATATTTGGAACAGCAGTATAAAACAACAAAAATTTGAGAGATTGTTACAAAACTAGAAAATCATACAAATAAAAATCTGAGAGCCTCCCCAGTATTGGTTTCACCTCACATGAGCAGAGTTTATTGAACTCCAAATCAATTTCAAGTCACTCCTACCCATTGAACCATGACTAGACAACGTCTCGTTAGAACAAAGAAGTGCAGTTTTTCTTGAGTGACTCCACGAGGAAACTATTTGCTTGTCACGCTGACTAGGCACAGAAGGAGGAAATGCGGCTGACAATTATGGAGCTAATAGCTTCTGCCTTTGCCCCCAGGTGGTGGAGATCGAGAGCGGCTGGCTTCTGGAAGTGGCTCCTCACTACTACAAGAGTAAAGAAGTGGAGGATAGCAACAACAAGAAGATGCCCCGCAACCAGGGCAAGGCCAAGGAGGAACTGGGTTGAAAGCCACCGACCCGATTACGACGGCACACTGGCACATGGGCCAATTCGCAGGCGTTAGTGGACATGGGGGGGAAGAAAAAAAAAAAAAAAAATGGACATGCCCAAACAGCCTGAACACAAAGCTGTGATGAATAGAGATTCCACCCTAAAGTGGCTCCCGAACGGTTTAATTATAAACCCGATTGCCTGCGGCGATAACGTACGATTCACCGGGCTCATTAGTGACGCTTTGCTACCCACACTTGAATTGTTGTCCTGATTGCTGAAAAGCAATAAATGTTTTTTACCGCTATTTGGAGTTCCTCTGCACGTTCGAATACTTCTTTCGGTTTTTCCATCTTTTGATTGCAAAACTGTTTGACGAGCAACACACATGATTAATGATCAGCATCTTTGGTGATGTTTACATATTTTGTATCATGGGAGTAATGGAGTCCCCCCCGCCCCTGATATAATTTGACCTACGCAACTATGTGGTTTCGATATTTATCCACAGTGTTCCCAGCACGTCAAACGGTGGCGAGCGTCGGTAAACGTCCAGACCGCACAAAGACTCATCGGGTTGGTGCGACGCACAAGTTATGACGGTAAGGACCAGTTTCGCTGTGCGCTCTCCGTTGTGTAGCACGTACGAGGCCCCCTGTGCAAATATGCGGCCTGCTGACATCCATCACGCCTGTCGGCTAATGGAGGTCGAGGACCTGCTGGAGCTACACAGGAAGTGCTAATAATGCTTCACAGAAACTGGAAGAGTCACAGAAAGGTGGACGTCCTTGGAAATGAATTTGGATGCATGTCAAATGTTAAGCAAGGCCCGACTGACTTATTGACATATTCCTCAAGCAGAACCGTATACACACGGCGGAGCAGGTCCGACTGGTCCGACCGAAGGCGGCTTGCCAGGCGGGCGGGGGGGGAGTGCCTCTTCTGAGAAGGTGGTGCTGTGTCATAGTGAGAAAAGAAGACAGAACAGCCAGACTTGGAATGAAAGAGGAAGGCCAGCGCAGACCAGTTTTACAACAGGAGGTCCGTTTATGGAACTGCTGGTGATGTGAGAGTTCCTCGACAGGTGTGTTTCGGTTTTGATCTTATTTTTTGCAGTGGTGGGACGTAAAGTAACATTTGAGTAGATTTTTTTTAGGTAAAGTATTTGACATATTAATTTTTTTTACTCCCACTCCCTACATTTCTTTACGTGTCTGCGCCAGCTTCTGACATTGAGATCTCCTTCTAATTTGAAAATACACGTTTTTTTTTTTTAGTTGGCATAAGCTGATTTAGCAATTTTACTACTCAATTCACAAGGTTACCTAAGCTTTGGAAAGTGATTTTTTTCTCCCTTCCATTTCCTTCTGAGTAGAATCATTATGCAGTATAAACATAGAGGAGGAAATGTTTTTTATTTGTGTCAGTAATTGTATATAATTGATTTGTATCAGTACTACATTTGGAGTCCTTTTTAAAAATATTTGTTTATAGTTTGGTTTGACTGTAAGGCAATATTTTTCGAACTTTTTTTAAGAATGTTTCAGATGAACTTGTTCTAAACCTGAAAGTGTTTGGGTGGATTTTAGTGGAGCAAAATCAGGTTTGGGCCGTAATCTGAAGCCGCCACAGGCATGCTTGCTGTGCAGTAAAACCCAAAAAACAAATAGAAACCACATTAACTAACGCTAAAACAATGTCGGAGGTCATTGGCCAGCACACCTGCTCCTTTCCTGCTTTGCCGCTTGCAAACGAGTTGTTTTGTCGTCTGCAGAAAGCCTCGACTGGAAAACACCGACGGCCGACATGAGCGCCGAGCGGGAGAGGCGGCGGCCTCGTCGTAGCCACAGCCACGACGCCCGACCGCCCCCCAACGTTAAGCCCCGGATGGACAACCGTCGCCCGCAAAATGTCCGGAGGTCCAGGAGCTCCGACTCGGAGCGAGGGCGGCGGAGAGAGCACCGCTCGGGGGAGCCCAACCAGCAACGGCATCGGCATCAGCACCGGCGCCGCAGGAGCGCCGACGAGCGCCCCCCGCCGCCCGAGGGAAGCGACAGCGACGATCTGGAGTGCGCCATCTGCTTCTGCTCCTACGACAACACCTTCAAGACGCCCAAACTGCTGGCCTGCGGCCACACCTTCTGCCTGGAGTGCCTGGCGCGCATCAACGTGACGGCGCCCGAGCTCAAGACGCTGTCGTGCCCCGTGTGCCGCGAGCTCACCGACATCCCGCACGGCCAGGACCTGCCCCGCCTGGGCAACAACCAGGACATCATCGGCAAGCTCCCGCCCGAGATGCGCCGCGCCAAGTCCATCCGCTTCAAACGCAGCAAGGGCAAGCTGCTCCTGAAGAACACGGCGGCGCCCAGCGGCCCGGCCAACGTCGGGGTCCTCACACTGCCGCACAAGAGCCACGAGACCCAGGCGGCGCCCGCCGACGCTTTACGCCTGGACGCCATGGAGGGCGGCGTGGAGCCCGCCACCGTGGTGGACGTGGGGCGCCCGCCCAATAGGGTACACGGACGCATCCGCCGCTTTTTCCGCTCGGACCGCTGCTACTACATCACGGTGGCCACCGTGGTCACCATCACGGTGCTGCTCTTGCTTGGGGGAATCCTGGCGTTTGTCATCATCCCCAACACCGCCATCAACCCCAGACCCCCGCCCGGGAACCAAACGAGGCCTCCGCCTTCACGGAACGCTTTCACGACATCGCCGTGACCTGGGGAGCAAACTTTCAGGAATTTTCATGGAATTTCATTGGGATAAAGTTTTCAACATGGACAAGAAATAGACTGCTCGGCAAAAGTTGGGGACTCAGTTAGGCTGTCTCAACATACACTGCGGTTTTAATTTAACATTTTTTTTTAAACCACTAAAATGTTCCATTATGAGCTTTTTCTTGTCAGTCAGTGTTTTAGTACTTTTTGTACAAGTTACTGTTTGACAACAAGGAGCTAAACAACAATAATTCACATGGTTTTCTTGTTTTTAATTCTCAACAATTATATGCCTGTCTGGATGTTGTATTTTTTATTTTTTTTTGCTTTGTGTTGCAAGCAGAAATTGTATAAGCAGGCTTTAGATGTGTGAACTAAGGTGGGAAGAAAAGAAATGCAATTTTTGCACAGATGACTGCTTATAACAAAACTAAATGTTCTATATATTATTCTGGATTATGATACCATTCTATTAAATAACCAATTTAATTTCCATGGAAATTTACTGGAATTTGCTAACCCACTTCAAACCCTTACTGTGACGTTTGAACTAATCACTGCTTTACTACGTGTTTGGCCGAGGTGAAGAAATGAAGCCAAACGAGGATGGTGGCATTTTTCAAATGAAGGACGCACCGACTTGGAACCGCACGCGAGGGAATGTATTGTTGTTTATGACCCAGCTAGCTTTCCATTGCCATGTTTATACGTGTGAATTTATTGTAAATAACCTATTTGTAAATGTTTTTCAAACCTACCAGGAACGGGTCAAACTCTATAAAGAGAAGTTATCGCAATTTTTTATTTTTTGTACAATGCTATGTTCTGTTCGGCCCCACTAATCTAAACAGTATTATGATTAATATTGTGGAATATGAAGCAACAAAATCCACTCGTTTTGAATCCATCTCAGAAGACGGCCATTTTGCCACGTCACATGATCAAACTCCGAAACCCTGATCTCATTTGGTCAATGCTAAGCCAGCCAAAATGTAAATAACATGAACAGTGTGTATAAATATATATTTGTGTATAAACAAATGAATTTATTGTATGATACCAAATGATTGCAAAGTTGTACAGAATATGTTTCACTAAAATAATGACTGTTGCCTGACTAATGTGGGATTTTTTTTGGACTGTGTGTTATTTGTATACTACTGTACGGTTTCCTTTTGGGAGGTCAGCACATATGGATATTGTCATCTTGTTTGTCTTGAGACGTGAGCATAGTCTCGTAAACATCAAATAATTTGCTCTCTACTTCCTCGCAGGAAGCTAAACCAGTCTGACGCTGCTGGGTGAGTGACACCTTTATCTGGACTCTTCAGCTTTTGACAATAAGGAGACCGAGAGATGGAGGAGACAAGCGCACGACAACGCGGAAGAACCCGTAAGTATTATCTGCAAAAAAAGATGTCTGGAACAGAAAGATTGGAGCCAACATGCAGCAGTTTAGTAAAGTAATAGAAAAGAATTTGTCAAAAAAGAGGCTTGAAACTGTTTATTGCCACTCCCGGTTTACAGTGACATTAATTGAGTTAACTTTTCAGTTTTGAATAATAATGAATTTTAAACACTGCACAACTTTTTAGTAGAGTGTTAAATTATGACTCTAGATGTTTTTATTAAGTTGTCCATTTCAATTTCGAGATTCATATTATACTAATATTTAGAATATCTCACTCCAATTATTTCAATAACAGTATAATTTGAAATATGGAATTAGTACTGTGTATTTTTTAATCTTGAATGAATTGCATGAAATGATTTCATTTACATTATTTTTTTGTTACTTTTCTAAAGATTCAATTTACTTTCAAGTAGATATTAATTTTGAATCATTAACACAATCTATTTTAGTCAGTCTTCCACTTGAATTTTAGTTTTTTATTTATAGTGTCCGTGTTATAATGACACCCTCACCCCTCCCGGACTTTGGCAACAGTCTGCCCAAGAAGATCCCCCTCCCCTCCGCCCCTGTAACCACCAGTGGGGGGACGGAGGTTGAACGAGTCAGCCGAATCTCTTGGACGCCTCCGACCGCCATGGCTTCGACTCCCTCCGCTTCGGCCCTCACTTCGGTGCTCCGATGTCGCGGTACACTGTGGACCCGGAATCCGCCGAGCAAGCGAAGCTCCCCCTCGGCGTACGGCCCCGCGCTGGCGGGCGGAACTCGGCGCGACTCGCCCGGCCGCGGAGAGAGCTTGTCGTATCGACTGTCCGTGCGGTACGATTCACCATCGCGGGAGGGCGATGGGGCCCACCGATCGAGGGAGCTGCAGAGAAGCGGCCCGGAGGCACGCGCAGTGTTCCAAGCCAGCAATGGGCGGCCCGGAGGAGCTCGCCAACCCGCGGCAGTTGTTATCATTACCCGGTTAATACGACCGTGTCAAACGAAAGTGTTCGTACGGGACATGTGTGAGCATCGCTTAGGGTTTGGTGGACTGTGCCGTGACGATGGACAAATGACGCCGTCTTTCGTGGAGGGCAGATGGAGCACTTTGAGGAGCACCTGCCGCTCTCTCCAACTTCTGCTGACCCACATTGTATTACGCCGGCTGGCCATACTCTGCGGATGCGGCAGGGGGCGCCAACGCAAGGTGACGCACGTCAAGAACGATTATGAAACGTCCACGCATCCATCGTCGATAAATATTTATTCGAAAATAATACAAAAATATTGTTTCAAATATACGTATTAGAAAAAAAAAAATTAAGCCGATACATCTGAAAATAATAGAAACATTTCAATTGAAATACAATATTTCAATATAAGATTTGGTACTAATGTTGATCTTTTCTGTTTTCTGCCAGATTAAGAGAAATGATTCCGGACAGAAGATTCCCAAAAATGGACCTGATTGACAGTCGGAGGCCTTGAACTTGACACACCGTGATCCTTGCCTTATTTATTGACTTTTATCTACGTCTGTGTGAACATTTTGGTTATCTTCTGTCCATGAGCGTAACACGTGGTGGTGCAGGTGTTCCTAAAGCGTGGCCTCCATGTGTATTTTGCACATTTGGACTTCAACCTATTGAGCAAAAAAAAAAAAAGCTAAATCTGTGAGCACTTTTTCCGGCAGTGAACAGAAACCTGCGTTGAGAGGTAAAAAAACAGAAAATATCTTTGTCATTGACTGATACGATGATGATAAATATGCGAGAAAAGATGCCTCGAATTGCTAAACCTGACACATGAAAATATTTTTGTACGATTCGAGTCACGGAGTGGGCTAACTCATCTCTAGTTCTCTCAATAACTGTTAGGTTATTTCCCTAACTCATTGGGTTGATGAGGTTATGTGGTAGTTTATAGCCCTTGGCTCAATTGTGTTTCCAAATGATGATGTGGTCTTTTTAGAAACTTACGTAAGTGAGTCTCAACCGTGTAAAAATAGTTGTCACCTGGAATGAATTTTGATGCCTGGCAACATGGAAGATGTTTACCACTTGGCCCCAGTGCAATAGATGCTAAACGTGCCTTTTGGTTTGCCAAAAAAGAAGGCGAGGGAATGCTGAAATTGAAGTCTCGCCGTCACAGCGTGTGTGATGTCAGTGACTACAGCAGCTGAAGTTTGAAACTCAACTGTAGTTTTCTAACAGTTCAGTGACACAAAAGGATTGGTTCGAGTCTCCTGTCCCATTTAAGCATCTCTCCTGATTCACTAGACTTTTTTTTAAATGGGCTTTTGTCCCAGAAATTTGCCAATAGAATGCTAATTGGCTCCATGTTAAGGTGTAGCTACTCACGGTTGTAGCGTTGTAAACATGTTCCCCAATTTTTACTTCTATTATGGATATTATATTTTTACTTGCTATTCTGCAATAAAAAAATCTCCCCCAGTCAGTCTCAACCGTGTATGAAATACAGTCCGGTAAATTGTTTTAATTCATTTTTTAAATGTATTTCTAAATTTAAATGTTTTTTTCTCATCAAAGATATTTTGTAAATTGAAATGGACTGGCCTTTTTAATTTCATTTTTTTATTTGTTTATATTTGCATTTCTTTTAAAGCTCACCATATACATATTCACTTAGTACATACTAGTATCATATGTTTTATTTTCTGTATATTTATTTTTGCCGCAAATGTCATGATTTGGTGTTTTTTCTTACTCTCGGGGCGGAAGCTTTACGCAAAACCTAAATAAAGGAGGCGTGGCGCTCCTTTCACACGACTTGCCAAGCAGGATAGACGCGCAGCGGACAACTTGCCTCTTGCAAGTAGCAGACGCGCTCAGACAAGACAACGGTTTGTCTGCTGCTCATTTTCCGGCTACATTAACAAAAACTTTTAACGTCTCGTGCAGACAAGTTGCTTCCGCCACCGGTTTAAAAAAAAAAGAAAAAAAGAGGAACAGACGGCGATGTTTTCCGGGTAAGGAATCATTCGTACACGCGTAATCGTTTTGTCTTTAGTACATCAAATTATTCTCACGAGTTGCCAGGGAGTTTTTTAGTTTCGGTTTTGTAAAAACAACTTTTATTTCGTATGCGGCAGAAACTGGTTGGCTTAACTTATCAGAACTGTGGGACGCGACATCTAGTGGAAGAGATTCCAAATGTTCTGCCTCTCACTGGATGGAAGTTTTTTGTTGGTTCGGTGTGACTGTCGAGACCAGTCTGGCTGGGACATTTTCTACGATGTAAAGACAGCCATGGGGCGGAGCTACAGGGTGGCCAAGGGGGGTCCAAAGGTCACAGCTTGTCAACTTGTGGCCAGAAAATGACAGCTTTTATATTTTATTATTATATATTTATATTAGCTTTTGTTCGAATAATATAGAACATTTTTCTTTGAACAAAATCAACAATTTTTATTATTATTTTATATGGGAAAGGTAAGACATTGTTTTCTTAAAAAATGCAACTTAAAAGAATATTTAAAAATAGTCTTTGGTTTTCTTTATCATATGTATGTTGCCCTTGGGAATGAACAATTCTTCAAAATAAAAGAGCTGATTATTCTAAAAATGTGAAAACCAATGTAGTTGCTCTTCCCTCTTTGCAGCCTTTTTGGTGTGTGGTTTGATCTGGGCGGGACATGCGCTGCCAGCGAGGTTCTGTGATCCTGTTCGGCACCTTGCTGTTCTTCACCTGGAACGCCATTCTGGTTCTGCTTCTGCGGGCCAGACTTCCAGACCAGGAGGCTCCAAAAGACGACGACAACAATGACATGGTTGACAAAGTGCTGCGTGTGGCAGACATGTTGGAGAAGGAGCTGCAGATCCAAAACAAAATCCTTATGCAGATCCAGAACTTGCAGCCTGTGCGGGAGAAGTGGCAGAAAAAGAACCTGAATCCACCAACGCCTCATGTTCCCGTCATCCCCGTCCTGGTGATGGCCTGCAACCGGGTGACGGTGCGGCGCTGCCTGGACAAGCTGATCCAGTACCGGCCCTCGTCCAAACTCTTCCCCATCATCGTGAGTCAGGACTGCGGCCACGCCGACACGGCCGACGTCATCCGCTCGTACGGAAGCGCCGTCACGCATCTGATGCAGCCCGACTTGACCGACGTGGCGGTTCCGCCGGAGCACCAAAGGTTTCAGGGCTACTATAAGATCTCCAGACATTACCGCTGGGCTCTCAAGCAGGTCTTCAGCAAACACTCCGCCGTCATCATTGTGGAAGACGACCTGGAGGTATTTGTCAAATTCTTGTCAGAAAATATAACTTGACTCGTAAGACTGAGAAGTTTTCCGAAAATTTTAAAATCATTTAATGCAGATTGGGTTGCGTTAAAAAAAATCCAATGCGACCAATTTGGGAACTTTGTCCAACTAAAGTTTGATTCTCCATCAGGTGGCGCCAGACTTTTTCGAGTACTTCCGCGCCACGCTGCCACTGCTCCAGTCGGACCCGAGCCTGTGGTGCGTTTCGGCCTGGAACGACAACGGCCGGAAAGGCTTCGTGGACCCTGCGGGGTCTCGTCTTCTCTACCGCACTGACTTCTTCCCGGGCCTTGGCTGGATGTTGCTTCGAGAGCTCTGGGAGGAGCTGGAGCCCACGTGGCCCGCCGCCTTCTGGGACGACTGGATGCGCAAACCGGAGCAGCGTCGCGGCCGCGCTTGCATCCGGCCCGAGATCTCGCGCACGCTGACGTTCGGGCGGGAGGGTGTGAGCCTGGGCCAGTTCTACGAAAAGTACCTGCAATACATTAAACTCAACTCGGACTTTGTGCCTTTCACCCAGCTGAATCTGACTTACTTGAAAGAGGACGTGTACAAGAAGAGCTTCCAGAAGGAGGTTTACGATGCCCCCGCTGTCACTTTTAAGGACGTCCAGCAGGGGGCGCTGGAGGGTAACGGGCCTTTCCGGCTACCGTATTCCAGCAAGGAAAGCTTCAAAGTGTTTGCCCAAAACCTGGGCATCATGAACGATTTTAAATCCGGCGTGCCAAGGACCGGCTACAGAGGCGTGGTCAGCATCTTCTCGAGAGGACGCAGGGTCTACATTGCTCCGCCTCCAGGATGGACTCAGTACGATCCCACTTGGAACTGACTTGTGAATTATATAGAACTATTTTGGGAGGGGCATCAATTACAGATTTGTTTTTTAAATGGTGTGGGATGTTTACCAAAAGGTGGTGTCAAAATATTTTTTAACGAGGGGGTCCAGAGTTTTATTCCTCCTTATTTGGCTGATAAGGGAGAATTATTCGATGATGATAGTGAATGAATAATTTTCAAGTAGCACAATGGTTGGGAATCACTGGAAGCATAATGGTGCCACTCAGGTAATCTTTTCATAATGTTGCCTCTGCTCTATTCAATTGTTATTTTTGGAGATCGGGTTTGTATACAATTTCAAATGGTTTCGTTCTAAATTATTTGCAAAACTCTCAGGGCCTTTTTGAATGTCTGAGATCTATGTTGTCGGCGGTGGTGGTTTCTGTTGTTGCTATGGTGGTTCTACTGTGACAATCAAATCACTTTGTTGGTCAAATATTCCATGTTTGGGCATTTTGTAATAAAGAAAACAAACTCAAATGCAAACCATCCACCGCAGTTGAGCAGATTTCTGTCCTAAGATGGCCGACCACAAACGATGCTACTGACCCCGCCTCGAGCTAGCTAGCGTTCTTATCTGTGTGCGCGCTTATCATTAACTTCCTGTAACTACGGAAGCCGTATTAGCTCAAATTTGACGTGACGATGTGAGCTGTAACCGCTTGCTCGCTCGTTAGGGACAAACTCAATAATGAAGCGATTGAGGAAAAAAGAACGAAGAATCACATTAAACTTGTAATAGCGTAACGTCTTCTTCTTTCGCCACAAAGAAGACGGTGGACATGTTAGTGACGTTCTAGTCGTGCTTTTGCGCGTCGGTGTGCGAGCTAGCTTAGCTCCGGTTGCTAAGTGACTCGGTGTGATTTGATATGGCAGCTCGGGAGCCAGCTAGCATCCACCTCAACTCGTCGCATTGCTGCATTTATTCGCACTTTATCACAATAAACCTGAAAGTGTATCCGGTGAATGACTAACAGTCTGTTGACATAACCACCTGGCATGGACCCAAGCGACTTGCGGGAGAGCCCCGCCGGTTCCGGGGAATCCGACGCCGGGGACTGGAGGGAGGTTCGGCCCGGTTTGGACGACGAGGGAAAAGCCGCCCAAAGTGAGCCGTCGGGGGCTACAGAGATGTCCCCGAAGAACACCTGCCGTCATGACGTCGGGGGGGATAAACCGACTAAAGTGGGCGAACAGCTCCACAGCCCTTACGATGACGAACTGGACCCCCGAATTCAGGTAAACACAACAAGACCAATGTATTTTTTAATGAGCACTGCTACTATGTGTACTGACCGGGTTTATGTTTTCTTACTTTGTTATACACACACAATACATCTATGCCTTAAAAACAAATAAAAAGATATGCCTTATCAGTATTAATCATTCATGTAAGATTACGATTCCTGTTTTTATTTTCAATCTTCTTCCTCAGGAAGAATTAGAGCACCTAAACGAAGCCAGCGCCGAAATAAACAAGCTAGAGCTGGAATTGGATGTAAGTTGACAACCACAGCTTGAGTTGCTTTTCTTATTTCCATGGAATTCTGCTGCTGAAACACTTTCTCTATCTTCCCAGACCTCGCTAATCAATACGATCATTCCATTTATTGCAACTATGAAACCGGAGAGCTTGCGTCGGATGCTAATAGTTTGGATGTGCTGGAGTGCTTCCCGTCGCCCTCCATTGCAAAATCCAATCGTGCGTTTCACTTGGGAAGAATCTAATCTTCTGTCTTGTGCTTCTTCTCTCGTTCAGGATGCCCGGTCGGGTTACCGAAAGATTCTCACAGAGTCTGCTCGGAAGCTCAACGCTCACAGCTCCCAACTGGGCAGCTGCATTGAGAAGGCCAGGCCCTACTACGAGGCCCGGCGGCTGGCCAAAGAGGTTAGCACAAAAATAAATCCATATTTTCTCATCTTTCATTGTTAAAAGTTGCGTATGTAACCTATATGACAATTCAAAATGACATCACGTGTTAAAACGGCTTGCAAACTTGTGAACTATTCTCTAATCGAACTACGCGTAAAAAAAGAACAAAAAAAGGCGGTCCTCATGTGTCAGGTCTTAAAATATGTGTGCGGTTGTCCCTGTGCAGGCTCAGCAGGAGACCCAGAAGGCGGCGCTGAGCTACGAACGCGCCGTCTCCATGCACACGGCGGCCAGGGAGATGGTGTACGTGGCGGAACAGGGCCTCATGGCGGACGGGAAGAACACCCTGGACCCAACCTGGCAGGAGATGCTCAACCACGCAACCTCCAAGGTGGCGTGCAAGTCCCCAGGGTTAGCATTGTGTGGATTTCTGCCTGAGCGCCTCTCGTGAATGCGTTGCAGGTGAACGAGGCTGAGGAGGAGCGTCTTCGCAGCGAGCGCGAGCACATGCGAGTCACTCACGCGTGTCAAGAGGCTGAGGCACGAGTGCAATCTCTGCAGAAGTCACTGAGGAGAGCCATCCTCAAGTCCAAGCCTTACTTTGAGCTCAAGGCACAATTCAACCACATACTTGAGGTGAGGAGCAAGCCTTGTGTGTGTGTTTCTTTTTTTTGTGTTCAACTCGTGTGTGTTGCACATGTTCTCAGGAGCACAAGACCAAAGTCGTGGAGCTGGAGCAGCACGTGTCCAAAGTGAAGACTCGCTACTCCATTGCACTGAGGAACCTGGAGCAGATCAGCGAGCAGATTCACGCTCAGAGGGGTCGCGACACCCCTGTGCCCGGAGGGCGTGGCACTCCTGTGGGGGCCGAGTCCGACGCCTACAAAGAGGGTGGAGCCTGCGGGGGTGCTGGTCCGCCACCCAGCGCACAGCCGGACGCGGACAAGGAGCGCGAGCGGGCCGGCTCGGACTCCGTGTCCGTCTTCAGCCTGCAGACCATCGCCTCGGACCTGGAGAAGTACGACTCCATCGAGCACTTGGGCGACCTCAGCGACGCCGGCAGCGCGACGGGCGAGGAGGACCAGAATCGGGCGGTGGAGAGGCGAGACAAGCTGAGCCACATTAGTGCCCGCCAGCGCCAACAGGAGTTCTCAAAGCAGCACCACCGCAGCTTCAGCTTGTAGTCCATTTTCTATAAGGAAAACTACAAAGATGGCCACTGAAGTGTAAATAAGCACACCGGTGTTCACTGAGGCCTGATGGGAATCGCTCCCTCGCCACGGCATGGTACACCGTATACTCCTTCGAAGGGGGAAAAGGCAGTTAGCATTTAAGCTAGTTCGAATGTTATAGCTCGCTCCAGGTGGCTAACTTGGCCGGAAGCCTCGAGGATTTTACTACCTAGAACACGTGAACTCCTTTGAGGGGAAAGGGGCGTGAATCTGTTAGCATCACAAGCTAGTGCTCGTCTTCAAGGTAATCAACCCATTCGCGTTGCACGTTGGTTGTCAGAACGGATGGTTAAGCATGAAGGGAGTGGCGGGATGAATGCATAGTTGTTAATGTCACGCAGTGAGACGTGTGTCGTGTATGCACCCCCCCAACCCTCCATTTTCACCTTTTACTGACATTGCTTGATGTTGCACACGTTTAAGGGAATGTTTTTATTTATGAGATGTGAGCACTGACGGCAGTAAACACGCTACATGACGATGCTCGCATTTTCTTTTTCAGCAAAATAACCTAAATGTCCAAATTTTAGAGTAACAATGATTTAAAATCCTCAGCATCTGACTGTTTTTTTTCAATCCTCCCATTTTTAAAATGCAATTCTAACCCAACTAAAACAAGCTATTTTATTTTTCCTTTTTTTTTTTTTTATTAAAACTGCTTTATTTTTCTTGTGTGTGACACGATGCTGGGCTAATGTGATTTGTACATGGAATAATTATGTGTATCATGAACATAAAGTTGGTAAATATCGATGGACATTTGGTTGGGGAGTTGTACAGATAATCATCACACCTTACCTTCACCGATGACTTTGTCATTATCAAATGACACGACTAAAATAAAATTACACATATTGATGTGTTTGGACTGAAGTGCAGGTTGAGTTCTGATGGGGGATCAAATGGAAGGATGGCAGAAGAGGAAGTTAGTCTACCTCAATCTGGATGCAATTAGCCATTTATAGAAATATGAGAGCAGAGCCCAGAATAGAAAAAAGAAAAGGTTGCAAAAGGCACTAACAGAAGGAAATGACCAACAGATGAAACATATTGGAATTATTTAAAGACAAAGAAAGCAATACAAATAGCAGGTACTGAAAGATTAATACAATTCCAACTTCGAAGTTAAATACAACTGAACTGACATGACATTTTGGTGATGTAACCCAAACCCCCAAAACAAGCACCGCACTGACTCCAAGATGGAGTCTCATGGACCTGATTTGGGCGCATGCGTAGTCATCCTCATGACGTCGGCAGGGAATTAGCTCCAGATTGTAAGGGACGGAGGAGGAAGAGAGAAGAGGAGGGGGGGGGCTTTCAATAGCTTCGCTGTTGTATATAGTGCATGTCTGTCTCATTTATTTTGTAGCAATCCATCTTTTTTTTGTGTCGTTTAGCTTTTACGTGCCTGCCAACGTCCCGTTTATGCACACACGCGTACGTAAATAGCGGTGAGCCCTAAAAGCCATACGAGAAGAGGAACAAAATGCACATTTGGACTATATAGTTTATTTTTTTCTATTCTTATTTGACATTTCAAAGTCAAGGTAAGTGTTTTTTACATTACGAATGTCTGTCAGTATGTGTATACGGTTTTTATCATTTGACATGGTCCGGTTTGGCTGATCCGCAGGAAAAATGATGCGTTTAAGTGCCATCTACATTTCTTTAGGCAACGACAACGTTTCGTCCAAGCCACAATGTTTCGTTTACGCAGTCGCACAATCTTCGCTTTGGAAAAAGGAGACCGCCTAGGTTCGGTTCGTGACGGGTCCAGAAGATTTTTTGTGGCGGCACCCTCCCGGTGACCCCTCGCGCGCGCACACACACGAGGTATCTTCGAGCTGTCATGAACGCACCTTATGCGTGATTCGCGCCTCTTCAGCTTCCGGCAGGTGGATGCTAGGCCGAACCGAGCTTAGCCGAGCCGAGCCGAGCTTTTATCAAGCAGCTTCCGGTGATAACCAAAGTGTAAGATTTACTTGGCGTAAAAAGTCAAGAGTTACTTTGGGTATATCGTATGTTTCATTCAAGGTGTCTGTTAATACTGTACAGTACGATATGATACGATATGATACATCTGTACAGTACGATATGATACGATATATGATACATCACGATATCAATGTTCTGATACTGTAATTGCAGGTACAATGAGGATTATCATCTGGTGTATAATGATACAGCGTGATAACTGACATGGGCTTTATGTTAATCAATATATTGGAATGTGACGTTAGCAATATCGTTATTTGATGCTGGTGTACAATTTGTTGGATAGCCATTGGAGAGTGACAGTATCGATATTTGATTCTGTACTGTCAGTGATCCAGATGTGATATCAGTATTACAATACAGTGATTGTGTGGTTACTGCACGCAACTAGCAATTTTGAAATAATATTATTCATACTCCCATCCTGATCGTCCTGGTTCATGGATGATGATGGCAGTACCATCAAGGCAGAATGATATTTCGGAAGAAAAGTATGTACCAAATAGAGAGAAATCGCTTCCATGTTTGTGGAAGATAATGGGCAGTGACAAGGTTACAAAAAGTGAGTTGAAGAAGGTTTGCATAAGAGTTTGAATATTTCAACAAGGAGGTGGCAGAGCACGAATGTACCCGGCCCGCCGTGTTGTGGAGCCGAGGCGGGGACGTTGTCCACGCTTCTCAAGCTTTAATTGCATTTCAAGCTTGAGGCCAGTTGACGCGCACACACACACATGCGTGCATTCCGCTTTCATCTGCCCCAGTGATACGCTGCTATTAATGACTCCCGGTGGGCCGACCCGTTCTCTCATTCTTGCTCTCCATCCCGTCCTCCCCATCACCCCCCTTTTTCGAGTGGGGTAATGTCTACTTCCCGCACGCCTTCTTGTCAGCATAAGTCTAAAAATATTGTCGGCTTCCAGCTGAGTTTGTCTGCCTTCCACCGGCCGGCAAAGCTCGCTGCCATCTGTCTCCGCCACGGAGGTGTGCTTATTCACATTTTAGGCAGAAATACACAAATATTTCTAGAAACAGCGGCTGTATTTCGTCTCATTGTTGTGTGTGCATGAAGAAACATACTTGGAAATCTGAGATTTGAAGTTCTGGCTACAGTGGGAACGCCGAAAGTCTTATAGGAGCACCGGGACAATTGCTGTTAGTAACTTTATTGCATTAAAAGCTAAAAACATAATTTTGTGCAGGATGACTCAAATATAACATCACGTAAATAACTACTGGTCTTCTCTTTTGTCTTTTAGGTGGAGTCATGGCGATGCAATTGTTTCTACTGGTTCTCCACATTCTACCATCTCTTGTTGTTCCCATACATAATTCATCAACTGGAGGTAATTTGTGCATGTATGTGTGTGTGTGTGGACAAGCGTGCGTGACTGTGTGTGGGATGATGGGAAGGAATAAAGTCCGATGGGAATGAACGAAGTCAGTCGAGAGTGCGATTCGTCAGATAAATTGAGCGTGTATCATGTGTTTTGTTTGCTGTGATGTATCAACATCGTCCAGTGAATGCTTTATTCTTCCATAATTTATTTTTTCTTGCACTTTTCCAGGCTGTGCCATCATCCGGCCTCCGAGGGAAGGAGGCATCCGCTACAGAGGCCTGACGCAAGAGCAGGTGCTGATAAATACAATTATTTTTATTTTATTTTATAATTAAATACAAAATAGGCTTTTCAAAGAAAAAAAAAAAAACTAGCGGTGTTCCACAAGGATCAATACTAGAAACTCTGAATTTTGTGGTTTAAAGATGAATTGTATTTGCGCTAATACTGCCAAATGATGAATACAAATTGGCAGCATAGTGGAAGAGTGTTTAGCACGTCTGCCTCACAGCTTCGGGCTTTGAATCTGGGCTCCAGGAGTTTGCATGTTCTCGCCATGCGTCCTGTGAGATGGGAAGGGCTTGGGTTCACCCGACTTTTAGTGTCATTGAAATTCTCGTCACGCAAAAACAACTCTGCAATGTTCTTTTTTTCTGGCCGCCGCCATATGGCGCTGTCTCGAGAGGACTTGAACGCATGAGGGATCTCCGTGTCATTTTCATTGCTGTGCCTTCGCAGATTCGCAGTGTTCAGATCTTACCCATGGATTATGAGATTGAGTACATCTGCCGCGGGAATCGCGTCATCGTCGGGCCTAAAGTCAGGAAGTGTTTGCCCAACGGCACGTGGACAGACATGACGCAGCACAGCAGCTGTCGTGAGTACTCCAGGCTTTATTTGTATTCGGGTTTGGGATTGCAAAAGCTCTCTTTCAATTCTTTCCTTTCAGTTTCAGGTTTAAACAATCGACAAGAAATTCAGTACTTCCTTTACAATTGCCCAAAAGTCACTCAGAAGTGCTTTGTGGAAAGTTAAAACAAAATGGCCGCTGGCATCAGTTTCAGCAAAACAAACGAAAAAACCTGGATGGAAAAGATCCCTGAAGGTGGTACAAACCAAAAAAGACGCATAGTTTTGTGAGAAAACAAAAGCAAGTGTGAAATTTCTATTCAGGTCATGTTTTGGGTGCAGTGATGCGCTGAAATCCTTCTTAGATTTTTACTCTTTTTTTTTTGTTTGTTCCTAATAAGATCCCCCCTGAGTCCATTACATTCAAGTAATGCTTCTTTGTGCTAAAAAGCAGAAAGCTACAGATTAGATGACTTTAACAGAAAATGTGTTTACATGCCGGAGGGGAACAGTCCCCACACACGCACGCACACACACAACAAAGATCGAAATGCATTTCTAAAAAGAACCCCTGCCACCAGATTCGAATAAAACAGACAGAAACCAAAACACACAGAATATTAAAATGTTCCAAATATGATTATAATATCGGCCTGTCACTTTCAGAGTCTCACAAAAGACATTTATTGAGTTTGGGGAAACAATTTAAATAGTTATTTGTAATTCAGATAATCAACGAGTCCAAATCTTTAACATGACATTTTTTCGCTTGTTAGCCTCTTTAGCCGTGTGATGCTAACACGCCTTCTCTCTTCCAGTATTGCTGTGTCCTCGGGTCTGGACGTCTCTGGAGAACGGTCAGGTGACAGTGAGACCCCCGGGACCTCCGGTGGAAGGCTCGGTTCTGCACTACCGCTGCCACAGCGGCTTCATTCTGGAGGGCCGTAATGTCAGCCACTGCACCAAACTGGGAAAATGGGACGCACCTAAACCCATCTGCCTTTGTGAGTCACACCGTGACACCGCCAAAGCAAAGAAAAATCAAATACAAAACATCTGGAAGTGATTCACAGCACTTTTCACACATTTATTTGTGTTATTACCATAATCCACAATAGAATAAATTAAAAACACACGTGCATAAATTACATAAATCCACATTAGCCAGATTTAAGTTTCAATATTTGCTCATATGAATGCAAATGAATGAGGATTTGGTGAAAGAAAGCCACAGCTTGCCAGCTGGTTATCTGTGTTGCCACAGCAACCATTAAAGTTGCTATGGGAATGTTTGGATTAAAAAAAAAAAAAAAAAACAGCTCTCTGACAATGTGAAAGTAGGTTGCGTAATCCCTAACAGTTTGGAAACAGTGGAGTGTTGACTTGTTCTATATTTTTGGAAAAATTCACCCGGAAAGCTTTGAGTGAATTTTTGAGTCAGACGTCTGATGTGTGGTGACCTTCATCACTCAAAGAATGAAATGTGTGATGGCGGATTTGACATTGGTGATTTTATTGTCGAGACGTGACGAGATTACGTAAGAACAGCCATAGCCAAACAGACTGTTGCTGCCATCTAGTGGACACAAATGATTTGCATTGCAGTTGTACTGCATTACAACATCGTCACACTGATTACGATAGATGTTTTTATCCAAAAATGAGTAGTATGAAACAAAAAAAAATACTTTCACTTTACTCTGAAACAATGATTCGTCAGCCAGGCTATTGATGTATATTATTATTATATTTTCATATAATTGTTTTATCCTGGTGGATATTGTTGGCCTGGGTCAAAACAAACAACAAATGCTTGGAAAATGAACAATCTGTAACTGTCATTACTTGTCTATTTTTTTAACATTTCTTTCTTTTTTCTATTTTTGTCTCTGTCTTCCATAGATGACAAAAACAGCACAGGTAAGACATTTTCTATTGCAATTAATTACTCGTATTTGTGTGATATGCTAGGTTGTAGAATCAGGACCCACAGAACGTGGAAATTATTCAAAATAAGTCCCAAAAAAAGCTCTCCGCATGCGTGTTTTGAATCTTGGAAAGTATGTGCCTCCTCAACTGTAATGTTGTTTATTGGCCACAAGAGGGCAACAGAGTTCTTCAGACGATGTGAGAACTCGTCCACCAGGAAGCAGTCACCCTAAAAGAGAAAAATAAATCATGGAAAGTCTTTTTATGGAAAAGAAAAACTGCAAAGTCAAGATATCAAACATTTATTTAATTTTTTTACTATGCCCTTCTATTTAAAGTGATTCTTTGCTCCCTAAAATATTTTATTTATTTTTCTATTTCATTAATATTTTTGTTACAAACGTTTAAAGCTGTCTAATGAGGTTTAAAATTATTTTTAGATAATTTGTACACTTAATGAATAAAAGTAAAAAATGAAATAATTAAATTATGTCATTTCTATTATGAGTGATAGTGCACCACTTCTAAATCCGTACAGTCCAGTACGGTCGTTTCATTGGAATTCAAGTTTCAGTGTACTGTACGCATGCCAATGTAGCCATCAAGGATATCGAGTACCTCCCCCAGGGAGTTTTGTAAAATGGTGTTTAAGTGCAGCGAGGATGAGGACCATTGAGTTTTCTCATCACTAAGCTAATTGTCATTCCCCAGCTTGGTGGAGATTGGGTGGCCTCGTGAGATTGCCACTAATTGCCTTGCGGAGGCTGACAATTGAGAACGGGGTTTGTCATCGTTTGAAATGTGTGAGACTCGGGAGCAATTCTTTATTATTGCTGGATTATTTCTCATTGCTGTCAAGGAATGATTGCATTTGATTGATTTTAGGACACGTACTTTGCATGTGTGTTGGGGACTTTTTTTTGACCATGTGGATTATTTGCTGTGCTGATATTTATGTCTATTGCGCAAGGTGGCCGTTTTAATTGCGTGAACGAACGTGATAAAAAGTATCTTGAAATGTTATTTTTGGCTTTGCTTGTGTGTTACTCGAGTTTTCTGTTTTTTTTTTGTGTTTGGATCATTTCTAGTCATTATTATTTTTATTGTGCAAGGCGAGAAACTTATAACTTTATGGTCGAGAAATGTTTACCTCATTTTCATCATCGGACTGTGACTCATGTTTGGACTTGTGTAAAGCCAAGAGGCAGACAGGAACCGGGTACGGCATTAACCTTTCTCCCGCTGAGGTGGCAGGAAGTGGGTGGAGGTGGCGCACTTGGAGGTGGGAGGCGGCGGCCAGACGCAAAGATGGATACTTTCTATTTGCGGGATCGAATTTTAAGCATCCGTGAGCAATTCTGCTCGTTGGTTAGCAGGATGATGCAAAAACAACATCATGGATTGTTGCTGTTATTTTTTATTTTTTTGTAGGCTAACGGCACAGGGTCAGTACACACAGATGGCTCGTGGGAGATTTTGCTTTAGAACACCACTCGATGTTCTAAACTGTCTCCAAGGTCTTTTTTTGGACAGGATTTGCATCTTCAGGTATATATGAACCACAAAGTCTTTCGATTGACTTTGTCAACAAAACCACTTTTGCGCCACCTGCTGGGGTGGGGTCAATTACCTGAGTAGTCGACGTTATAATCAATATGATAATCGATGATAAAAAGATTTGTCAGTGACAGCCTGAGATTAAAGACATTAAAAAAGTCAATTTTACATCGATTGTCCCCTTTACAGGTATGGGGTATAAAGCTCTCCAACCTTTAAAACAAAGTCTAACTACCATCCGCCTCGGCGGGGGTTTTAAAAACAGACACACACACACATACAGAGCGAGCTCCAGTCGAGCTGGACATAAAGTTCAACGCTGAATAATTGATGGAGCGGCGGACGGGTCGCACGAGGAGGTGGAAGGCAAATGCCAGATGATGACAACCGCGTCCGTAACGCAGACACTCGGATAATGGCACTTGGATAACTCGGCACCCTCGCATTCTATTCGTTAGGTTGGTGTGTGTGTGTTTATTTTAAGGCGATGTTCCGGTTCAATTCAGGTGCAATGTTAATACATTTTAAAAATGAATGCTAAAGACTTGCTGGTAGGAAATTCTCTAATCTTAAAAGATTATGTATTGTGTACGATAAATAAAATATTTTTAATTCGGGAAGCGTATGCCCAAAAGTTGCCGCCTTCCCAGGAAATTAAAAAAAATGTGTACTTTAAAATTCTGGGTGTCTTGAAACCCTAATAAAGCCAAGTATATAGAAAAAAGGTCTTGTGGCGTTCCACAAGGATCACTACTAAGAACCCTGAATATCATCAATTAGGGTTTAAAAATGATTTGTCTTTTTGATAACACTATAACATGGGGTGGTGACATGTATATATGGACAGTAAATTAATTTATACCACTTTCTCTCACTTTAAATTTGGTTGTTAGCATATGGAACGTAGCATTAAACGCTCTGCCTGGGTAGCCTTATATTGAAAAGAAGGCAAAATGTGATCAAATGAAGTTGTGGCTCACTAACTAAGCTTTCAGCCGATATCACACACACAAACACACACACGGAGCGAGCGATGCAGTGCGGATCAGACGCCGCTTCCTCTTCAGCTGCAAATCTTTTCATCTGTTTTCAACACGATAGTCTTACAGGGAGGGAAGATGTTGCCTGCCTGCCTTCTGCTGCTATTTCCACTCCTTGTCACCACAACACACACACACACCGAGTGACTCCAGTCTCTCTCTTTTAAGGGGGGGGCGTTAGGGGGCTCCAGCTTCTCCCAATCAACACTCTGCTCCCGGTATCTCATTCGCGCCTTCTTTTTTTTTTTTTCCTTCCCTTTGCCCTAAAGTGGTGACGCTCACACTTGTCTCCACATTTCAAGATCGATGCACAGCAGCGAGGAGGCGAGATAAGACCTAGACATGAATTGACTTAGTGACCGAGTGACTCGAACATGTAATTGCTGACGTTTGGTTCTCCGGCCGTTCTCCTCCACGTGTTGTCCAAGTGATGCCGGCGAGTCGCGCGCGTCCCCGGCGGCGGCGGGCGCCTTGCCTCCGGGCTCCTCTGACCGTCTTCTCTTTCTTCTTCTGGCTTCTGCTGATGTCGGCGCGGCCGTGCTCAGGCAAGAAGAAGCTGTATATCGGCGCGCTGTTCCCCATGAGCGGCGGCTGGCCCGGCGGCCAGGCGTGCATGCCTTCCGCCCAGATGGCGCTGGACCTGGTCAACAACCGCAGCGACATCCTGCCCGACTACGAGCTGGAGCTCATCCACTACGACAGCATGGTGAGTCCCGTTATTTTTCTCCGCACGCTGCATGTTGAGAAAATGAAAAGAATGTTTGAAGGAGTTTGACAGGTAGGTACATCTAAGACGACGCTTCCTTTTTTTTTTTTTGAGGAATTTTTTTTGCACTAGTTTGTTGTTGCTATGGTTGTTGCAGTTGGCAGTTTTGGATTGAGTCAATTCATTCTCGTTATTTGAATGAAATATTTTGTTGTTTCATTGCTAGCAAGGTTTTGAGATTATTCGGAATGTTTTTAAAAAATTTTTTATTGTCAGTTCATTTATAGCTCGCAGTGGTTTACAGTGATGTTTTGCATTTTATTCATTTTAGAAAATTTAATAAATAGAAATATATTTGATACAATCCATCCATTTTAATGTGCTTCTTAATAAGAATTAGTTTATTTAATTAGAAAACCACTTATTTGTTTTTTTTATTTCATTATTATATATTTTTTAACCAGAATACACAGATCGGATTATGGATGGTTCAATTTGATTCTGAAATGTATAAGCAGCTGGATGTCAATAAAAGTATTTTTTTCGGGGAGGGTTTCATAACCGGCCATATATCATAATATCTGTCATAACACTCCATGCTATGATGGATCAACACCGCGCCTGAGACCCTCATTAGTCGCGCCAAAAGAGCAAACACACCTCCCACGCCCGTCAATCACTTCTTGGAAATGTCACATGAGGAACTAAGAGTGGAGTGCTTTTTGTTCCAGGTTGCGTCTGTCAACAACACTTTAAGTGAGACATATGCACCCGTATCTTGCTTTATTCTCATTAGCGAGTGTGTCCCTGCATTGGAATAGCAGAAGTGCGTGTGTGTGCGCGCGCGTTGGCATGGCAACACAGTTGCTCTTCAAGCAAAGCACATCCAAAATGCGCGTCTGCAAATCAAGACGTATGTGTGAGTGTGTTCCCCGTTCTTTTGTTGCTAAATAAAAAGCGTGTGTGTGTGTGTGTGCACGTGTGGCGGATGCAGCTCACACTGACATAAAGAAGAAACATTTCCGTGCGCCGTTTCCATGGCGATTGGATGACAGAATGGTTGTCGCCTGCAGCTGGTGACATGTACGCACGCACGTACTTAAAGACTTGACGACACATGCATTTACTGTAAACTCATGCACTCACACACACACACACACACACACACACACACACACACACACACACACACACACACACACACACACACACACAGGAGCACACACAAGCTTATTTTAGCACACACACGAAAACTCAAAAACTTACAACACCCGTAGCCGCTCCCTCACACTTAATCAGGCAAACTTACACACAAAATAAAACACACACGCTTAAACACACATTAGGAAGTGTGTGTAGGCGAGAAAAGTGGATTTGTGTGTTTTTCCACTTTTGTTGTAATTGCCAAAGAGTTGAAGTGGCTCGCATGACAATGAGCGCCTTAGCCAGGATTCATTAGCCGCAATATTTCCCTTTCCGCTTATCATTATCGTCGCTCACTAACGGGTAAATATTCATCTTGCGGCACGAAGACGCTGGCGTATCGACATCAAATTGAAGTTGAAATTAAGTCAAACTTCTGAAGTAGCGAGGAAAAAAAAGAAACGGAATCTTAAACTTTGATGTTAGATCAGAGCGACACATTAAAATTGCATTCCCGCACATTTGTTGTTTGCAAATAGAAGTTGGAGATCGCTTGATGTTGTTCCGTAGATATTTTGTGAAAGCGGAAAACGACTACCGTATTTTCCGCACTATAAGGCGCACCTAAAAACCTCAAATTTTCTCAGAACCCGACAGTGCGCCTTATAATCAGGTGCGCCTTATATATGGACCAATATTGAGCCACTACAGCAGGCGTGTCCAAAGTCCGGCCCGCAGGCCAAATGTATATATCTTATATATGGACAAAGTTTTAAAATGGGCCATTCATTGAAGGTGCGCCTTATAATCCGGTGCGCCTTATAGTGCAGAAAATACGGTAACACAAATATTTACATCCGACAAGATCCGTGCGAACTCTTGTCTCTCGGCATTCGCACAATTTAGTGACTCACAACAAGTTGAGTGTGAATGTTTGTCTCTCGGCCTTTACAAATATTTCCTTTTGTTTGTATAGTGATGGACGTCTGCTAGCGTAATGCTAACGCTTGATGTGACGCTAATTCTAACCCTTCTAAATTTAGTGACTCACAACGAGTTGAGTGTGAATGTTTGTCTCTCAGCCTTTACAAATGTTTCCTTTTGTTTGTATTATGATGAACGTCTGCTAGCTTAATGCTAACACCGGACGTGATTAAACCTTTAAACCACTGCTACTTAAGACACAAGAGCAGCAACTCACACGATATCGGGAATCACTTTCGTGTACTCGAGTGGGAAGCGTCAGGCGTGTGTCACGCATGCAATATTCATGAAGCGCCACGTTTAATCCTTGTGCAGCTCGGTAAATCAGCGTATCCTTTCCTCGGCTATCAGGGCCGCGGCACCTCGCCATGTACATGGCCGTCCGCACATGCTGAGAGGCACTTCTACACGCCAGCCACTGGCCGTTGCCATGGCGGCATCAAACCCAGACTGCCAACTTTGATGAATTATTAACAGCGACGCAGCGAGACGGCGCAGATGCCACGTGCGGATGCGGGGTGTTTCCGAAGCTTGCTTTTTATTGGCATGCTTTTTCTCCGAGTGGTTCCGCCAGGTGGGACGCCACAAGTGATTAAGGGTTAAATACGCTCATATTTTAAAAGAACCATCTTTTATCCAATCCGAGTCGACACGATGAAGTCTGTACAGGGTTGATTGCGCCTTCCGACCCCTAAAACCACCCGTGGGGAGGAAGTGATTGTTGCTCCTGATTGATTGGAAGAAAATCACCCCCGCGGCCTCGGGCCTCCGTTGCGAAAATTGCCGCTTCCTGGTTGGACAGCAAAAGTCGATACTAATTCTGTTAGCATCGGTACACTGTAGCGTGTGTTGCAATTATTAGTTTACGCTATGAACAGTTGCGTTGGCCTTTTCGGCGGTCTCGATCTTTCCAATTTGCTACGCTGGTTTTAGCGAGTTTAGGTGATCAATGTTAATCAAATGTGAGTCTTAGAATATTTTTTCGCTCAGCTCATTAGATGGTGCAGGTGCATCCGTTTGACCACGACGAATGTGCACAATGCTACGATTTGCACTTTCATTCGCTTTCATGCCTCGGGTGCCGTCGACACCGAGGCAAAAGTCAAGAAATGACGAGCCGCGCCTGGCAATTTCGCCGTCGTATCTTTTCTTACTCGCAGGCGAGTGTTTTCACTCGTTAGCTCACAAGAAACAATCGGCGACGGCGGCGGCGAGACAAACGTCCTGAATTAGGAGCCATGTCACGGCTCGCTGATTGTTTGTGACACCCGTCAGGAGAGTTTCCATTGTGTTTGCGAGGACTCTGCGGGGCTGAATCATCACACGTGTCAGGACAGTTTAGGCGTGACGGCGGCAGGCGGCAAGCGACCCATCACTCCTGCCATGCTGTCCGTTACACTGAAAGCACATCAAACTAAAATATAGGAAGCCTATCAGTAATAGGCAACCTTGGTAAGAATTTTTATAATTGACTATATGAATACTTTAAGATGTGAATATATCACAAGTTAGCATCCAAAAACACTTTTTTGTCATCTTGCAACATTAAAAATAAATGGCTCGCAGAAGACTTGATATGGAAAATTAATGTGTCCATAATGGAAGAATGGGTAAAAAAAAAAACCATCTTGCTTTTAATTTGAAATAAAGAAAAGAAAATTAGACCTAAAAATTTCATTTTGTTTTTAATTTGGCTTTTATTTTGAAAATTTGAAAAAATAGTAATGAGCTGAACAGTTTAAAGTTGGATCGATTAGAATAGATAAAAAAAAAAAAAAAAGAAATTAGAGTTGAAAGTTAGTTCTCTAAAGTTAGTCCTTGTGATTTTCCTTGTGATGTCCTTGCAGTGCGACCCGGGCGAGTCCACCAAGCTGCTTTACGACCTCCTCTACACGGAGCCCATCAAGATCGTGCTGCTGCCCGGCTGCAGCGGCGTCTCCACCATCGTGGCCGAGGCGGCTCGCATGTGGAACCTCATCGTGGTACGTTCGCTGCTCGTGGGAAATAAGATAGAATTGGACCAGGCGGTGGGGATGAATATCCACAAGAACAATTCTTATTATAATATAATATTATTAGTAGTATAATCATTTACGGCTTTTTGTTATTATATATTATTAATATAATAATTTATGACTTTTTATTATATAATATTATTAATATAATAGTAATTTAATTATGATTAATTGGTTGGGTTGCCTTGTAGTAATTTAGCAAAACATCTTTTGCCTTGTTCAAATGACAGAAGTTTTTTTTCATTTTTTTTTTCTGTCGGCGCCATAGGAGAAGTTCGGGCTTTTGTCACCTTGAAGTACTTGCGACATAATGGTAACATGTCCTATAGAGCGTGAAGTGAAACTGTAAACGAAGTCAACTTGAGGAAACGTTCAGTCCACAACGTTATGTAACTGTTTATCGATTCCGAAGACGCCGGCACTTAAACGAGGCAGCTCCACAAAAGACCCCGTCGAAGACATAATAGCGAGAGACGGAACGTATTGTCCCATCTCGCATCCTGCTTGTCAACAGTTTGTTTTGTTCTTCCATCCTTTGTGTCTCCTCTCGCCTCTCACTCGGCTCTTCATTAATTTCTCTGCGTGCCTTCGACGTTTCTGACGTTAGTCGTGAAGAACAATGGCTTCAAGTGGTTAGCATCTGCCCCTCTTGTCCTTCTCAAAGATGGCCGCCATCATTCTGTTTCTACCTGCAGGCAGTGAGGAAGCACAAATACTTTACTGCATATCTTTAGGTACTTTTGAGTTCAGTATTTGTTTTTCTGAGACGATGACGTAAGAGATGAATTCAGCATCGGGAAGTGAAGCTTGACTTGTATCTTTTCTCTGCTTTTTGGTGAGCTACCGGTGTTTTTGGTGAAACCAGCTTATGTTTGACTGCTGATTACTAAAACTTGAAAAAGCTCAAGTTGAATCAATGCTTTGAAAAGATTCTTTTTTTTATTTGCCGTATTTCTACTTTCGCAAAAGCCTGTTTGTACTTTTACCACCTCCGCCTGCAGGTGCCTCTTTGTAATCCAGGCATAGAGAAACCCGGCCGGATCAAAAAGGAGGGTTTTAATCAGCTCCTCTTTTCACTCTTTTAATGTGATCCTGTGTATCCGTTTCTAAAAGCTCTGTTGAGCATTGATTGCCGCTGCTTGAGGGCTGAAGGAGTCCCGATGGGTCGGAATCAAAACATATCATTTTAGGTTTTTACGGGAGGCGGGAAAAGCGGGATGGTGCGCACCTGTGGCGGACAGTTTAATTCCACCGGTGGGGAATGTTGCAAGCTTTGCAATAAGTGACGAATGGCGTTATTAAATCTTGCAGATCACTAAAACACCAGCAAACATGTTCGATAAAATAAATGAATAAATTAATTAATAATAAAAAAATATATAATAATTAATAAATGAATACATCTTGAATCTTAAAAGTTATACGAGATGAACGTGAAAATTGTACAAGACTAGAATCGTACTATTACTTTTATTTTGAAGAGTACATAATGTCCGACGTGTCCGACATCCATCACGGAGGGGAACGTCTGTAATCCCCCCCACCCGCTAAATGCCGGATCTTAGAGATCCGCCAAAGGTTTTTCGTTCCACCTGTCAACGTGAGACTAATCGTTTGAAATTGTTTTTGCGTTTAGCGCCGCCCTGCCCTCCAGACCTCTCCAAAGTTTCTGTCCTTTTATTTTTCTTCCCAGCTTTCGTACGGCTCCAGTTCGCCAGCTCTGTCCAACCGCCAGCGTTTCCCTACTTTTTTCCGCACGCACCCGTCAGCCACGCTGCATAACCCGACCCGGGTTCAGCTCTTCCAGAAATGGAAGTGGACCCGCATCGCCACCATCCAGCAGACCACCGAAGTCTTCACCTCGGTCAGTTCGTCTCTCCGAATCCGGGAAAAATAGTCTCGGGAAACAAACAACAAATGTTTTTACTCATATTTTATTTGCTGTCTTTGTTTGGTCACATCGATGTCGTTTTGCTTCAGACCGGATTGTTTTAATTAGCCATTGAGCGTCTTGGTGCTTGTTTACCGCAGCCGCCGTGTTGCTCTTTCCAGCAATCACTCAGGGTAATTACAGGACTCCTTTTCAACATATTTTCAACGGATTATTGGTGGTGAAAGCACATTGATTGTGTCGCAAGAGGCGGCGGTCAATACTGGGACTCTTGTTGTAATGGAAGTTAATGATCTGCTTTTTTTTTTTCCACCACCGCTAGCGTCTTTGTACTTTTGTCCCCTTATCAATGTTTCAATGGTCTCCCTGTGTGTTTGTTTCCATCCGTCCATCAGACTCTGGACGATCTGGAGCAGCGAGTCAAAGAGGCCGGCATCGAGATCAGCGTTCGCCAGAGCTTCCTCACCGACCCGGCTGTGGCTGTCAAAAACCTGAAGGTGCTTTGATTAAAAATTCACCTCAGCTGTCAGCCAACACATACCCCCCCCCCCCCCCCCCCCCCCAACATCCTCTCATCCAAGACCCCCCCCGTCACATCACAGCTGCAAATATCATTAGCATGGATGCCAGTTGGCAGAAATTAATGCGCAGCGTTAATGAGATACATCCTGAGCTTCCGGAACTCTGAAGGTCAAGGCTCGTATTCGCCCCTATCGTTTTGCATTCGTTTTGTCCGATGTGGTTCTAAGGTTTAACAAAGATAATGAAGCTCATGCTCTTTATGAGATTTACATTTTCGAACAGAAAAAAAATGACGTAAGGCACTCGACTGAAAAGCAGGTGAAAAATGTTCTGTTTTAATATCAATGTCAATGAATTGCCTTTGATGGGAATGTTGTCTTTCCTAAAATGGCCGCCACTGATGCCTCTTAAAATTGCCATTAGCACTTAGTTACAAATTACAACTTTTTTTTTTGGTGTTATTGTTGCTCTAAAGGGATTTCTGTCTCGTTCTCAGCGTCAAGACGCCAGGATCATTGTGGGTCTATTTTACGAGACCGAAGCCAGGAAGGTATTTTGTGAGGTGAGTGCCTGTTTTTCTCTGCTCAATTAATCCCAGTCGACACAAATTTACCAAACTGTGTCTCCTTAATGAGCCGTTTGAAAGCCACAAGGCGACATCTTGGCGTCAGGGAATCATTTTGAATTGAGTCGAGAAGCTTCATTTCGACAAAAGTAGTACTCCGGCCCTCCTTCTCACGTCGCCCCCTGCAGGTATTCAAGGAGAAACTCTACGGGAAGAAATACGTTTGGTTCCTGATCGGCTGGTACGCCGACAACTGGTTCAAGATCAAGGACCCGACCATCAACTGCACCGTGGAAAACATGACGGAGGCCGTGGAGGGTCACGTGACCACCGAGATCGTCATGCTCAATCCCGAGACCGTCCGGGGCGTATCCAACATGGTAGGCGCAATCATTTTGATTTGCTGTTGGTCATTACTTTTTAGATGCATTGTGGGATACTACAAAACACATTCGAAAATAGAAATCAATTGGACTATACTGAGCTGGAGACTGTCGACAGCCAGAACGCCTTTTTGACATATCGCTAAATTATGACAACGTAATACTCCAATTCGGACAGCCCGGTGGCCAAAGTCCATTATCACCTGTGGGTTATTTTACACGGAGATAAGCACCAAAGTGTTAACGGCTCGCTGTTAACGCTGTGCAGTTTATTAAGGTTGGAGTAAGGTCCGGCCCCGGGAAAGAATTGCCGCTTTAATTAGATGGTTTGTCGTAAAATGTATGACATTATCGTTATCTTTATGACACTCAAGCAGAATTTTAATGACTTGGCTCTGACTTTGTCCTCCAGTAACAGTTTGGACGATTTGTGACATTTAGGACAGCTAAATGAGCGTAGAGATTGTCCTCTTATCAGCTCCTCCTTGAGTTGGAGATGCTCACTAGCTAGCGTTGGCAATGTGCTGCTAGCTATTACTTTTACGATTTCTCAGAAAATAAAATAATTGTCCCATTTTCATGTCTGCTTGCAAAGAGGTTTGCCAGCTAACATTAGCTTTAGCTATTTCTAGCCTTTGCCTAGAAATTCATTTTACATCGTGAAATGTTAACTGGCATTTAAGCGAGGTGTTGCTAGCGATTAGCGATGATTACTTCTTGGAAAAGATCATATATTCCTTTATTTGTCTCTCACAAGAAAATTCCAGTATACAGCAGTCATAATTTAGAGAATTAAAAAAAAAAAAAATGAGTTAAAACTGAATTGGAGATTATAAATATCACGTTTTTTATTTGGTGGTCTGCGAGCTAACATAAGCTGTAGTTCTTCGTTTTTTCCTGAAGATAAGACTTATGTGAATTTTATTAGTGTGTGTTTGTCCCTTGATATTTTCCACTGCTGGCAATAATTTACCTTGCAAGCTCGCAAGGTGAAATATATTCAAATAATTCATTGTCTTGTAAAAGCGCTCGCTTGCGCAGATGCTGTGCCTCAGCGTTTATCTTACCGCTAAATATTCTGAGCTCTTTATCAACAATATGTTTGCTAAATCTCAGCCAACAGAAGGAGGATTTTTTTTCCTCGAGGGAAAGAAACGAATAAAAACAAACACCTTTTTGGGTGGATTATTTCGTCAGCATTTTCCTTTTGCTCATCTCTGCAGGCACGTCGACTCATAAAGATGGGGGACCATACTTTGATTTTCTAAAAAGAAGATTCCATTCTCGTTGTAAAATTATTGTCAATATGTCACAATGTTTCCACTCGAGTGCGACGATATGGGAATTTTTTTTTTTTTTTTAAAGCTTCAAATCTTCCCATTGACCTTTTCTGACTGCCTCAATGTTGACTTTTATTCTTCATGTTTACCCGCCTCGCTTCGTCCTTGCCAATTTTTTTTCCCCTCCCCTCAGCAGCTGTTGTTTGTATTTAAAAACGCACCTGCCGCTACCTGCTGCTCTACCGTTGATGCGCTCCTCTACCGGGCGTCCCGGATAGATCCGTACGCGCAATCATGCTATTTCCAATTCAATTTGCAAGTTTGAAATTGGCATATTTCTCAGCCGGCGCGGCAAGCACTGGAGGCGGTGGGATCGCACGTCACATTTAAATGCCAAGGTGGAATTTTTTAATGAATTGGACTTGTCAGAGAGCCGAATAAGACTTGTGCGTGGGCCTCCGGGGTAATCCTCGGGGACATCTTGATGATTGCGAGCGATAATCTGCCGTCACACATGAGCGCTAGCAGATTAGCTTAATTGCTCGCTGCCGAGCGGACGGAACTGACAAATCACCCGGGGGTCATTTACCCCCCCAAAACAGGTGGTGAGGTGTTATGATGGAATTTTCTCAGACTTAATGCTTTTTGGTCATCAGTACATCTCCGCTCTGCGTTAAAGCGACACTTTGTCGACAAATGCTGATTGATTGACACGTATTATCCTCCTCCAGGCATACTCCCGTTATGTTCTTCTGCTTCTAAAAGATTCCAAAAAGTTGGCAAAGCTTGCATCTTTGCGACATTGGCTCTGCTATTACCTTAGTAAACAATCAGCCATATGGTGGTGCACAAAGTTGACCCGCCTCAACTCAAGCCCAATGCACTGAACAAATTTAAACGGTGGTAATTGTAAATAATGACCCCTGAATCAATTATTCCAAATTTTCCGACAGTAATTAGGCCCTTAAACGAAGAAATTATTTCTGTTGTCCTCATCTAATTTCCTTTTATTTTGTTTCCTTTTCTCATCAGACATCCCAGGAGTTTCTAGCCGCCTTAATCTCCCGCCTGGGTGTGATGAATCCCGAAGAGACGGGCGGTTTCCAGGAGGCCCCGCTAGCTTACGACGCTATCTGGGCTTTGGCGTTGGCCCTTAATAAGACGGTGGCGCCACTCAAGGCCAAGGGGCGACGGTTGGAAGACTTCAACTACAACAACAAAGACATCACGTCGGAGATCTACCGTGCCCTCAACACCAGCTCCTTTGAAGGCGTTTCGGTAGGTCAATTTGCATATTGAGTCGGAAACTTTCCAAACGTTGGACGAATGTCATGTGGAAAGTTGTCAGTTTGGAATGTTTTCCAAGTTCCCCAACATAACTTCTATTAGAATTTTACAGAAAGATTTCCACCCCTGAATGCGTCGAGCGCTAAGCTAACTTAGCATCGAACAGATTCTCGATACAAAAGAGGTTTGTTATTGTCCTTAAAAATGTCTTTTTGCTTTAGGGCCAAGTGGTGTTTGATGCTCAAGGTTCCAGGATGGCCATGACTCTCATTGAACAGCTTCAAGGTAAAGATATTCATTTGAATGGAAAATAGAAACTTCATCTAAATGCTAACAAGCTAAAGCTGAACCCAAAGGCTGCGGAATTTTAGTGAATTGTAGAATAAGAGATTAAAAGTTGTGATTGTTTGAATCCGTCAAGAAATTATACTGAGTGAAAATTCAAGAATTTGGAAAATGTCATAAATATTTCCCAAAATGTCTTGAATAAACATTTGTCAGGAAACTGTCAAGGAGTTTTACTTACCGTATTTTTGAGGTTGCTTTTTTTTTTTTTTCAAGCATGGATCCTTGGCTCATGTCAAAGCCAATCCTTTTTGGAAACGATTTAAATCATGCAGTGACATTTCACCTCTTTTACCATATTCTACCCCGCTATTAAAATGACACTAAGAGTATTTTTCAAGCATGCATTCTCAAAAACCCTTTTTGGGGAAAACCGGCCTTCCATAATTGCCCTGAGCACAAACGTGCTCGCTGCAGTTTGATGCTGGATTAACGCAACGGGCCACCCGGGCTGCAGTTTTCTCACTTAACGACTTTTAGGGATGATTATTATTCTCGCTCGCCTGTGCTTCCTTAAAAGATGAGCCTCCTTCACACTCCAGCCTCACGTCGGCTGTGCGCGAGGTGTCAGAGGTAATTTGGCCCGCATGGTAAAATGACCTGACGCGAATCCAGGAAAAAAAAAAAAACGTCTTCACGAAGGAGCTCATCAGTATTCCCGGTCAAGGCCGCCACATAAGCTCCTTTTATTCCCTCTTGTCCTCCTTTGTGTTTGTCCCACTCCTCTTGCATCCCTTCTTTCTCCTTGCACATTTTCATTCTTAACATGAAAAGCACTGGAGTGAAGTGGTTTATTGGAGTGCACTTCATCGGTTACACCTACGACACCATCCCATAGGATGTAAAACGAGAGAACGGAATTTAATGCCGACTGAATATTGCGCCGAGCAATCTGGAGAGACGACGAGGACGTTACGATAGGTGAAAATTTGCGAGACCGTGAAAAAAGATCTCTTTTGTTTTATAGTTGGAACCCCTCCCACATGCTTTAAAACACATTTCAACTTATTCCCTCAATTCTATGGCAGCCATTTTGGAAGCCATTTTGAGTCACGGGATATTATTTTCTGTGACATTGTAAACATCTTTCAAAAGAAAAAGTACACGTTCTTCTTTCACCACAAAATAAGTGTGCTTCTCGCTTTTTCCGTTCTTTAGTGAGCGGCACTGCAACGTGTTTCACAAAAACTCACGTTTCTGACCAAAAAGCTGAGAAAGTTGTTCAAATCGATCTCCGTCTTTCAGAGGGCAGCTACAAAAAGATCGGCTACTACGACAGCTCCCAGAAGAACCTCTCGTGGTTCGGCAAGGACGTGTGGATCGGTGAGTCATGCAGGAGGTTCCTTCGCTTATCGCCTTCCGTTCTTTTTTTTATTCGGAATTGCACCCATTCAAAAAAAATCCTCTTTCACTCCTACACACCTTTCAAAACACCCACCTTGACTTTTTCCCCTTAATGGTGTCCTTCACTCTTGACTTCCTCTTCCTTCACTACTTCCTTTACCAATTTATTCTTTACTCCATCATCTCTGCTTCCATCACTCCTCCCCCACCCTCCCTTTCTCTATCAATACCTGCCTTCGTGTCATCTCTCCATCATTACTACCTCCTTCAGTTCCTCCGTTCCTCAATGTGCCTGCCCACCATGTCCTTTGCTACCTCCTTTTTCTCTCTCTATCACTTTCTCCCTCTCCTTCCTCTATCTATCTCTCTGTCTCCACGGTCGCCCTAACAACCACTTTGGTTCGCCTCTCCCTTCTAATCGCTGTGGCAACTGTTACTGAGCTGCATCTCCATGGTAACACCCTGTTCTCGTGTTTTTCTTTTCGCCCCTTTTCTTGCCACTTGTTTTGTTTTTTTTCTTAATCAAGGACACTGGATGTTTAACATGCATGTACACGAGCGCACACACATGCACAGTGTGTGTCAAGTGTGTATAACACTTGAGTTTTTAAAATCATGTGCACAAAGCACATCTCGGTCACGTGCTAACATGCAAAATAAAGTAAACCCGCAAGCTCGCAAGAATGAGTAAAAATAAAGAATTTGAAAATGGGAACAGGCTAAATAATTTTGACAATATCTTTTCAGAAGATAAATAATATATGCCTTTGAGTATTGTCATATTATCTGTCTATATGTGTTGCGCTACCATTTTTTGTGTGGTTGTTTGAATTACATAACATAATTCTCGTCGTTTGATGTTTAAAAATGAAGCCTCTTTTTCTTTTGTTTGTTTTTTAAGAATTAAACACTATTCACAAAAACTGCTCCAACAATGCATTAAAAAAAAAAAAAAAATCCCAGTAAATAAAAATCCCACTAAGTTGACTTTTTGTCTCACATGTCACTCGACGGGCAGGCGTCATGTGGGAAGTAGATATTGTCAGCCGTCAGACAGATGGCGCCGCTGAGACATCGACTGCGTTGCCGCGGTGACGAGCCTGTGGGGGTGACACTCTGACACCCCGACTCTGACATCTGACACATCAGCTTCACGTGGCGCTCACACTTGCACGCACACACAATTTCTCTCTCTCTCCTATATCGGCCTACGTATTGATGCCGTATCATAAAACACAATTCACATCACGCTTTCAATATTTTGTCGTCTCACGCACGCAGTAGCCGCCTCGAGACGAAAGAAGCAGAAGAAGCAGCAAAGCGAGCTTTTTTTTTTTTTTTTGGGGTCCATCTGGCCCTTGTTGAACTTCATTAGTCAGCAATGGAGTTGATTTGAAGCTGGAGCACGTCGGGATCATTTGCTGTTCACTCTACACTACGCTGGCTTAATTAGCACACAACATGCCCAGTCACTCACTGTGTGCTTTTACGTAGCAGAGTTCAATGACAAAAAGGCCAAATGAATATATCCATTTATTTTTTATTAATAGCGTACTGTATCGGAAGAAAAAAAGAATCCCCTTCAAGCTGGATATGAAAAATGCGTAACGACCACATGTGGTGAATTGTCTCGTTTAGGGGCGGGGCCTCCGGCGGATCGCACGGTGGTGGAGAAAGAGTACCGCTTCCTGTCGCAGAAATTGTTCGCCGCCGTGTCGGTGTTTGCCGGCCTCGGCATCTTGCTGGGCATCGTCTGTCTCACCTTTAACATCTACAACGGCAACGTGCGGTAAGAGTACAACTCAGATGATCATTTTTTCTTACAGTTCATTTCTAGCCTCAAGTTCCCAGGCAGAAACGATCGCAGCAAATTCCTTTTGATCCCCCCAGATGTCTGTGCCGTCGATCCAACATGCTAAATTTATGTTTGACCTCAAGTCCAATACGTCGGTGAGCTCATGGGCCGTTTTCAGCAGTTTCTTCCCTCCTCCGTGGGATCTCCTCCGGCTTTGATTAGATTTCACACGCAATTTGGCAGAAGGGAAACGTGTCGGATCACATCAAATGTTTTCATTATGTCGCTCTCGGTTAAAAGTCTCACACTGACGAGCTGCTCGGCGTCCAATTGGAGCATTTAGGCTTGTCACAAGTCGTTATCTGGACAAAACGGTTTGAAATGTTTACTGGAGTGATTATATACGCTGAATCTCGGCGAATCGCAATTTATCATGGAGGGAGGATTAAATAAATAAATGAATAAATAAATAAATAAATAGAATGCTAAATAAATACAGAAATTCAATAAATAATAGATTAAATAAATAAATAAATAAATAAAATGGTCTTTCGAGATCCACAAAATATTGTATCGCATTGTACCCACAAAATATAAGCTCCAAAGAAAATATGTTTTGTGGATGTGTTTTGTTGCAGCTACATCCAGAATTCTCAGCCGTACCTGAACAACATGACGGCGGCGGGCTGCATGATGGCTCTGGCCGCCGTCTTCCCGCTCGGCATCGACGGACATCACGTACACCGATCGCAGTTCCCCGTCGTCTGCCAGGTTAGCGACGCGCCGCCGACTTAGCTGCTTCCAACCAAAATTTCCGATTTCCAGTTTCAAGGGCTGATTTTTTTTCTTTCCTAACTTTCAAGGACTCGCTAAAAGTACGTTTCACTGTGTAAAATAAAACTTGGGTTTAATCCAGATGTATATTCCAAACGTTATCCAAACATTAATTTGCCTCTTTTTGCCCTGCAAATAAAATACAAAAAAGTAGGAATAGCTAAATTGCTTTTCCTCTTAAGTATCTTTGGGATCTTACACAAGGTCTGTGCAAGTAATTACTGGTCCACCTATGGGGTCAATGACAGATGAAGCTTAATATTCCGTCGTATAATATTCACGGGCAGGCTGCACCCCTAAGGACTCCTCTTTGCTCTCAAATTAACATTTTTTATTTTTTTTTTAACCCCCCACCTACAGTTCCGTCTGTGGCTGCTGGGTTTGGGCTTCAGCTTGGCGTACGGCAGCATGTTCACTAAGATCTGGTGGGTCCACACCCTCTTCACTAAGAAAGAGGAAAAGAAGGAGAAGAGGAAGGTCTGATGTCAAATGTTCTATTTATGCTTTCCGGTTTACAGTTCCTCCAAATATTAACAATTGTGCTTTGTTTGTCGTTAGCAACAGCTGGAGCCGTGGAAACTCTACGCCACGGTGGGCGTGCTCCTGGGTGTGGACTTCCTGTCGCTGGTCATCTGGCAGATCGTGGACCCGCTGCACATCACTGTCGAGGTAAAATTACCACAGCGGTGGATGAGCAAATTATCCTCTCCTCTCAACTCACCAGTATCTCACCCGGAGCAGGAGTTCACCAGGGAGGCCCCCAAAGTGGACTTGGATGTCTTGATCCAGCCCCTGCTGGAGCACTGCAGCTCGGAAAAGATGAACACGTGGCTCGGTGAGTTGTCTTTCTTTGGCTCGGCGTTTAATGACAGAAGTATGGAGCTCACATTGAACTTCTATGTGGGTCACAAAGTGGGTCAGGGCCTCGTAGCGTTTCACAGGCGCACCCGATGAGACAATGGACAGCGGCAAGACGCTTTCTTTCGGCTCCCCCGCTGCGTTTATTCTTTTTTTCTCTGTCAGTCAGCGAGATGCCGAGTGACTTCTTGCACTTTCAACTTCCAAATAAGAAGCAGCTAAGAACAGAAATCAAACACATATACGCTGTCGAAAGGGAGCGAGTGGGACACAGTCAGACGGTTTCTTATCTTGTTCAAGCTCAACATGTTTTATGTTCCAAGGACCGCATTATTCATTCATGTCGCTTTAATGAGTCGAGCTGACAACATTGATGCTTCTCCAGCAAAATTTGAACTCGGATCACTGGATTCAGAAGTCCAGTGTGCTCCGTGGAATTAGCATCTGAGGAGCTTTTGGTGTTAAATGGGTGACAGCTAGGATTAACTTTAGGGCGGGGGGGTTCTTCAGATGTGAAAGGTTCCACCGACACTTAAACTGAGATCACTGGATTCGCCATCCAGCGTGCCATGGAACCTGCTCTGACGGTTTTGCAGAGTTTAGGACGAATAGTTCATTTCTAGCATCAAGTTCAACATGATAGAAACAAAATATTCTTTCTGAACTCTGAATAAATAATTCTAATCCAATAAACACCACCAAGTACATGATTCATCAGATACAAAATTCAAATGATACATATATATGGCGTAATTGTTGGGCAAACATTTGTCAACGCTGCCCCCTGCAGGTGTGGTTTACGGCTACAAGGGCCTGTTGCTGCTGCTCGGCATCTTCCTGGCTTACGAGACCAAATCTGTGTCCACGGAGAAGATCAATGACCACCGGGCAGTGGGGATGGCCATTTATAATGTGGCGGTGAGTCACCTGAGAATTTCTACGCGTTTCGGTCGGCGCTGGAACTCAACCGGTCTGCGTGCTCCTCCAGGTGCTGTGTCTGATCACGGCTCCGGTGACGATGATCCTGTCGTCTCAGCAGGATGCCTCTTTCGCCTTTGCGGCCCTGGCCATCGTCTTCTCGGCCTACATCACCCTGGTGGTGCTCTTTGTGCCAAAAGTGGGTAAAGTTCAAATGTTTGCGTTGTCATTCAAGTGGAAATGCCGCCATCTGCTGGAATGACAGATGCAGCTCAAACGGAATGCTTAGCAGATTTCCAGCTTTTTTTTTTTTTTTGCTCTAAAATATCATTCATTCATTAATATATTACAAAAAGGTTGGGAAATTAAATAAATAAAGAAATGAAATTTAAAATAAATCAATATTTTTTTTTGAAAAGTTAAATAAATAAATAATAATAAGGCCCAAATCAATAATTTCACATTCTGCTTTACAATGCAATTCAATAATAAAGTATTTGACTTACTAACTAAAATAATCGATTTCACATTTTCCTTTCTTCATCCCTTCCCGTGCAGATGCGTCGTCTGATCACGCGCGGCGAGTGGCAATCGGAGCAGCAGGACACGCTCAAGACGGGATCATCCACCAACAACAACGACGAGGAGAAGTCGCGGCAGCTGGAGAGAGAAAATAGAGAGCTGCAAAAAATCATACAAGAGGTCACTCACTTGGTCACTTGGTGTCTGTCCCTGAATTATTATCTGGGTGTCACTTTTGTGTCGTAAAAATGTTGTGTATCCGTTTGTGTTTTAGAAAGAGGAACGTGTGAGCGCTCTGCGTAACCAGCTGGCCGAGAGACAAGCTCTCCGCAACCGCCGCCGCCCATCCACCGGCCAGACCCAGAACCACAACGCCCCGCTGCTGCCGCCCTTGTCCCAGACGGACCCCAAGTCCCTGCTGCCCCCGCCCGGCTACCCGAGCGCCGACAATCACTCGCTGCCGCCGTCTTTCTCCAACTCATCCAACTTGTACCCGGCAGAGAGCAAGATGAGCCGCAACCACTGTCACAATAGTCAGATTCCGCTACTTTACAAGTAGACCGGACCCTGGGAAAAAACACCAGACCCTGGAACTCATCACGGGGAAGGGGGAGCACACTGGGGCATCCACACCACTTGACAGAGTCAGCCCAAGGCCTACGATAGCTAAGCACCTGCCAAGGACCCCCCACGACCACTAGGGGGCAGACAGGAGCAATTTCGGGTTGAGTATGATTGCGTGTGTGTCCTGTTTGTGTGTCCCATGTGTGTATGTGGGAGTCTCCTGTTAAGTGCGTCACCTGCAAGTATGGATCCGATTCCATCTGACTGAGAGTGTGTGTGACTGTCTTTGTTTGAAATTTAACAATGAATGGCGGCTTGGGCCGGCTCTGCCACCTGACACTGTGACTTGTTATCGGCGCTCGGTCGCCGTGGCAATAGCAAGCACATCCCCACACTCAAACCTCTCCATCATGCAGAGCTTTTGGGGGAGACGTTCCGGAACTTTTGTGTCTTCACTACACACACCCACACACTTGTTCTCCGTGGTCCTGTTTTTGTCACGTGCGTTGCGTCAAGAAATTTTCAGCCATAAAGTGGAGACTGGATGAGGACGGCGAGTAAATATCATAGAGACTTTTGTCAGCTGTTACAGTGGCAGTAAAACTGAAATGTACCCGCATGCGCAAAGAACTTTCTACTTGTGTACATAAATGAACACGACAAGCACAGCTGAGATTTTTACCTTACATTTGTATTATTATTTCTGTTGTTGTCTTTTTGGTGAAGTAAAGCACTTGCCCACTTTTAGAAGCTCTACTATGTCAATTTAGTTACACTTTTTTTTCCCCCCTAACACACAAATTGGGTTGTTTTTTTAGCAGTCACATGACATTGATGTTAGTCTGCATGTACTGTTCACACAGTGAACAACACCATTTTGAAAGATCATTTGTATTTCATTTACACGTCTTTATAGAGCTTGGATTTTCTTTCGTATTCTTTTCCCCTCCAATTTGCCTGTTTTTAGGAAAGTGACACTTTCACATGACAAGCACAGCTCAGATGTCACAGAAGTTCTCTTATTGATTTTTTTTTTTCTACATAGGCAAATCTCGTGGCTTTCATTTTCGTAAAGTGAAGTGACAATGTTTGTTTGCATGTGCCGTTCACACTCAAACTCATCAACCTGATTGAAAAATCTTGTTTACTATTACAGACAAATAGCAAACTGTTGCTAAAGGTTTTGTATTTTAGATACACATCCTCAAATTTCTTTTATCGTTTTATCATAAAAAAATTGTTTTGTTTGTTTTGGGTAAAGCAAGACAGTCACATGAGAATTATTATAACCTCTAACTTTTAATGCGCTATTTGTATATTATTTGAGCGGGCACTTTAAGAGTTTGTTATTATGATCCACATTAGCTCAGGGTGCGGGAGTGGCTAAGCAAATGAAATAAATAGGCCATAATTTATATCTAGTATTTATGAAGCGTGCAGTTATATCACAGTGTATCATAAACAATACGTAATATGAATGCAGAACTACTCTGGTAAATCTTGCACATGTTTGTATTCACTCAATTATCTAAGATCATACTGTAAATGTTAATATAGTTCAAATTATGTGTATGCAAATATGTGAGTTCCATCAATAAAAATCATTCTTTTTTCAAATTCCCACATCAAGAACTTTCTAATACTTGATGATGACGCGTGCATTACCATACCGATCCGCTAGATGGCACTACAGTAGTTTTACAGACAGTTCAATCGTTTATTGTACATAAATTAAATTTGTGTTTGGGCAAATTAACACACTTTTTTAAGCGACGTTAGCGTGTAGAAACGTTTCCTAACTTTTCACCTTTTAGACTATTATTAACTTGTTAGTTCCGCAATAACAATTACAGCATTGTTCTGTTGTTCGGTTGACCCACATAAGGCTCACGAAGGAGGCACAGAAAAAACGGTAAAAACAAAAATGCCGAGCGAAGAACAATGAGTTAGTGTTGACATCGCACGCATTGATGTTAGATGTTACTTTTTATAGATAGATTCGAAATGTTTTGAAACAATAGATGAATATTTGCGCCTGGCAATACAGGCTTGACTATCACTAACTAAACAATAACGAAAACTTGTGTTTAAGGTTGCACAACTAGATATTCCGCAAATAAAGTTGATTTTTTATTCATTTCTTTCAGTAAAAGAAATCTCAACGAATTCAGTGGAATCTGTGGGTCAAGAGGATAAACAGAGAAGATGCCATAAAATGGTTGAAGAAAGAAATAATAGTAGCCACTTCAAAAAGGACAGACTGGCAAGCATACTTCCATCATAAGGTTGGTGAAAAACATTTTCTCACGTCTTTATTATATATTCGTATGAAATATTTGGTTGTTTTTAGTTGAATAGCTTAGCAAAGCATAATGCTAGCTGCTAGCTAACATTAGCCCCATAGCAAGCTGTCATTTGATTAGGATGTTAATTTGGTCTGAATCTCAACAACTTTTAATTCAATTTACCCGTTAAAATATAACTTCAAATATATATTACATCTCCCCTCAAACCAATTTACTGCATAATATTTTTGACAAACACTCAATTTATAGATGCTTGTATCAATTTATTTGCCCTTTATTTTCTCAAAACGACTTGGACACGGTAGACTTTCTTTCCTCGTGTTGTCCTCTGACCTTTTTTCAACTCAAAGTTCACGTGACCTTCTGACGAAATGTTCTGTCATTGACGGGTAGTCTTTGACCCACATATCGAAATACAAAAAGGTTGAAAAGGCTGCGAAATATGTCAAATCTCAGCTAGAACATTTCTACATGCAATGATTTCTACACGTATTGAATTTTTGTGACAGCTGGTCTCTCATGTATGCTACTTCCTGTGCCTCATTTTTTGGTGAACACCTAAGCCCAAGTATTTTTTTTACTTGGTATAGAATGTCTGTGTAACCAGTGGTTTGTATGACACACACATCCGCTCACACACACAGCTGACTTACAGAGGTGGTTGGTATGTGTGGTAGGTAACACGTAGGATGGTGAGAGGGTTGGGAAACCCCACTGTGGGTTGAGGCTTCTGTGGGCCTTCACCTGACACTGCACTCTTAAAGATAGAGGAAATTCCCAATTTTGACCAGACAAAGGGACTGTTTGCTCCCCATGTAGGGATTTGTGATCCGTGTGTGTGTGTGTGTGTGTGTCTGGCCGGCTGAAGCAGTTTGACAACTTCCCCCTCTTGTAAGTGAGTGCGTTTTTATTTGTACCAGACAAGACACACGAGAGTCCACATTCCAAACGTGACATTGCAAATAACTTATTAAAAAATATAAAATAAATGTAAAAAAATAAATAGCGCAAATGGAGTTGCAAACTGTTGCAGTTCGTACAAAGATGGCATCCGCTCGAGGTCATCTCCATTGAGATTGAAGCAGTTCTCAATCACCGTTGTACGATGAATAAAGGCAGAGACTGCGTTTGGAATCGTTCATCCTTATCGATGCTCTAATCTCAATATAAAGATTTTTATAAACGGCGGAAGCGATTCATCGAGTGCCGGCAAATCACTTTGTCAAAGTTCACGTGAAACCGGAGTGATTTCGAACACAGCCGTAGAGTTGGTCAGAGGGCGAAGACGCCGAAAAAGGTCTTGCCGCCGTCCGTCTCCAGCTCGGACAGTTGGTTGGTCTCGGTCCACAGCTGGTCGTCTTTGTTGAGCTGGAAGACGGCCCCCAGGTACAAGGCGTTGTACCAGCCGTGCTTGTAGCGCTGATCCTCCTCGACGGACGTGCTTTGCTGGCACGCCGAGCGTACGGCGCTCATCAGCGAGGCCTTGCTGCCCACAGAGTCCGAGTAGCGCCACACGCGGTGGCTGAGGGGCGCCAGGCGCTTCCCCGGAGACGCCGTGTCGTGTTCCAGGCCGTCTTCGCTGCAGGAGACGCGGAAGGACGCCTGGCTGTAGACGAAGTAGAGGCCGGTGTGCGGCACCACGATCTGGTTGTTGTGCAGGGTCAGGCCGCCCTGCGCGAAGGCCTGACCTTGGCCGTTACGCCATTGCAGCTTTTCCTTTACGCTGTCACCTTCTTCATGAATACCTGGCGAGAGCAGACAAACAAAAGCTTGTTAAAGCTTGTACAATGACCACAAAGCTTGCACACTTGCACAATGACCGCTTTTAGTTTTGTGAATTACCATTTTTCTTTCGGCAATTAGGAATGACCCTGATATAATATTTAAGAAGAAAAAAAAAAATGAATTAAAAAATCCATCCATCCATCCATTTTCTGAACCGCTTAGTCCCCACGGGGGTCGCGGGAGTGCTGGAGCCTATCCCAGCCGTCATCGGGCAGTAGGCGGGGGACACCCTGAACCGGTTGCCAGCCAATCGCAGGATTAAAAAATCAATTAATCAATTTAAATTAAGAATATGCTTCTTTTATTTAAGCACCTCAGAATTATTTCTCTTAAAATTAAAATATGAATTCATAGTGTATAATGATTCTTACCTCAAAATTCATTACTTTTTAAAAGAAATGTACATTTGCAAATTAAAATGTATTTTGTTGGTTAAAAGTTTTTTTTTTTATAATTTCAATTCAAATATTTCATTTCATTAAATTAAGAATGGCTTATACATTGAAAGGTTCCATCAATATTTTTTTCTTCAAAATTTGCAATTTATTTAGTCGTTTCTTTGAATTTTTTTTACTCTTCTTGTTAACAAAATATAAAAAGCAGAGATTTTGATGCTATTGTAGCTTATTGAAATAGCTTAGAAGCGTAAAACAACATTAAAATGAATAATATAAATTTACTGGTTCGCTCTCCAAAATGTGTTCAATTTTGAACAAACTAAAACTACGCAGATTTATCAGAACTTGCGCAGCATCCCAGAAATCAGGTCCACCCGCAAGCTCTCACTGGATGTTCTCGACATCTCACCTTCGAGATGAATGGCCGCCTTGGCTTTGCTGCTGATCTTCTTCAGTGTGTGGTGGGGATCGGACTTGTCCTCGTCGGCAACCAGCGCCAGCGTCGGGCCCACCGAAGGCGTCTAATGGAAGCAAGAAGCATTAGAAGAGATTCTTCCAGGGACATTTTTTCTTTTTCCCTTCGAGACGCCACTTCATACCTTGCCATCCGATCGTCCGTGCCAGTACCAGGCGAAGAGCAGCACCATGCCCAAGCACAGCGCAGCCACTAGGAGGCCAGCAGACAGCCTCCACATCCAGGCCGAGTACGAGCGCTTCTCCACCACCACCACCGTCTTCTCCTCCTCCCGGAGACCCACTGCCGCTTCCACGTCGGCCGGTGTTGAAGTCAAAGCCACCATGATGATTTGATTTGATTTGATTTGATTTGATTTGAGCGCTCTTTTGGGATCACTTCTACTCCCGCTGGTGAGAGTGAAGTGTCTGTCAGAAGGCCTGTTCTTTTATTGTCTGTGCAGGATGGGAAACTCCCATGATGTCACAATTGAAAGCGAAGCTCCGCCACTTGGATCGAGTACAAAAAGTAGTAGGAAGAAGAAAAAAAAAAAAAAAAGGGAACCACAAATTCGAGGTTGGCAGATTTCGCAACATTTTTTTAGGATGAAGCCAAGAAAGCCACGTGGGCCCATCAAAAAAAAAAAAAAAAAAAAGAGCTGAAAAGATTGCAGATTCTGCAATTTTCCTTCCTTATTTTATTTTGACTTATTTCTCCCATCTGAAAAGGATATGTTCCTCACATTTGATAGCAGTCAGTCAAATTCTCTATGATGGGTTTGTCCTTGCAGGACCCTCTGTAAATAACTATTAAGTCACACTTTTTGTTTTTTTTCCCGGCATAGTGTCTTAAATGAGGTTAAAAAAAAAAAAGTCTGAATTTAGAATAACATCAAACAATTGTAAAATTCTGTGGGAATTCACAACAAAGCCAAAACCACAACGCCATGAAAAGAATGATTGTTCTTTTGTTAACCAGCCAAGCACATCAAACAAGTTAAAAAAGGAAACAAAAGTTATTTTTAGAGGTATCACTACTTGTCATAACAAGCTGTAACGTCACCTTAAAACTAGTCTCTGAAACTATTTATAACTGAGCACTTGATTTGATTGGCATGCAAGAAACCTTAAACCACTTTATGGACTTTATTTTTATTCTTTACATTTGATTGCATTCATCAAAATTGATTATACTCTTTTCTGTGGTATTTGTCCACCTGAATATGTGTTTTATTTAACTTTTTACATATTATATGCACTTTACTTTGGAGTCAGCCAGTCCTTAACCGGAACATGTAACAGGGAGCGCATAACTTTATTCCACCTGCTGTGTTCACTGCCCATTTTAAGATCCCACTATTTGTTTTCAAATCAAAAAATGGACAATCATTTCTAAAAGACGACTTTTCATGAAGAATACCTAAGGTAAATTCACGTCATTGGTGTGCATTCCAAATGAACCATCTGAATGTATATGAATAACTATTATTTCTATTTTATTATATTATATTTTATATTTGTATTATATTTAATTATTATTGTATTTATTTTTATTTTATTTTTATTTATTAAGCACATGGAAGGATAAAACTAAATACAAAAATTTAAATAACTATTTGAATAACTATTATTTTTATTATATTTGATATTTTTATTATATTTATTTTTGTTGTATTATTATTTATTAAGCATATGGAAGGATGAAACTATAAATAAACAGTTTTATATGGTGTCCATGTTGCATCTATGTAATGAGGTCATGTCCTGGGAATAAATAGAAGTTCACTGAATGGGAAATCTTTCCAAATGATCAATTATGTGGGCTGACGTTAATCAAAGAGAGAGGCAATGCTGAGTATCGGTACACTTGCCCACACAACCGGGGGCGTCAGATGGACGAAAGCCAACCCAATTTTCCTTGCAGAACAGTGGAAAATGGCCAACAATCAACTTCGTCAAACAGGTTTGCACGCTGTGGATTACTCAACTATTTTTCCAGCGTGCCCAACCAGTCCAGGCAGATCACTCCTGTCACGTTCATTCATTGCTATTTGTTCATTTATTGTGCGCGTGTGGAATATTTGGGCAACTTTCCCCACAACTTGTGGGACTTGTGTAACGACAAACTCCCCCAAGACAAAGCTGGCTTTTGATGAACGCCAGCCACATCCAGGTGGACCCTAGTGACCTTTCTTTTTTTTTAACCGCACTCACCAGATTCTTTCTCACTGATCCTTGTCACGCATATTTCCATTCGGCCTTCCCCAACCCCGCTTCAAATTCCAAAGATTCTCAATTTGGAAATGAATGTAGTCTAAAAGTGGCAGAAAGTGCCACCAAGGCTCAGAAACATAAAGCGACTGATGCTACGTTAGCGTAGCAACATAATACCCCATAAATCAAAAGAATATAAAAGAGTAAACAATGACCTTGCACGGTTGAGCCATGTTAGAAAAATGCAGAACCAAAATAGACTCTTTGCGTGTGGTATCATCAATTATTTGCAAAGCAAGTGGAATTCCATCTATCCATGAGCCAAACTGCTTCCTTCGTATGCGAAAACATCAAGAATGTCTTCGTTCCAGGGAATCAAATGATTGACAACCGGTTTTCAAAAAGAACCGGTTTTAATTCCCATCTCGAGATCTTTTGAGTTGGAAGCAGCTGATGACTTTTTGGACCAGCTACAAGTTTTCATCTGAATTTGAAATCGGTTGTTGCGGTTACGTTCATTTCGGCCAATTATTAATTGTACGGGTTTGGGGGTTTGCCAATATTGGGAACTCTGTTTTTCTAACAGATGCCTGTGTCTCAGTTAGCTCAGGGTTAAGAAGCAAAGACTAATATGGTATATTTTATTTAAAAAAAAAAAAAAGTCTTGCCCCCATTTTACAGCAATTGCGCGGGGTTAATTAGTTTTTCAGGAATTAATTGAGTTGAGTAGCATCAACCTAGAATATAAATACTGAAAAATAAACTATCAAATTAACTATTTTTCTTCCAACGTAGTCAGTGGAATTGCATCAAAATGTATTTAATTTGTGAAACACGATCGTAATGGATGACTGCAGGGCATTGTGTGTTGTGTAAAAGTGTGTTGACGTCTTCACGCCTCTTTTTCAGCCTATTGGCTGGGAGGAAGTAAACCAGGAAGTTTTGACGGGCACCTGGGGAAGGTGATGACAGCAATGCTTTGTTACGACAAGATCTTGGGGAAAGTTTAGCAATCAGGCTACCTGGCAAACATTTATGACGTGAGCCATTTGGGAATGAACAGTTGTCGTCACAATTGAGGAAGTAAAGCAAATGACGAATTCAGTGAACCCCAGTTTATTAATATGATGCACAGCTACCTATGGAATTTAAAAATGGGTCATCACGCTTGGTTTCAATTTATTTGAATTTATTCAAACACACAAAAATCTGAATCTAAAATTTCACGCTATAGCAGGGATGAAAAAGATGAGCAACGATTTAGTGGGGATTGACTAACTAAAAAATATAGTCATAATTATTATTCAAAGTTCTTAACTGAAGACAAATTGTAGAGCAAATTAAGTCATTGCAAAAATGTATGACTTGTCTGTCTAATATTTTTATTGTATATAAATATATGAATTGTAAAAAATATATTGATTAAACATATTTAATTGTAAGAAATTATATTATGTATGGTTGAGTGACCAGGCACTTAGCCAGCTGGTTTCCCTTTCGTGTGCGTAAAAGAAGTTCTGGAAGGACCAGTTCTGATAATGACATCAGGCGAGGCCTGACCAATGGGAGGACACTTTTCCGTGACGTCAGCCTCGCGGAAAAGGCAATTTGTAGCAATTTCAAGGTTCATGCCACAAGTCAATGCTTAGGGGGAAAAAAGAAAACCTAAGGAGGGTTTGCAATGAAATTAAAATAGTGGGAACAATTCTATTCTTGGATTTTATTTATTCTTATACACTGGAATAAATTCAAATGAATTGTTTGGATTGCACTTTTTAAAATCAGCATACAAAATTATCAATTGAAAATTCATAAATCAATAAATGATTGGTATTTTACCTACAACCGATGTTATAATTAGTATCTCTCAATGTATAACGTATACAAAATCCATAAATGCTTTGCAGTTTTATATAGAAAACTAAAAAAATTAACCACATTAAAAATAGTAAATACAATCTTTAGCTTGAAAAAAATCCTCAACAAAGCCAATATAACAATAAGCATTAACATTAAACATTAAAATAAATCAATAAACGACTTGCAATGTGACCTATTCCAATAACATTGAAAAATAAAATAATATTTTTTTTAAAACATGACAATATAATACATGATATTCAGTTTGCCCGGCAAATTAGCAGTAACATTCATTTCTGATTCACAACATATTTTACTTAGACGGCATATTTCTAGAATATAAAACTGATTACACTTTTGAAGAAGTCTATTCATAGAATAATTAAAATTACTTAACACGGGTGTGTATTGATTAAGGTATGCTATGTGTGTGTGTTTATTATGATGTCACTTAATAGTGACTCGTGAGCCGCTTAATTGGCCGCTCAGCAATTCAGTGGTTTGTGTCGTCGCTGCGACGTCACACAAAGTGAAAGTGTTTGTTAAACGCGAGGAGGAAACAGCGCTACCGAGTGGCCAGTCAAAATATTGCAGTTTGGATTCACCTACTGAACCCAACCAACAAAACAAAGTGAGGTACAATGTGCTCAAACTTGCTATTTTTCCTCGCTCGTAATTGACAAGATGAGATTCACGATATAATCTGTTGATCTCAAACCTGTACTCCGCTCGAGTTAAGTCAAATGTCTCGAGTCCCCCGCCTCCGCTAATGGATCTGAAAGGCGCCCCAAAAAGTGTCGTCGGTTAGAAAGTCTCCACTGATATTAACGCTGACGCTGTCCCCCTCCCGGAGGCGCACCATCTTGGCCAACCACACGGAGCCATGGGACGTGCCCGCCGGGTAGTAGCCCTCAGCCAGCTTCCTGATGCTTTTGCCAGACGTGGCGTTTTTTGTCACAATCACACGTTGCTCTCCGCTTCCGGACTGTTCAGTGAAGGTCACCTGGGCGTACAGGAAGTAGACGCCGTCCCTCCCAAACTGGATGGAGTCATCACGAAGTTCTAGGGAGCATTGGTCGCATGTGGGTAAGCTAGACTCCCAAGGTTGTCCTTTAGAAGCTGCGGGGAAAAGAACTTTGTGAGAACTACAAATGTGCCTCTATACTCCAGATGGACACATCAAATCATTTTTTGTGGCATTCCTCAGGGATCCTTTGCGAATCCCCTAAACCTCATGCAGGTATTTGTGAATGTTACATCATGATTGCTTTCCAATGCCACATTCATTAACAAACAAAAAAATAAGTCCAGAATTGAAAGATCTGCCGACGCTTACGTTTCATGATTTGTATGTATGAATGAGAGGAACCTGGGAATACCCCAACGGACATCAACGAAGCTCCTGTAACAAGAAATATGTCCAATTTAATGATTTAATCTAGTAGACAATTAGTTTTGTCCCACCAACGTAGATAAATGAAAGTTGACGTACGTGTCGGATTGAAATTATTTCCACCGCTCAGCGTTGTGCCTTCTCGTAGTTCCACGAAGGCCACTTGTTTGATGAAGTAGCCGAGCAGCGCACCCACGAGCAGAACGGCCACGGTGAGGAAAGTGAGCCATACCTGCAGCAGAACCTTCTTCATGGACCACGGCCGGGAATCCATTCTGTTACGTGACCATGTAAATACAATTCAGGCGAGAATTAAAAGATCGTTTCGATTGTAGTGATACAGGACGACATTTTCAAAGAGAGCATCACTCACCTGCTGTGTTGTTGCTCTCGCTGTCTAAATTCATATGTCGCTCGTCTAAATTTTGTACCACATTTTCTTTTTGTGGTCAAACAGAGAGGAAGTGAGGGGGGGCGTGGGGGGATGCGGCAAGTGAACACGTAGGTGGCTCCGATACCAAATGCCTCGTATCGTTTTTGCTGAAACTAAGAAACGTGATGTAAAACCTTTATAGGATGCCAGTGTTGTTGAGTAAAACAAAAGTGAATTGAATTAAAGTTTTTTTTTTTTTTTTTTTAACGTGAAAAATGTTAAAGAAAGAAAGTGTTGTGGTGTGATAGAAAGTATTGATCTAAAAACATTTACTTGTGTGCCGCTTTGTATCGATGTGGGCGGTGTGAAATTCCCATGTTTATAGGTCACCCTGTTATTTTACCATCGAAACCTTCGAGTCTTTTTGCTTTCACTGGACGACTGAATAAAATAGCGATAATAGCAAAGAATACTTTGAACTCCAGCAGCAGCTTGCGGGGTTCCTCAGGGCTCTTTTCCGAGTCCCCTGTAATTTGTGATCAGTTGTGGTACATGGATAAAAAAATTTCAATGTAGTAAGATTTTAATGATGGATCATTTTGTGAGGTTGTATAATGTGAGTCCTGTAACATATTGCATCCTTTTCCAAACCATCTCATGCAGGCAAGTTTCTCTCACCCCGAGAGATGAGTCAAACGTATCGTTTCACTTTAAGGTTGTTTCGTTGGGGAATTCCCTCGCATCCAGGCAGCGTTCTTTTGGATCGTGTAAATGTCACCAACTTTCTCCTTACTCATCTGTGTCAAGCGCACACACACTGACAAATAAACACAACAGACGCCTACACCGTTCACAGTGTTGCTTACCAGGTGCTGTCCCTTCTAACATGAAAATATTTTTCATGTGTTTACCCCCTTTTGCCCAAAGTGACCTGGCATAGCTATTATTAAAAGTCTCCATTACATTTTTGGGGATAGGCTGGAACATGGCATAAAATGAAAAGACACTGTATGTTTAATACAGATTTTATTGTGCCTTGCTTATGTGATGCTTTTTTTTTACATTTCATAATTTTACATGTGGTCAATTCATAAATTTTAAGATGGCAATATCTCAACATTTTTTAAACGGAAGATAATTAATTGGCAATTTTGGTACAGATTTTACAAACAAACATGAGGAAGATGTTTGTGGTTTGTTCTAGCAGGCTGAATGTGATCCTCGAGTTTGACACCCGTGTCTTAAGAGTCCCCCTTGAGAACGGTTAGCAGCTCGCCACTCTCCTGAAGCTCCTTGACAATGTCCAGACCTCCGATGAGGTCGCCCTTCACGTACAACTGTGGGAAGGTGGGCCAGTTGGAGTAAGTCTTGAGCCCCTGGCGGACTTCTTCGTCATCCAGGATGTTGAACGTGTTGTAGTCCACTCCGGCGCCATTCAGGATCTCCAGGATCTGCCGGCTGAAGCCGCAACGCGCCGCCTCCTTGCTGCCCTTCATGAACAACATCACTGGGCTCCGGTTGATGGCCTCCTTGAGTCGATCCTCAAGGGTGACAGCCTTTGGGCAGACGCTCTCCAGCTCGCCGGACTCGGCCAGCTCCTTGGCGATGTCCAGGCCGCCCACCAGATCGCCTTTGACATACAACTGCGGGTAGGTTGGCCAGTTGGAGTAGGTTTTCAGACCCTGGCGCACTTCTTCGTCGGAGAGGATGTCGAAGGTGCTGAACTTGATGTTTCTCTCGTTGAGGAGGGCCACCATCTGCCGGCTGAAGCCGCAACGGGGCTCCTGGGCGGTGCCCTTGATGAACAGCATGCAAGGCGCCGCGTTGATCAGCTTCTTCAACCGCTCGTTTAGGTCAGCCGGGCCTCGTTCGGGCTCCGAGTCCCCGCTCGCTACCAGGCGCTGGACCTTCTTTGTGAGCTCCGGAGCGTGGGCCCCGTCCATCCGGTCCACTTGCACGCCGCCCTTAAAGAGGACAAACGTGGGGACGGATGCGATGGCGTACTTCTCCGACACCTCAGGCACCGCTTCAGCGTCCAGCTTGACGAATGCTGCTTTAGTATATTGCTTGGCCAGCTCGGTCAACACTTCGTTCATCTGGCCGCACTGGGGAGCCCATGACGCTTGGAAGTGAACCACCGCGAATCGAGAGCCATCTTTGACCAGGATAGACTCAAACTCCGCTTGAGTTTTCGCCTCCACGAAGTTCGCCATGTTGCTGCTAGCACCGCTTCCGGTATTCTGTAACTGCAACTGTGACATCATTTTCGACCTCTTGTTAAAATTAATTATATAAATTAATTAAAATAGAGGAACTGTGACATTTCCATTCTGTCATTTCCAGCGTCTCCACCAATAATGTATTTATTTAAATTTAATTGAAATGTGAGTCGTTACTGCGAGGACGTTTCTGTCTTCATTTTTACGTCACTTCCATTACCCCGGTATAAGTGCTAGCTAGCTCGAGACGCTAGCCGGAAAGCGTTTGGAATTGGGTGATAAGAAACAGAAGTGTACGGCAGATAAGTGATACGACCAGAGTCGCCATTAAGGTAATACGGTATTTTTTTATGTAAGCGATAGCCATTGCGATAATAGTTGAAATAACGAAAATAAGAAATACTTTGTTGTTGCTTAACGTTAGGTCAGGGCTCGGCTCTTGTTAGCTTCGTTGCTAACTTCGGTCGGTAGCTCCCGTCAGCTAGTACGCTGAGGAAGAGGCGACTCGTGTTTTTTTTCGTTCAAGTATACCCAATTGAACGAGTGTTTTTCCAACAATATTTGAGTAATATCAGTTTGCAGTCGGGGGTTTCCTACTCTGCTAGCTAGATGATTCCTGACCGTCAATCTAGTACATACAGGTCAAAACAACGGCGCTGATGAAAGTGGCAGCCTTTCGAGAAGCAACGTGTTTAAGCCAATCATTACATTTATTAGGGGGAAAAAATCTGCCAGATTATGTCTCAATATTGCTGTTGTGATCATTTTTTAAATTTTAATCTGTATTTCTATCAATCCAGCCCTCTAGCTAATATTTCTGCATAGTAGAACCTTTAGGTGACACCAAAAGTTTGTTGGGCAGCCATTACATCCTAAATAACCATGAGATGAATGTGAATATTGAATAGTAGTCTGTCGTGCTTTTTTTTTTTTGTAACCTTTTTGTATTTTCCAGGAACACCATGGAGGAACAAAGTGCAGACATAGAAGTGACAGTCAAAACATTAGACTCTCAGAGCAGAACCTACACTGTTGGTGCTCAGGTAAATGAGAAAGTAACTCCACAATGGGCTTTCAATTTCAGTATAGGCGTCTGATTTGTGGTATTTTCCCCCTCCACTTCCTGTAGTTAACTGTAAAAGAGTTTAAAGAGCACATTGCGTCTTCTGTGGGGATTCCCATTGACAAACAGAGGCTCATCTACCAAGGTCGAGTCTTGCAGGATGAAAGGACCTTGGCAGACTACAGTGAGTAATCCACACATTGTGTCACAAAATAAAATGCGACGCTATTCGATGACAACTATCAGATACTCTGCCTCTTCAACATTTCCTGCGTCTTAGATGTGGCTGGCAAGGTGATTCACTTGGTGGAGCGCGCTCCCCCTCCACCTTCCCAACCTGGCTCGGGGTCTGGTGGCAGTTCAGCCGAGAGCGGTGTCGGCGGCTCATCATCATCACAGGATGGGCCTCAGGCTCCTCCTCCACATGACCGCAACGCCAACAGTTACGTCATGCTGGGAACCTTCAACCTCCCCGTCAACGTCATGGACCCTCAACAAATACAAGTACGACCCGTGGACCTTTTTAGTTTTCACAATTATTGTCTTTCCAGTTTCCAGCGTTGATTTTTGTTTTCCTTCCCTTGTTTAGATGTCAGTTCAGCAGATGGTGTCCGGCATGGGGGACAATGCGAGGAACGCCAGAGTGACAACTAGCACTGGGGTAATCCAAGCGATTGGTCAAGAAGCTTTGTGGCGGTTAGGTAATCTAGACGCTGGAGTCATTTCGTCCGCCTTCTCCCTTTCAGAACAACGGCTCGGTGAATGTGCACATTGACATGGATCAGCCGGTGCAGAGCGAACCTCGGCTGAGGTTGGTGCTCGCTGAGAACATGCTGAGGGACATCAATGACCTCATCGAAAGAATGGAGGTGAGACACCCCCCCCCCCCGAGTCTAATTCAGGCTGTTTGTCAAGTACGGTATTCAAGTTCCCTTGAATTGAGTAAATTGCATTTGTGTCAGGGCCGGACAGCTGACCCGTCCGCTCATACCCAAAGAGAGACTCCATCCTCTGCTGCCCCGCCTCCTCCTTCGTCTTCCTTCCCCACCTCCACCCCGACTCCTTCTGCTCAGCCGATGGACTTCTTCCCTCCACCGGTGACACAGCCACCCTCCGCCTCCTCTGTGCCATCTGAGGGACCGACGCCTCAACCTGGACCCCAGTGAGTCACCCTCACACTCGTGTTGTCGCTTCCTTATGTCTTATGACAAGTAATGATTGTTTTTCTTCGACTAGACACCCCAGCCCAACCGAGCTGGCCGAGATGTTGTCGGAACTGCGGCGGGTGGAGGAGAGGCTGCAGCCCTTCATCCAGAGAGCTCACACCATCTTGGAGACGGCCACCTCTGCAGAATACAACAACAACACAGTAGGACTTAAAAGCTTCTTTCTTGTCATATAGAACATATGTGAAAATGATTCGGCTCATGATGTCAGTTTTTATCCAAACTCAGTCTTTTTTTCATGCTCGCAGGAAAGAGAGGACAACCAGCAGACGCTGGTCCTCACATGGGAGTGTCTTCGTCTCTTGGGCAATGCCCTGGTGGCCCTGAGTGACCTGCGGCTGAATCTCCTCAGCCCCGTGCCACGCCACCTTCACGTGGTGCGACCCATCTCCCACTACACGGTTCCTGTTACGATGCCCGGCGCCGTGCACCACCACATTCCCGTGCAAGTAAGTTTGAAAGTAGACACTGAAGGCATGTAACCAAATACTTTAAGATTTTTAGGTAGCTTTTTATTTATTTTTTCCAATACTTTCTTAGGCATCTGTACTACATACCATCGGGCTGGGGGGTTCTCCCAAATCAAAAATATATGTTTGACACATTTTTGGTCCAGTTGCGGGCAATGTTGTACTCAACCTATTTACAGACTATGAGCACCCTCTCTTGGTGGAAAATTGAAACTGCAGTCAGTGAGATTTTCCCTTTAAGGGGCACAATTAGGTGTCGCATCATTGATTGTGTGTTTGGCATCGTTTTTAAACTGAACACATCTCCCTCTCACAGATGAACCTGGGCGCCACCATGGCCGCCGCAGCCAACGGCACCGAGGGACAAGCTCCTACCGCCCCGCCGGCCAGCCAGTCGGAGCAGGCAGGTCAGGGACAGACCTCTACCCCACAGACTTCCCCGTCCAATCAGCAGGCCGGACAGGGACAGGGCCAGCCTGGCCCCCGCGTCATCAGGATCAGCCACCAGGCAGGCCCGGTGGTCATGATGCAGATGAACACGGACGGTGTGTTGTCCCGTGCCTGTCACTGATGGAATGTTTCTGACACGGCATGGCTGCCAATGCGGGATTTTATTGGTTAAATGTGACTTCCCCCCCCAGGATCAACATAGTGGTCATACCAGTGTTCTTCTTGTGAAAAAATGGGTCTATTTTGTGATATTTGTGCATGTTGTGTGTGTAGGCACCGGCCCAAATCAGACTGCTGGTCATCAGATGCCAGGACAGCCAGGTAAAAAAACACATTTCCCCAGTTCAGGTACCCTTTTCACACTGGCTAATACTCTTTTCGATTTCCTTTAGCTGGTCTTCCTCCAGACTTCATGCGTAATCTCATGCAACAGATTACGCAGTACGCCACGGCGGTTGCGACCAGCGCCGCCACCGCTGCCGCCACTGGCCAGCCAGTCCCGCCGCAGCCCACCCCTCCCGGCTACAGCTCAACGGCCAACTCCTCAGCCACAACCACGGGTCCCAACACCCCGACTACTACGCCCACTGCGCCGCCGCCTCCCCCTCACGCCGGCCCCCAACCCCAGGCTCGAGTGGTCTTCACCCGACCCTCCTTTGCTCCCAATATCCCTCTGCCGGCGTTCGGCACCCGAGGGACTACCATAAACGTTAGGGCGGCCTTGCCGGGCCAGCAGCCAGGGCTGGTAGGAAACATTATAGGCTCTAGTTGTGTTTGCCAGTTTCACTCATATTTGCTCTTATAATTGATTGGCTTGTTTCCAGGCTTTCAACGCTACCGCTGTCAACCAGATGATCAGTGCAGTGCTTGGTGAACTTCTGATGCCGGGACAAATGGGCAAGTTTATGCATTGCATTCATTCATGGAAACATCAAATGATTGTTTTATTTGTTTTTACAAACCTGGAACAGTTCTCTGACATCTCTTGAAGAATTACAGCACACTTTTGGTTTTGTCAAAATGAACCCATTTCATGGTGCTGGTTTTGCTAAAACACCAAACGGGCCAAACTGCACACAGCAGAAGTGTTTCTTCCCTTGAATGTCAGACATTTTTGTTTTCTTATTTTCACAGCGAGTCAAATGGCTCACACCTCCTCTTCCACCACGTCAACATCCTCCTCCACATCCTCCCAAACGTCCTCCACCTCCTCCTCTTCGTCCGTCTCCAACGGCGACGGCAACACTGCCAGCCCGCCAAATCAGTCAGAGGGCAACGGTGGCGATCAGGCCCAGCAGCGGCCTGAGATGCAACCGGACCTCGGTCAAATGCTTGGCTCGCTTTTCGGTGCAACCGGTCAAGTGGGGGCACCCTCCGTCACGGTCACCACCTCCAGCATTCCCCACCTCATGAGGGGGGTGGCTGACTTGATGCAGCAGGTTTGTGTGCTTTTCTTCTTGAATGTTTTACCATGTTGTTTGTAGGTCTGTATCTGTACTCATCTGCAAGTCTCAGTATTTTTGCCACATGAGACTGACTTGAGCCTCCTTCGGGTGTCCATTTCCAATCTCTTTTCCACCCCATGCAGCCCATCTTCTCCCAGCCACCGCCACCTCCTCCACCCCCGACCAGCGGCAACGGCGCTGCCAACACAGGCTCCAATCCAACGGCCAACTCGGCAGCGGCGCCTGACCCCCTCAACCCGGAACCGTTTATCGGCATCGTCCGCGGTGTCCTGACCAGCATGATGGGCTCACTCGGCCAGGGGCAGAATGACACGGAGAGCATCGCTCAATTCATGCAGAGGCTCTCGCAGAGCACCAACATCTTCATCAGCCCAGAGGAACCATCTGGTTGGTGACACCATTTTTCATTTGAATATTTAAAATGAATCTTTTTCACCCTCGTGTCATTGACAAAGCGCAATATCACGGTTCCCTCATTCTGTGTCTTTTGCGGTCAGGTTTCTTCGGCGAGCTGCTGATGTTGGTTTGCCAGACGTTCACCATGTCGGACCTGGTCATGCTGCTGCATGGCCATCACCAGCCGCTGGGCCGCATCCAAACCCAGCTGGCTCAGTTCTTCCGCCAGAACTTCCTCAACAACCAAGAGCCCACTGATGCAAACATCGCCGTCAGTACCGCTCAAATTCCATTTGCGTTAAATTCCCATATATTCGAATTGAATTCCAACAAAATAAGACATAATCAACAGTAATCTTTTTATTTTTATTTTTTATTTTTACAGGCCGCTGCTGACGCCATTGTGCAAGAACTGGAGGAAGACATTACTGAGAGCTTTGTAAGTATAGTTTTTGTTTTTTTTGCACTAAGCTGTCCTTACTATGCTTTCTTGTGGTCATGTTTTTTTTTTCTAATGCTCACACACAGAGGGAATCCTCAGTCACCGTGTTGGAAGGCGTCAATGTCACCCAGACCAACATGTCCTTCTTTAGACAGCAGCTGACACACATCGCCACACACATTCTTCGCTGTACAGGTGTGTGAATGTTGTGCTCAGCCACTCGCGTCTGTAGTAGCATTTGACTATATTTGTATGATTCTATCACAGATGATTCTTTCGGGCTTCGTCTGCTTCAGCTGTGCAACCAGGCTCTGTTTGAGTGCCTTGCACTCAACCTGCACTGCCTGAGAGGAGACCAACGCGCTCTGACCGCCGTCATCAACCACCGCATCGTACGTGGACAATTGTCATTTCTTCCACTTGCACTTTTGCCCTATCTTTCATTTTCGAACTAACTTAGTGATGCGTAACTTGCCTTTTCACTTTGTGTGTACTTCCAGCGGAGAATGTCAAGCGACGTCAGCCCGAGCCTGCTCAACTGGATGACCAGCATGATGACCATGAGGCTGCAGTACATTCTGGAGCACCTTCCCGTCACCACGGAGCAGATCCAGAATTACATCGTTCACACACAGGTAAATGCTTCGGTGAGCTCTAGGCTCATTTCACGTATACCCTTGGGCGCCGCATTTTCATTCTCTCTCTTTGACTGATTGGTACAACTCATTAAGAAGCCAATTAATGGATTTTAAATATCTAGAAAAGAAGTTAAGTCATCCGCAGGTCACATGCCGTATGTCGAGGAAGTCTGTTATATCCTGTTACGTTGGCCATCTTAAATGCTCATAAATAATGTATGACATTTTTCTTTTCACAGAGGGATCAGTCCGCCGCGACCGACACGCAGGAACCAGAACAGACACAAAGTGCAACGGTAAACCGTCTGTCTTTTTCTCCTCCTTTCTAATTCATGACTTAGGTCTGATACTTAAACAGACGCTTGAGGTTTTTTCTGCCTTTTTTTTTTTTTCCCCCTCCTCCCTGAAGATGAGTGAGACCCTCTCACCGGCCGCCGCCACCACAGCAGAGGAGGCCATGTTAGTGTCGTCGTCACGGGAGACCAGAGCGCCGCCCGCCGATCTGGGCACCACGGGCGGGGCTGCGCCGCTGGGCGGTGACAAGGCAGCGGCGGGGGCCGATGGTACCAGCGAGGTCTCTGCCGGAGAGTCGGAAGCCTGGGCTGCCACCGTTCCTCCTGTGAGAGCTTTTTCTTTCATTGCAACCTGAATTGATTGTTAAGAAGGATTTTGTATATGAAATGAGGGGTGGTGCGTCTTTTTACAAACCATATCTCTGTCTAACCGAAGCCATGCTTGTCCAACTAAACATTCAGGTTAGCTTCAGAAAATGGATGGTTTGTTGACAAGCCCCAATCTAAACAAATGTATTGATTCCCCTGCGAGGTGATGATTCGGGTTTTATTTATTTTTTGCAGGAGTGGGTGCCCATCATCCGTTGTGACATGATGACACAGAGAAAGATGAAAGCCCAACCTCCACTGTCCGACGCCTACCTGCACGGTATGCCGGCCAAACGCCGGAAGGTGAGCAACGATACATCTGTAGTAAATTTGCGCACTGTAAATTCACCTCCTTCCTCACTGCAATTTTTTTTGTTTTATTTGTTTTCTCTCAGACGGGACTGGGCAGCGGGAGTTTGGTTTCGCTGTCGGACGCTGTGAGCCAGGCGGCCAGGACAGCCGGCGTGAAGCCCATCACGTCCAGCGAGCGTTTGCAGGAAGAGATGGACTCACCCGATCTGAGTGAAGCGTACTCGGAGCAGGTAAATGCCGCACCGCACACGACAATTTAGCTGAAACTCTTTCATTCACGAGTTGACATCGAAATGGCTACTACAGTGGACCCCTGTTAAAATCCCTCTATGGCTTGTTTGTCTTTGTATTGCCGCACAGGTGAAAGCAGACATTAAAAAGCGAGTGCGGGATGACGCCGACTTCAGCGCTCAGCAGTTCCCTGACGCGCACAGAGCCTTCTTGTCTGACTCGTAGTACCCTTGCCGTCGTCATCGCCGACCCACTCACACAATGCTTTATGCTCTCCCTTCCTTCCTTGCATCCTTGCTCCCTTCTTCCCTTTCCTCCTCTCCTTTTCACTCAGCCCAGTGGTAATCACAGAATGCTAATAGTGCCTATTTATTATTGTTTTGCGCGTCGTTTGCTCCCAACTGTTCTCAATGTTCTGATTTGATTCGACTGAGGCCGATTTAGGCGCTTCTAGTTGTTTTTGTGCATTCCTGCTCCAGTTCTTTTCCTTTTTTTGAACCATTTCCTAAGTTGAGCCGTCAACCTCTCAGCCATCTTTCAAGACTCTTGTTCCCTACACCAATGTACAGTAAAACCTTGATTTTAACCAAATCCCACTATTAACAGCAAAGGCAAAAAAAAAAAAGACATCGCTTGTGTCAAATGTGATGCATTTGACCACCAGGAGGCGCTGCACTATTCCAGTTATGCGCACTCCAGTGCTTTTGTGTCAACCTTCATGGACGGTATGAACATTGTTTTTCGTACATGAATGTACAGTAATGCTTAATAAAACAACCTTGGTTTGATAAAAATTGTCACACTATTGATTTAAGGCAAACATTTGTTGAATAATTTTTAGTGGGTTTAAATTGGTGCTTTTTATTACTGTAGTAATCAACAAGGCACCGTTGAAAATGATAGTTTGGGGGTTGAAGATAATTTACTTTAGAACGGAGTCATTTTTTCAAAATCACATACTTTAAAATTAAGTCAAACGATACTCCAGGGAAAGATGTTTGACATTTAAACAGATTTTCACACTTGCAGGTCAAAGTACAAAACGGGTTAAACCACCTGCTCAACTTCCTGCTCATCATCCTGTTGAGTCAGGTGAGCGCTCATCCTCTTTTCTCACCAACCAGACGCCAAGACCGGTTTGATCAACAGATGACTCACGCCCATGCGTACACGTCGACACAGCACTCAGTGTGACATTGCCGTTGGTTCACACGTAATATCGTCAAGGTACGGTGAAATTCATATAAACTCACATCTAAAATTGAACTTAATCCCTTCCCGCGTGACATCCAATGCCGTTTAAAACACTACAGTGTTTGTATGTGCATGTAAAAATATAAACACACAAGGACCGACATAAATCTTTATTGCTGAACACTCCTTTGGAAGGACAATGTTGAAATAAGTAAATATATTTGAATGCTCTCTAACCCATGAAATATTGAAAACCAAACAATTTAAAAAAAATTGAAAGTTGTCATCAAATGTGCCTTAGTGTTGTGACAGCGCAGTATAGCATGCTACCCTGCTAGCATAGTAATAAATGTTTTCTTCCATGGCGTATAATACCAAGGGAATTCAGTGTTGTGACATATTGACAGTCAAGCATCTTAAGATAACCTCAAAGATCCTTTAGCGTCCTGAGCTCAGACAGAAGGAACTAGCAGCTAGCATGGCTACTTTAAACGTGGCAGTCTTTAACCACTGTAAACAGGAAAGCCATACAGCAAATCTCAAATCCAAAAGGCAAGTAAATTGATAATTGGAGCAGTGCAATATGTTTATTCTAAAAAAGAAAAAATCTACAGAAAGGCTCCAGGATTTGATCGAGGGTCTTTTATGTTTCTGTAGCGACGGGCCAGCCAAACGCCAAGCATCTGTCGTGGAAAGACAACATTGTAAAGTATGTTTCAGAATTTAACAACAATAAAAGTTAAGATGTTTTATCCATTATGATTAAAAGAAAATGCTAAACATCATTCCTATTGACCTCTGTGAAGCTGAAGAATAGTCCGATACCACCCACAAAGCGCAGCACTTCCCCGGCATACTTCTCGATGATGTCAGCGCATGTAGCGCACGTCACTGGTGGTTGCTGGTTAAAACAGCTCTTTGAAAACAAAAACAAAAAGCATTATAAGAGAGCCTCTATTGTCAAGTTTGGCTACGTTTTTTCTTTTACCGCAGCGCAGGTTCTGTCGTAGTCCACGTGGTAGAAGCCGCAACAGTTAAGAGTTTTCTCCACATCCATCTGCGTCGCCTCGGACTTATTCCAGCCCACCTCCAGTAGATGATTCTGTCAGGGTATCGGGAAGTCAGTCAAGTCCGTCACAATGTGGAGCTACTGGAGCGAAAACCTTACCCGTTGGTTTACGTTGAGGGCCAGACAAGCACATGACACAGACAGCTGCACCACAAACACCAGGGATAGGACGATCATGTACTGTTATGTTAAGGAAGCACCATAGACTTGATGGAAGTATATCAAAAGTGGCCTCAAAAAAACATTCGGAAACATTTGCATTTTCAGCTCCTTGCATTGTCAAAATACCTTTTAAATCCAGAATATGAGGACTTTTGTCAGCTCAGCTGGAAAACGCACAAGGATACGAAGAAGAGCAGCACCTGGTGGTGCCGCAAGGCGCCGCACAGCCCCACAAAGGCCACCAGGAGCAGGAAGATGCCGACGCAGATCACACCCGCCACCACCTGGATGCTGGACACCAGGCCGAACCATTTGCCCCAAGCTGCTACGCCCACTAGCAGCAGGCTCACCAGCTGAGGTAACGAAACAATTCATTTTTAGATTAAAAAAAAAAAATGTGGCAAAGTACAGCTCTTTGCACCTCATCGGTACAGCACTAATTTGAGTCATTCTTCATAGAGGATAAATATACATGCTTGATTGTCTTTGTGTTGCTTTATCATTTGTGTTCCGTTAAAGCACCAACATAGATCTTAAATGCTCTCTGTTCATATAAAAAATGTATAGTCGAATTAAATTTTAAACTGTCAGACATTTGTTTTGAACCTTTTTAAATATAGAAATACAACACGATTGAAAGCCCCTCGTTTTGGTCAGTGCAACAATGTTAGACAATCCCCATTATAAGTTAAATGAGGAAAGGTTAATCGTATTTTGAATTCCTCCACCCAAAACAAAAAACGACGAAATAAGATACCAAATGTACAATTCCAAATTTTTAATGTAAACTTAGTCAATGAAGACTCCAATAAATTGGGAAGAACAGCCCTCATTTAAGAGTTTAGTGCAAAGACGATCGCAGTCATTACGCAATAAAAACAAAACAAAAACGAAGCCCAGTACTTACCACGTATAGTACATTGAGTGCGCAAAGGGAATTTCTCGTGCAAACAAATCCTCCGCAAACCATCTCTGCCACTCAACAATTTCAGACTAACTCAATTCTCCAATATCCACTCTCGCATTGGACACCCAGCGTTGTTTATTTCATTCCTGTAATCGTGTACAGGTGTTTGTCATGTGACGTATGCACACTTCCTCGTTGACGTCAGCGACGAATTATTTTTCCATTGTTTTTATTTGGGCGTGGGGGTTAAATTCCATCCTTGCGAAACGAAATCGTGATTGTTATAGCTTTAATTAATTTTCATCATTAATAAAACTATTTGGAAATGTTTGGCTCTCTATGACGTCATTTTGAGTTTAGACGATGAAATCTTTGCGATGTAGCGACATCTGGTGGACAAAATAAACAGCTGACGGATGCGAGCCAACTTTATCTCTAATCACTCGATTGGAACTGTACAGAATATAAACGTAATGGAAGCAGAATTATCTATTTGTTGTCTAGTTAATGTGATAGTATTTATCCCTTTTAATCGATTTGATTAGAAGACCAGCACGTGTCGGAGATAACCCCACCCCACCAAAACCACGACACCAAATCACATCGCGTCGGACAAATAGAAAATGCAGCAAAAAGAAGAACTTGTAGGTCTTACTCACACTTGAGTTTCATTTTTGCCTCAAAGCTCTTAACACTTTGCTAGTTGAGATGAGGTCAAACTTTTTGCAGGATTAGTGGTATTTTTATTCCCCCATTGAGTCATGGCAGAAGAACTCAATTATGTGACAGTCAAGTTCACCTCTCACAGTAAGTCATTTCACACTTTTCTTTTGATGTTTAAGAATATAGAAAGTACATTCATAACAACAAATGTGTTTTTCTATGTACAATATACAACAGTTAGTAGCCACTTTCGTCCACATCACATTTTCCATTCATTCATCCACTGGGTGGGTTCACTATTTGGCAAAGACAACATATGATATTGAAAACAACATGTGCTTCTTTTTTCCAGGCTCGCCAAATGACACTGTTATCTATGAAGACGTAAGCAACGAGCTGGAGCGGTGGCCGACTCAACGCCACGCCGAAGGTTTTTCGGAAACCTTCTTTAATGATGCCTTTCACACACTTGGACTCTGTTTCAAAACTTACTAAAGTGACTTTGTTGCGTCCAGAGAAGTGCGGCGACGAGGAGGAAATCTACGATGATGTGCGGTCAAAAGAGTTACCGTGCAGCGTGCCTCACATCGTACAAGGTTTGTCTTTATTCTGTTCTTTTTTTTTTTTTTTTTTTTTTACTTGGTCAATGAAAATATTTTTTTTGCTTTCCTTCTAGAAAACCTGTCTAAAATATCACTCCAGACGCCTGCCACTTTGGCGGCTTACGTTCTGAGCGTCCTTTGTGTCATCCTCATGTCTGTCATCATTGCCCTCACCTTGCACAGTAAGTACCCCTTTTGTTTTTTTCTTACTCCTGAGAGAATCTTGCTTTCTGTCCATTCAAAGTCAAAAAACAAAAAAACATGACTGATTCAATTTATTGCTTATTTTTTAATCTCCTAAATCTCTAAACTGTTGGGTCACGTGAATCTGTTTCTGTGCCTGAAATTGAAAATATTAAAAAAAATGTCCCTCCTTATTTTGTGTTCGATTTTACACTAACACAAACAACCAAATCATCAGTCACTTTTCTTTTTTTCATGTTTAATGAACAGTTAAAAAAAGAAAAGAAGTATTGAGTACTTTTCCTCCTTCAGTGAACGGCATCCTGGCCGAGCAGCATCGGCAGAACATCAACCTGACGGCTCAGAACGAGTACATGCGGGCCGAGCTGGAGCAGATGAGCGAACGAGCCCAGAACCTCAGCAGGGAACGGGACCAGCTCAACTGGACCTTGGGCCAGGTCTCCCGGTTTGACTATTTCCCTGTCATCGACTACTGCCCGCAAAAAGGTCAGCACGCTCACCAGGGCCACAAACAGGTTTCCATGGTGATGCTATGCTATGATTCATGCTAACAAGCTAACATACCTTAATACCACAACACTGATCAATTAAATTTTAAAATGAAACTCAGTCTTTTATCAGGGTTGGTTTTTTTTATTGTGTATTTTTCATTATATGTCTTGGATTTAAAACCAAAAATCACTTTGTGGATGTTTTTTTATTTGAAATGGTAATTGTAGATGTTGTATTTGTGTTTTGTAGTTTTAAGCCTGTGCAAGCCGTGTGCGAACGGCTGGCTGCAATTTGGCTCCAAGTGTTACCTGTTTGGGCACTACCTTTACTACTCCAGCTGGAAGACCTGGGAGGGAAGTGTTGACGATTGCAGGCGGATGAAAGCACGCCTGCTGCTCATTGAAAGCCAAGAAGAACAGGTGATCCTTACATAACTCATACTGTATATCATTTTAAATGGTAGGGGATCTAGTATACATCCCTGTGGGACGCCTTACATTTATTTCTGTTCAAATCTCCTACTATATATTTATAATTTGTGCTCAAGAGTTAATTATTTAAATCCTGATTAATATTCGTTATTTTCTTGCTTGTTCCAGGATTTTGTCACGAATCATACGTATTACTACGACGATGACAAGCACGGATATTGGATAGGGCTGAGCAAGAACTTAATCTCTGACAAGTGGAATTGGAATGATGGACGCAACCTCACTTTGTCGTGAGTAAACAAACACCAATAACACACGGAAAAACATAAGGCAGAATAAAATTGGCCAAGTAGATAGCTGGTTAGCTTGTAAGATAATTACAGAATGAGAAAGCTGTTGAACTAAATCTGAGTTGTTAGCTCGCTGGCTCTCGAGCAAAATCAAGCTCAGCAGATCAGCAGTCTCATTATACCAATAAACCAAATAAATTGATTCAATATTTGCCAGATGCAAAGCAACAGAGGTCACCTACACCTTCGGCCAACACCTGCATTGATGTCTCACGGAGTCCATTTTGTGTGGTGTTTAGATTCTGGAGAAAAGAAAACTACAACTTAAAAAACAGCTGTGCTCTGACGACAAAGTCGCTGACGTCAAAATCCCTGGACAACTGGAGCAAAGCCAAATGTGACATGAGGAACAGATACATCTGCCAAACCCATGCCATCACCTGGCCAGATCCACACTAACACATCACTCCCTTGCACACACAAAATATAATCCGTGTCTTTTGTGGAAGCGTTATAGTACAAATTGAGTTGGTTGCTGGTTTGCTTCTGAGCTAAGTAGAAAGCTTGCAGGGTCCTTTTTTCCCCCTTGACTTCACAACTCGGACTTTCCAGTCCAAAGTGGCGCTCTAGTGCACTTTTCATACTCGGAAATGGGAAAATTCCAACTTCCTACGTTCCTTGAATGCAGCATAAGGCCTACAGCCAGTTAACATCCACGGTAATCACACTATGGTTTAATGGACAGATTGTCAATTAATAACTAAAAAACTGACAAAGGAGTTTAAATATTTATTTTGTTATGAAATCAGCCCAGTGTGAGTTACACTGATATTTTTCGGGTCGGTGGTGTGAAGTAAAAGCAAGTATTTAGCAACCACGTGTTGCGCAACAATGGAAAATAATCCGCATACGTGTGTCCCAATAGCATTCAGTGTCATCGTAGGCAGGGGAAAAAAAATAAACAAAAAAAACCACAGGATTGCTAGATTGACATTTTAATCGAAAATCCAAATCCTAATGTGAGGATAAAAAAATGAGGCAGCATGTTGTGTGTTCTGTTTATCAACAGATTCTCTAACGCAAATCTCTGACTTCCTCTATTTTAACCTTGTTTCGTATAATACTTTCCGAGAAGTTGAGTTGCCCAATCCACCTTTGCGCCATGTCCTGTTCATTTCAACAAATGTAAACTATTAATAACCTCAAGGTATTGGGGAGAATAAACTCAAATATCCTATTCAGGCCATTGTCAATTTTGGGTGGCTACGACAAACAAACATTTTGTTAGCTCCTAATTTCAACTGTTTGGACCTTACACAAAAAAAAGAATGGAAGCAAAGATTTATTTAGGGTGTTTAAAAAAAATCAGAGAGACAAATTCAAAAAGTTATTCTTTGGACTTTTTCTTCTTCTTTGTTGGAGGTGATGCTTGAGGCTCCTCGCAAATGTTTGAGTCTTTTTTGCTCTTTTTTCTTTTCTTCTTGACTTGATGTTCAAGCGGCTCTGCATGGTTACTCTGCTGTGTTTCTTCTACTGAAACTTGCTGCTCTCTCTTTTTCTTCTTTTTCAGCAGCGGAGTGACATCAAGCTCTGGATTTGGAAACTCTCCGTTTTTCTTCTTTTTCTGCTTCCTCTTGTGGTTCTCGTGACCGTTTTCGACGCGTGTCGTTTCCTCCTCTTCATCGGTCCTTTTCTTTTTCTTCTTTTTGATTTTGATGTCAGTCGGTTCAGAAAGTGAAACATGGTGGACATTTAATTCTTCAGTCTTCTCCTTGGATGTCTTCTCGTTTTTAGTCTTGATTCCTTCCTTCCGGTCTTCAGTCTTTTTACCGTATTTGGCCATGAATTCGGCCTCCTGCTGCTCCAGCCGGGCTAGCTTAGCGCTCATCTTCAAGCCGTGTCTGGCTCCTCTGGGGGGGGGGGGGGTAAAAAAACAAAACACAAAAGGAGCATTTACAAGTCTTTTAGTCCTGAAGATGTGTTTCCACAAAATAAATAAACTAACTTGTGGGCAGTGCGTCCTCCGCAAGCCTTCATGAGGTTGCAATCAGACAGCCTGGAGGGAATCAGCAAATGTTTTTAATGCATCTAATATCAATTTGATTCATATGATGCACAAAAGAAATACAGCAAACATATTCTTACTTGGCAATGGACGACAGATCTAGTTTATCTTCCTCCTGGTCCGAGCTGCTGCTATCACTGTCGACTGCTCGTCCTGGCTGCTCCTGACCAGACAGAAGTGTTGCCGACTGAAGGGGGCAGTCAGTAAGTTATTAGTTCTCGACACCTCACGGAAAACCTTTGAGTGTTTTACCTTGACAAAGCTTCCGTAGATTTTGGCTTTAGCCAGTGAGGCCTTCCGAGGCTTCTTGTTAGAAATCACGCCACCGTCTTCTTCACCGTTCTCAGTCTTCTTTAATGAAATGCCATCCTGGGGATCAAAAAGGTTGACATTATTTCTTCATGAGTGAAACTGGCTTTTACTTTAAAACCACCAACCTGATGGGATTCCACCTGCAGGCTGGATGAAGCCTTGTTGAAGACGTGATCCCACCACTGGAAAGTGAACTGCTCTCCTTCTTGGTGGCCCACCTGACACAAAACAAGTGTTTAGTTGCCATGTGCCCCCACAATAATATCAACAATCCATAGTCCTCACCCCGCCTTTGTTGCATTTCACTTTAACCTTGATGGGTTCAGATATACCGTTCTCATCCCGACCCAGTCCTTTACCTGAGGATTAAAAATACTAATAGTCACGTCACGGTACAGTGGTTGTCAGTGGCAGTAGACAAGTGTTAATAATACAATATTTGACCCTCTTTCCAGCCGTGACTCTTAAGCAGCTGCTCGGCAAACCTCAATCCGTGGCCCTTTTGCACAACGTCAGTCATCTGTAAGAAGAAAAGGTTATTACACCATGACGCTAAATGATAATAAAAACATCTTGTAACATTACATTGGTAACATTTTCACGGCGATCTTTAAATAAAACAAAAGTTGTATATTGTCACGTTAATTCCGCAAACGTAGATATGAAAATACAGCTGAAACCTTTAGAGAAATGTAACATGCGGCTTCAGCAGGAGGCCGACATGACACCGGAAATACGTCACGAGATGTGCACCATTGTATACTTCCGTGTTACATCGTCAAGAAAGTGGTACGCGTTTATCAAACATTTTTTGGTTTGTTTTTAAAAGTAATGAAGCTCTTTCTCTTATTTAAAAACAACTACAACAAAATGGTAAGCAAGTAAATATGTTTAGTTCCCATCAAATATTTCGTTATTCATTAAGTAGTGTATATATATATTTATATATTTGCCTCAATTTGTTTGCGTTAGCGTCTGTTTAAAGTTTCTTTATATGTATTTTTATGTTAATGCGGGTCAATTGTGAACGTCTCCGTTTAAACGCTTCATTCCTTTTCAACACCTCCCATTATCACACATTGCGTGTCGTAAAAAAAATATTAATCGATATCTTATTTATCCTAGAAAGGGTATACGTATATCCACACAGTTTTCATTCTAGCTTTCCTAAAACGTTATACCGTATTAAAGTTGCTGAAGTGCTGCGTATGCATATTAGATATCAAAAACGAACGCTAGATGGCAGGATTGCTATTCAAACACGTTTAACTTCCATTGAAGTGATGTAGTAGCTCATTTTGTTCACGTAATTTATAAAGTTATGAATCATAACTTTATAAATTACGTGAATGAAATGATATAATATATATGAATAATTCATGTATGTTATGACACATGAGTCCTTATATATTATAAAGCAACATAATGTTACCATGTGTGCCCAATTCGTGCATGATTTCCACAAATTAATCCACCTCAGTGACATCAATGCAATTGTAAAAATACTATACAAAAACACAATATAAGTTGAGTTTTACTTGTTGAAGATGTGATTTCCATAAGTGAACTGTCAAAGTTTACATGCGTCAGCAGTATTGATTGCGAAGACCGTGGGCAGATTAGATTGTGCATGCAATTTCATGAAACAAATATTCTGATTTGTTCCACTAGGATGTCATGTTCCCTGAGCATGCATGCCTGCATGAGGTCTTAATCTGCAAAGGAGGAGAAGACAAGCAGCGCAGCAGCTGCTTATCAAGGCCAGCTTCCCGTTTTAGGGAGGAAAGATGTCCAGCTGTTGTCGGGAACGCTCACTGACAAAGTGACTGGTGGTCTCGCAGGAGCTCCACAGCTGACAGTCGAGTGAGTGTGCGAGACAAACGCGCACACACAAACATGCACATGCACGCACGTGTTAAAATAACGCTGATATTTATCAAAAATTGAGTTATCTTTCATTTTCATCTCACTTTTTATTGTTGTTGTTAATATCGCTTTATGCTATTATGTGGTAGTTATTCCATGTATTCTATTGTGTGATTTTTTTCCCCCTATTTTAATTGTATTATATTGATTCTAATCTATCTAATCGATCTGATCTATCTTCAGGATATTTAAAACGAGTTAAAACAGCCATCTTCCCGCCTCCCTCCTTCCCTCCCTCTGTCACAGTTTTTCCACTTTGCGTGGTCTTGACGACCCTCCCCCCTTTTCCCTGTTTTCCTTTTTTTGGGATGCCACACGACTCTTTCCTCTGTGGCTACTTTCTTATTTTCTTCCCCTCACCAAGTCTGCCCGACCCTCTTTAAGCAACAAGATCTTTACGCAGACTGTGGATCAACGTTTTAGTATTAAACCAAGGTAACATTTCTGCTTTTTTTTGTTTTTCCTGTTTTGGGGAGATCTTGGAGCGCAGTCGTACCCGGACAGGACCACCAGGCAACAAGCAGTGGGAAGGTGAGCACAGTTTTTTATGACTTGGTGGGATGGCACTGGCTGTCAAAAAAGATGCTAACTTTTGAATGGTACTGTCAGAAAGATACAGATTCATCTTTTATTTGTATTATTATCAATGTGATCATAATTTGCATCACACTGAGAGCTGTGTCTAATATTTTGACGATTTAATTCATCCGAAGATTCTTACGTTTTGGATGTCATTGTATTCGTGCTGTTGTGTGCATGCAACAAAATGTTCATTTGTAAAACGATCACAGTATTATTTCAATTTTCTTACGCCACTATACTTGTTTGTATGATTGCGGAGGGGTACTGATAGCGATTTATTGCTACTGGGTGTGTATCCTTGTCTAATAATATAAATGTTGCGGGTCAAACTGACCCATTCAAAGCTTTAAAATTGAAAAAAAAAATTAGCTTCGGGACGGACATGTTATTTTCACATTTTAATTATGGAAAAAGATGTTTTTACTTGGCCAAACACACGGCACAATTTTCTTCTGCTTGGCTCAATGTAATATTTTTATATTAATGATAAATGTTTAAAATGTATTTTACGATATTTAATTACTCATACTGACCCCCCAAAGAAACAAACATCAGAGGATTAATAATCTCATGATCCAATTCATCCAATGTGTGGCTGCAAACTGTGCAAAACTTCAATGAAAAGTCACCCAAAAAATGAATATAAATGTAAAATCAAAATGGGTTCTTATCTCAGCAGATTTAGATTTTATTTTTATTCTGAATAATTTCTGAGCTTTATGACGTTCACCCAGAAAACCGTCAACAAAGTTGTGACGGTAGAGATCAGTGTGTGCTCGCGTGCCTTTAAGTGTATGAGTGTGTTTGTGTGTGTGTGTGTGTTATCTAACATCACAATTATCATTTCAGTAACGAGGCACTCATGCAGACAAAAGTAAAAGAACAGGAAATCTCGCTGCATGCTTTGAATGGAGAGAAATAGCACCACCTAGTGGAAAACTAAGGATTGCATTTGTTACTGTCTTGATAAATGTTGCGTGTAAGAATAATTGCATCTTCAATTCTTTTCACTGGGACGTTTATTTGGACACAAGGAACAAATGTGTCAGGCTTTTTTTTTTTGTGTGTTGCTTTGTATTTTTTCACATTTCTAAAGAGGGTCGAGGGGCCTTACATAAGCGGGCCCCTCACTCTCCACCATGTGCGCTCGTCATAAATGTGAAAGAGGAGCCAGCAAGAGGCAAAGACCACAGGCTACTTGTACCGTGGTGAGGGTCTTTCCTGGACTTGCTTATGTTGGCGTATGCGAGTGCGTGCGTGCGTAGCCACACCGCAGGCATTGCTCGTTAAGACCCAAACCCGTTGAAACCCGACACGTGAAATCATTTGGGCCCCAAAAGGACGGCAACGCTGAAATGCAAGCTGCCTTGAGTTTTTGTTTGTGTTGTGGATTATTGCATAAATCATATGACTTGCAGTTCTTGCTGCCCTTCTTTTTGTTGGTGCTGACTCGCCTTTTTGCATCCAAAATAACAAAGCAGTCCCCAGTCTAGTTTATGTCATGCTTGGCAGCCGGACACGCGAACCGAGAGAACTTTTGCTGTTTTTCTTGAGTTTTTCCTCCCTCTTGGTCCTCTTCATCCTCCCACCAGCTGTTTTCTGCTCCCTGTCGTCCATCTCGCTTTTATGAGAGCGCTTATGTTTCGATTTGGTCTTGCAGGTCCGCTTTTTCAAAGACAAACGTTTGCGGCGTGACTGATGAAGGCCATTTGTTCTGCGGAAAAAAAAGAAAAACAACCAAAAAGTCATTTGTAAAGTTGAACATATTTGCAGTTTGATGTCTTAGTTGCAAGTTGCATTTATCCTTTGCTGCACTTTTAACCCGCTCAAGTATTTTGAAAGAAGATAACGTGATATGAGAAATGGGAAATGTTGTTTATTTTTTTATGAAAGAGGCTAGTAAACAGGAAGATCATAAACAAACGACACCATTTTTTTTATCTATGAAACGTTGACAGATTTATTTCGATTAATTTTAAAATGTTAATTTATATGATTTAAATTAATTTGTATTTTGATTGGTGTTTGATTAGGTATTATTTTGTATTATTTTAAATGCAATTTTCCTTATTAAAAACACTACTTTTTTTTTTGGGGGGTGGGTTTGGAACAGATTAATGACATTTCCATTCATTTGAGTGGGGAAGGATGATTTGAGATATGTTCTGAGTTACAAGCGTGGTCAAGGCAAGAATTGAAGTTGCAACTCAATACAGCCTGCGTAATATAAAGGTTTTAAAAGATGCTGACAGTAACATTTCCCAGTGCTCAAGCGACAATTGTTGCCTTCATTCCTATCACTGAGACATGCCTCAGTTGACTTTTTGTCATTCTTGTGAAGATTAGACCTCGCCCAGCACCTCAATCGTCGGCTCCCACAGGAAGTCCTGCCGTGTGTGGCTCTCGTACCCCCTGACCCCATCGGACCCCGCTCTTCCTGTTGCTAAACACTGCCGACCGCACCGATGTTGTCCATTAACTCCAGTGCAGTCGACGTACTTGTCTTTCATCTTTGAAACAAGACACGTTTTGCAGATTTCTTTTTTTTCCTTCGCAATTTCAAACAGTTCCCAGGTGTCCTGATGACAAATCTGTTACACAGAGCCAAGCTGACCCAACACTCAACCCGAGATGACCCTGTGTTATTTTGTTGCATGCTAAAATGCTCGCTGCTAAAGTGACATAGCACAAAAGCTATGACAATCACCTTGGGGGTAGCACACGCTGGCTCTTGGCTTTTTTGGAGAGGAGAAAATGAGCATATTTGGCTTCCAGATGCTTACTCAATGGACCCCATCTGGACAAAGAAAGGGAAAAAAAAAGTCATCTTTTCGGGGCTCTGAAGTGATCAGCGTAATAACTTTCAGGTTCTCCAGACACGGGCCACGTAGCACATGCCAGAGGTGGTACGCGAAATCGGCGGGCCTCAATGTTGAGCACGTTTACTGGCCCAGCTTGGTTTCCCTGTAAATGGCGATTTTAAAAAAAAAAAGCGGGGAAGGTGAGCTCGCAACGCCAACTGCTTGTGATGTACGGGATTAGCACATGGTTCACAAAAACTGACTAAGGACGGTGGTCTGGCATAATAGTTCTGATTTACAATAGTGCCTTTTAGATCTAAATTGTAACTTGTAACTCAAAACACTTGCATCTCAAATCATCTTACTCCATTCAAATGAATGGAAATGCCATTAATCCGTGTTTTCAAAACAAAATCAATCATCAAAGTGGAAAACGTCGAATGTTGGAGCCCCCATGGGTAACACCGTATAATAATAATAATATTGCTAATGCTAGCTTCCCCTGAGTCATCGGTTTTACCGTAATCCCTACAATAGAACACTGATGGAAAGTCACCAACATGACTAATCAGCGTGAGTGCAACATTTTCCAACGCAGTAATACGTACGGTAGGAGCTGCCATACATTCACTTCACAAGTGTCCTATCAATCCAAAGCAGATGTGCGGCGGTTTTCTCCAAATTGCTCTCCACGTCGTTTAGCCGTGACTTGAAGACTCGGGATTCGAAAAGCCGTCGAATGGGAACCTTGGTCTCTGTTTGAATTATGGTCACACTTCTTAAACCCCCACACGTGCGTCTCCTGACAAAGGCGCAGAGGAGATCGACAAAAGGACTCGCTCGCCACGAGGACACCCAGATAGGCGAGCGGGCCTCGTTCCTTTTAAAAGCTTTTCTGGAAACATTTTGTGTTTGATGACTCGCTAGTTGCTTAAAAAACTCACCTACTTGCTGTTTTAGTGTTCCAAAGGCTTGTTTAATATAAAAGCAGTGATTTGGCGCCATCGTGCAAACTATACCTTTGGTTGCCGCGTCGTCGTTGCGGTTTGATTTCACACCTCAAACATGTTTCGGACAACAGCCGGCTGACATGTCCTCCCACCCTCAGCGAGGGTCAAGTGTTAGCAAACTGCGGCAGCCTCCTGCCAAGACCGAGGCCGCATCGTGTCCTTGACTGAGCTCGATGATGTGAAGCCAGGCGCATCTTTTTCGTGTGAGCACATCTGTGTTTATGTCAACATGACATTTGGGATGACTTAGCAGTCCTTTTGCTTCCTCACGCGAGTTGATTGTAGACGTGTTAATCTTCTATGATGGCATCCATCGCTGTCTTTGTTGTTTAGCAAATCACGCATAACGGGGTCATTGAAAAAGCCGAGTTGTCTACAATTTTTTTGAAAAATTGCCTTCAGTTCTTCACAACATCATGTATGTTAGTTTTGAGTTTTTTTTTATCTTTGTAATCCAGTCCAAAATGGAGTCACGTCAAGATCAGATAAGAGTTTACAGAAATACATTTTGGGCTTTGGTGTTGAATGTTTACAGAACGCTAATTCATCATAGCTGGGAGACGTTAGCAGAGGTTAGCCGTGTTTTCCTAACCTCAACTCATCATTTCAAAGGCTCTTGACCCCCGTCGCCCTTTTTCGCGTTTGTGTTGAGGGAACTCGAGCTATGACTACAAATGAACGACTCGCTGTTGTGTGTTTTTCTTTTTTTTCATCGTCGTGGTGTTTCCCACAGCTTCTGTGACCCTCAAAATGGAAGATGGCGTACATCGTTTGGGAATTTGACCTCGAGTGTCAAATTCCATGGAAAAATAAGAAAATAATGCCAATTATTTGCCCTAAGTCCACAGCGGCCATTTTGTTGGCTACTATCACAAATTCCCAACGATGGTTTGTTTTGAAAGCGTAATGCGGGACACATGTAAAGTTTCCTGGCAGGCTGGCCGACACGCGGCCAAATAATAAAGACCAGGAAGAGACAACGTATGTCTGAATCAACAAGTCATCTGTGATTCACTGTGAAACAACGCCGCCAAGGAGTATTCCAGCTTCGTCCTAGGCAAAAAAAAAAAAAAAGAAATGGATGGATGCTTTTAACGTGATGCATCAAGGCCAGCCAGGACATTCTTACGTTGAGTGTCCCCTTAATGTCGTATCTTGAATCTCAAAGCTCCTTTATGCTTCCCGTATGTATTAAATGACAGCAGATGTGAGCATTTTAAAGCGTACATGTTGGATTTTAAATTTGATTTGCTCTCCGCAAAAAAAACGTGTCGAGGTTTGCTGACTATAAATTGCCCTTAGAGGTTATTCGAGGTTCACCGAAGGCTCCAAAGTCATTAATGTTCAAAACTGTCCTCGTTTTTCAAAACTGTAAATTGTCTCTGATTCATTGAAGACCCTCACTTGATGAACGTTGTGTGTGGCGTTTTTTTTTTTTTTGGTCTCCCCAGACGGGAGGAAGTAAGCGAGCTCTTACACGACGGGGTGAAAATGAACAACAAGGTCATAAATCCCAGTAGGAAACGGACACCGAGATTGTCCTACAAGGCTCAGGAAGTGTCTTAAAAATGCCGATGTCCTACCAGATGATCCTCTTTGTCTCTACTGGAGGTCGCAAATGTTTGTGGAGGTCCTGAGGCTAACAGCTAATAAACTCTACCAAGGCTCAATGTGGAGATTTTGGTGTTGAGTTTTATACACTGGTGATAATCTTTTGCAGGCCGCAGTGGTCTAAATTTTCAGATGGATTTTTTTTGTTTTGTTTTGATGATCCTAAGCTTGGAAAACACACTCTGGCTGTCACTCTCAAATATTTTTAGAATCAATGATTTTATCGATTATTCCATTGATTAATTGAATCATTTAAAAAAAATAATAATAATTTGCGTTAGTGTATTAATGTAGTTCACCGATGACTTGTTAACCGCAATTATTTTTATTTACTATTATTTAGTAATTAAAAAAACAAGATTAACGGTCATTGTTTTCGAAAATAAAAGCTGATGTGTGCAAATGTCTTGTTTTGGTTCAACGCAAAACGATAAATCAGTCTGCTTTCAATCATTAGATTTATTCTGTACTTTTGAGACCCTGATTAATTAGTTCATCGATTTGTTGTTGATTCATTTTGACACCACTAGACTTAAAAGGTCAGAGGGCAGGACGGAAGCTGTGAATTCTGCTGAGCAGTGTGTCCGTGTTCGGTGTGACATTGTGGACATGGAGGCCTTGTCGCTGGTGTTGGTAATGCGGATGTTTATATAGCAAAGCTATGTTTTCTGGTTTTGGGTTTCCTTCAGTCAGAGTGTCTCAGATTATGATCCACAGTGAATTACGCCACGTATAATTACAAGCCAGTATGGTCGTGTCCTCTTATAAAGTCATCCATTTTGGGTTTTCCGCCATTTTGCTGGCTGAATGCGAGTGTTGTCAATGGAGGCCGTGTCCTTCCCAGCCTTTCCGTTTGTTAGTTTGTCTCCCTGACCAGCGGAGCCACAAGCCACGCCGCCTGCGGTTTGGGGTCGGCCCGTGTGCAGGCGCAAGCGCAGGCTTGGCTCCAACTGGCAAGAAGCCAAAATGTAATGGCTGGCCCACATGTGCAAAATGTAAAGACGGTTATTTATTTGCTTTGTCATTTTCTGCTTCCATTTCCTTTTTTGAGAGAGATGAATTTATGGCGCGTGCGGTCGTCAGCGTAATTACGGCAAGGAAATTGTTTTTTTGTATGAAAGGATCCAACCGTATCGTTAAGTAATTAAAACAGTTTGCAAAAAAAAAAAAAAAAAAGTGCCTGTTGGTGAATTTCGATATTGAGTTATGAAAGCCAAAGAGGAAATCGTCAAACAAAGATTGTGGCTCAAAATGTTCCTTTCCTGTCCTAAAAACTACTTTCGAAATTGAAAGAGGGATACGAAATGATATATTTACAAAGACAACAAGTGCCTACTCCAAATTGACTTTGATGGTTACAAAAATGTTGAACTTGCTCCTGTACTGGGAATCAAAAACATGACCCACCCATTTTTGAAATAGTTCATCTGACACGTTTATTGACCTGGTAGTGAATGTGTGCGTGTGTTTTTTTAATGTTCCTTTCACCCTCGCTGAACTCTTCTTGTTGATATCCTCACGTGGTCCACAACATGAGCGTTGCCGTAGCGACGTTATCATTCCGACGCCGTTATCCGTGAGCTCTGTTCTCTTTCACAGCATGGGAAAGAAGAGGCGCTGACCTCATCCTTGTTAAAGTCCGTTTAGGGAATGGCGGGAAAATGTAGCGAGGACCAATCAGGAGCTTTCACGAGAAAGCTCGTAAGCGATCACCATAGATGTGGGATGGATGAAATTCCTGGTTGGATCATGTGTTATTTTTCTGTTGCTGTTGCCCATGAACATTACAAAGATGCTAGGTGGCTACATGTGCCATAAAAGCTTGACTAATTCACAAATTTAACTCCCCACTAACTGATTTTTCCCTTAACGTCTTGCCTGTTAAAACTCGTAAACTTACTTTCGCGGAGGAGGGCAAAGGAAGACAAATTTTTTCCTGGCCACCGCTAGCTAGCTAGTGGCAAAGCGACAAGGTAGCTAGCTCTGCCATTTCACTTTCCTCTGGTGGGGCAGTGCCCCAACCTGTCATCACTGAAATTTGAGCTTCAGCTGCCATTTTTCTGGATCATCTTTTGTCCCAAAAGCATATCCAGAACCGTCTAACCCTTTTCCGCTTACCATCATTTTCCAGCGCGGGGGTTCGGCTCCAACGGCGCGAGGCGTTTTCGGGATCTTTACCGTAAACACAGCCTGATCTGTGGGTGTGTTTATTCCGCGCTCGCATTTCAGGGTGCGGTGCGATGATTGTTACTCCACCAGTGTGTTGCTAAGGGTCTCCGAAGCCCCCTCGCCCAACACAAGGCAACATGTGCCAGTCCCATTGCGGTCTCTATGGGGCTCTTGGCTCCAGATGAGAAGCATTATGGCTTTAGAGCAACTCTGGTGGGGGAGGGGGAGGGGTGGGAGCTGCGGTGGTAGATGTGTCATATGGAACGTGGATTGCTCCAGGGAGTATTTTTATTCCAAAAGCAGTATTGAGTCACAAAAGGGAATGTTATGTGGATTATAGATAATAAAAACAGCAGTGCATGTCAAGCAGAACAAAATGACGCTGACGCCAAACATTGTTTTCTTTTGTGTCACTTGATACTGTACAACAACAAAAGATAGCAAAAATAATTTTTTACAGATATGCAACTAAGAAACGCGGCGACTCGTTGGATGCCTCAAGTTGAATGTCAAGCTCAGATTCGATTTTCGTTTGCTCCAGATTTTGCGCAGAACTCAAAACCAAAAGGATGCAACGCCGCCATCTACAGGGCTCTGTGTGTCATTACGGTGGTTTTCCAACCTTCGAATTTCACAGGCGAACTTGCTCACCTCTCTACAAATCTGCCGTTACTTTGCAAGCCACAAAATTTGCAGGTCAACTTCATTTCACTGCGCAAATTTCGACCTAGAAGTGAATTATCGTCAATCAAATGGTATAAGTGGTGCTTTGCGGCGTGATTGATTTACGTGACAACGAAGCTAACGCGCTTGACTGCATCACGCACCTGCAACACATTTCCGAGCTCATCCTCTGTGTTGACTTCACAGTTGCCACGGGAACATGGCCGTCAAACGCATAGATGAAATGCTATTTTATGCTATACATTCGACAAAAGCACGACCATGAAACAGCTTCGGCTCGGAAGAAAACTATATTTTACATTCTTGTCAGAGCCGGTTGAACTCGACGTGAACAGAATATTTGGACTTGACGTCATTTTTTGCAGATGGTCTATAAAGTCAGGATGCACCAAAGTGGACCAAAATGAACAGGAAGTCGGCCATTTGCTTAAAAGACGCCAAGGTTACTGGAGACTGTAGTTGCGCCAGGTCCCCCTCAATTATTCCTGTTTTTATTTCCATTTAATTTTTGGAGCCATGGCGCTCTGCGTCAGCTGCATCACATTGAAAAACAAAAGTCTCTTTTCACAACTGCGTGAGCTACCACTTGCTCGTCATTTTTTTTTTTTTTTACTTCACGGCCGCACATTAATTCACTGACTTGATTTACTGGTCGGTTTTGCTTTGTGTGTCGCAGCCAATATGGCCATTACAGCAAATAATTCAAATGAATTTTTTTCAATCGCTCACTTGGTTTGTGTGAAGTCCGTCCTGCTAGTTTGTCCCGCTCGAGATGGAAAAGAATGGAACGCTTAGCTGTCATTGTTGATGGAAGCGAACATCATGGCTACAAGTGTCTTTAGGGACCAACAATAAACCAGCACATGTTTATATTTGGCTTTTGTTGTTTTCCCCCGCTGTGTAAAGTATTCTTGCGCAGATCCCAGAATATGTGTGCGTCTTTTGTGAATTGGCAAAAAATATGCTCATACACTAAATATTTTTTTTCCTCCTCTTCTATGAACTCATTTGTAAACAGTGTTGTTGTGTCATAGATTGAAATAGCAACAGTGGCCCTTGGGAGGGCGTGTACTGTACTGTATGTATCTGATGTTCATTACGAAGCAGATCAACTCCATATTTTATTCCGTTTGCGGTTTGTGTCACAATAATTGTGTCCATGTCGTTTATAATATTTTAAACAGTGACAGTAGGAGCCAAATGAATATTTCAGGGGGCCTAATGGTGATACCTGTGGCGCTCCACTTGATGTTGCACTCTGATTTACCCAATGTGAAAGGTTGTTATGTCATACTACGATCAAAATTAGAAATAAATATTGGCTGCAGTGAGTTGCTGCATATTTACCAGATGTAAATAATGTGATGATTGACATCTCGTTTTGAAGAAAAGACCTAGAGTTAGCATTCGAAGAGCATCTGGCTTGGATTAATTCAGACTGGATTCAATTTAAAAGGATTTTCTCCCCCCAAAAAAACATTTATTATTGACTTTATTGTTTATTTGGTTACAGTTCCACTTTGTGGTTTTCGGAAATAGACTTTAAACATTCGCCAGGTTGTCATTCTGCTGCATTGGAGTAGGCAGTCGTGTTAGCCCTTAATGCTAACGTTCTCTTTGTTATTCTGTGTGTAAGGTGCCGATGTCACGGATCAAATTTTCCGAATGTACAAAGCCGCAATGGCCATGTGAAGGGTCAACAGAACGAGACACCTGAAATTCAAGTCCCATGGAGCTATAAGTTAAAAGCAAACGGCAACGGGACAAGCTGTAGACAAATGAATCCCGAGTTTATCGTCAAGCTTTTGATGTCCCGTGTGAAAAAAACCCCCACTTGTGCCTGTTAGCCGCTAGCTTGAAAAATGATTGGAAAAACGGTCGCCGTTCGTCGCCGGCCAAGAGAAAAAATATGATTTTCCATGAATCAAGGTTGTCTCCTCCAAGAGCTCACTTTCTTCCACATGATGACAACACCACCTGGAGCTCAGCTTGTCTACCTGCAACCTCCCCCCCCCGCACGCCACAAATTCCTCCAAAACTCCAAAACAACAAGTCCTTCAAGTTGTCTTTGTCAGCATTCAAGAATCTCCCGTGCGGTTTGGAGCTGTTCTTTAATGAAGTACAATTAAGAAGTGAAGCTAATGAAAAATATAAACCCATCGAGTTGATGACTCCCCCCCCCACTAATAGGAGCCATATGCCTCCTTGGGTAGAAGTCTCTTTGTTGAGTGAATTAACGCCTCGGCAAGTTTGAGATTTTGCCAACGTGTGTGTAAATCAGTGAAATGACGCGCTGAGTGGTCGCCGATGTGTTTATTGGGCACCAACACATCAAATAGACCACATTATACGTTGCGATACGCTCTTTACAGACTTTTAAACAATGGTGGCGAATCACAATCAGAGAGGCTGCAAAAGAAATATTGGGGGAAAAAAAAATCAACTCCAGATGAGATTGGAATCGATAGGTGATGTGACATCTTCACAATGTTTTTCCCCTGAAGTCTCACCGCCTCCTTTGAGTTCTTTTTCTGAGGCGAGAACGAAAAAAGGTGTGGGGGGTGGAAAAAAAAATCTCCCTCTCGTTCCCTGAGAGCCTAACAGGGTCCCCGTGCCGCTCCAGCTCTCTCGGGTTGACGGCTTGTGATGAAATCCAGATGGTGTTGGAGCGAGCACCGGGACAACTAGAGCAAAAAGCGAGGAGAGCGAGGAGATGAGCTTGTGATGGATTGAGGTCAGGAAGGAGTTGGGAGCTTCGTTTCCTGACCTCACCTCTCTCTTCCTCTTTGACACTTCTTCATTTGCTGCGTCAGGACGCCTGCTGGTGTTTTAATTGCGTTGTGGATTCTGGTGGACTGTCAGTCATACATAGACAATAACCTTTCTGTTTTGTCATGGGTCACCAAAAAAAAAAAAAAAAAAAAAGCATTTGCTCGACTCATTTTATTTCTTTCATTTATTTATTTCATTTTCATTATATTATCTATTTAATTATTTTTTATTTTCACACATGCCACTAAACCCTCTTCTAACAGATTTAGGCTATATTTAAAAATATATTACAAAATTGTTTTGTTTTTTTTAATTGGGGGCACGTGCAGGGACCATGCAGAGCACGCACGGCGTGGACTTGCTTCTTCTCCTCTGCTTCCTGCTCAGCCTGGCCTACTCGCTTAACCCGAGAGACCCCAATGTGTGCAGCCTGTGGGAGAGGTGAGGCCCGCTCTGCTACTGCCGCTGTCATAAACGTGAAAGCATAACTTTCTCATAACGCCGCGTGACATGATGGAGAGGACGGAGGAGCAAGGATCACCACTTCGAATGTTAGATCACCTTCTCGGCCTTTTTAGCTCCTTGTTTGGTGAATTCCAAGCCGACAAGTCAAGAGACTGAAGTGAACCGATAAAAAGGCGATTGCGGGTGAAACGATGCTATGTTAGCTTAGCATCCTGATTTATTTTGGCTAATTCCTGTGTTGTCACTTTTTGATTTTCATTGTGTGTTTCGTTTCTTCCCCTTAGCTTCACCACCTCCGTCAAGGAGTCCTACTCGCATCCTTACGACCACGTGACAGAAGAACCCTGCTCGGACCCTCGGAGTAACTACAGATGTCCCAGACACAGGTACCAGAAATGTTGTCAATGTAGCTCAGTGCTTTTGATCATTTTTATGTTAGCACAGAAGGCTGATCCTGTTGTTGCTCTTCATTCAGGATCACCTACAAGACAGCTTACAGGCAAGCCGTCAAGACGGACTACCGCAAACGCTACCAGTGCTGCCCGGGCTACTACGAGAGCCGCGACAAATGCGTCCGTAAGTGAAAATGAATTTTTGTTTCATCACAAGGGAATAGAGTCGCCATTTCGCGGCGTCAGTGTGTCTACTGCAAAGCCGAACTGGCTTGCACAACTGCACCTTGATGGTAAAGTAAACATCGTTAACTCGTTTGAAGCTACTTAACAGCTCACTGCAATCCTGAGCCAACTCTTCACTTTTATTTTTTTTACCCTCAAGCGCAGCCTTTTAAAGCAACACACATTCAAAGTCACAAATACTACAGTGTAGAATATACGGATGGCGACCCCTGGTGGACATAAATAATACCTGCTGAGTTCTGTGAGGCTCAAAAAGGTGATAAGTGTCATATAATTCTTGTTCTTTGGAATGTTTTGACTAAAATGTCTTATTTTATTAAGAGTAAGACAGATGGAAACAGTTTCAAACTGGGAAGAAAAGGCAATATGTCTTCTTTAAATATGTTTTTAAAGATACCTCTCATTTTTGCTTCTACAGCCAGTTTTAAATAGTGGTAGACAAAACTGTTATTGGAGAGTTCAAAAGTCATTTTTAAAGAAAGCCTTACTGACACAAGATGCTCACTTGGCTTTTCTTCTGCACGGTCAACATAAAGCACTTTCTTCCAAATTAAAGGTTTGGGTTCCATGCGGCCGCTCGCTATTTGTACTGGCTGCAGCCGTGTCGCAAAAAGCCCCAAAACGTTCCCATCAAGGAAATTTCTCTTCAGATTTCAGTTGACTGGAAGGATTTCTCCAGATTTTCCACCGTTTGACCTCAATTGAGCAACTCGATGTGAAGAGATAATGCGAGAAAATTACCGGGTTCACACCTTTTACTTAGGCCATGCATGCATCCTTTTTGTACTTTTGGCGTAATCCTGCCAGTTCATGCTTCCTTGGTAGAGGAAGTTAATATATTTATTTTATTTTAATTTTATTTTGGAGTACGTTAATATATTTATTTTATCATTTATTATTATTTATTCTCTCTCCTAATTGCATAATTAATTAAAAATACCGATGTGCTTCGAAAATTTGGTGAGACAAACTAATTGAGTCATCCTAAACGTTTGAAGGCATATTCGTCTCTTATTGTCAGTTTCTATTTGTGGCTCTGTGTGTGAGATTATAGTACACGTTGCCTCATGCTGAGTCCTGTGGTCACTTTTATAAATGGAGTGCAACAAGATCAAACGTGGGCAAAGAAAATAATACCTTTTAGTCACTGGAACGCAACTTATAGAATTGAAACATCTAAAGGCAGCTTCCTCCCAAACAAGGGCTCTCTTTCTTTTGCCAGCCAATAAACATATCATTAAGCATAACGACATGTCGTGTTTATGTGATGACATTTCCGTCTACATTGTCATTATTTGCCTCCGTCTGCCTTTCATCTCCGCAGCTCGCTGCACCAAGGAGTGCGTTCATGGCCGCTGCCTGGCTCCGGACCGCTGTCAGTGCGAGGGAGGCTGGCGAGGCGACGACTGCTCCAGCGGTATGGAAACTTACACAAAAAAAAATCTCTACCGTTTCATCCCAAACTGCTAATGTGAGTGACAGCATGCATAAACATTCAACATTAATTAACAGCAGCGACACAACAAGTAGCGACGTCCCTGCGTCAGGCTAAGCGGCTCGGGGCCATTACAAACACCAGGCTGTTCCCAGATGGAAACGGCATATTGAAGTCATGAAAGAAGCTTTAGAAGTCTGTAACTCCTCATAAATATTAATGATATATAGATATGAATTATTAATAAATCACTAATTTGTTGTTTCGTTAGGGGACCTAACAGGGATCCCTGGTGCACACCGTTATGAAATAGTCTACTTATAACAACACCTCAGTAAAAACATTATTGTGCTGTTTTGGAATTAAGGAAAATGTCAATTAATGATTAAAACACCAACTTGATGGTCATTACTCAAACGCCAGGGGTTCGAGTAAGGATCCCTGTGTGATGCCGCTCAACGAGCCTCTATGTAAATTACGGTTTTAAGCGCTCGTCCACTCTCGCTTTAGTAAAGTTCCAAAACAAGTTTGAAAATCGCTTTGCTATTTTTTTTCTCTCTCTACTCTGACATGCATGAATGAGATACTCACATATTTTGTTCAGGACGTCAGCAAAACACGGCGGAATTGTTTTTCTTTAATCAAGAGTGAAAGCAGAACTTCATATCATTGGCCTGAGTGGCTATTTTCCACAGCCTGCTTCAGTTGGGTCAAAAGTACGCCACTTTATTATTGTTTTTTCCTTGTGCAGCAGAGAGAGAGAGAGAGAGAATTAGCTTTAACGGGTAGCAGTTGCTGTCTTGACAATGAGGAAACGGAAAAAATGAGCCCACACTCTCATTTTCACAGTTTCTCCATCTCGCCTTTTGCTCCCTCTGTACCCTTTCCCCTTCATTCTTTTTTTTTTTTAAACCTTTTTTTTTTTGCTTCCTTCCTTTCTGCTTCTTTTTCTCTTTCGGAGAACAGTCTGAATGCGGAGTTATCGAAGTGGGTGAAATTGGAGGAGAGAGCTTTTTGAGGTTTGCAAGTAAGCTATGAAGAGGGATGGAAAAAGATGGGGGATGATAGTGCAAAAAAAATAATAATTATTGGACAGTATGGAGACCCTGCCTCGTGCGTAAAATGATACAAACTAATGTTAGGAAGCGACGAATGCTTTTCTACCTGGTGGTCATCTCTCCAAATCACATTCGCACAATTAAAATGTCATCAGGAATGACTTTAGCGACGTTAGCGTAACGCAGCAGCTGGTTTTGAAGCAGCTTCCAAAACGCACTCCTGCGGTTTGGATGTTTGCGCTCCAGAGAGATATTACAGGAAAATGCGTATCTGAATCGCAACGTCGGTGGAAAAATGATGAATCTTGTGTGAAATATTAATCGTGGGATTTTTGTTTTTCCATTTCGGGGTTTTAAGAATCAATAAAGTCTTTGAAGCTTTCAGGGCGTCTGACGTCATCAAAACCAGAAAAAAAATGAATCATCAGCGTAAGTGCTCTGCAGATGGATGGATGGATTACCTTCTTGTCTTCTTGTTTTTTAGTTGTTCTTCTCTTGTTTTGACGATTTTTACGACCTCGTGGAGGTGTTAATTCATTTCATTGGTGTACTTAAGAATCACTGCACAAGTACCACTTCAACTTTTCTTTTTATTTTTTTTATTCTCGTGAGTCACCTCAGTAAATCTGCATGCCTGTGTAAACACAATGGTCTCCACCAGCTGAGTTTCTCATTACTCAACATGACAGAGTTGAGCCAAGCCCCCCTCCACCCCCCCACTTCTGCCGATCCATTCAGACGAGAAGAAGCAATAACGTTGGCCGCGTAAATACTGGCAGGGCAGCTCGCTTCGAGCCAAATTTGGATCTAGTAGAAACTATTTTCGGAGCCCGTAGCTGCCCTATAGCAACAACAACGAAAAAATGTAAGGAGTGACTCAAGCCTCAATTCAGATTACGGAGTGATTTAAAAATAACATCCACAGAGGTCAACATGAAATCGTGTTATGTGACTGACGCCCATCCGTCAGTGACATCATCGGATGCTCTGGGAAACTCAAACCCTGTGTGAAAGTCCACTTCTGGATAAAACAAAGTCCATCTTTTGTGAGCTCCATGCAAATCTCCCCGATAATTTGTATCTCTGGGGTGGTAAGACGACACCCCAATGTTTGGATGACGGGAGTTGAGGGTGGGCCTTGCAAAACCACAATTGGTGCAAGAGTGTTCTGTTCTTCATTTATATGCGGCTAAACACACTCAATGTTTTTTGACAGTCTTTAAATCTTTTTTTTTTTTTTTGATGTCATCATCCAGTGTTACCACACAACGCTAAACGCATTTACCGTAAGGTGACTGTTGTTATGAATGGTTGGAAATTTATTATTAAGTGCCAGAGTTGAGGGAGGTCTTTAAAAATAACTTTTTCCCTACATCCTGCAAACGCCTAATGTTGGACTGTATGTCGAGTTTTACCGGAAAATATGGAAAAATGCTCAAATGTTCCCCAAACTGTTTCCACCAAATAGTGAGCAGCATTTCTTGATAAAATAAAGAATTCTCACGAAGGGACACCCAAAGTATTCAGGTCCAACCCTTGATGGATAGGGTGTTACAAAAAAGCAGATGGCCTAGTTGTTATCCTTGTGGGACACCATAAGAATGTGAACATGATGAGTCAAATCCAAACAAGTAAATAAAAGACCCATTTGTATGAAATATTATACCTCCCAAGTGAAACGATAAACAATGACTTGACGAAATATTACAAGATGCCCGGCAACTCAAACTGTTTTTCTCCCCTCAGCCTGTGAAGACAAACGTTGGGGTCCGGGCTGCGGCCAGCAATGCAACTGCAAGAACGGCGCCCTGTGCGACCCGGTCAAAGGAACGTGTCAGTGCCCGCCGGGTTTCGTTGGACGCCAGTGCGAGGAGGCGTGTCCCGATGGAACCTTTGGAAAGGACTGCCTGCAAAAGTGCAAGTGTGAGACTGGAGGATCCTGCAATAAATCCAGCGGGGAGTGCACGTGTCGGGATGGCTTCACTGGCACTTTGTAAGTACTTCAGGAAGCAGATTCTTAACCGTGACCTGGCTGAATAGGAAAGTAGTAATTGGTGTCAATGAAGCATTTTGATTGTATGTCAACTTTAGCTTGGGTTGTTAGCGGAGAGTCTTGCGCATTTCTGGTACATTTTCTTTTCTCATTCATATCAAATGTAAGCCTTTTATTTTGAAGGGATATATTGTAAGATGAGTTTAAAATATTAACGTGTTCTAAATTATTCAAGAACATAATTTGGGGTGTATTTATAATTTAAACTATGAATATAGACATTTCAGGCAGGTGTCCCTCACTCATATATTTTTTTGCTTGTGAGACTCGTTGAAGGTTCAGAGACACACCCGCACAATGTTGACAGATATTATTGGATGCAATTTTTAGCTGCGGGAGGCCATGCTCCAGAAAATGTCCCGCTCGGTGTCCGTGTCAAAATGGCGGCATCTGTCGGGGTAAAGGGATCTGTGCCTGCCCTCCTGGATGGATGGTAAGTAAAACTGCACACATTCTGTACATACATAGAAAAATAATAATTATTTTATTTTCGCTCACATTTGTCAACAACTGAACTCAAAAGTGAGTGTACAGAAAAGATCAAATTGTTAGTGAGCCCTTCTCCTTTGCCGTGATAATTCATCCACCTCACAGGCCTGCCTTTGGCTGCCTTCTAGGGTTTTGTTTGCACGGAGCGCTGTCCCGAGGGACGCTACGGACCCAACTGCGCCGAAGAGTGCATATGCCACAATCGCGGCAAATGCGACCCCGAGACAGGACAGTGCAAGTGTGCCGAAGGCTACACCGGGAACAGGTGTGTACTTGTTAAGAGCCCAGATTAAGTTACGTTGTTGGAGATCACAGAGCTGAATTATGGAAATAGAAAATTCTAAATTTGTATTTGAAAAAAAATGCTCAGATGCAACGAGGAATGCGCGGTGGGCTCTTACGGTCAGGACTGCGAAGGGGCGTGCGACTGCGCAAACGGCGCTCGCTGCTACAACATCGACGGCGGCTGCCTGTGCGAACCGGGCTTCAGCGGGCCCAGCTGCAAGGACAGAATGTGCCCGCACGGAAAATACGGCATGCACTGCGAACGCTCGTGTCTCTGCCAGGACAAAAACACGCTCAGGTGAGCATAGGAATAAAGTTGAGTTGAATTGAGTTTACGCAAATCACACAATTTGACAAATGTGGTTCTGATAAAACCGCTTCTATGCTGGTGTTCATGCTAAAGTCAGTAGAGGCCACGACACCGTTTGGGAGTTTGCAGGGAAATAGCGCCCCCTGGCAACCCCCAAAAATTGGCGCTTAGCTGTGCCGTTATGTCAGTGTCTACACTTTTTAAACTTCTGGGTTTGATTTAAATGTGATTCTAATTATAATCAGGAAAACAAAAATTGACAGTCAATGAATATATTAAACATTTTGGTTTTAAATGAAATGACATTAATTTACATTAAATTAAATTGTAATAAATGAAATATTCTAAATCAAATTTAAATTAAATAAATGCAAGTTTTGATCCTAAAAGCAAGTGTTTGGTATTTTTAATTCTGTTTACAAAATAAGAATTCTGCAATTATATTCACATACATTTTTTTAATGCCCAACAAGACCAAGAAAATATTGTATGTCTAAAAGAACTCAACCTGACATGACACAATTATGTCTACCTGACAGCTGCCACCCGATGAAAGGCGAGTGCACGTGCCAGGCGGGTTGGGCCGGGCTCCACTGCAACGAAACCTGCGCCCACGGTTTCTACGGCGACGGATGCCTCGAGCCCTGCTTGTGCGTTAATGGCGGCGTGTGCCACGGTGCCACCGGACTATGCCAGTGCGGCCCGGGATACACGGTCAGCCATCAATCCGTTTTTCTGTAGTGACGTGCTATGATGTCATTTGCATTTCTTTTTCCCCCCCACAGGGTGTTCACTGTGAGAGTCCATGCAAAAGCGGCACCTACGGCAAGAACTGCTCCCTGGAGTGTTCCTGCAAGAACTTTGTGGACTGCTCGCCCATCGACGGTGCTTGTTTCTGCAAAGAAGGTGAAGGTTCTTCACACACCGCAGGTGATGAATCCCCTGCCGTCAATCTCATCGTTTAATGTCTTCAGGCTGGCGAGGAACCGATTGCTCCGTTCCGTGCTCGGAGGGAACCTGGGGCCGCGGATGCAACGGCACCTGTCAGTGCGCTAACGGAGCGAAGTGTAACCCTGTGGACGGATCCTGCACTTGCACAGCAGGCTGGCAGGGGGCGCACTGCGACCAGTCGTGCCCGGTGAGCTTTTTGCCACACTGACCATTGATGAACTCTGCCTAGCAACAAGTGACCACATAGCGTCATGGCCAAGTCACTCTTCTCCATTGATGTATATTCTTACCGTACAAAATGTTACTACAATTTCCTTGGAAGGCTTTATTCATTTCGTTGCCATGGCGACAGCCCCCCCACCATTGTAGCATTTTGTCCGGCGTTGGTCCAATTGCGAGCCTGCAGAGGCTGTCCTGACTAGCTTTGGTTCCTACTCGCAGATGGGCTCGTTTGGGCCGGGCTGCCTGAAGAGATGCGACTGCGTCAATGCTGACGGTTGCCAGGCAACCACAGGGGAGTGCCACTGTCTGCCAGGCTGGTGGGGTCAGTGCCCATTTTTTTTCAATCAATACAGTGTCATTAAAAAACACATTTATGAGCTAGTATAGCTCACTTTTGAGATGTATTATTGGAAGAATATAGGTCAGAACTGTAATGCAGTTTTTAATTATTATTAAATGCAATACAATAATGATAACCGACTTGCCCCTTGTCTCCCTTAGGGCCACGTTGTAGTGAACCGTGCTCCGAAGGCCTGTGGGGGCGCCATTGCAACCAGACCTGCTTCAAGCACTGCCCCAACAGCGAGACGTGCCTGCGGGAAACGGGAGCGTGCGTGTGCCGCCCGGGCTTCTGGGGCGTCACCTGTCAGAACAGTGAGTGTCGCCGAGTGACTCTCGATGGCGACGGCAGTCCCCGGCTGACTCGTCTCCCTCCGCCTTCCTCAGAATGCAGATCGGGTACGTACGGTGAGCAGTGCGGCCAGTCCTGCCCGTCCTGTGGCCAGTCGTACCGCTGCCACCATGTGACAGGGGAGTGCGACTGCCTTCCAGGTTACACAGGAGATGATTGCCATCAAGGTGCGTTTTTTAGAAATGAATGGTGACCTCCAGGGTCAAGGTTCATCACATGTCAGATGTGTGCTCAGGTTGTGTTTTACGTGCATTCGCTGCAGTTTGTCCATCTGGCTACTACGGCAAGGGTTGTTCTGAAGTTTGCGTCAGCTGCGCCAACAACGCCACGTGCAACCACCGCGACGGCCAATGTCAATGTCTTCCCGGCTGGACCGCCACAGACTGTTCCATACGTCAGCACCAATTTATTATTTTCATATTGATCCTTTACTTCTTTTATTGTTTATTAAAAAAAATATTTTTGGTTTCCAGCTTGCAGCGCGGGACGTTTTGGATCTTTTTGCTCCCAAACTTGCTCCTGTCCCACCAACGTCCTGTGCGACCGCGTCACGGGAGAGTGTCTGTGCGACAACGCTGACTGTCAACAAGGTACACGCGATTGTTAAATTGAGGAAGGCTTTGACAAGTCTGACTCGATCCGCTATTTGCTTTCAGAAACGTCTGAGCCCGGCAGCGTGATGGTCCCGCTGCCCCCAGGCGAGAAGGAATCATGGGCGGCTATCAGCGGCGTGGTGGCGCTGGTCATCTTGGTGGTTCTGCTGCTGGTTCTCCTGCTGCTCTACCGACGCCAGCAGAAGCTCAAGCACAACAACACGCCCGCCGTCTCCTTCTCCACCAGTCGCACCGTCAACTCCGAGTACGCCGTTCCAGGTAAGTCGTGGCCATTTTTTTTTTTTGCATTTCAAATTTAAACCTTGAATTTCAAGTTTTAGATCACTTTTGATTTTTATTGTTTGTGTTTAGATATGGCTCCCAACTACCAGCACTACTACTCCAACCCCAGCTACCACACACTTCAGGAGAACCGTCCACCGCTGCCTCACCTTCCTAACAACCACGACCGCACCATCAAGGTGACCGTCACCTTGCACTCTGCCCCTTCGAAGTCACCCTTTGCCCCCTTTTCTGATGCCCCCCCCCCTTTTTTTTTTTGTAGAACACAAACAAGCAGTTGTTCTGCAGCATGAAGAACACGGAACGGGAGAGGCGCGGGCTTTTTGGCGTGGAGAGCAACGCAACGCTGCCTGCTGACTGGAAACATCACGAAGGTCGCAATAAGGAACCAGGTCAGATCAGATTTCATCATGTGCTCGAACAATGAAAAAAAAATCTGAAAATTTGGCCCGGCAGTCCCTTAGCCAGCTTTACAGTAAAAGTCCAAATAATATTTTTCTATGAAAAAAAAAGTAGAAGTCTCCTCTTGAGGCGCTACAGTATGTTCATTCATGTTTTAAAAGAAAAAGTTAACCAGCCTGTTTTGACAAAGAACGTTTTTAATGTGTGTCAAAAGTTGCCAGTCAGATAACGAAATACATAGAGACCTGAAAAATCCAGTGAGGTACAGATGTAATTTCCACCGCTGCCTACCTTCAGTTAGGTTTTCAAAGTCAGCAGAAGAGAAGAAGTTTGATTTATTTTTGTGGTCTGTTGGATGTGAATCAATCGTCTTGTTATTGTATTGCCAAGTCTTCTTTTATTGACCATAAAACAACTTTGACAGTATTTCCTCTAGACAGAGTCAAAAAGACTTGTTTAACATGGACGTATAAAAACAATAAAATAGCATTTTATAAGATCTCTCTCCCGAATAAAAGGAATTGTTGATGTTCACAGGGGCGTTTGGGATTGATCGGAGTTACAGCTACAGCGCCAGCCTTGGAAAATATTTCAACAAAGGTTGGTCGAATGTTCTCACTGCAGTTAGCACTAACGACTCACTTACACACTCTAGAGGCATAAGGTGGTACTGCAAGATTTAAAAACCACCCCAGTACCAGTTAGCACTGACGACTCACTTCCACACTCTAGAGGTGAAAGGTGGTACTGCAAGACTTAAAAACCACCCCAGTCCCCCCCCCCGAATTTTTTTTTATTTTGTGGGAAAGAAAACAAGAATTGAAAACGAATAAATGCTTTATCCAGAAAAGAACAAAAAATGTACTTTCAGCACATTATAATCATAGAAGTTGATGTTTTTAAATCCACATAAACATAAAAAATTAGGCTTCAATTTTTTAATCTGGAAAACAGGGCTAATGATTTTTGCATTATGTTGGCTTCATGAGTGTTTTTGTGGTGATCTACTTGTTGCTGAATCCTGCAATAAATTGTTAATTGTTGGTCCAGAACTCACAGAGGTGGCAGGGATGGCGAGCAGCAGTTCCCTGAATAGCGAGAACGTTTATGCCACCATCAAGGATCTTCCAGGACCCCCCTTCTGCCCCCCTGAAAGCAGCTATATGGAGATGAAGGCGGCTGTCCCCCGAGGGCGAGCGTACACCCAGAGCGGACCCCCGCCTCCTCCGCCCCCACCCTTCAGCACCGCCTCTCTACGACGACGTAAGCGACAACCACGGCAAATTATATAGCAGATATAAGCAGTCTACACCCCCCCAGTTCAAATAGAACATCTGAACTTGAAATGGTGGCAGGTGTGTGCTGACTGCCGTTTGTTTTGTTTTCTGCAGAGCGTCAGCATTCGGTTGGCCACGCCCCCCTGGAGGACCCGCTGGGCCACTACGACCTCCCGGTCAACAGCCACATCCCAGGCCACTATGACCTGCCGCCCCTCCGCCGGCCCCCTTCGCCGGAGAGAACGCCGCGCTGACCCCCCGTCGTTGATGGAAACGCAAGCGAGGCTCCCGAAAGCGCCCTCCGAGACGGCGTACGATCCCCCCGCCACCCGGGGGAGGACGCTGGTTTTTCACTACTGGTGAGGAGACGCCATGTTCATGTGGGCCGCCGCCCGAGGAGAGGGACTCAGGACGGGATAATGACTTGAAAAGGACGTCAGTATGGTTTGAACCCTCTTCAGCTCGCTAATGTTCACTTTTTTCTTTGAAGTTGTACAACTTTGGCTGGTTTCCTAAAGTTATTCGCGATGTAATGATGCACTTTAGCAATTTTTCTTTTAATTTGCTCGCTAATTAACGTGGTTTTTCCACAAGCTGCACGTCAATGAAAACAAAAAATGATGCCTTATTTTAGACAATAAGAGTTTAGTATTCTGGAAACATCTTTTTCTTCATCTTTTAATTGCGAGTTTTCCTCTTCCCAGTAGTGTTGGCTCGTGAGTGAACGACTTTTTTCAGTGAACGAGAGTGAATGAATCACTTCCTAAAGTGATTCGGGTTTTTTTTCCAGTTCATATGACTTCAACCAGTCGGTAATGCGCATTGAAGCTGGTGCCACCTCGCCGTAAAACAAAACGAAGAAGAAAATGACGTCACTTCCCGTTCACGAACGAGTCTTGAATTGCATTTCCCGTTCACTGACTGAACGGATCTGTGAACGAACGAGTCAGTGATTTGCATTTCCAGTTCATCGCGAGAACGGATCAGTGAGGGAACGAATCCTGACATTCCCGTTCGCGACCGAGCTAATGGGTGAACTGCATTCCTTCCCGTGCATCACCGGATCAGTCAGTGAACGTGTTGTTATGTAAGCCAGAATGTCGATTTACGATTTGCCAAGGAAAGAAAGAACCACCACTTCTTTTATGCACGTTTTCTCCAAGCTAACGGCTACCTTTATTGCATGAAGGGATGCACCGTTTGTTATGCAACAACGGGGAGATTATGCTTCTCTTTGGGTAATCTTGATTTTATAACATTTATAGTAGTTTTTAAATAACGTGTATGCATATATACGCCTGAATATTGTTATCCAATATATCTACTGCAATTTCACTTTAGACTGCTGGTTTGAAATTTACTTTTAATAAGATGATTTTTTTTTTTTTTTTTTTTTAAATAAACATTTATGTTAAAACTTGTCTGGTGTTTTATTCCTTGTTTTTATATTCGCCAATAAAAACATAAAAATCTGACATTTGTTTGACTGCTTTATATGACAATATGTGTTTTACGTTGTTATATGAGTTGGTGTTCCTCAAAATAACAAAGGTCGGCATAACGGATTTTTTTTCAACCTTTTATTCAAACACATTCGGTATAATAACACCATCCAGCAATCCAACAAATACAAAATTAAAACATCAATATCGGCATAACGTGCGTCGGCTGCCATAGCAACAACGCTGTCACTCACTCGTGAATCTTCGCGAACGAACCTGAAAATGGCGGTGTACCTAATAGAGTGTCCGAATGACGTCACAGATCAACCAGCCAATCAGAAAGTGGGGGTGAGGGCGGGTGTGGCACTTTTCACTTTCATTTAAGCTTTGACCATGATTTTTCCCTAATGAATTGGCCTGTTATTAGAACACCTGAAAATGGCGGTGTACCTAATGGAGTGTCTGAGTGACGTCACAGATCAAACAGCCAATCAGAAAGTGGGGGTGAGGGCGGGTGTGGCACTTTTCACTTAAACCAGGGGTGTCGACCTCCAGTCCTCGAGGGGCCGCGTTCCAACATGTTTTCCAAGTTACCCTCGTTAAGCGCACCTGCGTGAAATGTTTTAGCCCATTTCACGTTCCGCAGGAGCTAAAACTTTTCACGCAGGTGCACTTAACGAGGGAATCACACGGACACTCCATTAGGTACACCGCCATTTTCAAGTGTACCTAATAACAGGCCACTTTATCAGGGAAATATCATGGTCAAAGGTCACAGGTGTCAAGCCCTAGTCCTCGGGGCCGCGTTCCAACATGTTTTCCAAGTTACCCTCGTTAAGCGCACCTGCGTGAAAAGTTTTAGCCCATTTCACGTTCCGCAGGAGCTAAAACTTTTCACGCAGGTGCACTTAACGAGGGAATCACACGGACACTCCATTAGGTACACCGCCATTTTCAAGTGTACCTAATAACAGGCCACTTTATTAGGGAAATATCATGGTCAAAGGTCACAGGTGTCAAGCCCTAGTCCTCGGGGCCGCGTTCCAACATGTTTTCCAAGTTACCCTCGTTAAGCGCACCTGCGTGAAAAGTTTTAGCCCATTTCACGTTCCGCAGGAGCTAAAACTTTTCACGCAGGTGCACTTAACGAGGTAATCACACGGACACTCCATTAGGTACACCGCCATTTTCAAGTCTATCTAACAACAAGCCACTTTATTAGGGAAATATCATGGTCAAAGGTCACAGGTGTCAAGCCCTAGTCCTCGGGGCCACGTTCCAACATGTTTTCCAAGTTACCCTCGTTAAACACACCTGCGTGAAAAGTTTTAGCCCCTTTCACGTTCCGCAGGAGCTAAAACTTTTCACGCAGGTGCACTTAACGAGGTAATCACACGGACACTCCATTAGGTACACCACCATTTTCAAGTGTACCTAATAACAGGCCGCTTTATTAGGGAAATATCATGGTCAAGGGTACACGTGAAAATGGCAGTGTACCTAATAGAGTGTCCGAATGACATCACAGATCATTAAATAATTTCTCTGGACTCTCTGGACTTCTCTGAATCCAATGTAAAAAGCTTTATAGATGCCACTCATACTCTGGAGGACGCTTGTTTTTTTTTTTCTTTTTCTGTACATGTGTTCATTTATTTCTGGACGTAACCATTTGTTATCTTTGTGTATATTTGTTAAAAAAAAAAAATTAAAGTCATAAATGAGTGGCATCATCTTGTAAATGTATTGATAGAATTTCTCATACAATGATGACATTTTAATGGTGAGATCTTGATCATGTTTATAAGATTATAGGTGTATGAGAAATGAAAATTACATAAAAATTGCAACGAAAAATGGGTCAAAATACGTAAAGTAAGATTAAAAACTGCATTGAAATGCAACGGAATTTATAAGCATGCCAAAACATTTATGTGACTGTAAATATTTTGAGATGTAACCATAAGTTTGTTGTTCATTTGTAATTTAAAAAAATATATATACATGAAGAAACAACAACATTGTCTTATTTTTAAATGTTTATTTGGAAAAGAAGCACAAAAATAATCCAATATTGACCAATATGGCTTTGAAGACAGACAGGATATCTCCAAACAGCGAGCATTTCCTTTGGCAGATTTCCAACTCATCCAAAATGTTTGAATTGACAGCATTTGTTACACACCAACTGTTAACTAGAAATCTTTGGAGAGAACTTGAAGGCACTTTTGGACAACAAAATATCACCAGAAAAGCAACAGAAAAATAAAGCCATCAAGTATTTTCCAATAAGCGCTTGGCTATGCTTTCTTTGGCTGACAAGCTGCTCGTTTACAGTACAGATGTTCCATCAAAAATAAATTGCAGAAAAAGGCGTTTTAAAAAAGCCAGCAAAAAAAGCATCAAGTCATATGACAGAATGATCAATGATTGCGCAACCACTGTAAATGCTCACGTGTGGCACCAGGCACAAGGACCAAAAGTCACCAGGATTTGGTGAAAATAGTCAGGCTGGGAAATTGAAAAAAGTGACTCTTTGCAAGATAGAAGAAATGATGAAACTGTTCATCCAGGCGCAATTATAAATACAAAATATGAGAAAAATAATCGGTTCGTTTGTAATCATCATTGAGCAGTCAGAAGCTAAAAGGTCAAATGAGCCTCATTGGCTTCACTTTCTTATGAAAGTATATTTATGTCCGCACATGTATCATTAGGCATAGTTGTCACTAGTTCATTGAATAAAACAAAAATGTTTATTCTACTCTAACAAAGTTATAAACCGTAACGTGGGACAAACGGACGGTTTCAATGGGGTTCACCATCTGTGCGTGTTGACATTTGACAGCATTACACATGAACCGAGTGATGCGTGTGTTAGCATTAGCATAAGCGTGGCACATGCAGGAAGTGGATACATCAGCAAGCAAGCTCCTGTGACCTTCAAGCAACCTTCTAAGCAGCAGAATAGTTGATAGATACAAAAAGAAAAAAAAATTGGATGGTAATGAAGAAGAAAAAAAGACATCCCTGCGATGACTAATGATTGCGCAAGTGGAGGCAGTGCCAAGTCTGCTTTCACATGAGCACGCAGTTCTCAGGCTTGACGCGACTCTGGAAGGACAAAGAGCAAACCATAGTATTACAACAAAAATATTTGCACACAAGAAAAAAATATAGCTAATTAAAATATGAAATGTGAATTTTCAGATGAGTAAAGAAAATTGAAAAATGTCAAGATTTGATTAAATTACCCTTTTAAAAAAATTGGTTTTAAAAAAATATTTATATAATTATTTGATGTGCATTGTGTCATCACGAGAAAAATAAAGCATTAAAATACTGAAATGGCAATAAAATGCCAGAGAATACATTTTATGAAAAAAAAAAAAAGAAAAAAAATCTGAATTGCATGATGTTCATCTTACAAAACTCTGGATTTCATAATAAGCAAGCGTTACCTGTCTGGGCAGGTTGTCGGCCACAAAAAAGGATTGTCCCACGAGGCCTTCGGGCCCGCCGCTGCCGCCGCCGTGGCTTCCGTGGCTTCCGTGTCCGCGGTCCGACGTCTGGCCACACGAGTCGCAGATGACCGTGCGGCTGCGGAGGTTGTACTCGTTCTCGCCGCTAGTGCTGTGTGCTCCCTGCGGGGGGCAGCAGAGCGCGCTCACAGTTACACATTCAACTTCACCGTGTTGAAGAAGCGGAGGAGGAAGATGTTACCATATCGTCTTCATCCTCCTGGAAGAGGGTGCGGGTCACTTTTCTGCTGGCCATTTCCTGGTGGTGAAGAGGACAAAAGTCTTTATAGCCTTAAAACCCTAACCCTAGTTTGAAACCCTAACTACTAACCTCTCCAGCGGCACTGACGAGAATGGTCTGCAGGATGTCGCCGGTGCCCCAGGAGTCCTGACTCTTCCACACCAGATCTGACGGGGGGGCGTGGGTTCCGCCGCCCGACGCGGCCCAAACCTATGCAAAAAAAAGTTAACGCTCACACTTGGAAACAACAATCGGCCTTTTTTGTTGTTTTAGTCATTAAACTTACGGTGACTGTGGCTCCAGCTTTCAAGGTGTACTTGTGAGGGAACTTGTAGACAATGGCGTCGCCGTCGCCAACTTGTCTCTTCAACTGCCAGCCGGCCAGTGATTGGTCCTGTCGGGGAGGTGCTCGTTAGCATAGCGTTCTCTCGAAATCTTTGAGAACTTGGGCCGCTCACCTCGTCGCTTTTGTTGCTAAGCCTCACGAACTTCCCTTCCTGGTCCACCTCGTCCACGGTGACGCGGCCGCTGGCTGCGGCATGCTGGACGACGCGCGTCTTGGTGACGGTGCCGCCAGCCGCCGCCACGCTGGACGTGTCGCTGTCGTTGTCGTTGAGACGACGCTTCTTGGAGACGCCGGAGGACGTGCGGCTGCTGGAGGCGACGGCGGGCGTGGCGTGAAGCAGGCGGCTGTGGCTGTGGGACGAGCCCGAGGTACGCGTCACCGACACTCGGCCCGTCTGAGGGCTGGGCGACAGCTGCAACCTGAAGGAGGGGGCGGAGTCACTTAATTTGTTTTTAGAGCAAGTTGGTGTGTTTGCAATCACCTCTCCTCCTCGCCCTCCAACAGTTTCCTGTAGGCGTAGATCTCCATGTCCAGGGTGAGTTTGATGTCGAGGAGCTCCTGGTACTCGTCCAGTTGCTGCTGCAGGCGCGCTTGCATGCTGGCCATTTCGCGATCCTTGTCTTCCATTCTGCGCCGCATCACGTCACGCTCCCGGCTCAGCATCTCCTCCAGCTCGCGCACCTTCGACTCGCTCTGGGACAGCTAGCCAGGGAAAGATTTGATTCAAATGATCAAAAGTGGTACCTTAACTTTTTTTTTTTTTCATGCAAACCTGTTTCTGCAGCTGGCTGAGCTGAGCTGACAAACCCTCCACACGAATGCGCGTCTGCTGGAGCTCTTCGTGGGCGGCGCCAACCATGTGGCTGTTTCGGTCGGCCGACTGCCGGGCATTCTCCAACTGACCAAAAAACGGACCACTTAGGTTAGCGACTGTCATTGTGTGAGATCATATTGAAACTATTGCCTAAAAGGCCTCGAGCTTGGACAGTAGGTGGCGCCGTGGTGCAGTTTACCTTGGAGTTATAAGTCTTCTCCAGCTCAGCTTTGTACAGTGCCACCTGCTCCTCATGTTGAGCCCTCAGGTCAGCCAAAGCCTCCGCCAGTTTACTCTCAAAGTCCATCTGCCGCCCGCTGTCGATCTCCACCATGCGAGACTCATGGCGACGCTTGGACTCACGGATTTCCTGCGACACAAAATGTGCATTGGTCACACATTACGCAAACAGCAAGCTGGCAGATGATTGTCCAGAAGCTGGCACCTCATTGTAGAGGTTCTTCTGGAACTCCAGCTCTTCTTTCACTGTCTGCAAGCGGTTCTCAGCATCCACGCGACGAAGCATCTCGTCTTGAAGCTGACGACGGGCGTCTGCCAGGGCACCATCCAACTGAGGGGGAACCACAAGACTTAAATAGATGTCTTAAAAACAGGAGTCATTCATGAAACAAGCCACTAGGTGGAGCAATCGAGCCACTTTATCTTCATTCAGCATCCACCACCGCTCAGAGCATAAAATGTGTGCTGTGCCCGAGTTGGTTTTTGTCTTTACCTTGGCAATCTGAGCTTTGAGCTCCTTGAGCTCGAGCTCCAAGGTGCGCTTCTCCCCCAGGGAAGTATTCAGGGTGGCATCTTTGGAGTTAAGCAGAGCCTCCAGGTCCCGGAGGCGGATCAGAGCCGCGTCCAGGTCAGACTCCTTCTTGCTGTTCCTGGCCGAAACATCAATAGCAACAAGATGTCACACATGGATGTTACTCTATGTTATGGTTGCTGCTTATAATCATTTTACAATTTTTGGCAACTATTTTCACAAAATGCACGGGGTTGCTACTGTAACTAATGTCTTTTTTTTTCGACTCCAAATCATGTGCTTGCTTTTAAACCGCATGACCTAAATCACAGAGCAAATTTTTTTTAACACATCGCCATCAACATGCTGCAATTAGCCTTAAATTAGACAGTAAGTGCCCATAAAAGTCCAACTCCTCGGTGAGGAGAATTCATGTTTCCAGCATGTGTACAGACTGATAGCAGGAAAGAACACGGAAACAAGCTCTCTGTAATTCCATTTGCTCCGAGGGGAAATTGTTCATTGTATCTTATTACCGTGACTTAGTGTGGCTTTAATAAACAGTGCCGACGTGGCTAGGAGCTAATAACGCTAAGCTCTTAAATGATATGCTAAATGCTACCACAGCTTGATTGTTTTAATAATGTGTTTGCCGATGTGCGCTACTTCTGACAAAATGGATGCAAATGGCGACAAGCTACTCGCTGTATTTAGCATTTTTGAAACCCTTAAGGAAGTCATTTGCCATATGGACAAGCCAAGCTCATTTTTGGAGGTGGCTGAAGAGTTTAGCCCGAGTGACACCGTTTGGAGGGTAGAACACAAAGTGGGGAAAGAATAAAAGAGGAGAAATGCGAGGAGGAGGAATGTGTTGGCTCTTTTCCCGGTCTCAGCGATGACTCAGAGGCAGCCTTGCTATCTTTGTCCACCGCGCCAGCCACAAATGACGCTTGCCACCAATCAAAAAAAAAAAAAAAAAAAAAAAGAACTTCCTGCTTTCCCCTCTGCCCGCCCGCTTCCACCAAGTTTGCTTTGGTGTTGCCAGGGCAACCCTGACCTCAGCAGGATGCAACCTGAAAATGGTCATTTCTACACCACGATATAAAAAGGGAAGAAAATCTCTTGAAATCTTTCTTTAAAAAAAAAAAACTTTTTTTTTCTTTTAAAGCTGAATGCTAAGCTATGTAAAATTTATGACAATTATATAATCAAAAACGGAACAATTTGAAGAACTATAAATCTGCAGAACCTGCTCGTCTTGCTTCACGCCAACTAACTTGAACAAATCATGATGATGTTTTTATTTTGATGGAAGAGACCATTTGCGACAAGATGGTCAACCAGCCGCCACCTCATGCTTGGACAGCTGGACCAAGCCGGCCGGCACAGAGCAGTCTTGTTGGCGCCATTTTGCTTGTGAGCAGCTGCCCACCAGGGCCAAGCTGCAATTGGATGGAAGCATCACAAGCTATTCATCTCACTCACATCTGGTCAACATGTGCGTGTGGGATTTTCCAATGGGGCTACCATCTAAACATAGGACCCGAAAAGTTTTTTTTCCACATTTCTATCGACTCTTTGAAACAATAACAGCTCATGTCTACTTAGGCCTCTGATGGGGAAGGCAGTCACATGACCACGGCTTGTGTGTGGAGGACAATGAGCAGCATTGTGCGTGTATGCAAAATGTGCTCATGATGAGCGTTTCCAGTTTCAAACAACCACCGCACGTCATATGCTTCACAAGCTGCTGATGGAGTTGCTGGAGGGGGAAGCCGAGTGGGTAGAGGGTGAGCTACCGAGGGGATAGCGGGTAGAGGGTGTGGCAAAGAGTGTGTGGAGCTGTTGAAAAAGAAAAGAGAAAGGAGGAAAGCTCGAGGAGAAAAGAGGCGGTGCGACGCCTTTTGTGTGGTTCGTCGCCACGACAAACTCGACTTCAGCATTTGTATGCAAACACTAGAACTTGGCAAACACTGTCGCTCAGTGTGTGTGTGTGCGTGTGTAATACGAGGCCCCATTGTGCCAGTCCCGTGTCGTTTTGCAACGATTCGGTGGAGAATGAGTCACAAGTTCTGACTAGTTTTTCACATTCATTATCACCACCATCTCTTTTTAGTATTCATATAACACAACTAAGATGTTAATTAAAATGAACTGAATTCAACACACAGGAACCGCACCAACGCGGGGAAAAAAATGTTTTTTTTAACGAGGCTTTCCTGCCATTGTCCGTTTATCATCTAATTCCACCTTAGATGATCTTTATTTTAAATGCAATTAGTTTACACTTCCTCATGCAGGTTAGTAAAAATAAAAAAAATCCATTTACAACATTCGGAGAAGCTACCAGAGGTCCAAGCATTAAAAAATACATTTGGTTCAAATTAAAATGCTATTCCATGTTACATAAGAAGCCACACTGCGTGGAAACGCACCAGCTTATGACCCACGGCCCACTGGGAACATTTATCCGCCATCTTACAATCATTTACGGTGACTCACAAAGAGGGCTGAGCTGACTCCAAACTTCCATGGAAACTTCTATAAACTCTTTCAAGCACATACACACACACAATATAAACTATCCTGCCAAGAACTTCACTCGTCACCAAGTTGTGGCGTCGAATCTCCTCATTTATCCTACGTCTAGAAAAAAAAAAGTCTATTGGCAACATCTGCCATACATTTCCACAGTAGACAACAATACCTTGCTGTTCGCTTTAATAGGAACAAGAAGACAACGCAGGCCTCACGCTCACTGAGAAATGATTAAACATGTTAAATGGGTTCAAGAATTTTTTTTTTCCCAATTAACAGTATGTTCACAAGAGCTAGGAAATAAACGTGCACCACCATAACTTAGTGAACTATTCCTTTGTTTTTACATTCTTCCCATTGAAGCTTGTCCAGCCATGACATGTTCACAAATCGTGTTCACACCCTAAAGCCGCGCCCTAAAACCTCCGCCCTACCAACGATCAGTAAACAGAGCAGGTAAATCCTTCTTCTCAATTGATAAGATAAGATGTTTACTTGGACTCTTATTTACAAACAGGGTGGAGGCCAATCAATGTTATAGTCCACAATTATGACAGGACCTTTCAAAAACGTAAACAAAAAGTATTCTTAGTGAATATTAAGCATAATAAACCAATGTTGCTCAAATAAGTCATGGATAAAACAATGTAATATTACATAAACTTTTAATTAAAAAAATTATATTAAAAATACATTTAAATATTTAATATTTAAAAATAATTTAAAAAAATTATTTAAAAATTTAAAAAGTAAATATAGTGTGCAAAAAAACTAAAAAAACATGAATACTTAATTTGTTGATAAAATTAAAAAGCAATCAACTGCAGAAAAAGCCGACAATTATTTATATATATTGAGCCTCATCAGCACTCCTTCCTTCTTTCCATATGCTACAACTTTCAATGAGGAACCGTTGGCACCAGTAACGTGAGCTTCTGCCTGAGGGGGGGCCGTGCTGTATGTGTTCTCTTCATTAACTCCTTCTTTTCAAAGGAACACACACTTTCCAATTCATCCACAAAGTTACTCATTCCAAACATAAACCAATCAGTGTGAGTCACTGCTCAATCACTAGGGAAGTCCAAGGTTTCCCGGTCGCCATGACAACCCAAAACAAAGCAGCCCAAGGCCTTGTGGGCTGACACATGGGGGGATTCCGGGTCACAAGTGCCCATCTCGTGTCACAAGACCGACGCTGATCATTTTGCCGTGACAGTGGCCACCCACTAGAAATACAAAGCTGCTTAAAAACACACACAAAAACGCTTGACTGTACTATATTTAGCAGCAGTTTCCCTTTTGGACCTCCACCCTCCTTTCACTACTCAAAGACATTCCTGAGATGCCAGCGCTACCTGTGGCATCCTGCACAACAATCAAAGTCACCCGCAGGAGACATTCATTTGACGACATCCTGCACGATCCTGACAGGTCTCCAGATCTCCATCAGCCTAATGATTATTCCATAGTTGGGGTAAAAGACTTTTTGTGTCTGTTTTGGCTTTGCGGTGTGATTTTGAGACCTCCAACAAAATGTTCAAGAACAAGTCCAAGGTTTCTTACCTGGCTTTGAGCTCCTTGTGTTCTTCCTTGACCTTGCCCAGCTCCAGCTGCAGACGAGCCCGTTCCCTGGCCACCTGGTCCAGAGTCTTGCGGGCGTCGGCCAACTCTGCCTCATAGGCCGCCTTGATGCCGCTGAGGTCTCGGCTGACGAGCGACTCGGATTCGGTGATGCGAAGACGCAGTCCCGCGTTCTCGGTCTCCAACGAGCGCACCTTGTCGATGTAGACGGCCAGACGGTCGTTGAGGTTGCACAGGTCTTCTTTCTCCTGCAGGCGAGTGATTCGTGTCGGCGAGCTGGCGCCGCGCGTGCTGCGTCTCTGGCTTGATGTTTCCATGGCGATGGCGGCGAGGGATTCGGATCAGGATGGTCACTGCGGGACGACAAGGGACGTCATGTAAACGCACGCACAGTATGAACCATTGTTACATTGACATTGGAATTGTTTTTTTTTCTTTTTTTAGTAGTAGTAAAAACTTTCCACCGGCCTCCCGATCCAATTCAATTATACGCCAGTGCCTGTTATTCTTACATTTTACAACCTCTATTATTTTAGTGAGGAAAGCTGGACGCATTTCCTGGCTCATTCCCACCAGAACAAGCATCCATCTGCATGAGACTTCCTGTTCAACCAGGCCTGGTCAAACCTTTGACAGATTTCTGATTTTTTTTTTTTTTAATGGAGAGGTGGGCCAGGTAATTGAGTTGCCAGAATGTTGACTTTGTAAATAAACACCTAGCACGGCATACATATTTGGACTCTCCTTGGAGCAATGTGAAATATTTAGTGAAAGGAAAATGATGCCAAGTGGTGCAGGTTGTAAATGAAAACCAGTAGGACAGCCATTCAAGTGACAACAAGGTAGGAAATGGTAGCTTCTAATCAAAACAGCAGACGTACTGTAGGCTACTGGATATTCAAATGTTAGCATCGTCTGCTAGCAGGCAAACTAGACCAACATGGTTGTCTTGGCATACGTTTTCAGGACAAAAGGTATTTTATTGAGTTTTAAATGTAAAATGTACAATATTAGTTGTTTTACTAAAAGGTACTGCAGTTTTTAGTTCATTTGAATTCATTTAAATTCATTCGCCAGTCAACAGCAAGCTAGCTCTACACTTAATTTATCGAAACCCACGTCACTCACCAATCCAAGTCCCGCCTTTTAAAGCCGTACACACTCAAAAGTCACAGATACTACAGTAGAACGTGAGGATGGCAACCCTGAGAGGACAAAAAAAATACCTGCACCTCACATGTGCATACTATTGTTTAAAAATGCTAAATCAATTCTAAACTCATTACTTGAAATTTTACAGTCACAATTTTATATGCTTTTTTTTAACCAATATTTCAAATAAATATGATCATACTTTTGACCCTGCAGTGGAACCACGGCAAAAGACCACATTTTGGCACACTCACATCAGAGCTATCACCATTTCGCACCAGGACACCCACTGCCGGGAAAAGTCCATTCGGAGGGGCTCCAACGTGGGCTGCCAAACTTTTGCCACCCACGCAGCCCCACTGACATGTGCACGCACACGCCCACATGAGCAGCAAAGTCAGGAGCTCTCTCCACACTCTCTCAAAGTGTAAAAGTGCTCATTAATACATCAAATAATATCAAAGTGCTCATTTACACTCTTCACACATGTGGGGAGCTTTTAACCGGCGCCTACTTCACCAATGATCCTGTTTTTTTTCTCTCCCCCCGCCTAAAAGTTGTTCCTGACCTCTCCCGCGCCACATGAACACTCCAAACTAAAAAGGAAGGAAAAGACAGAGAATTTTAGACCTTACCTCTTCAGAGCTGCAAATGTGGGCAGAAGATTGCTCGACGTGTGCGTGTCGAGGAGGAGGAGAAAAAGAAGAAGAAGAGTGCTCGCTTACTGGTTATGCGAGTGTGTGTGTGTGCATACTTCTGTGTGTGTGTGTATGTGAGTCTACGCCTGGAAAACTAGACTGCTTTCCGGCTTGTAGGAAAGCAGGGTGGGACGGAGGGAGGGAGGCAACAAGGAGGAGTCAGACAAGACTGTGTGTGTGTATAGTTGTGCAGCTGTTGAGCTTTATCTGCGCTCACCCAGATAGCGCACTACACGCAGAAATCTCAGCAGACGTCGTGACACTTAGCCGCCCCCTACTGAAAGTCTGCAAATGACCCACTTTAGCGTGGGGGGGATACATCCCAGACCCACCTGTGACAGGTGGAAAATGTGTGATACACAGAGCAACCAAACATCTGCTAGCTTAATGCTAAACGTACGATGCAAAACGCTTTGGATGATGGTACAGTATATTTAGTCACGGTGTCCCACAGGGATCTTTATTAGGGCCCCTTTTATGTTTTATATCACAAAATAGTTCCTCTAAAAAGAAATCTGCCTATGTAACAAATACAGAACAAATATTTGTGTGACATGCAGTACATTATACAGTATCTTAATGTATTCAATTAAATGTAAATATAAAAACTGGCCACGACATTAGGTACACATGCTTCTGTTGTTATCGATCTAAAAAAAAAAAAAAAAATCCTCACTTCTTTAAGGACATCCTCTTTACAGAATCCTTGAGAATGATCTTCTGGTGATCCACTGAATCCGGAAACAAAGGGTGAAAAAAAAATCCGGTCATCTGTGATATTCCAATGATAGATCCAGTCATTCACGGGTGAACTCTTCAAATGTCTCAATGAAGAGATTTGGCTTTTACTTTTATACGTGTGCTCTCTGGGTGGAGTTAATGGAACCATGGAGATGGAGAGGATACAAGAACTTGCATACACGTCTGCGCGTGTGCTTAAATATGGACTAAGACGGTGCATCCTGGTTTGGTCTGGTGGTGGTGGCAGGCCTAGTGGAAAGCAGCAGTCACAATTTTAAACAACCTCCTCCTTCTTCACCTCCTTTTTTCCCCCTTAGGCTTTCCATGGAAGTTCTACTGAATTACAGTCTGGAATCTTAGATGATCATCAAACAGCCGAAATGTTGCTTCAAACCAAAATGATCGACTTCCTGTTTAATTTCTGGCTTTTTTTCCCCCCATGCATTTATTTTTTTTTTAGGTCCACTTGCCAAATGGACATTTCGCAAGTGCTCCGTTCCTAAAGTAAACTGTTCGAAAGTGCAGCTCTCCTGCCTACTTTCTAGTTGAAAGCGCTAATAAGAGCATGGATGTGTCAAGCGACTGTGATATGACACATCAGACGAGGCGAGATGCAAACGCGGGTCGGGCCTGCAACATTCCAAGCAGGCACACGCACAACACCAAAGGTGTGTCTGTCGACTTTGACTCACAACTCGCTCACACACACACACACACTCAGAGGAATGTCAGCCTAAAATGTAAATGTGTGCTTGTAGAAGTGTAGAGAGAAAAAAATAAATGAGCCAGCGCCTCCCGCTCCAGTTTAGAAACCTGACTTCCCACTTTTTTTTTTTTTTTTTTTTTAAACAAAGGCGCTGGGAACAAAAGTACAGCAATGAACATTCCTGGCGGGAGCTAACAAAGTACAAATATTTTATTGTACTATGGCTATGCTATACGATTGAGTATTTATTTTTGGAATGATTTTAACTCCCTGCATTTGAAAACTTGTATTTTTTAATCCTTAATCAAAATACGCTTATTACATTCTCAACCGTGAGAGATTTTAGTATTTTTGACACCTCTGACATTCTCATCCGAGTAACATGTGAATGAGTCAAACCAAACGTATGTCTTTCAAGCAAAGTCTTGTTATGATAGCAACGCAACACGCACATACAATAGTCAACACGCAAGCAGAGTGACATGTGCACGTTATCATTGCAATGTCATTTGTCCTTCCTGGGTGGGGCTGCTAAAATCAAGGGAAGCGCCCAAATCCATCGTCTCTAATATTGGTTTAAATGCTTTATGGGGGTTTACAATCACGTTCTGGTATTAATAGGCAAAAGTATGGATCAAAAGGAACTTTTTGAGCGCGCATATAATAGTTGTTGCACCTGAGGGAGGAAGGTGAGACAGTGTAAACACTCAATGTGTACATTGGGTTTGACGGGTGACGTCTCAATTTAAATGATCACAACCTGGACAAAAAGAAATCGACCTTTCACATGGATCCAGTTTTGACAAATTAATGGGATCAAATACAATTTTAATTGTTAAAGCATAGCTCACATACAAAAACGTAATAGTTTCAATTTCAAGTAAATGTTATTTTATATTTGACTTAGTTTTGATACGAGTTATTTTTGTGAATGTTGTTCATCTTGTTTTCCCTTTTCAATTACTTCACTGGTTCTTCTATATCAAACAAATTATTTTGGGTGTATTTACCTGACATGTTTCGGCGGGTTCTTCCGCTTTCATCAGAGTGACACTGATGAAGGCGGAAGAACCCGCCGAAACATGTCAGGTAAATACACCCAAAATAATTTATTTTTGTGAATGTTTTATTTCTAATAGAATTCATTTACGAGTTCATTTAGATAATGTTTTCATTTTATTTAGCTTATTTTTATTTTCTACATTTCATGAAATTATTTTAGTTTACTTTAGTGACCTTTAGATTTTTTCTTTGCATTTAATTTTTATTTCTGGCGTTTCATTTTGACATTACAGTATTTTTATCGCATTACATTCAGTCAAATTATTTGACGCCCTTTTTCATATTATTGATGTGAATTGCAGGTGCCTCTGTAGCGCCCTCTGCCGATGTTAAAACAACTCACAGTCCTGTTAAAAAGTCACACAGCGCTATCTAGCGGCGGATGAGGAGTCCAACGACAGTATGTGCTTTCTCATGAAAGGGTCGCAGAGTTCATGACGTCACCAAACATAACAACGTCGTAATTTATAGCAATAGCAAACACCGAATAGCCCCCCCATATTCCAAACCGGAAATCTTACCTGACTTTTCTCGAATCTTCCTCAGGGTCGTTTTGCAATCTGCTTTTCTTTCCACGCGTGTTTTACGTCCACGCGTCCAACGCCGCAATGGGCACAACACTGTCACATAACAGGAATTAGCAGACACGCCTGAGAGATAAAAAAAAAAAATCCACGTGTTAAATCCAGGCAAGAAAAAGAAGCCGCGTTGGTGCACACTGGCTGCAAATCTGAAAACACACACGCAAAGAGTTTGTATGTGTGTGAGTGAGTGTGTGTCGGGGGAGTGGGCCTGCTCGCTTGCTTTGCTTAATTGCACAGTGCCACCTGGCGGACGTAATTTGGGGGCGGGGAACAGGTGCAGTATTTATGCAAGGACGTTTCCGCGTTTTTTTTCTTCTCCACATTCTGGATGTGGAATAAATGCACAAATTATTCCGCATCAAGAATATCCAATTGGAATTTAAATTACAAGTGCATTCACTAATCCTCATCAACACAACAACTTTAAACATTATATTTTGCCATATCGATTTTTATTATTTTATATACGTGTATTTCTTATATTTTAGACTTGTAAGGTGTTTTCTTATCATTATATTGAATAATGTAGTAGTAAATGTAGGGAGTAAAAGTATTCAGATAAACAGCCTACATACCTGAAAAATCCATATTGAAAAATAATATTTTTACTTTTTTACTTCCACCTATGTAACGTTATTTTAAATTGTTACATTACGTCCAAATATATTACAGTGTGTGTGTGGGCGCATGTGTTTGTTGTCAGTGATGTCACCCGGATGAGGTCATCAGCATCCTGGAAGCAAGCATTGAGGTGAGGAGCCTTCATCATCTTCACTTTGATTGGGGGCAATGGAGGGAGAGAAGAGGATTGGATGAGGGGAGTGGTGAGTGTGTGTGTGTGGGGGGGGGAGGGGGGGGGCGAGGTGGCAGTGACCTAATAGCCGCAAAAAGCAATGAAGTCATCCAGCCTGACTCATATTCCCACATGACAGCAACATCAGCTCCAGCCAGTGTGGGCAAACAAAACATTTTTTTGGAGGATGTTTTTCTACAAGTGTCATTATTATTTTTCTTATTTATTGTGAGTTTTTAGAATAATTGTGATTTTTTTTGTCAAATTTAATGATTTTTTTTTTTTTCATATTCCATCCCTTGAAGCATTTATTTCTTTATTTGTTTGCATTAAATGCCGAGTGTCATCAAGATCCGTCCGCTTGATGCTATTGCACATTTGTGTGTGGAACAAAACATTGCAGCCAGATTCAATGGAACAATGCCAAAAAGTGCTGACTGAGCAAAAATAAACATCTCGCCGTTAAACTGCAAATGTAATCAGTGGTTACAAAAATACTAAATGTAATATCTAATATATTTACAAATGTATTTACTCATGATAAAATCCAAATATGTTTGTTTTTCATTTTATTGTTTTTTTTTGTTTGTTTTTATTTACTTGAAATGGGTCAATGTGGCAGGCCACATAATTGTGGGGTTTAACGGCCTCTATGGGGCTCTTCAAATGGATCTAAAGCAATAAAAAATGACATCGAAAGTCTTTTTATAGCACCATGATTCTCACTGTTTAAAGTGTTACTGTTACGCACAATGAGAGAAGAAAAAATATTCAGATTGCACCTTTATTTAAAAAAAATATTAGATAATTATTATTATTATTATGGATTTTTTTTTTCAATTTGCACTCAGCCCCAGAAATCTGAAATAGAAGCTTGCCGAATCCCGAGCTGAGTTCTTTGTTGCAGGCAGCCTGACATCATCGGCCTGTTGAGCACGTGCTGCTTGGTGAGTCTCTTTGTGTAGCACGCGTCTTTTTACAAGAAAAGAAAAAAAGAAAAAGAAAGAAAAATGACATGTGCTGGTGGACATTGAAAAGACACACTTTGCTGCACATCTTAACTCGCATCTGTCTTTCCGCGTGGATCATCACGATCGTCTATGATAGCGGACAAAGAAAGGGCCTCCTGTGTGTGTTTGTGTGTGTGTGCGTGCAAATGTGGGGAGGCACAGTAACCCAAAGATGCCTTTCATCATCAGAGACGGGGGGGAGGAAAGGACAGTGGGGACCACTCTGACGGCCAGATGGTCCCAATCAGTAACATGACCTCACTTGTACTTTCACAAGTATCCTGTAACTCACGCACGCACACACATAAAACCCTTTGAGCAGTTATTCCATATCCTTGATAAAGATAGACCGACTCAAGTACAACATTTTTCAAAAAACTAACGTCACTCTTAGCCTAACAGTAATCAAAACTTACTAGCAAACGTACTCGCTGCACTAGTGACAACGGAGTTCCATTTCTGAAGTCGGTTGTAACCACTCCCACAGCGGCGCAGGCCTCCCTTTCATTTGTCTGAGATATGCCCACATGCTGAGGAGGATTTACACCGGTCATGAAAGTAAGGCCTGTAAAGTTGTTCTGCTGGTGGAAAAAAATTCTAGTCCTTCCTATTTGTGCTACTAGTGGGTTGGATTGTTTTACTGGTGAGGACAAAGCGTACTAGTATGTGGACCACAAGATAGATATTGGGAGGGGGGGGGGGGGGTCGAATGGCTTTGTAGTTCTACTATTAGGCCAAAAATTGCACTAGTAGTGGGAAATGTGTTACTAGTAAGACACCCTTGTAGTCAAGGCAGAAACCTGATCATGGATCTCCGTATTGATCGGGTCTCTCCTGTCCCGGCGGACCCTCCTTTTCCTCCTAATGGAGTCACGCGACCTCTCGGACAAACGACACTACGCTCATGCAGCGTCCATTCCCGGAGTTTAAGGATTGGGGGCAGAATGGGTGGGATCAACCACCCCCCACCCCCCCCCCTCCCTTCTCCCACACGCGCTGCGACTCCATGCATCACGCCATTGCGCTCTCCTCCTTCTAGAAGAACGGGTCATGGGGGTTGCTTTAATCCCAGCCTGACACCAGCACACGCACACAGGCCTTTCCCTGATTGGCTCCGCCCCGCCCCCCCCCCTTGAGACACCTGCTCTATATTGCTGTTTTATTTACCCAGAATATTGACACAAAATGAGTTTGCATGTAAACAAACAACGGCCGTTTTTCTAACTGACAAGTTTGTCTCTCTCAAGTGTGAATTGTTTTCATAATACGGTGATGCAAATGTGTAAAATAAGTCATTAAAATATTTTTTTTTTTGTCTGCCTTTCTGGAACCTAATTGTGTGTTTCAGCTGGAAAACTTTGTAAAGCAAACACTGTGTGGCAAAACACCTTGAATGCCACAAGAGAATTGTCAAGTGAAATTTAATGGCCATGTAAAGATAAAGAAAGAATTCCTTTGGACGGAATTTTCTCCCAACGTGGGAACGCACGATCACACATTCCTGCCCTGGAGAATTGTTCCTCATCCTTCTTTTTCTTTTTAACAGCATGCTGCGCTGAGAGGAAAATCTTTTTTATTTAACGCGCGTGGAGATGGAAAACATTTTAGAGAAGAGGAGGAGGATGAAGAGGGAGGGAGCAAGGCTTGGGAGAGTGTCATATTGCTCATGCAGAGTTTGCCTTGTCATTCACATCCTTGTGCACACACATGGCCAACCTTGACTTTGACTCCCAGGAATAAAACAAAAAGGTGAAAAACCGCATGTACAGCTACTTTTGCCAGGAAAAACTGCACGTGCAAAGTCTTTTTTTGTGTAAGGGTAGGTTCGGGGGGGGGGCTTTTGTGTGCTCCCACCAACATGCCGTCAGGCGTGGCTTGTGTGCGACATCTTGTTGGGGAGTCTGAAGCAACGGGTGCGCTTCTTTTGTTCACCGGCACGATTACTGCTGCTGCTGCTGCAAAGCGTTTCTTTTTTCTTTTCTGTTTTTTTGGGAACTGGATGTACGGATGGTTGTGTGCGACCCCCTACTCGCCCCCGCCTCCTACATAGGGTCTGCAGTCTGCCAACTCCCATCCCCCTCGTATATATTATATAAATATATGTACAGACGCCGCCCACCCCCACCTCTCCTCGATGCCTCCCCCTCCCTCCCCCTGTGCCAGACACCCTGTAGTCTATACATAACATCCTCATGCGGAGACGACAACGTGGTGCCGCAAAGCGTGGCTACACGAGGTGGGCGTACACCCACCCCTCTATCGCCTCAACAAACCCACCATCTATCATCAGTAATTCTTACTATTAATCAAAATAATAGTACAAACACGAGGAGAGCCAAAGTTGACGTCATCCTTTACCATGAGCATGAAATCCAATTCTCCATTTTTATTTTTTTTTTTAAACAGGAGATTAGGCAAATTAGAAAAGGAATAATACTGTGCATGTTTTTGTTTTGGGTATCCACCCCAACCCATTCATCCCCACGTTTTTAAAATTGATATTGTGATTTAAACAAAACAAAACAATATGACGAGGACATAAATGGACATCATACGAGAATTCCCTATTTTGCACCACAAAAAGAAAAGGATTGTCCAAATAACAAAAAAAAAATTGGGGGGGGGCGACACCCCCCATTTACCCTCACTAATTATTGTTTTAATTAAAGGAAACATGACGTCATCTTTTTCAGCACCTCTCTTGCTTGAGAGAACAAATGCTGATTGTCCATATATTAATACAGTACATGGTTCTTTTAAAGCATAACTATGAGGAGGGGAGCGGCTTGAAGGAGCCAGACTGGGTGGAGCGTCGCGCAGCAGCCAGCCCTCCTCCCCCCATCCACCCCGGCCCCCCCAGCCACCGGCAAGTCCAGCCCGGGAAGAGCGCGCAGACGCCGGCCTTGTTCTCCTCGCGTGTCCCGTCCACCCCTGGAGCTCTCCAGCAAGCGTACTGGAAGTAGTAGTGTGGGAGTCCAGGGGGCGGAGTGGTGGAGGAGGGACGGGAGGGGGGGTAGGGAGGGTCGGCTGGGTGGCTGGTGGGTCGATCTATGGGAGGGACTAGCGCAGAAAAAGAGGAGGGGGGGCCGGTGGAAGGAGGCGGCTGCGAGGAGGCAGTTTCTCTCTCCAGTCTCTTCCCCGTCGTCTTTGTCTCGCGCCACTCTTTTGTTTAGCCATGCCGAGCCTGCTGGTGCTCGCAGGGATCATGGAGAAAAACGGGGGCTACGGCGCCGATCTTGCCGGCTCCGGCTTCGGGGGCGAGGCGGGTCTGCTGGGTCCCCCCGACGACGACGAGGACGACTCCCGCGCCCTGAGGGTCGCGCTCGGCCAGCTGTCGCTCCTGGGGCTCGGCGAGGGCGAGGACGGTGGAGGAGGAGGTGGTGGAGGAGGTGGTGGTGGAGGTAGTGTTGTTATCGGCGGCGGCGGTGGAGCTCCGACGTGCGGAGTGCAAGACCGGAGCAACAACAACAACAACCACCACAATAGTGGAGGAGGAGGAGGAATTGGGGGAATCGGTGGAATGGGAGGCGGAGGAGACGCGTCGATCCTCCAAGGCAAGAGCAAGTTGTGCGCCCTGTACGAGAGCTCGTCCGGGGAGCCCAAAGGACGCGGCTGCAACATCACCGAATGCGTCCCAGTGCCCAGCTCCGAGCATGTGGCCGAGATAGTGGGCAGGCAAGGTAATTCCATAACCGAAAAGAAAAAAATAATGAAAAAGAAGCATGCCTTCCTTGCAAACTTTTCTTGTTCCAATGTTACCTTTAACAAAGAAAAGGGAGTGGTGGTGGTGTTTTTTGGTACCCCCTCCCCTTATTCCTCCTTTTCCATGAGGCATCAGCCTCCCACTTTTCCTGCCTGCCTTACAAGTTCCATCATCACACAGGAGCTCTTTTTTTTTTTTTTTTTTTTTTAAATATTATTATTCTCCATATTTCCACCCTTTTATGATTCTATCATCTGATCTGTTTTCTAAGCACTCGTGTAGTGAAGCCTCGAGTGTGGTGCACGATTCCACAATCCAACGCCATCAATGTCACCGGAGCGTTGGCTTCCTTTGTCGTCTGGGACGCGCCAGACTGTTCAAAAGGCAACGTGCTGTTGTGAGGAGGGCGGTGGGGGGAGGGTGGGTGACTGAGTGGGTGAAGGTTGGGGGGGCGTGGGGGGCTGGTAGTGTAGAGAAAGGAGCTCTGGATTCTGCCAGGTTCTGGCGGGGCTGATGTTTTGGGGGGCTTGTTTGTGCATGTGGCCCACTGACACATTAGGACAAAAGAAGGGAGCCAGCCAGGCAGTTAGCCAGCGTTGCCTCACCCTTTTCCCCATCTTGTGTTTGGAAAAGTTCAATTCACATCACAAATTGAAATTTCCAGTCAGCATTTTTGTCCATTTCTGAACATTTCTGAGGTTTGAATTTTCAGGGATGTATAATGACTGGTCCAAAACACAAGTGATTAATATAAGCATTAAAATCGAATTCTGATGTTTTCTGCAATTTTAGACAATCGTTTGATTAATTTCTTCAAGTACGATAGCACAAAAAGCTTAAAAATATTCCCCAAAAATGTCTACGACCTGTTTTGTTCAGGACCTTTGCTTTTGCATGGTTGTCCAAAAGGTGGTATTAAAAAAAATAGCATTTTGATCAGTTTCTTGTTTGTACATTTTTGCAGATTGATTTTTTGTCAAATGTAGCAACACGTCACGAACAAATTTTGATAAATTTCTTCAAGTACAAACGGGTCAACATATAAATTTGGTGTAATTGAGGGGGAAAATCAAAAGTTTAGTACAGTTTTAGGCGGAATATTTTTGCTAACCTTTCTACTGTTTATTTAGAAAATTATGTGTTGTGTTTCTCTATATTGCCAACTAGTGGCCCGGCATGCATATTACAACCCCAAAAAATAATCAACATTGCCACAGCTAAAATCATAATGGTGGAACATACATTTTTACACAGAATATTTACTACTAATTTATTTACAAAATTGTAAATGAAGTAAAATGCAAATCAAGTGTACTCAAAGCGTTTAGTTACATTGCCATCTACTGGACTGGCACACATATTACAGTGTTTTCAGTTATTTTGTCATTGTCATCAAAATATTTTCAATCTTTACAAGGGTTGCAAAGGGGTGGAAAAATTTCCAGAACTGTTTCCAGCCATTTAAGACTGTAAATTTTGGAAATATTACGAATTGGATTTTTTCATTGGTTGGTCAATTATGCTAAAATAAATGATCCAACCACTGTATATTTAAATTCCCTACTTTCAACATTGTAAATTCCTGGTTTGAACTCCATTTAAATATATTTCCCATAAAGAATTTCCAAATGAAAATTCCCCAAATTTTACAAACCTTTTTACTAGTATGTTGCTGTATTACCTTTGGCATATTTCCCATTTCCCACCATTACAGATGAAGCATCTCGGGTGACTAAATTCTTGTTGTGTTTGATTAATCTCTGCCTCTGTAATTGTCTAATTGTGACACTCATTTGTACTGATTAAAAGGCGGCGTGGAGGAATGCGTTGCTCGGTGATCCTCCGCGACACCGCCACGTCTATTAGCCTCGTTAAACCACCGGTGCGGCCGACGGGGGTATGCCGATGTCGGGTTCGAATGAAACAAAAAAAAAAGTCCCTTCCCTTCTGGCATATAAAAAGAGCTGGTTCCTTTAAGAAAGGCCGGACCGACTGGTCAATATCCAGGGCGCTGGCTCCCTCTGTTTCTCAATGGCCAGCTGAGTGGATGCATAAAAACATCCGGCTTGCCTCACCGCAACTCGACAAGTGTGAATATCTCCAAAAAGGAGCAAATGAACCAGGCCGAAAAAAGCAAGTTGCGAGTGGCCTCAAGTTCAAGGAGAGGTCAGAACTTGTAAGGATGACGGTGATGCTGCAAATAGATCTGCTCTGGTTCCTCAGGCCCACCACATCTGTAGTTAAGGAAGTGTTTGTTGGGAGACTTCTGTACAAAATTACTGAGAAAAACAGTCTTGCTTGCACATTTTTTTCTAAATAAGAGGCCTTGCCTTTTATTTGTCACTCAGTGTGAAGGTTTACCGGAAAACAGATGGAAAACAAATTAAACATTGTATTATAAAGTGACTACCCACGGCAGTGTCTAATGAAACACTTCTAGCTTAATGCTAACAAAACATAGGAAATGCCATACACGGGCTAACGGAATTTAGCGTAGATGAGGCATTCATTGGAAATCTTCAAACACACACACGGCGGAGCATGAACTGCTCAGTCAAAAATGGTTCTACTAACGGTTCAGTTGGGACAGACCACTAACCAAATCCTGTTGCTGGAACTGATGAAGCCTTCTCAGATGATAGGCCAAATGTCTTCTAAGTCTTGTCTTAGTCCAGATGCATGAATGAGAACATCCACAAGCAGTTTGTAACCCGTCTGTGTGTCTGCAGGTTGCAAGATAAAAGCCTTACGGGCCAAGACCAACACCTACATCAAGACCCCTGTCCGAGGCGAGGAGCCCGTGTTCCTGATCACCGGCCGTAAGGAGGACGTGGCTCTGGCCCGCCGCGAGATCATCTCTGCTGCCGAGCACTTCTCCATGCTCAGGGCGTCGCGCAACAAGCTGGGCGTGTCTTTCAGCGGCTCCCCGCCGACCCCGCTCCCGGGCCAGACCACCATCCAGGTGAGGGTGCCGTACCGAGTGGTGGGTCTGGTGGTGGGCCCCAAAGGCTCCACCATCAAGCGCATCCAGCAGCAGACCTGCACGTACATCGTCACCCCCAGCCGGGACCGTGACCCCGTTTTCGAGATCACGGGCTCGCCGAGCAACGCCGAGCGAGCCCGCGAGGAGATCGAGGCGCACATCGCCTTCCGCACGGGAGGCCTGCACGACCACAACAACGAGAACGACTGCCTGGGCCCCAACGGCGGAAGCAGTCCGGCCGGGAGCAGCGGGAGCGGCGGCGGCGGCCTGGAGAGTCGACTCCAGCAAGTGTGGGGCCTCCAGGGGGGCCAGCGGAAACCTCTGACCAGCAGCTACCGCCAGAACTTCTCCGATGCCCTCGGGGGAGGAGGGAGCGGCGACGGTGTGGGGATCTACAATAAGGGCAACTTCTCCAGCTCCGGAGAGAAGCCGTGCTCCTTTTTCGGCTCGGAGGGCACCCAGAGCTGGGGCGACCCCGACTACCCCAAGCAGATGGCTTTCTACGCCCAGCAGCGATCCAAAAGCTTCGGCGGGCTCCCGCTGCCCCTCACTAGACTCTCGCCGGGGCTCCCGGAACCGCCGGCCAATTCGTCCGTCGGCGGCATGGCATCGCCCCACGCGCAGGCTCGCCGCGCCCACAGCGAGCCCACCTCGGCCGGGGAGGGCGGCTTTCCCGGGCGGCTCCCCGTGCCGGACTCGCCGCCGGCCGTGCGGGACTGCATGACCTGCTTTGAGAGCAAGGTGACGGCCGCCCTGGTGCCGTGCGGCCACAACCTCTTCTGCATGGAGTGCGCTATCCGAATCTGTGAGCTCAACCACCCCGAGTGTCCCGTGTGCCACACGCAGGTTTCGCAGGCCATCCGAATATTCTCTTAAGGATCCCTTTTTAGCCAGTTGTGTGGTTTATTTTTATTTTTTTCGGTCTCTCGTTTGTCGGTCGGCTAATTAGTTGCTCTTATTACGGTTGTTGTTATTATTCTTATTCCTATTATTGCGATACATTTTTCATTTTTCAGAAAAATTTTAAAACAATCAAGCAGCTATTTTAGAAGGCACTGCTTGCTTTACTAAAAAGTATAAGAGATATTTTTCAGTTTTTCTTTTATATACATATATGCATATATATTTTATAAAAGTTTGGTTTATAAGAGAAGTATAGTACCTTTTCAGGTTTTGATTTTTTTTTCTGGTATTTTCTTTTTTTATGATGGGACTGCTGCTGTTGTTCTTAAACACAGAATCACAGTGTAGGCCGACATAATGTGAACATTTTATTATTACTCCAATTTGTTTTGTATTATCACGTTACCATGAAGTGGGTTTATATGGGTGGAGGATGATTTAATTCACACCGCACCAAACAATCATCTCGGGTCTAAAAGAGGGTTGTCAATCAGACTTTTTGAATCATTTTATTATGCTTTGACAGAAAATGTGAAAGGGTTTTAGTCAAAGCAATTCTTCCGTAGATTTTTTGTTTTGGGGGGGGGCATTACATTATTATTTGCCATTTTATCGGTGTCATTGTTCAGTGCATCGGCCCCCAAAATGTGCGAATCTCATTCGGGGCGGTGCATTGATTACACAAGGCTCGCTGTAATCTGCGGAAAAGATTCAGTGATGCTCGCCTTCCCCTCGTAGTTCATAGGCCTGATTTTATTTGCCCAGGACCCCCCCCCCCAAAAGGAAAACCGCCTTTGAAACGGGACCAGTTGGCCTCGACAAACGCCCCCCCTCCAAGCCACCTTCTCTTTGTCATTACTATTACATTCGTCACTAGACAATGTGAGCAAACCTCATGCAAATAAGACGATTTTTTTTTTTTCTTTTTTTTACATTTGGCGTCTGGCTGGAGCAGGTGTGTGGATATCTGGTCACCCCCGCCCCATGTTCCCCTTCTCTTACAGTGTGACCCTCCCTTGGATTGAGGAGCGTTATTGTGTGTGGACGCTCGGACAGCGGGGCCCGGCGGGCGCTCTTTCGATAATTAGGCAAATGGGCCGGTCCAGGTGCAGATCGGAGCGGAGAATCCTACCCCCCCACAGACAAGATTTGTAAGCTGCACCATTGATGAAAAACATGTGGCCATGTTAAAAAAAAATGGTCCTATCACATGAGGTGTAGCGTGACCCCCCCCCCCCCTGCTTAGCCCCCTTATTAAACCCCGCCCCCCTCTCTCACTAACACACGCACACCAACTGTGAAATTCAAAACAGGGTTTACGTGACAGATCCAAATAGGCCAACCCGACGACCCCTCCCTGGCTACTGTAAGGGAGATCCAGCAGCTGCCCCTTCACTATGGACACTGAGGCCCCCAGCCAATGGGAGACCCCCCCCCCCCTTCCTCACCCAGCCTCCCTACTCCCCACCCTAGCTTGAATGAAATCAGACAATTGTAATTGGCAGGAAAGCGGAGGAAACGCCCCATTGAACCAGCACTCACTCTGAATCAAATTATGCTCAAGCCCGAGCAAGAAGGGGAGGGGGGGGGGGGGGGGGTCAACGGGTTAACGTAAGAAGGTGGGGGCTGTTGAATAAAAGGGAAGGAGGGTGTTTTGTTAGGTTGGGGGGGGCGCCATCTAGGGGTGGGAATGTTAGAGTCCATATTATACCGAACAATACTGTCCCAATTATATGATAAAGCATGTATTGATAGCTATGATACATTATAATATTCACAGCACAATAATTACGCTATCTAATAAAACTTCCAAATTTTGCTGTCATAGCATTGACGGAAGAACTTCGTCCGATTGCTCGCCCGTCTATGCTGCTTTCAAACACAAGGGGGCGTATTTACATGGTAGTACTTCGATGGGTGGAAGTCTTGCTAGCAAATGTCGGTTTATCCATACTGTGATAATGGTGCAATGTATCATGATATCAATACATGTTTCTACGCCTAGAGAACATGAGGCTTGAAACTGTTTTAAAGGTATTGAGTATCGATCGCCAATGTCGGTGTATCGTTACTGAGAAGATGCAATGTATTGCAATATCACTTCAGCTTGAGCCATCAAACTGTTTTAAAGGTATCAGGTATCAATACTTGGATGATGATGATACACTGTATCGCAATATCGATACCGCGGCTGATAACTAGAAAACCTGTATCGCCTCGGCTTGAGCCTTTAAACTGTTTTCAATTCCGTTTTTAAGGTATCGGGGTATCGATACCAAATGTTGGTCTACTGATACTGTGATAATGATGTGATGTATCACGATATCGATATTTTCTCCCACCCCTAGAGGAGTCATCTGGCCTTTTTAAAATTGTGTCCCAGCCCCCCTCAAGAGACCCCCCCCCCCCCTGTCCTCCTATTAAGAGCCAAACACAGAGCAAAGCATGTGGAACACTTAAAAATAAAAGTACCTTCAATTCTACAGAGAGTAGAAATACAGAGTATCATTCTATGGAGAAATTGCACAGTCAACAACAAAAAAAATCTTAGTATTTTTGTTTTATGCCTTAATGTTACATTTTTTTGTTTATTCCAATAATGCCATTTAGGCTAACATGTTGGCCTTCCATTACACCACCCCCTTAAAACAACTTTTCAAGTTAAAGAATGTGAATCACACTTGGCTTAGGAAGGGGTTCAGGAAATGACACTCTCAACCCGTCTGTTATGTCGCGGGTCAAATTGACCCATTTTAACACGAAAGAACAACATTAAAAGTCATTTTTGGGTATGAACGGACACATATTGGCTAGGAAATGTTTGTAATGCAGCTAATGATTTTTTTTGTTTAGTTTCTGATCCTTTTGTCTCAATTACTTGTCACGAGTCACATTGACCCAAGAACGTTATTGCTGTTCCTGAGAAACAAACAGCTGGGTTAAAAACACAATATAAATATGAAGAGTTAAGCACCTTATTTACCAAGAAAAAAAAAACTGCGCATCTGATGAATACCAAACCGACCACTGATGGTGAAATATTTCCTAGAATTTAAGAAATGCACATAAGGATTCCCTATCATTTTTGTTTTATGTTGTATTTGTTGTTGCTATCACGACGAGAGAGGGATGCCGCCTCTTTATATAAGAGTATTGAAAGACTCTTTGTAAATAAATACACATTTATTTGCGCATTGGATGCCCTGCTTCCACAAAGCTTTTGGATTACTACGCCAATTTAGCACAGGGAAAAAAAAACAAATATTATTATTATTATTATACGTTTTACCCATCACTTTTTGACTTAAACAATAGCCTATATGAGATAGATTCATACGTTTAACAAATATTATTTCAAGGGATTAACTTAGTAGTATATAAATTATCAGACGCTACTATGATATCATTTATGAAGCCTCAACTGTATAAATCCCAAATACGTAAAAGTTCCGATGAATTGTATGTGTAATAACAATAATAATGATAATAATAATAACCCCTGAATGAAGACACAAGTTTCTATGTACATTAAGATGAAGCAATAAACAGTAATATTCTATTCAGACTACTTTGACTATTAGCATATTAGCGTTTTGGTAGCTCGTCGCAGCTCTTTGATTAGTAAAAATGAAAATTAAAAAAAAAAAAAAAAAACCAGGATAATTACTGTGCTCTTCAGGGTCTTTTTTTCGCGTGATATGTTGAATATTAAGCACTCGTTTCAGGAGTTCTGAGCGGCACTGAGAAGACAAAAGTGGAAGCTAACAATGCTAATGGCACTAATGGGGGGCCTCTTAGCTTTTAGCGTAGCTTCCAAACTTCGCCTCTGCTTTGTATTACGGTCACATGTAGCCAAAGACCAACGTACGACCAGAGCCAACTTAGTAGTGTTATAAAAAGTGATATTGTGAAAGCAAATCTGTGAAAACATATCAGGTTTGGAACAGCCCCACAATCGGGTCATGTGTGGGTCATAATCCCCAAAATAGGGGCTGACAATTTTTAAGAGTTGACTTTGGCAATTTCCACTGCATGCTAGCAAGATATTGTACCGTATAGCTAAGAGTTATCCGCATACAAAAAGGCTTTACGAGCTCAAAGCGAACGTGGGGTTTTCCCAAATGGTATACAGTATTGCAGCGTAGTTTAATCGATACACGAAAATAGACTTGTTAAGAAACGTGCGTAAGTTTCATTTGTGCAGCTCGGACCGGCCGGTATGAAATACTTTGGATTGAGACAGGAGCGACTTGAAAGGGGCGGAGATGACTCGCGGCGACATTGGAGTCGTTAATTTTTCCGTAGTATTATTTTTTACGATATCGTATTACGATTTTTTTCTGTTTTAGTCAAAATAGGAACTGTTGATGTTTTTTCTTGCTATGGAAATGGACTTATGCATTTATGTAGAATCCCTTTGAAGGAGTGATAGGAAATCCTTATTCTCAATGGATGCACTTAAGCAATTGTAACCAACTTTTTACGAAACTCGAGCAAGTAATGCATTTGAATGTACGAAGAAAACACTCAACCTAATGCACTCCTTAATTTGTTTTTATTACAAGCTTTAAGTTTTTGTTGTTGTTTTTTGGGGAAAGAATTTGTGACGAGTTTTCAATATATTTGAGTTCTTCCGCATACATTTATAGAAAGTAACTTAAAACCAGAAAGAAAAAAACATTACAGTTTTGTCAGATCTATTTTGCTAACATTGGTTTTTATTTCTTAGAAACGCAGAGAGTAAGGGGGAAAAAAAAAAGTCAGTATCTGGATGTTATTTAAGAAAACAAGCCTATTTAAAAGACCTTTTGTTTTTTAATTCAAATGACAAGAAGTTAATATATTTCTAAACAAGATGGGGGGGAAGTCAGTTTCTACGTAAAAAAAAAAAAAAAAAGAAAAAAGTTTTATTTATGACGGTTATGGACGCCGGACGACACTCGTGCCGCGCCCACGACAGAATAAACTATTTTTTAAGAATTTGGAGATATTTTAGTCACAGAGCATCAATCTTGTGCCTCGATTATATCATTATTATTACTGTTATTATTCATGTCCTGCATTAGTAAATCCCCCTTGCCGCTCCCCCCCATGCACACATATGCCTTCAACTGTAAGCCCATGGTACTGACTTACTGACTGCATTACACATTTCCTCTGTGATTCAAAATCCAAAACCAAGGTTTAGGTCTTGACTGCGTACAACGTTTTATTTTGGCATCTCCAAGTCTTTTTTATTGTTTTTTTGGATCGACAGCAACAGAGCAGCTTGACAAAGGCCGATTTTATTAGCGGATTTGGTGGGCCCTCGAAAACAAAAGTGAGGCCCCGGTGGTGTTTAACAGGGCGCACCATGTTCTTAGATCTCTGTACTGTAACTAGATAGCACACATAACACACAACAAGTTCATTACTGTACTAGTTTGCATGTAGTATGTCGTGTGGTCACTTAGACTAGATTTTCATAGATGAGAGCGTTTTCGGAGGTCAAAAGGTGGCGAGTTTTGATGCCGGTCGGTCCCCACGTCGGATATTGTAGGAACAGTGAGGCCACTTCTTTCAGTTTTGCTGAAAATGAATGAATGAAAAATAACTGATCTTATGTAGACTCACTTTTGACCTGCTTATTGTTATTTAAGACCATAAGTTAGGAAAAATTGTGACAATTAAATATAAATACTATTGTTCAGTTAACTCATTGTGTTCTGTGACAATATAAGGATCAGAATTTTTGTTCCTCGCTTTTTCTTAATATGGAATGATATGATCAAAAACACCAGTTTCTGACCAAAAAGTGAGGAAAACTGAGATTCACTGCCTAATTTTTATTGCTTACTCAAAAGCTACAATCTCAAATCCAAAGAATTAGCCTCACTGTTCTAATATTTTTGGGTGGCGAGTATTCACCTCACAGCAAATCAACTTGAAGTTCTTGTAGTTTATGTATTTATTGGTCAAAACTTGACACATTTCCTGCTGCATGTGACGGGACCAAAGGTGAAAACTTGCAACCTTCCTCCGAAGACGGCCGACAGATTGTCTCTTGGTAGCGTTTTCCAATATTTGCAGCACAATTAGTGTGTGTGTGTGTGTGTTTCATGCCGGTCTAATAGTGGTGGTAGTGCGTTAGTTTACGGGCCAGCATCATCGGGCTGGCGTTAGTTTCTGGTTCCTCTGTAAACGGTGAAAAGAGGGTCGCCCCACCCCCCACCCCCTCACGCTCGTGTGTGTGTGTGGCGCTCTGTGGCTGACCGTCAACTTTTTTTGATGGATGGGAACAAAAATGACAAACAAAAAAATGGAAAAATTCAACAAAAAAAATCTTTGAACTCTGTTACAGTGTGCCATGCCCTCGACGAGGCATGTGATATTGCAGGTTTATTTCTTATAGCACACATTTTTTTCCGAGTGAATTACATTTTTTGGAAGACATTTTTATGATTAATTATTATTATTATTATTATTATTATTAATGTATCTGCTCCATGTTAGTTCTGGTTCTTTGTTATTTTTCCAAGATACAAGATGTATTGTAAATGTTTCTAATAAAAAGAACAAAATGAAAATGATTATAGAGGTGACATGTGCTTTTGTTCACGATGAAAAGTGATGACAGGATTTCTTACCTAATCTTTTTCTTCTACTCAAAAGCTGTGCTGAAGTCAATTCCAACAGGATGAAACGCTACCATCTACTGGCATCTGTTTGTCATTACAAGCTTGAATTTCAGACAAGTTGAGCATCTTCCATGCCTGCCCCATTGAAAAACACACCTGAAGAATATATTTGTCAATTGCAATAAATGGTTAGATTCCAGTTAATGAATATAAAAGAACAAAGCAGTGAATGACCTCATTAAAAAATAATCTTCTTTCAAACCTGGTCAATTTGACCCACGAGATAAGAGCTTGGTTGAATTTAAGTGGACTCCTCTTGTGCAGTGAAATATATTGCGTAATATAATTGGCGGTAGACACGAACTGGAATTGTCTGGCTCCAAAATTAATATTCTCGCTCATAAGATATTTCATGGAATTACACCAAACTGTTTTTTTTTTTGTTTCGAATGTTGTCAGAAGAACATTAGAGACACTATTACAAATCAGATTTATTTGTACATATTGAATGCAGTCCAATATACATAATTGTTTGCTTTTTCTTAAAAAAAAAAAAGTTTTGTCCTACACCACCCAGTTTAAAGACCTGTGAAGGCCACACAGCACACACCAGGTGATTTGTGTGCACTTTAAATCAAACCCTTACTGACACACACACACTAACAACCTGTCTGCCTGAATTAAAAAGAATAATAAACAAAAATTCCTCCCGCAGGAAAGAGAAGCAAGTGAGAGGATTGACCTCTGCAAGGCAAAAAAAAAAAAAGTCCCTGGTCCAGTTAAGACAGATAGCAGTAAAAGAGGCTCCGGTATTTACATAAAAAAGCCAAGGGGGGGTCCATTGATTTATCTCACTAGAAGGCAGTGTGTGTCCCCCCTTACAACCGGACCCCGCCCCCTCCCAGAGAATCTGAAAACGCCAGACCAGGATTCAACATGTGCATTTATGAAAAATGACGCCATCACGCCCCTCATGGAGAGTCGGATGTCCTCACAAATAAGCGTAGATTTAAATCAATGCAATGAAAATGATAAAAACCTAGTGTTCAATAAATATTTCTAGATGAATCACTTAGCAATTGAGCGGAGTAGCGACAGTCTTTGGGACAGTTTGAGTGAAGGTGATGGGTAATTCCACTGCTTTATATTTTTTTACGGGGGGGGGATCATCTAGTAATCTTAATTTTGACAGATCTGGGGGCGTGCTCCACACAATGCTGGAAACCTCCATTTAACCTTCCTCTTATGTCAAACCGACAGTTAAATCAAAAGATATTTATAAGCTTAATCAGTTATTGATGGCGAGCTACAACTGGGGTTGGAAATTTTGGAGAATTCTCAAAGTTGGGAAAACTACTATGAGAAGTAACAAAAATAAACCTGAAGCTGATAAAATGGATGGTTGACTTGCATTCATATTTCAGCCTAATTTTGCAAGCCTAGATATACAGTAAACTTTTTTTTTTTTTTAATGAGTCAAAATGACCCAGGAACATTTAAATGTTCCTGAGAAACCAACGTAACAGGAGTGTTCAACATGGATACTCCCACCCAGCGAAGAAGTGTAATGGTTATCTCTACCCACCTCTTGGTCTTCCCTTCTGTCTGTCTATCTGGATCTAACTGTCTTTGCGCAGCTCAGTTGTTCTGGCAGCACATGCCCTTGTTAGATGCGTTCTGGGTGGGCTCCACCGTGATGGGCACCACGTTGGAAGTGGGCGAGAAGTCCGAGTCGTTGCGTCCCGACATCTGCCGCTGCGACACGATGTGGTAGATGGCTGAGAGAGAAATGGGAGAGCATTATGTACTTGCAAAAAGCTGCAGACTGAAGTGAAGCCATTTTAAGCTTTTTTGGGGGGAGGTCATGAACTCAGTTCGAGTACATCGCATTTATCCATTGATGTGAACTAATACTAATGATGTGAGTGCACCCACTGACACAAGGAATCCATTAGATGGACGTTGCTGCCATCTACAGGCGGATGGTGGATAGTGTCTGACGTTAAGGGATTTTGACAGAAAGGTCAAAAACAGGAATCAAAGTCACCTGTGAGGATGGTTTGGAAGGCCAGCTCCACATTGGACGAGTCTAAAGCCGACGTCTCCAGGAAAGACAGGCCGTGCTTTTCTACGAATAAAAGAATCGAGTCAAATGAGTAACAAGTCAGTCTAAACGCAATTTAAGTATCAATGATCTGGCGTGGCACCTGCAAAGGCCTTGGCCTCGTCGGTGGGCACTGCTCTCAAGTGGCGCAGGTCGCTTTTGTTGCCCACCAGCATGATAACGATGTGCTGTCGGCGTGATCCTGCAGCTCCTTCAGCCAGCGCTCGGCGTTCTTCGTACGTCAGGTGCTTAGCGATGTCGTAGACGAGTACGCTCCCACCGCGCCGCGGTAGTACCTGGAAAACAGCAACATTGCAATAAATACAATAAATGTGATTAAATAGCAAATGTAAGCTTTGCACTGACGCAGAAGTGATGGCCCGGTATCGCTCCTGTCCCGCAGTGTCCCAGATTTGTGCCTTGATGGTTTTGCCTTCCACTTGGTGCTACGCGTAGCAAATTCCACGCCGATGGTGCTCTTGCCTCCAGGTTGAATTCATTGCGGGTGAAGCGGGACAGCAGATTACTCTTCCCAACGCCCGATGTCGCCGATCAGCACCACTAATTGGGGAAAAAAAAAGAGGAATATTTGTGTTCAATTATGAATCATGGCTTAATTTGGTACAACAAGTTCCTCAAATTGAGATTTTGTCAAGTGAGTCACTGCCTGACACCATCCTGTCTTTACAAAATAGAAATTAAAGCTTGCAGCAACAACCCATGCCATGTTCAACACTGTTGCAATGTCAAAGCAAATGTGGCGCAAGAGACACGGGCAGTCTGTTTTATCTTGAAGTTGCCACCATTTGTCATGAATCTCGGGTGAAGGAGAAGAATCATTTTGCAACCGTGATTAAGTTGAGTTGAATCAAGACGAGGAGGGATACGATGTCTCCGTGACACGCCCATTCAGAAGTACGTTGTTGACATTTCTGCCATCAAAGGAATTTCCTGAGAGCCCTTGTATCGAACATCAACTCCCGCACCCATCGTATGACAGCTTTCCAAAGTCTGCAAATGCCTCACGTGAGCTATGAAGCTAATTCTGGGAGGATGAACCTGTTTGGTCGGATGACGTCAGAGCTTGCCCAATGAAATCCGCTAAATGATTTTGGGAAATTAAATAGATTAGACTAGTTAAATGGGATCTCAGTATGACATATGAGAAAAAACAGCTCCACAAATGATTTACTGAACTACATAAATTATTACAAATGACAAAAAAAAAAAAAAGCAGAAGCTATCGTATCGTACATGTGAAGCAAAAGCAAGTTAGATGAACTTTTCAGGGTTCTTGCATTGATCCCTGCGGGACCAACGTCGCTTTAGGAGGAAATGATTTCGGTTATATTGGGATATACATATACTATCAGGAAATAAAGCAATGTGGGTTTTCCTGCTTTGGATTTTTCCTTGGTGGGAAAATGTCTAGCTAGTAGTGGAAGAAGATAAAGAAGGCTCAAATTGGACAGCTGCGGAACGAAACGACTTCCTGTGCTGACGATGGCCAAATGGGCTTGGAAGCGTGAGTCAGTGTGCAGCTTGACCTGCTTGACTCGCAGCAAACAGCTTAGGCGGAAAAAAAAAGGAACAAAGGAGCGGCGGAAAAGTTTAAAAGCAATAAAACCTAAGGCACCTGACTGTGATTCGCACTTTGTCACTATAATTTCTGCTCATGCCAGTCAGCCTGGAATCAAATCTCATCTTCTCTTTGCTTTGTGACAAAGTTTTTGTATGGCGTTGGGTGAACACAAACACTCGCATTCTCTCGAACGCACAGACACACACTCCATGCAGGTATTTCCAGTTTGACAACGCTGACTCGTTTAAGGCTCCGAAGTTCCTCTTGTTCACATCAAGGTACAAATATGAATGACTGTTTGCACCGGCTGGTGCCAGCCCATTCCTTTTTTTTGGTGTGTCATAAGCCAAGTAGCAGCTATGGTTATGCTAGCATTTGAACAAACGGGTATTAAAAAGCCAATCTTGTTCTTATCTTGGGCAAACAAAAACATTCAGCACATTTTTTATGTTCTGAGTGAGCAAAACGGGATAGGGGCCAAAAGTTAAGATAGTACTGTGTGTTAGGGTGATATAGTATGACCTCCCTTGGTCTTACTTTAAGGCAAATAAGATACCATTCAAAGGTTTGAATGAGTTTGAATCAGAAATGCCCCTAATTTTAAGTAAAACAACTGCTGTTGTGTTCTTATAATAAGTACATCTGAATAAATTTTATTTAAAAAATATTTTGTTTATTGTCATCTCATTCTTTGATTATTTATTGTATACAGGACTTTTCATTAATAGAGTAACACAGCTGCAGACAAAGAATAAAAAAAAAAAAAAAATATTGTGAGGAAATGCTTTGCTTTAAAGAGAAAATAAAATAAGGACACCTTTATTCACCCCGAACTTTCCAAATTGTTTAATTTAGGCAAATATTTTTGTGTTTTGGAGCTTCGGTCCCCGTCACCTCGTCCAAAGATGATGAGGTCGTCACCGGCTTGAGCAAGATCATTACTCGCCACATCACATGCCGGTTGTCTTACTTCACAAAAGTGACCTTATGTAGCTAATGCCCTAGCGATAGCTTTTAAAGTGCTTAGATGTGTAGCAACAGGTGCCGTCACCCTGAAACACGTAAAGTTGTCACGGGGGGGTCGTCGTCATTCGAACGCAGGTAAGCTAAATGTAGCCAGCTAATAGAATGGGGGCAGGCGGTAGACAAAATGGAGCAACTCACCTTTGAAGAGATAATCATATTCATCTTCCCGGCCCGTCATAGTTTCGTCTCACTTAACGCGCTCGCGTTTGTTCAAGTCGAACGAACTTCAAAAACCACAGAGACGATGACAGCAGCGGCGGAAGGCGAACGTCAAGCCGGTCAAACAACACGTTGTCAGCGGTGATGTCGTCCTGTCCTCCCCCTCGGAAAAAAAGGCAAAAGTATGAGCCAAAGTTTGACGTCGTCCTCTTCCCTCTGCCTCCGCTTTCTTGTTGTCACCACTAGTTGCCGCAAACCGGAGCGGCCACAACGCCGTGACGTCACCTGTTTGTCACGCCTTCACTCCGCTCCCATTGGTCTGTGCTCGACAGACACCTGTCACGCGACTCGACACGATTGGCTCAGCCGGGTGTCACGTCACGTCACGTAAGAATTGGGTTTCGGCTCAGAGCCTCAACACAGGTGACACCACCTTAGGCAGCAGCAAAGTGAGCACACAAACAAGCACCGAAGGAGTTTTTACCTCTTATTCGTACTTTACTTGAGTACTTGTTTTTCTGCCGACATTTTTACTAGTTTAATTCACGCCATCACCAACCTAATAGAATTCACTCGTACACCCCCCCAAGTGTTACATTTTGACAAAGAACATAAGACAATTGAAAATAAAATAGAAACAAATCAGACACTAAACCAAGGGTAGTATATATAATAATATAAAATAACAATCATACAAAATAATGCAAATATGAAACTTTTAAATTCAACATAATTCAAAATATATAAAACAAATTAAAAATAAAAACTATAAATTGCAAAAATGGTTTATAATTACCTATATTTGTCACAGGGTGGTAGCAAAACCCCACTATGGTACAGATCAAGCTCCTCGATGTACTTCAATATAATTCCTTGGCACCAAGATGCCACAAGATGGCGTTAAAGCAATACTTCTATTTATTCACCACTTTATAACAAAGCACAGTTACATCCAATAGTAAAATTTTTTATCGCAAATCGTTTATTTCAGCAGTAGCACACACACGCACTTCACATTCGACAGCAAGCAAAGCTTCCCCTCTTAACGTGTATTTTAAAAAAACATTAAAACACCTTCCAGTTTAATTATTTAAATTACAGCTAACCCAAGATGGACAATACAACAGGCAGGATATTGCGTTTATTCACATTACACCAGCCTGGCATATGTTCAAATCAGTCATTTTTAAAGAGGAGTCTCATGACCGGTCCCTCCCACGAGCTCCCTGGGAAGCTTAGACATTCTTGCAGCAAGGTTTCTTTTCCTCGGTGGGCTCCACTCTTGGGGTGTTCAAGGTGACAGCGGTGATGGAACCTCGAGATACTTGTTTACTACTCACCTTCTTGTGAATCTCTGCATTGAGGGAGATAAAAGATCATCACAATATAAACCCCTAATGAAATCATTATCACACAAAATGATACTTAATTTTTTGTTAGTTAGCTTTCTATGAAAAGATGTGGACAAATGTGTGTGGCAGTTGGGAAACACTCGGTGATGTACATTACCGCCACCTAAAGGACTGGAGTGGAACCAGGAAGTCAAATGATTTAGCAAGTTTGCGATTATTCTGCTTACCTGTTAGGACAGTGTTGAACGCAGCCTCCACGTTAGTTGATGACAAAGCGGAGGTCTCCAAAAACAACAGACCTTTTTTCTCTAGAGAGAAGAAAAAAATAATATTATATTATTTATACCTTTTTGAACCGGAGCGCCTATTTGAATGTATGGTGAATACCTGCAAAGTCCTTGGCTTCGTCCGTGGGCACCGACCTCTCCGACTCCAGGTCGGACTTGTTGCCCACCAGCATGACCACAATGTGGGGGTCGGCGTGGTCGAATAGCTCCTTCAGCCATCGCTCCACGCTCTCATAGGTCAGGTGTTTGGTGATGTCATAAACCAGGAGGGCTCCCACTGCACCTCGGTAGTACCTGTTGACCCCCATAAAGACTTATCATTGCCTGGAGGTGCCACAGAATGGCAGCAAATCTACTGGACTGATTTCAACAATTCCTTGGTGCATTGATGGCGGAAAAGCACTACTTTTGTCTAAATACAGCTCCCCAACTCATTGCACAACAATGGCAAAACACTCATTTTATCTCAATGAATCGCCTCAACTCTTCAATGTAGATGTCATACATTAGTGGCAAAGCACTACTTTTATCCAAATGAGGTTCATCAACTCACTTCAAAATTGTTCTTTAGCACCAAGATGCAAAGCACTATTATCTAAATGAGGCTCATCAGCTCACTTCAATATAGCTCATATATTCAATATAGACTCCACGGCATGGCAGCAAAGCACTACTTTTGTCTAAAAGAACCTCCTCGGCTCACATAAGGAAACACTGGCTGTGGACAGTGCGGGTTGTTTTGCAGGTTAACTAAAGTGTTTGTCCTGAAAACAGCGCGAAGCACACGCTTGTGTTTACAATATCATCAGCGACTCACGCCGACGTGATGGCCCGGTAGCGCTCCAGTCCCGCCGTGTCCCAGATCTGGGCCTTGATGGTGAAGCCGTTGAGCTGCACCGTGCGCGTGCTGAATTCCACGCCGATGGTGGTGCGGCTGTCGTGGTTGAACTCGTTCTTGGTGAAGCGGGACAACAAGTTGCTCTTGCCCACGCCCGACTCGCCGATCAGGACGACTGAGGAGGCCACAAAAAAAAATTCAAAACTGGACTGCTTTCTGGAATTCCCTAATCACAAAATTCAGAGCGACTGTTTCATTTTTTTTTTTACATAAGCATGCTGAGATGACACTTTTGTCTCTAGAATGTTTACCTTGAGGAATAATCTACTCTGTCTGGTTTGGAGGCCACTCTCTGGTATCCATGCACCCCCCCCCCCTCGTGAATTTTAGAATAATGTCACTTTTTCCACTGGTGTCCTTCACTATTCAGTAACTACTTATACAAACAATAGCAACAATCCCCAAAGTACGGGCAAACATGAAGCTTTCTACCACAATGGACTGTTGATTCCCAGGAATTTTTAGTTTCTTACACTTGACGGCATGACTACTTTTTTTCCCCTTGCTCGCTTGTTTTAGCAGGAAAGGCAACAGTTGAACAATGTGGCATGATCTCATGGGTAATATTTAATAGACGAAAGATCACTTTTAACGAGTGATTCATTGAGGTTGTGTGGTTAATATTTAAAAAAAAACTGTAAGGCATTGTTGGATTTTACTAACCTCCTTGTTCGTGGGAATGTTCTGTTCGAAAAACAGACACTGTAATTTAAAATAGTTTTTCTCTTTAGTTTACTGCATCAACTTTTTAACTGTCATCATTTTCTAACCTTTCAAATTCCAGTTTGTTGCAGAGGGCATTAAACGTCAAAAAATACCACAAATGAACATTTTGCCAACTGATACATATTAAAAATCATCATAAAAAAATAATATGAAAGAATGAGTAAATAAATAACACTACGGCTAACACATTTCCGATGGTTTTCCAACATTTTCCAGTCTTTCTGGTCCCGCCGCGCCGCTTAAAATGAGATAGTAGACAGTATTGTTCTCTGTTGGATAAGCCCTAATTACCATGCTTGTCCGGTTTCAACCGCAGTTTTTTTGGAGAGGGCGAGATGCTCGACGAGAGTTAAATGAGGAAGTTGCTCTGTCCAACCTGCATTTTTCTTTTATCATTCTGCAATCTAGTTTCGTATTACAGTCAGACTTAGTCGTGCCTTTGACTTTTATCGGGAACTGGGTTAGGCTAGTTAATTGTACTTTGCTATTGGCGGGATATATTTTCTAATCGTAGTTGTGGTGGATGCTCAGAAAGGAATTTTGTCCCATTAGATCAGGCTAGAGCCTGACTAAATGAAACTCCTCCCCTCATGTCAACATAGTTGCTTGGCACCAAGATGAGATGCTGGCGCCAAAGCACCACTTTTATATTAAATATGGCTTTGAGCTGAGCCCCAAACTGTGAATATGCAGGAGTCCATGATACTTGGTTAGCTCCTTTTATTTTAATTACAGTTAGGATTAGGAGGTTAGAGTTAGTTTGGTTACTTTTATATTTAATTTAGGTACTGTAGGTTACGGGGTTACATTACGTTGGTTAGTTATTATTACTTTTATTTTAGCCCGAGTTAGGGTTAGTTACTTTTACTTTCTCAAGTCGGAAACACAATATATTATTTTTTCAATATGTAGCAGGCAGTGTAAGTGAGCCAAGCAGATAGAGACGTCTGTCAAGCTTATCTTAAACAAGGAAGTGTGCATGGAAAGACAAGGTTGTTCTGAAGAGTTGAACAATACAGTAATTCTTTTGGAATGCTTACATGAGAACCAGAACAAATGGACTCACCCTTGAAGACAAAATTGTAGGCCTCGTCCGAGCCCATGTTGCGTCCATCCACTGCTTCCCGTGTCTCGCCTTCTTCTGAGGGAAGTGACTCAGCTGGCAAGCGGCAGCCGTCTTACTACTGACAGGTCCCCGTCAGATCAGAGGACGGAAACCATCCGGTTTTGGCACAGCCGTCCAACCTTCCTGCTTTCCTGCCTGCTGGCTTACATTTCAGGCTCGCTGAGGTGAGACATGTTGTGCGCATATCCAGGTCAGGGAGTGGTAATGGAGGTGTGGCACTATCAGGTGCCGGGGTGGGGGCAGGTGAAAAGCTCAGTTTCTGTCAGGCGCCTCCTGCTGGGGGGGATGAGAATGAACACTCACCACAACCTTCCATACTGAATATTTCTATTCAATGTCATCCATCCCTTTTTTTTTTTTCCTGATTAGATTTGAGTTTTAATTTTTAGTCTATTCGTATTTTTTTTAAAGTTGTATAGTATTTTGTAGATAGAGGTCTATTTAAAAAAATAGTAATATTATGAGAATAAAGTTAATTTTGGGGATTTCTTTAGGTAAAAAATTCATATTTTGTTGAATATTAGAAAATGTAAAGTAAAACAAGATTTAATGTAATGTAAAAAGTTGCTGTATTTCTGAATAGTTTTTGTTGTATAAAATGTCAGACTTTTCTTACCTGCCTCCAGCCTTGTCATAACTCTGTCTTACTAAGTCCCAAAATGAACAATAAAATGATAAGCTCTGTAATCAGAAAATGTTTATGTACACATTTGATATAAACTGTCACATTTCAACTTAATTACATTTCAATGACACTTAACAAATCATGATCCTTTCATGAACCTTCCTTAATGTCACAGTGAGGAAAAAAATACAACACAAAGTCTAACTGAAGAGACAAAAGAAGTTGTTAATAACATCAACACCTTTCCATGATTAAATTAAAAAAACAAACAAAAATAGACGTGATGTGAGTGAAAAGGCACACCAAAGACCGGCCTGTGCTACAATCCAACTACGATGCGGCTACTTGGGTCAGAGGTTCTTCCAGGTACTGCACCAGAGCCTCAGCCTGCGTGACAAAAGCACACATGAGCAATAAATCGACGAGGATGAGGAAGTTGTTGCCTCACCTTGGCTTTGAGCATTCCGAAGCCCACTGTCTCTTTGGCGTACATGCATAGGAGTAGGTTGGCCACTCGCGTGATGGCCACTCTTCCCTCCTGTGATGACAAACGCATGTTGTCGGTGAGAGGCCCACTTGTATATTTCTGACAAGGAGAAACGCATGGCTTACCATGCAGTCCATGAGTATGAATTTGAGCTTGTCCTCATTAAAGGCCTGGTGGCCGTTCTTGTCATAGGCCGCCCAGATGTTGCTGGCGATGGCAGCCGTGACCCGAGCGTCCGTGTCCCCGTAGCCAGAGTAGGCCAGGAGAGAGCCTTCGTTGTTTAGCAATCTGACAGCCAATAAGCAAATGTAAAAATAAAGGAACTTGCACAAGATAATAATGTTTGATTTCTCACAATAACATTACTTATGGTAACAAGCCGTGCAACTAATTACCACAATAAGTGCATGGTTCCGTATTTTGTGCATGAATTATTGGGAAATTTCATGAAGACTAGAAAATGCCTTACAATTCTAGATATACCCATAAAATATTAAAAAGGGTGGCATTTAGCGGCATCGGCAACCCTTTCAAAATCATTTGATATCATGGCAAGACCTTTATTAGTGGATGCATTCCAAAACAATCGTTTAATAAGTCGGTATTCGACACTCTAAAGTTTTCCAATCAGCTGACAAGTTAGCATCCGGAGAGGCTAGGCTAGCAGTACTCACAGGGTGCTTTGGACTCCGTTTGTGTTGGCTTGGCTCAGAACCTGCGTCAAAGCCTTCGGTCGTAACATGACTCCTGCCGCTCTCTAACGTTAGACTGTTGTCTTAAATCAAATACGGATGGAAAAAGATGAAAACACTAGTCACGATATTGCTCTCAAGAAATGGCTAGCGCATTTTGTTGTGGCGGCTTGTCGTCATGGCACTTCCTGTGCTAGCTGAAGATACCGGAAGTTTTTCAGTGCCAGCTGCCACCACGGGATAGTACGACACGCCCTTGAAGCTGCGTGCCTGAAGAGGTTAAGCTAGTGGGGGCAAATAGTCAGCACAATGTGAAAACAACATGGATTTATACACATTCAAAACTGGAAATAATCTCTATTGAGAAATAAAAGTTTTTCTCGTATTTCTTTAATGACATTACAGCGTTTCCCGTTTTGGAAAACATCACTTGGCTGCTAGAAAAAGACACCGAAACATTCGGGAGACACACGCAGGTCTCTGTTTGTCAACAGACGAGTACCTTTCTGTGATTGGATGGTCTGCGGCGAGGTGCATGATGGGAAGGAGGCGGGCCCTCGTAGTGACTTGGTGGAGGACCGACGTCACTGTTTGTGTGCTCGCTTGGGGAAGATGGCGGAGGCTGCGGCTGTTCCCCCGCATCGGTTTTTTTGTCACTGTTGTAAGGGAGAAGTAAACCCCAAACTACCGGTAAGACCTTTGTTTTTCACTCTCGGCTTTATGTCGTCGTATTTTCTCAGTTGACAAGTTGGCGTCTATGCCGATTACCGTGTGCTCCGCTTGCCTTCCTTAGCAAAAAAGCTAGTTAGCCTCCGAGCAGTCAGCGGCGTTTGTTGTTAGTTATAAACGTGCAAAATACACCGGTAACAAATGCAAATCTATGTGTCCATTAATGCACGTTGCAAATGGGACTCATATTTTATTTGTAATGCTCGTGGAAGACATTCATGTCCAAAGAGTTAGCCTCGAGCCTCGGCTTGTCTGCTCTGGTTGTTGTGTGTTGCATTAAAATACACAATACTGAGCAGAATAAGGACGTATAAAATAGTATTTGAATTTCCTTCACGGACAGTTTCACCTCACCCTAATAGTCTGATCAAAAGTCCCCGTTTATTTCCAAGCAGGGGGATTTTGCGTTCATAAATACTTTTAGTTTCAATTTGGAATGGAGTGGTAGCATGTTGGACACGGAATGCCGACTCGAGCTTTGCATCACAATTTCCACAAACAAAGAAAAAAAACTCCAAGAGAAAAGCTCCGAACTTCGAAGCACTGCCAAAGTTCATTTGTATTCCTCCGATCATTACAGTTGCATTTAATGTGTAATATATTTAAATTGAAACATTCAAATGCAGTTTGTGTCTTAGTTGGACTTGGTGGAAAAAAACTCGAAACACTGGCTTTACTGTAAGTAAACCAAAATGTCCCTTAATAAAAAGGTTTCTCGCCACCACTGACACAATTAGCAATTATATTTTATTCATTCATTATAGTAAATTTTCTCTGATCTCAAATTGACATTCCTATTTTAAAATTAGATCCAAACAATATGGAATGCCGCTAAAAGTACATCTATGCTGACAAACAAATGCTAATTAATTGATTAATCACCCAGCCATAATTCAGTTTTAGATTCAAGAACGTTTACGTGTCAGAAAAAAACAGATGAATGCGGACAACACAATGAAAAGACAATTTATGACAAAGACAAATCATGATGAATAGATTTGCCGGGCTGCGGACGAAATTTGTGTGTAGCAAAGCACTTTGCGCACCTTGGACTTTGCCCCAAAGGCGAAAAGAAGATGATGACACCTGTATCCTTGCGTTGTTGCTCAACCAGAAGCGGCTGCCACCGCCTACATTTTGCATAATGATTTTATTTGACTGCTGCTGAGGTATTAGGGGACTCCGCTTACACCTGGTGGGAGGAAAGAGGCTTATAAATGTGGAGCAAAAAAGAAGTGGATTTTATATTTTCATAATTTAGATCCTCTTTCTGCCATTCGAATTGGCGGTAAAAGCAGAGCAGAAATAAAGTCCGACTTAAGAGTCTTTACTGTGTGATCTAAATATATTATAGCCACACGAAATGTAATCTTCTGACCTGACTGAGCAGTTGTGAGGTTAATTCCAGCCTGCTTGTCTCACGTGGACACTGCTGGAACCTGTGGCTTTTCCAAGCCAAGTGACATCCACGTCTCCGTGTCATTGTTCAATAATAGCGTAGATGACTTACGAGGAGGACACCCCAACCATCTCTGACTGCTGAGCTCACAAAGAAAAAGAAAAAATCAGTCTGTCATAGTGTCGAACACGTTAGGTGTGGCAGACCAGCTCAACCTCTTGGGTTACTTTAGATGAAACTGAAAACAGTCAAGAAAATATCATGTAAAAAAAAATATATATATATAAATGTGTGGATCATATTTTAAAACAAGTGCGGGCGAACATGCATGCCCCAAGGCAGCATTTAATTTGAGAGGCTAAATCATTTGTAGATTAAAAAGAACTCATCCGCTCCTGATAGGCAGAAGTCACCTGACTCGCACTGGCATCAACATTATGGCGGAAATGTAACACACAAACACAGTACAAGTCCATCTGTATGCACGTCAGACGTCTTCCTGGGACACATTCTGAAATCATCAATCAGAAGAAATTTTAACAGGCCGAAAAGAAATTGTGTATAATTTTATCATTCTGTCATAAATCTTAAAACTATGCACTCTAACCTTTTCAAGGAGTATATCTGTCCTCGCTGCGAGTCGGGCTTCATCGAGGAAGTGACGGAAGATTCCAGGTAAGAGCCGTGACTCATTCGATGGGTTACATCTCGTGATGAGCTGTCATTTTTTTTTGTCTGTAATTCCAGCAGCCTCTTAGAGGGAGACGCCAACGGACTAGATGACACAACCAATCAGTTTGCAGAGGTACTTGTCTTAACTGAGTGACAGCCTGTGACCGAAACAATCGAATAATTGAAACGATTCGATTACGAGTGGTTGAAAAAGGAAAAAAAAACATCTCGACTCTGCAGACCATTTATATTCAATCCAGGTGATCTATATTTATGATATTTAGATAGCAACTAACCTCCCGTGTTGTTTTGTCGTCACCCTCGCAGCTTTGGCACCTGCTGTTAATGGAGCGGCCCTTTTCCATCGACGGCGACAACCCCGACTCGGAACCACGGCTCCCCGGCGGGCGCCTGGCCGGGCTTGGCGACTTCGGGGGTTTCGCAAGCGGACCCATCGGGGGCTCGGTCCCCGCTGGCCTCGGGGGGCCCATGGCGGGTTCGCTAGGCGCCGGCGACCACTGGGGCCCGGCACGACCCCCGCGCCTACACACCCAGAGGAGGCATCGGTCCAGAGTCAGCAGCAGGCCCGACCGCTCGCCCGCTGTCGAAGGGTAGGTTGACATCACCTGAATACAAATTTCAAATATGCGCATTAAACCGTCGACGTGTGTCCATCAGGATTGTACAACAGTTCCTTGCCGGTCTTTTCGCCAACTCGGGAGTCTCGGGCACGCCGCCGTTGTCATGGTGAGACGCTACTACCTTCGAGCGCTGTCCGGATGTCATTTGGTATGACGATGTGACTGTCAACAAATGGTCTTTGTGGCTCTCCAGGACAGGCATGCTGCATTCCAATCCGGGAGACTACGCCTGGGGACAGGGAGGCCTGGATGCTGTAATAACACAAGTATAGCAAATCATGCCATACCTGAGAATTTGTTTTTATTATCCTTAATGCTAATCATTTTGTGTGTCTGTGCAGTTACTCGGTCAGCTGGAGAACACAGGGCCTCCTCCAGCCGAGAAAGAGAGGATCTCTTCTCTACCCTTTGTGAATATTTCTCAGGAACAAGCAGGTTAGACTTGCACATTATTTCTTATGTTATAAAGCACAGGGGGTCCTTAAAAGTCGCAATTCACAAAATCTGTGGAAATTATTACAACACGAGTAGAAGATTTGTTGCTCACCTTGAAAATCTCCAATATAAATTTAAAGCCCCCGACACCTCACTCGTCGGTCAGCATCCGATCTTCGGATGCCATCAGGGGTATCCAAATATAAATCCTGAATGACCACAAGAAAATAACTGAGCGTTCAGAGCTTCAAGATTGATCTACCATCACTTCCATCATGGATTGACTAATTGATCATGTCCACTCCAAAGTAATGAAATGAGCTTTAAACTTGTGTGCGCAGACTGTTGTATGGAATGTCCAGTGTGCAAAGAAGACTTTGAGGTGGGCGAGCCCGTCAGACAGCTCCCCTGCAACCACTTCTTCCATTCAGCCTGTATCGTACCCTGGCTGGAGATGGTGAGTCACAACAAACAAATCACAACAAACAAGTCACAAGACAATCGGCTTTTAAAACTGTCGGCAATCCACAGCACGACACGTGTCCGGTTTGTCGGAAGAGTTTGAACGGCGAAGACAGCAGCAGTCAGCCCCCGTCAGAGCCCCCCTCGCTCTCCATGGACCCCCGCACACAGGAGAGATGGTCCTTCTGAAGCTGGACGGGGGGAAAAAAAAAAAAAAAAGAAGAACTCGCCTGGGAGCCGCTTCTCGCTCCCCTTCACCTCCGTTGCCGTCTTAATCACTTTTTTTTTGGTAATTTTCTGGTTAATATCTTTTCCCCTGAACCATGTACACACACAGATCTTAAAGGAGACATCATGATACATTTGGGCAAATTCTTGCTTCAGTTAAAAGTCCAGGATACTTTTGGGAGGTCTGTTTCAAATACCTTAAAGACATTTGTATACAAGCAATTAGCTGGTCAGTTTTCATACTAAGTCCCCTTTAAGGTCTCTTTTCCGTTTCAGACGAAGCCCATCCATGTTTACCCACTCCCCCCCACCTTAAACACAATTTGGGACAAAAGTCGGCTTTTGTATCTGAAAAGTCGCCACATTGCTGTAAACATTCTGTATTTATTGTTTGACGGTCCACGAGCGTATTTCTTTGGTTTATCGTTTTGTTTTAAGTATTCTTAAATGGGAAATTGCAGCTTAAAACTCTCACACCAACAAAACCATCATCGCTCGTCCCTTTTTTTTCTTCTTCAATTCCACCTATTTCTGATGCTGTACATCAGATTATAGTCTGATGTCATCCCGCTCATTTTAGTCCTCTGCGTATGACCACATTTTTACAACTTGTTTTTTTTTATGTAAATAATTGTAGTCCACAAACCTAAAAGGTTTGCAAAGAAAAACAACAGGCGCAAATGTGAATGGCACACATGGGTAACAAACTGTATATTATATAAATGAAAAATGTCTATCATGTATTAATAAAGTGACTAAAAAAAACATCCCTTCTCTTTTTGTCTCTTTCCAAGTCAAAGACTGATTTTTTAAATTTATTTACAATTAAATAGAAATACATGTTGTTGAAAATGAGCATGTCAAAAGCGGAAACACTGTTAAAAATGTAATTAGTCCTGAGTGCAAAAAAATGATTTGCTTGTCAAAGAAATCCTTGGAGCAAATTCACTAAATTAGTAACCAGTTTGGCAATCATGTTAAAATTGCCTAAAAAAAAAATTACTTAAGAGTTAAGGCAATTGTTTTCAAGCATATAAAATTATTCTCACATCACAACATTTTATCATTTAAAAGATAAAATCATACTAAAATATTGATCATGCAACATTACGTCTTTATCGTACTTCAGTGTTATTCTTGTAAAACCCGTTTTTTGGTCTTCTCAGTGTGCAAGAAATGTGAGCGAACATTAAAAGTTCTGAAAAAAGAGAGCGGTTCTGTTCTGCCAAGTTAAAGGCTTACCTTCATGTGAACAACAACTGTTTACACATTTATTCCCAGTGTGTACCAAGCAAGTGTGAGTAAGGAACGAGGCGGTGCTGTGGAGGGGATGTAGCCCACCGCTGGGTCCCACACCTCAAACTGGATCTTTGATGATGACCTAAACAACACACACGGTTCATTAAAGTCAAGTCACACTCAAAAGTGGAACCTCTAAAGTTGAACACAAACCGTTCCGTGACACTTGGTGACTTCCAAGTTGTCTCTGTCGTTATATATTATTTATTAGCATTGAGCTAAACATCAGCGAAGCTAGGTGGTTATTTTAAATACACAACGTGTGGTTTTCTTTGTGTTACATTTGAAGATTAAATGCTGAAGTGCAAAGATTCAGGCGATCATACAACCTGTTGAGGACGATGAGCACCACTAAGCCGTCTGGTCGGATGAAGGCAGAGAATTCGAGGTCCGTTTCCCCGCTGGCGGACACGCCGACTCTCTGGGAGTCCTTACTCAGGAATTTACTATACACGGATTAAAAAAAATTAAAACAAACAAATTAAATAAATCAATCAATGAGAATTTCACTATAGTCTAAAAAAATCTATAAATCAAATTTTGCCTTAGTACCTGAATGTGCCAAGCTGTAAAATGTCGGTTGCTTGTAGAAGACATCACGCTTAGCGTCAACTATGACAGGGCTGTCTACAAAATTCTTCACCCAGTTGGGCCCCCCGGTCTGATCCAGCGCTAGATTCCAGTCGGTCCAGCCCGTCACATAATGATTTAAATCCTGAATATAAAAGCACAAAAAATTAAAAACAACTTGTCCCGGCTTGTGTTGACAGCCTACGGGCTTTCTGACTCACATCCGCCTTCCTACCTCTAAGATGTCATGCGCGTATTTTTCGGCTCTCTGCCAGCTGCCCAATTTCACCCCCCGGTCCGCCGGTTTCCAGCCTGCGCAGGCTTCGGTGCCAAACAGGTAATACTCGGGGAACATCTGGTGGGTGGTTACCAGGGTGGGCCCGGCGGGGATCAATAAGTCCATGTACCAATGCACCGCCACCCCGTGGATGTAGCGACCTGCGTGGATGTCACTAAGCACCTGGTGGTGGTCACGGCATCATAAATATATTTTGCCGTGATGGTCCTAAACATATTGACTGAAAGAAAAAAAAAAAAGTGTCCACCATGGCGCACTCACCACTTTGGCCCACCGAGGCAGCAGCAGGCGGTTGTCGTCCAGAATGAGCACGTGAGTGTGCGGGAAAGACGAAGCGTGAAGGGCTGGGCCCAGGTCCAACGCCACCCAGTCCCTCTGCTCCTCGGGAGTGAAGCCCAGCGCCTGGAAACTGCAGGGAGACAAAACATGATGTCTCTAAATTTGTTCGAACTTTCATATCCTTCAAGAAAGAGGACACCTGTAGTTGGTTAGTCGTCCCGCAGTTGGTTCGTTCCCTGTGGTCACGGCCCAAAATGTCAAATTATACTTGGCGTATTCCTCAAGGAATCTGAGAGGGACGAAGAGGAACTATTACAATACAATAGAAGCTTTCATAAAAACATTTGATGTGCATGAAGAATTACCTTATGTAGTACTGAGCCCAACTTTGATGGTCCTTTCCACCAGGTTTTCCCTTCAAGGAGCCTTTTCCTATGAGCGCATCGTTTGTCTTCATCCAGGCGGGGGCGCTCCAGGCACTGGCCAGCAGGGACAAAGGTTGAGGAGCCATGGCCTGGGCTCTGAGCAGCAGAGGAATCTAACAACAACGCAACAACAAAACTTAACAACTTTGCATAAGTGTGCACACCCTCATAGCTTAGATGCGGTTGAGTGCAGAAGCTAACAATAGCAACACTAGCATTTAAGTGCATTTGGCAATAATCTTTTTGTGTATGTTCCCCAACCTTCATGTGTACATCTTCAGGAGCCAGATTGAAACTATGCAGGCTGTAGTCATCCCGCGTGTCAGCGTATGTGTACAGACGAGTGGAGAAGTCACAGCTGGCCATGGGCACACGCACCACAGTGTAACCAATACCTGGCAAATGCAAAATATTGACACATTGCTTTATTTGTACATATTGACACACATTCTTAGAGGAATAAATACCTCTCTGACTATGTCAACCAAATCTTAGCATACCTTATAAAGAGTTATCTACCTTCCTCGGAGAAGTACTGTCTCAGCAGTTGGTCTTGCGCTCCAGCGGAGAGCGACAGGATGTTTAGTGCTGCTGCGTCGGTCATCGCGCCACCAAATCCTTTTATCTTCTGGTACTTCTTCTCAGGTTGGAGAGTAAGTCTGAGGCCTGAGGGATAGATGTGACATATTGTATGATAAACACACCACCTGCCTGTAATAAGACAGAACCTTGATTTCTTTTAATATCAGAAAGCCAGAAATTTTCCATTTGAAGTGTCTGTGATCTACTTTTATTTCCTTATATAAAATTAAATAACTCAATGAACATCCTCCTAAAGTAACGATTCCATATACTGTTTGCCAAGCGTTGTACAAGAATAAATTATAAAGAGTCTTATGAGCATGATAAAAGTAACTTTTCCACATTTTATAAGACTCACCAGCACCGGTTTTGTTGGGTCGGACTGGACCTTGGCTGTCCTCGAGCCGGCTTCCGGCCATGCTGCTCAGGTAGGAGATGTAGTGACCCGGCGGGGGAAGAGAAACGATGCCCAAGGTGTCGCAGTACGTGGAGTTACATTCACATACCACCGAGTCATGACCGAAGCTTCTGGCGACACACTTGTTGCGTTCTTGTGGGGAGAAGACGTAGAATTAATGTTGGAACTAATACAGAAGGTTTAAGCCCAGAAGGGAGAATGCGTTTGTTACCTGTCGTTGTTGTTGTTGTGTGGAAAATGGCGGCTAGCAAAACAGCGCTATACATGACTATAAACATTTCGTCAAGAGAAAGTTCGCGCCTCTCGTCGGAGGTCACGACTCACGAGTGAACCAGTCTGTCATTCTGACGGTTTGAGTCGAGAACAAGTCACGTGACTTTCATGTGATATGCAATTTCCCGGATGTGCCAGTTGGAGGTGCTGTTTTGTCGCGATCGAAAACGAACGCAAGTAAATTACAAAGAAAATGTATGGAAATAATTTTTTAGCATAATAGAAATAGTTCAAATCTATTCTGCTGACGTCGTAAAAATACAAGTAATTACACTTTTTTCCCATCTATTCATTTTCTGATTCACTCATGAGCTGATTAAAAAAACACATTGGCTTTTTAAACATTTATTAGCAAACACAGCAAATGAATAATTTACAGATACACATTATAGACATGAATATTGAGCTTCTGCTTTTTTAGAATGCAGATTATTGTGTGACATGAGCGTATATTGTCTGAGACTTCATAGGAAGGCACAAATTCTCTCCATTAACGATGGGATCCTGTCAGTCATAAAGATGAGCTCTTTCTTGCCTTCTTCTGATCGAGCTGAGAAGAAAAAGTTGGATAAGCATTACATACAAATGTCAGAAGAAACATCCATCATACGCGTGACCCTTACTCATTGGATGCTGCAGCCAGTTGCGGTCCATGTAGTAGAGGTAGCAGCTCTCAAATTCCTTCTCGCTGTAACAGGGCACGCACACCGGGATAAACGGGTCCATGTTGTCAAAACCTCTCTAAAACCAAGTTCAGTGTAGAAGCAAGTTAGCATCTTCACGAGCTGTGTTTCAAGTGAGCAAAATAAAATCACACAAGTGAACTCTGACCTCTCCCATCAGGTCCTGGGGCAAGTAAGCCAATTTGGGCGGGTACACAGCGCCAGTATGAGACAGAGTGGTGATGATGGTACCTCCCGTCTGAAACAAGAAGTTACATGTAAAAAAAAAAAAAAGGGGGAATATAATTAGGCGACGCATTTTTTTGCATGTTTTTCCTCACCCAGTCGTTCCTCATCATCTTCCTCAGGTTATATATGAGAGTGAGCTCATCTGGATTCACCTAATGAAAAGCAAACATGAGTACGTAGATGCAAAGGTGGTGTGAAGCGTGGCTAGATTTACTCACCTCGCTCTTGTCCTCCTTTTTCATACTGGACTTGCCCCACAGGGCGTTGACGCCATCCACAGCCACGGCCAGGCGAAAGTCACAGCCCGGCTGCCCGCTCTGCTGCCTCAGCTCCTTCATCAGCGCTCCCACCACATCGCTGCTGCTCTTCACACGAGCGATGCCCTGACACAGAAACAACCCAAAAATATTTTCAAGAGGGGAAGTAAAAGTGATACGTTTCAACCAATGCCGTGGAAGCTCTGCTGTCCATGGCTTAAAAATATCCGAGAAGCTGAAAAATAACAACCTGGTCCACCAGCTCGCCAAGAGGTCTTCCCTCCTCGGTGAGCTCTCTCTTCGTCCACACGTAGCGCTGCGTCGTCTTTAACTGGAGACGAAAAAGTAGCGCTTTGATTATGATTTTAACGTGCCATCATTGTGCCATTGTGTATCAATGTCTGGGCACCGATGATTATATTTTAATTTAGTCAAGTAGATTATAAAGTGCCAACGCATAATGACTTCCATTAATGTCTCATTAAATAATTAAGCCCATCGTGCCTCGCAGCTGCCGGCGAGCGCCGCTGCTTTATGCGAGTCGGCACGTACCCGACTGCTGTGACGACACAATGAAGGCTCGTTTACAGTCTACACGTGGCTTGTTAGTTATGGCTTGTCTATTTAATGTAACATTTCCCCCATCTACCTTGGACAGGAAGGGCTCATTGGTGATTTTGAAGTTGCGCAACCACTCGGTGGCTTGCAAAGGCTGGTCGAAGCGAGAGGCGTTGAAGGATGAAGGCAGCAGCTCTTTGCAGTTCTTCACCCAGCTGTGAGCTACATGGAAAATAAAAAACTCTCTTGAATAAATTGCCAACAGAAACCCTAATTTTTTTCCCCCTCACCATCAGGTATATGCAGAACCAGCCATCCCTGCGTGAAGCAAAAGTGGACGACATGACAGAGAGATAAAGTCTTTCCGCCGCCCTTTAATCCATCTGAACAAATTCATTAAGTCCATATACAGATAAAAATGGCCTTTTGTTGTTTCTTGTCTTTCAGACTGTGTGATGAATTTCTCAAGGATACAGAACATATAACGCTGTACTGGTTTGCTCATATCCGTTTCCTTCAGGTAGGAGATGACCTCCAAAGCAGGCTGCCTCACCATCACGGCCGCTTCGGTAAACGTCTTCGCCTATACACAGTAAGCTCTCGGTTGGAAAAAATCAAGATGATAGCTGGGTGGATGTGTTAAAGAACCAACCTGTTGCTGATATCGTCGGGGGAGCCCGTGAGGGAAGAGCGTTCGAATGTGTGCAGAAGGTATTGTGTAAAACTGTCCAATGTGTTTCTCTGACTGACAAGCCTAAAACGAGACATAAAAGTGAATGAAACAAAATCACAACTTCACACAACAAATTGTGTTTGACAACACGTGTTCATGCTGATGTGGAACAGGAGCAGCTTTACTTACTGGATCGTTCTGCTGTGTTCTGAAGACTGAGAAGGGCTCAGGTTCTGGCTCAGCCACCAAAGCTTCCTGCTGCTGGCCCAATCCACTCGTATGAAGCCATCGAGCATGCGTCCACTACAAGAAAATATAAAGGGAGATATTATATTGCGAGACAATGTGCACTGTCTGTAACATCTTTTTTCCAAGCTTACCGTTTGCCGAAGCCTGAAGGACATTCTGTGAAGAGCCATCATCTGTAAAGTTGAGGATATAACGCAAACTAAAACCAAGCGTTCGACCCAAATGTGTCCAAGATGAACTCTACAATGGCACTATCCTGTCACCTTTGGTAAACATGTAGCAGCTAGCTAGCTAGTAAGTTGCAGACAACGCTCTTATTTTTTTTAATACTAAAGCACATACATACATTTACCAACACGCCCGGTCCTTAGCTGTTGTTTATAATAATGTCATCTACAAGTGTACGTTCCGGGATAACGTGGAAGAGCACCCGCACGCACGACTACGGTAGCAGTCAATGTGCCAGAAACGTCAGGGGCGCCGCCATCACGCAGCCAGCCTGACAGGAAGTGACGTTTTCACATGCGCCAATCAGGTTACACTAAGCAAAACAGTAAAATGGAGTTTTGTTTTTAATTACTTTTATACATGAGCTATATTGAAGAGTTTTTACACTGTTGGAGTGCATAAATATTTTGTTTGGACGGCTGCATAAAAATCTAAGAAGATTTTATTTTTATTTAAAGTCAATGTGGGGGGTGATGAGGTAATTAGCCCCCCCTCTTTCATAACAGTAGTCGTTCACAAAAACACTAGTCTCAAGCTGTTACTCACATTCCACAATCAAATTTTAATGTATTAAAAAATACCAGGGCAGTAACCTTATATAACTGACTGTAAAAATCCCTTCACAATCATCCACCCATACGCCCTTCAAATACTTGTGTCTACAGGACTGGACTAAAAATCACTCGTCCATGGCTGCTCCATATGGCCCGTATGATACTGCACATAATCTACTCATCATGTTGCTGCAAAAAACTACCCACTTAATTCTTTGGCTTTCTTCCAAAATTCCTACGCTTTTATGAGTCATAATACATCTGGCTTCCCATGTTAATTGCCCCCCCTTCCTCTTAAATTTGCCTTTTGGATGTCACATGACCTCCTGCGGTGAAATATACAATATAACTCTATTCCTCCAATATCACTTTTGAACAGGGGTGTGTAGACTTTTTATATCCTCTGGTTAAAGTTGTACAAATGTACACTAATCTGTTTTAAAAGGTTAGAGTCCATACGTAATTTAGACATTGTTGTTTGCTGGATGTTTTGGGGTCAGTACTCTGACTGAAAGTGTAGCAGGCAATCAAAGGGTGGGAGGCGAAGTCGATGGATGAAGATAAAGCATTAAAAAAAATGTTGCTCCAGGGCCTCCCGAAGCATTAGGTAATCCTCCATGCAAAGCTTGAGTACCAACCAGGCCAAGCAGGGGAAACTGCCCCAGATACCAGAGCCCCGAGTCGGCATCTTTTGCAGTCATGAAATTAATACATATCCTCCCACAAGTGCACAATATCACCATCAGTGATAACAGTTGAACGATAATGTCCTGCATTGTCTGCTCGGGGAATGGGGAGGCTCTGAGTACTTACTTTTATGATTATAAACAATAATTGCATCATATTACTCACAATGAGATAGGCCTTATTGATCCCCAAAGCAAATTTGGTGCATAGCACTAGTTTAAGTGATGATTTGGGTTTTTCTTTGCTGTTGGACCTATTCAATTAGGAATTTGACTACAGTATTGATGAAAATATGTGCCAGCCTTAATGATACTCCCTTGTCACGTTCAATGTGAGAGTCTCATTGTTTAAAACAGTTTTTATTTGAAACAATGGTCAAGATCTATTTAGGACAAATGTGATGCAGAAAAACAAACCACTGAGTTGTGTTTACCTATATAGTTAATACAACAAACCAACTATTTATTGGGTGTGTTTGCATATTTCTCATTTTTACTTTATTTTTAAATAATTTTGTTCATAAAATTTAATGAGGCTTGGTGGTCTCTTTTCTGAGACCCCCCCCCCCCCCCCCAAGGTGGTGATGCGTTCAATGCCAGTGGGACACAACGCAACTCATTCTGACTGGCGGGAAACGACGCAACTTTCTTAACCCGGGAAGTGACTAAAGAAAAAAAAAGACCGCGCTGAGAGCAACTAGCGCGCCCCCTAACGGCGGACTAAGAACTACCTACTGTATGATTATGAAAACACTCCCGCCAATGTACAACAGCTCGCTCTGTTGGGGCTCTGTTTTTATAACCTTTTTACCCGTCCGATCCACGCCACGTCATTCACGCTTGAAGACCACTCAGTCGTCACACGGGTGGGCGGAGGTGGTGGTACCACACAGTACGACGAAGGCGGGTAAGGATCCGGACAGCAACACCTTCACCTCCCGTGTCTTAAACGCAGTTTGCTCCGGGACGCTCTCGCTGATTTTTCGGGGGTTGTTAGGTAAGTAGCCTGCGTAGCTTTCATTCCGGATTGTCACTGCTACGCTGCGTGGGCCTGTCAGCGCCACGCAGCATTGCTAGTGTACACTTTGCGCTAATTTTATCCCTTGTTGCCGAGTGGGTCTTGCGTGTGGACGATGCTGTCTTTTCCCGCCAGTAAGAGGAGGGAGAAAAACAACAAGGTGGCGCATTTTCACTTCCGTGTGCGTGTTGCCATTGAGGGAAGAAAAAAAAAAAACGACACGTGTGTTGTTGTTACGTGCCAGTCAGGCGTGATCTGTTGTGATTTTTGTCCGTGGACGCTCTCCTGTACCACTGACAGGAGAGTGCGGCAACACCCCCGCTGCCCATACTCGAAGTAGCTCCAGTGGAAATGTCAGCGAGCCTACGCAGCTGCCATATGGGTACACAATGTACGCCTGACACACTCACAAGGACACACTATTGCGCGTGTAACACTCAGACTACAAGTGGAGGAAGGAGGGTACTTTCATTGATAGAGTGGCTACTCTATGTGGGTTCCGAAACTTGAGGTTCGGGAACCAGAAAAGGTCGGTTTTTAGTAAGGCTGCATTAATAACGATACAACTGTGAAAATGCTGCGATACTACGACACTGATACTCTTCACCAGCCTGATGTGTATTGTGGTGCCTTGAGATAAGAGTGACCCAATTTGGACTTTTTCAAGATATGAGCTGTGTTTGGGTGTTTTTTTTTTTTTGCTTTGACTCAAAATGCTCAAGTTACACAACTTGTCTCGACTCACTTCACAACTGGCAGCAGTTTGGCAGATAGCAAAAACAGACTCTTTAATGCCACGTACACTTGAAGTTTACTGTCAAACTAAACATAACATGAAGACAATTATTCATTGTGTATCCCACGAATCACGTAACATCCACTATCAAGTATCAGTTGGGTGACAGATTTTTATCCATGTTTAGAGGAAGACTGATTCAATCCATCTCTGATTACATGCGGTTTTTTTCTAGTCATGCTCCCATGACGCATGACCCAATTGTGCCACGAGAGCAAAAAGAAAAAAAATCAGAATTTTGTCCATCAGTGGAAATCCGGCATTAGTTACATTGGGGGTCAATAAAAGCGCTCCATGGGGGGGGGTTACTTCAATTTATGATACCATTGACCTTCCAACTCAGGGGAAAACCCATTTGAGTCCAATAATTAACCACAAGAGGTACATTCATTTAGCTACAGTGGCTTTGCACTGGGTTGGTACGGTAAAGGTTCCACTTGTGTGCACTTGACTTTTACAACTATGGGAACTTACTGCACCTGCTTTTTTTTTTTTAGCTTATGCTAAAAGTGCAAACTGTTACCAACTGAAGATTTTCATTCTTACGGCTGCAATTTGCACAAAGGTAAAAATCTCAGTAAATATATTGAATATCAAACAGCCAAATGTAAAACAGTGGCTGCTAAATGAGCGTGTCTTGTGGTTTTTGTGAGGACATATACTTCCGCAAGGCTTTTTAACACCGCATCCTGACATCCAGCTGAGCTCCCGCACCGGCGCTGTTGTCAGGCAGATGCTCGCAGTTATTGATGATGATAAAGCCGCCGCCGCCATTGGATGCCGGAAAAGACGGCGGGGGCCATTATCATGATTTAATCGTCGCCTCGGCGCTGCTGAGGAGTCCAAGCTCACTCTGTGTGTCAGGTCCACCTATCATCCTGTCACGGGAAATAACTGCCGGTCCAATGTTGGGATAATTTAGAGTTATGTTTGGGCGGAATAGTCCAGAGAGTATAAAAGATTGTTAATATGCATGCAGAATGGATTTCTCTCAAGTTGAAGGACCTGTCATGAGGCTGTAAAGGAAGCTGTGCAGGGATTTTCGATTCTACAATGAACTCGGGGAATATGTTGATATATATTTCAATATAGCCAATTCTAATTATTTGCTACAATTTTTGTTCTTTCTTTTTGGAATTCAGGGCTCGGTCCTTAGTCCCTAATCTACTTCCCAATGATTTACGAGATGGTCATTAATAAAGATACTTAACTGTGTACTCTATTCAAATTTCACAGCAGGGTTTGGCGGTGGAAATACTTTCCAAAGGTCTTACGTAATGTCTCTTACTGGAACTGATGTTGATTTGAGCTCCTCTGTCTGATTCGAGCGAATGGTTTTTTGGGGGATGTGTGTGGAGAAGGGGGGGGGGGGGGCTCTAAATGAAAACATTATCTCGAATGCTCCTGAGGCGCTTGAGTGGATGTCATAAGAGGCGCAAAAATGCTTGGCAAGGTGTGTTTTTTTATTGTGAAATGAATGCCTCCCTTGATGCGAGCGCCGACGTTATGAAGGACGGGCGAAGGCTGCATCCATTTGCTACGCCGGGGGGTCAAATTTGGCCTGAACCAAAAGCGAGTTTGTTTTGGTGGGCTGAATGTTATTTCAGGGCGTGTTACTCGCTCTAATGTCACATTAGACATCCATTTACAATGGGGTCAATGAAAAGCTTACTTGACTCAGAGGAAGCAATGGGAGGAGAAGGAATTTGCGCTCCTTTCCAAAAATAAGTTTCCCCCCTTTTCCCGACGCGGTGTTACCATGACTGAGAGGGAGGGAAGGGAGGGGGGGGGGGGTGTTGCGGAGTAGCGTGAATGGAGGGATTTAAGTCAAAAAGGAGGAAAAGAATGAAGTGTAGGAGGAAATATGGTTGTGATTAACAAGAATATAGTGTTTGAGTTGACCGTTAGGCTGTGCGGTCGGTCGACTCAGAGCGAGAGAACGAGAGAGAGAGAGAGAGGGGAGGGGGCTAATAGAGAATGCATGCGAAAGCTTACTGCCAAAAATGAGACGGGGAGTTTTTCGGAGAGAAAAGAAAGTACAGCCCAGCACCAGGAAGAGAAGAAGGAGTAGCTGAGAACAGAAGGCGCAAAGATGGCGGCAGCTTGCGTGTCTGATATTGAAGGGACTGAAAATATTTCACTGCCGTAAGTTGAGCGTTTAGTGTTTTACAATGATGTGACTAAGTCTCGCTTCCAGGCAGTTGAGTGCAGGCATTCTGGGAATCGTGTTGATGAGCCCCCCCGGGGTCTTCGGTGTGATGAGATCATCTTTGTGGACACACACTGTAGCGCCTCTTTGCAGCTGCCCGCTCGAAAGGAGGACTTTCCTCTCGGTTCCCGCGCCGCTGCTGCCGCCGCTGTTGCTCAGCATCTGCGCTCACCGACTAATCGCTGGATTCTATTTTCTTCTCTCGTCTTAACAGGCGCTTTGTCAGCTCAAGCCCAAAGGAGAAGATCTGTCTTTGCCGGATGAACAAGCTCCACTGAGTGGTTTTTGTTTTGGGTTTTTTTTCTCAAAGCCTGACCTCCACCTGCAGGAAAACTCCTTCAGTGGTATACTGGGAACTATTCAGCTGTTTTCTCCTCCCCCCTGACTTCTCTGATGGATCAGAGAATGAAGGGGGACAGCCCTCTAATGACGGACTCCACATTGGATGCCTCGACTGTACCTGAGGATTTTGAGCAAGACCAAGAGAAAAGAAAACGCGTGGAGACGGACGATTCGGACGTGGGTAAGAAGGAGGACAAGCGAGGAAAGAAGAGGGAAGGGGACAAGGGGGCGGTGCTGGAGTTGCTCATTGAAGGGCGCTGTGGGGGCGCGGGGCAGATATGTGGCAGAGAGACCAGCTGCCCCGACGGGAACGTGCGACTCCGCATCGGAGTGCAAGCCAAGCGTACCAAGAAGCCGCCCAAGATCTTGGAGAGCTACGTCTGCAAGCCAACCATCAGAACCTATCAGAGGCAGCAGGGCCGAGGGGGTGCGTTGCCCACCAGGACCGCCGCCGCCGATCCGGTTGACGCGAGCAGAGAGAACCGCTCGGGCTCAGATGTCACCCAAACGGCATCATCCGCAACAGCACAGTCCTTAACACCAGCAAATGCGACTGTTCCCGCCGTAGCCTCGGTCAAGCCGGGCCCCAAACAGGTGAGTTAAACCTGCTTTAATGGCGTAAACAACTCGCCAACAAAATCTTTACGATACGCCGACCTTGTTGCTTATTTAACATCCACGTGTCTCCCCAGCGCTGAGACTGGGCCGCTAAAACCGAGCGAGGACAATAAAAGCGTTGTCGCTAAAGCAAAACGACGAGGTGGAACTTACTATTAAAGCTCAGTAAAGCTGACGGGAGCCACAGAGACGGGTGATAATTCTCTGCAGCTCCGTTTCTACCGGTGACGCTCGCTTCGGCGAGAGCGCACGCATTCAAGCCCGTCAGCTGCTGGCATTCAAACTCTTATTGTGTAAGATTGCTTGGAAACAAGCATCCGAGCAACTCCCCTCCCGTTTAATGGGAAAGTACCAAATCGGATAGACGAGCCGATAATCGAGTCTTTTATTTATTTTTTTCAATTCTTTAATTGTTGATTCCTTACAAACTTTGCGCTAGAACGTTAACGATGGAGTGGACGAATTTGGGTTACGTCACCGCCTTAGGAACGGGACCCTGGCCAGGGTAAACGGACCCCCCCCCCTCTCCACCCCGCCCCCGGGCATTTTATTTCAGCTCGCTGAGAGCTTCCAATTCTTCCAAGGGAATAGCACATCGTCCAGAAAATGGACGGACGGATGGATTATTAGCCCAAGCTACTTCCAAAAGTGGACTCGTACATTATTCATGCCACGGTAGCCGAGCGAGCCTTGTTGTTTTTCTTGCTCACCACCACACACGCTCACGTCACTTAGCCGCGCCGTCCGTAAGGTCAAATGAGCAATTGTCTCCATACTTCTAAGCAAAGCGGCGCATTTAACTAAACGGGACCTATAAATAGGACAAGCGGCACAGCAACCGGCTCGGCCATTCCAGGCATTGGTCGGCGGGTCCTTCTGACGATAGCCCGAGGGGAAGCTTATTGCTTTAGCGGCACAAACGCCACTCAAGCTGCCGCCGAGCAAAATGAAAGGACAAGTACAAAATGTCAGGCCTCCTCATCTGTATTAGCGGCAATTTATAGCAGCCAATGGCGCGGCTCTCCTCGCTGCCCGACACTCTATATCAGTCCCTCTCTTCTATTTTTACATCTCCTCCTTTCTCTACCTGCTCTCATTTATCTTTCACTCTCTTTCTGTTCTCTTCTTCCGTCTCTCCTTTCTGTGTCACCCCCCCCTTCCCTCCCTCCCTCCTTTCCGTCACCTCACTCCCTGTGTCCTCCTTTCTCTGCCTGATTGAGTCACTTTGTCCTCAGTCTGGACTTAACCGGGCGGACAAAAACAAAAGCATTTGGGTAATTGTCTCGCCTAAGCGCTGTCGTCAGTTCGACCGTTGTCAACAATGTTTATCGTGACGCAGATTGTGTATTTTCTATTTTCCAGGTGCCTCTCAAACTGGCGGGAATTACAGAGGCCGCCGGTTCGTCAGAGAAAGCGAAGAAAGAGAAGATCCATGAGCAGTCGCTCAAAACGTGCGCGTCCACTTCCGACCAGGAAGCTTCGGCCGCTCTTTCCGGGCCGTGCGCCGAAACTGGAAGGGAAATCGTCAAAAAACACAATGGCGTGGTACAGAGCAAAAAAGGACTTTGCGCTGAAGATAAACTCCGAGATGTCAAAACGGCAAAACACAGCAGCTCCGTTTGTCCGTCTCCAGGTTCTTCTAAAACAGAAACTTGTAATTCCGCTTTGGATATGTCACCCGCCGGGTCACAAGTTCAGGAAACTTCACTAAAGCGCTCAAATGACAAAAAGAGAGCTAAAGAGCGTAAGTTAAAGAAAGACAAACGTAAAGAAAGAAAACCCAAGGGCGATAGACTGGAAGCGGGGAGAGGAACGAGTGATGACAGAAAGGATGAAATCAAAAAGAAGAAAAAAGCAAAGGATGGAAAAGTGCGACAGGGTAAAGACGGACATGAACTGAAGATTGGAGAAAAGGCCGACAAAAGCAAGATGAGCCTCGAGAAACAACGAAAAGAGGACACGTGCTCGGGGGGCGGGGCTAAATGCGATCAACCGTATCAAGTTGCGGACCAAGGAAGATCTGATGAGGGCAAGCAGGCGGAGCCGCAAGCCACCATTGCCGACAGCGGGAATGACATCATCAGGTCTCCTCCAGCCTTATCTTCTGGCCCGCCCCCTCTGTCTCCACCATCTTCTTGTCCAGAGCAGGACAGCAGACCACTCAAGAAACGTAAAGCCCGAAGGCCCAGCTGGACCAAGCTGGTTCACCGAGCTCACAGAGTGGAAAATCAGGAAGGAGATTCTCCGAGTTTCTCTCCCAAGTTGCCGACTCACTCGACTCCTTCCTCGTCAGTTTCTTCCACGGCAAAAGCATCTTCTCCGAAACACAACCCCAACGTATCGATTCCTAAACAGTCGGCACGAAAACGTGGCCGACCCAAATCCCACACCATGATCTTCACCGATCCCCCTCTAAGACTTTCCCCCGAGGAGGTTGCCTTCCTGGAGTGCGATGACATTCAGAAAAGCCCGGTTCTGGACCGGAGCCCAAAGAAGCGTGGCCGTCCTCGCAAACAACCCCTTCGGAAAACAGACGACACGGAGAAGAACGGAGATCCTCCCAGGCAGCTAAAAATCAGGAGGCTGATCAATGAGATGAAGAAAAGGAAGAAGAAGAGACTTTACAAGGTCATGATGTCAAGCAATGCGGGAGACGAGAACAAGCGCGTTCCAGCTTTTGCAACTTCTCACAGAACCTACAAACCCATCGAACCTCCGACAGTGCCCACGCTCTCTGACTTGTCCTCCTCCTTCGGGACCAAGCTGGGCCCTCAAATCAATGTGAGCAAGCGAGGAACCATCTACATGGGTAAGAGGAGAGGCCGCAAGCCCAAATCCCAAACGGCTCGTTTGAATTCCCACAGCTACGCTCAGTCGTCTTTGTTCGGGCAGCCCACCGAAACGTCTCTCTTCGTGTCCAACCAGCCGCCGGTGGCCCCTCACCCGTTTCCCTCCCCGTCCCTCACCCACTCCAGCGGGGCCCAGAGCCCTTACAGCGAAGGAAGCGTCACAGAACCCAGCTCCGCTCTCCTTTTCCCTCCGCCTTTCTCCCTCCCATCGCCAACGTCTTCCTGCACGTCTCCCCGTCCCCCGTCCAGTTCCTCGCTGTCCCCCTTTGTGAAGAAAAGTTGTCCCTGCCAGGGCAGGCAACACTTCCCTTTTCACCAGTCGTCATGTAAGCTGTCCTCAACCGGCGCTCCGCTCCATCCCGCGCCCGGCTCGCCCGGCCACCTCAAAGACGCCACCCCGTCACCCAGGAGCGAATCGCATAGCGAAGAGACCTTGCCTAGCGACAGCGGCATCGGAACGGATAACAACAGCGTCTGCGAGCGAGCGGAAATGAGGGGCGTGAGAGGCATGCTCAGGTTGGGCCAAGGGTCCGGCGGGATCCTCGGGGGCCCCAAACTCTCCTCTCTCGCCGACCCGCTTATGACCAGACATAAGAATCCCATGGTAAACCCGACTTCCGCGGAACGCCACCGACATAGGCACAGACGGCGGGATTACAGCTGTCCCTCTTCCTGCAATTGCCTCTGTCCCTGTTCCGGACACAACAAGTGCACTCAGTCAGATTACTTCCCTCGCATCGCCCACAACGCACCGAAGAGAGCGAAAAACAAACACAAAAAGAAACACCAGCAGCTACTCAGGCAGGACCCGGAGTTCCTGTCTGAACTGGAAGAGCTCATCGGTCAATTCGGCCAAGTCCATATCGGCCGGCGAGGCTGGACCAGATCGGAGTTGAATCGGGCTTTCGACGGGGGACGGCGCCATCACCCCTCGCATTCCCACCGCTCCAATATTTTCCGGATCAATCTGAACGGCTTCTACTCGCCTCACCATTCAACCTACGCCGCTAACCCTTCCTTCCCCGCGCAGTCTTTCTACCCCTGCCAGACATTGCATTGTAACAGAAAGCCGGAACGCAGGCAGTGCGGATGCCCGTCCAAGTTCCAGGAGACCGTGGACAACATGGGCTTCTACAGCGGCTACCCGCCGGCCACCACGCTTTACCATCATCTCCCCGGCTCGTACCCGCTCCCCTCCCCTCACCAGTTTGCCTCGCAACAACACCACCACGCCCACCTCCTCCTGAACCCCGCCAGGTTCCACAGGCGGAGGAACAGGCTGCTGAGGGACGGCACCCTCGGCGGGGACAACGAAGGCAATTTAAGCTACCCGTGTGACTGCGGTCACAAACATAAACACCGACAGAGGCTATGCGAACGCAACGTGGAAGACGAGGCGGCGGTAGAACACCAACAGGAGACCAGAGAGACCTTCTCCACTTCTAAGTCGAGGTTCGTTTTGGGGCAAGGCGGAGGGTGGAAGGGGACAAAAGGAATCGGGGGCGTGCGCTCCAAAGAGTCACCATGGTTACGGGAGAACACAAATAATTCCTTCTCCGCTGCCGCATCGTCATCATCGTTGGCAGAGAGATCAAAACACGCGTCTCTCTTCTCGGTGGGGCTGGGCTCTTCTCACTTGTCTTCATTTGGAGGGGGCTGGGGCGCCTTGGGACAAAGTTGGACCAAACTTCGAGGTGCGGGGTTCCCAAACACCAGCTGGGGATCCTCCGCCGGACGCACAGGCCCGATGATCCCCTCCGACCCGGATGACGAAGACGACGGTCACCACCCCCACCCGAGCAGGACGCCTCCGTCCCCGACGCATACCAACCTGTTCACGTCGGTTGACGTGGCGACCGGGGGGCGTGGCTTGAGGAGTGAGTCGGCCAATAGGAATCTAGGAAGCGCTGACAGGTTATGGAGGACGGATGAGCCAGCTTGGACGGAGAGGAGAGACGCAGGTGAGATGCTGCTAAATTCACCAATAAAAATATGTACAAATATTATACAACAATCAAATGTTTATTATATTTTAGAAACATTCGAGGGTTAAACATATGTCTATGGCCCTTACCTTAGCTCCGCCCACTTTTCACAAAATATAATTGCTATCAATAGAATATCTGGGAAATGTTTTCAAAAATACACCATATGGATGATAGACAGGCCTTTGAGTTTATTTTTATTTTTTCTGTGATATACGCATAAATTGTGATTTTGTTCTTGCAGTTTAACTACAAAAAAAAGGGTTGACTATTTTTTTTTTCCAAGCACACATTAAAGCCCGGAAACCGATTGAGACGAGATCAGACTTGTCTTTTTATAGGCTCCTTCTACTGAGCGGCGGATGTGTTTTACACGCACAACCGCTCGGCAACCGCTTTCTGTTGGAATTTTTTTTCCCCCCCTCTAAAAAGTGTTATGGCGTCTTGATGAGAACCAGCCAAAAAAAATCTTTCTCGGGGCTGTCGCGAACCGCACCGTGTTTGAGCCCAAGGCTACCCAGCGAGCACGGTCATTAGTTAACCACAAGATTGGCTATTTAAGGACGGGCCGCCGGCCGACAGGGCCTATTTGACTTGGAGAGATCCAATAAGCAAAGCGTGGTCGGCCTTGTCGGAGGCTGTGGAAAAATGGCAAGAAAGTTGAAAGATGAGCTCGGCCGTGATTGATGGAGGTCAGTGTGAGGTTGCCCGGACAGAACGTATGAGTGGAACATGTTTGGGAAAGACCATCAAAACTGAAGGCCAATATTTGTGGTACTCTGTAATTATTTTTTTGCTTCCATACATTGTGCTGCTACCAGATGTTGCCCCTCCTCCATGTACACAAAGAAAATTGTAAGCGTGCTGGGTTAGTTTTTGTATGCACGCGTTTTCTAAATCACTTTCCCAGAAATAGCGTGAGCCGAGGAAACGCCGTGACTCATCTAATCTGTGGCCCATCTGCGTGAGTCAGCCGAGAGTGCTCTCACCTCACGCCTCCTGCGGGCCTCATCGCTGATCTACATCTGTCTCATTTCCTCTCTGCCACTTTTCACCCCCCCCCCCCCCCCCTCCTCCATTTCACCAATCACAGCTTTCCAAGGTGACCCGAGAAGCCGCGGGCAGCTCAAAGGCGTGCCAAAGACGCACGGCGCCGATGAGAAAAACAAACGAAGACCCGGTCGACCCAGGAAACGCCCTCTGCCCTCCGCTTTGCCTCCCACCGTGTCGTCGCTGGACCTCGCGCGAAGGAGGAATGGCGACGCCGGAGGGAGGCTTTCCGACCTTGACGGAGCGGCTGTTAGCGCCGTGCGACAGGTGACGGATTCGGAGCCGCGGGCCAAGAGGAAGCAAGGACGCAAGAGAAAACATGACGCCTCTCCCTGTCGTCAGAGGTAAACGCTCCCCAAACACTTCCCTCTCACAATTCAGCCTCTCGTTTGCCGTGTAACATCGACATCATATTAACCGAGCACATTTCAGCACTGTGTGCTAAACCAGTGCCTCTTCTTTCTCTTTTTTTCCTCCCTGTCGCTCTATCTCTCGCTTCATGCTTTCCCTTTAGCGTCGCCGAGGACGAGACGGGGCGCCTGGACGCGCCCGCCGAACGTTTCGGCCGATCGGCCGCCGAGCAACCCGCATCCAGACCGGCTGCCGTCCAGAGAGACAAGAGTGAAGACGGTCCACCCAGGAAGCCCTTTTTAAAGGCTGGCCTTTACTCTGATGATTACAAAACGACAGAGTAAGCACATCGCTGACATTCAAACACTTGATGACATCATGAATTTTGTTTTCATTCCCAACCTTTTGTTTTCAGTCCTCCTTCCCAGTCGCCACTTTTCTCCAGAGGGAGCGCCGAGTACAAACCCGGCGAGAGCGGCCTTTTACCGGCCCCCATCCACGTTGGTGAGTCGACACGAGTGGAGGAGAAAGAAGGTGTCAATAATGAGTATTCATCCAAAGTCTCCTGCTTGTGTCTCTGACAGGGAAGTACTTGAGGATGAAGAGGATTCATTTCCAGTTACCTTATGATGTCATGTGGCTTTGGCAGCACAACCAGGTGAAATGCAGACACATTACGAAATTTAAATCCGTGGTGTTTCATTGTGTGTCTGGTGCCGGCTAGTCCTTTTGTAAAAAAAACAACCGGAACCGTAATGTCAGACTTTGCAAGGTCTAAGGTGAGATCACAGACGCAGCTTGATGTATTTAGTCGGAGCGATTGATTTTCAGTCTTTGGATATGATTTGCGTGGCATTTCAGAACTGAAACCGAGTTCAGTGTTGGCGCGTCATCTCGGAGAGAATTTCAGTTTGTGGTTATTTCTCGTCGACACTGGAACGGCTCATAATAGCCTTGTCATTTCTCATCGGATTTCAACTTGATCCGGAGAACAAAATGTGGATCTCGTTTGTGACCGCCGAGCTATTATATTTCTTTGTCCTGAAACTCATTGGCAACGAAGCGTAGGACTGTCAAAGGCGAGATCAGTGACTTGACTTGAGTGGTATCTAGTGATTGATTAAGCTGGCCAATTTATTTATTGGGGATTTCAGATAGCTCCGTGACAATTTTTATTTATTTTTTTACAAAATTCACTGTAGAGAAGATGACACTTTCTGGTTATTTCTTTCTGAACAAGTTAATTGAAAATTATATTATATTATATTATATTATATTATATTATACCCAATGGGGAAAATGTATCTGGGGGATTACCAGGTCCAGATATTCAAGATTAGGAAAAGGACACAATTATTTAGCAATTTCCATGCTCAGTTACCTTCTATATTTGTGGTTTTTCATTTGCTTGTTCTCCTATACCAAAGTGGTCACCGTGGCATTTTCTTTCCTCAATAGCTTCAGAGGCAACCTGCCTTCCCTCTGAAGAGGAAGCGGCGCTACTGTGAGTATTCCAGAACTACGTAAATTTAAATTTTTCAAATTATCGCACTCAAATGGGGTCTCACTGTCTCACACACAGGCCGACTGAAGGAGAGGATTTTTCCTTCTCAGCACGCAGCGGTGAGACTCAATGACAAGTTGTTTGTACCGATGCATAAAATGCAAGCTCAATACCGATTTGCTTTTCCTCACTCAGGAAGAGAACTCGGGTGACTTGGCCAGCCTCTTTCCTCACCTCGACATGGAGCCCTTGAGCAGCGACGAGCGGTACGGGAATCAAAGCCGCATTTCAGTAAGAGCGATTTGACGCCGATGTGTTTCCAATGTGGGTCAGGAGCTTCGTGGTGACACATCGCGTGTTCCTGGTGAGGAACTGGGAGCTGGTGAGGGAGCGACAAATCCGACTGAGGACGGAGGGGAGGCGAGAGGGGGACAGCGAGGCCGAGGAGAGGGACTGGCACGCCGTGTGCGCCGACGGAGCCGGCGGGGACGATAGCTACATCAAGTCAGGTCCATGAAGCAAGTGTGTGTGTTAGTTTTTGTTTCTGTGGGTGTCACACGCTCAGTACATGCTTCCTTTCTACGTTTCCATACACCATTGGGCAGAAATACAACACGATCCTTAAGAAATTAAAGTGTGACAAAAAGTTAATCACTGAGTCGTAAAACTTCCCCAAAAAAAGTTGCGCCCTCACCATTATCTGACGACGTGACTCGATTACTCGCAGATGGAAGATTACAGTGCGCGCCCGGGAGGGGATTCTCGTCACATAAACGCTAAACGTAGCTGACGTGATTACGATTTATTGCCACTTCAGCCATTATTTACTGAGTGGCCGCAACGGAGATGCCGTTTTCATCTCTCCATCGTTGTTGTTTGTCTGGTCATCATCACGGCTCCCCTTCTGTATTGACACATAGATCCTGCATGACATCATTCATGATGATGATAACAGTTTTGGGATTTAGGACAGGGTTCTCGTGCTGTAGGTGTCCTGTGTCATTTCCTTTTTTTTTTTTTTTTAAAGCATGCTCGTGTGCCGCTCTCCAAGCTTCATCGCTAGCTCTTTCCGTCACGGGCTGCAGCACAAACGTAAGCGCTTTTCCAACCACAGAATGCTTAAGCGCAACTCTCGCCTTCGATTCCATTCCGACATTGGCGGTTTTGTGACTTCTGAGGGAGTGTGACATCTACATGAGGTGGGATGGCGCCTGTGTGTAAGGAAATGCCGAAACAAGGGTGTGACATTTGGCACGGGCCTCATCAACCGTGTTGTGTTGAAAGCATTTGAAAGTTGAAGAGGCAGCAAGAGATGCTAACAAATGCTAACTACAACCACGCTAATACCTCTCTGAGAATGTCGAGCAAAACTGAGGTGTACCTAATATTTTGTCAAGTGAGCATCCTTCACATCCCGATTCCTTCTTCCCTGGATCACCGTGACTAAAATACAATACGACTTCTCTCTATCCTCTTTCCAGATGTACCAGTGGGGGTGGCGGAGGTGACGATATCCAGCAGCGATCCCCACCCCGCCAGCGACGACACCCCCCGCTCGCTCACCGCCAGCCCCCGCGTAAGTGCAAGCTGGATACGATTATTCCGATCAGTCTTCCGATTATACGCACAAGTCGTGGATTTTTTTATCTTTGTGATCTTTTTCATCGCAGCCCACGGAGATCCGCAACAGAGAAGATGATGACGATGAGGAGGAGGAGGAGGAAGACAAAGCGGGAGAATGCAGCAGAAAGCAGAGAAGAAAGCGGCTGAACGATTTACTTTTGACCCTGCAGCATTCATAAATTAACACGCGCATTGAGGCAAGTGGAGCTCGCTTTGAAATCACTCCAGAGTTAGCGAAGCCGTTCCTAAACTTGAATTTCCTTCTTTTGTTGACATACAAAAACATCTTTAAACATTCGGCGTAGCAAAGTCAACTCATCGACTCGTCAGCTAATCGTTTCAACTCGTGATCGTCCGGCTCTGATTGATTGACGCTATCTCTCCGCTCTGTGTAGGCGGGAGCACTCAAGAGGAAAAGGGACCACGCCGCAGGACACACGGACAGGTGCTGCATTTGAATTGGAAAAATAACAACATCAACCAACACAGCGGAGCGAGGAGAATTTCAAAACGCGAGAAAGACATCACGGCGCGCTCTGACAGCCGCTGAACCGAGCGCTCTGAAGGGCATCACACCAAGGATGAAACCATGGCAACACATCTTTTGTCCGGGATGAAAGAGAGAGAAAAAAAGAGAAGGGGAGCGAGAGAGAGAGGGAGGGAGGGAGGGAGAGGGAGGATCAACAGAAACAGACCAGCTAAAATTAATTTGCACTAGTGCCCGAGCACGCTAAAGACACTAAACAAGTGTGTATGCACTTGGATTGCTCCTACTTGGGCACCTTGAAGCAAACTGTGGAAAAGAACACAAACCCTTGGCCGTTTTTGAGCTGGGAGAGCTAACTAGGTCACTAATGAAGCTTCCAAAGTCACATTGCACCTTTAGGAAAGGGGAGGAAGCTCGCCAGCTTAAAAGCACTTGTTTGGCTTTTCTTCACTTTACAAGCCAGTGAATAAGAAGACAAGAGGGGGGGGGCTCTTAGTGATTAGAGGAATTTTGGCACCGCTGCAAAAGAATTTCTAATAAGGTTTTAAGAAAGATGTTATTTTTTTGTGTGCTAAACAAAATCTATGAACACTAGGAATGTTTATTGTGAACTATTTTCTTCAAGTATTGCTTCCTGGGAAGAAAGGAAGGTCAAATGTGTCTTTATGTATTTCAGACTGACTGCCGTTGAGAATGTTTTGTTTTTTTTGACAATCAGAATGTCCCAGGGTGTTTAAAAGAAAACAAAAAAATGAGAAAAAGATGGCAAATATGAAATGCTAAGTAGAAGTGCCATGCTGTCTTGTGTCCAAGCAATATCTCCTAATAAGACTATATGATACATTATAAGGTAATGTTTTATTAGTTATTTTTATGTACAGATTGTTCTTAGATTGCTCTTACTTTAGGAGCATTCGCTCGCTTCGTACAATACACAATATTTAGTTTTATGTACATATCAAAACTATATGACGAGAGTTAATCATCCAATAGTGTTGTTCTTTTACATCTGACCAATACATTAGACAGTTGTCATTAGACTATGATTGTATACCTTTTTTATTCGTAATGTTTTTTAGACAAGCATGTTTTTATTGGTCAGTGATTTTTAAGTTTTTGTGGCTTTTTTAAAAATTAACAAGCCAAGAAAGTGCAATTTCTTTGACTGTTTACATATCCTACATATATATTCCCCCTTTTCCTTTTTTTTGTAAAACAGTGCATTGCTGCAAGTTAACTTTATAGCAAAGGTACACTTAAGAGTTATCTAGTTTGCATGACATGTAACCTTTGCCTGCTGCCTCTAACACTGTACATCTGAAAAACAAAACGTCATAGAAAGATCAGATTTTTCTTTTTGCATATATATCCAATAATAAAAAGCATTTTATGTCTACCAGCTCCAAACCCTGCCAACTCTTGTGGTGCATCGAACGGTGCAGAGAGGTGGGAGTGTCCCATCTTGGCCTAATAGCGGCACCTAGTGGTGTTTATATTGCTTGGAACGTGTTTGTCCTCCATAATGACCCATAATAGAGGACGTGAGATGATAGCTGCAAGGTATGGGGGAGGGCTGTGGATATCTCCGGGGAATAATTCTCCTCTTGCTCCCCTTCGAAAACAACCGTGGCAACTATTAATAGCGCAAAAGTATCTCGAGGTCATTTAAAAGGGTGATGATGGCTTTTACAAGCGGCTTTATGTCTCGTAAAAGGCTTGTTTTGTTTTGGAGGGGGGCAACAATCTCGTAGCTTTAGTCTGAGAGATAAACATTTAAAAGCGGATAGTAATGCTAGATATTTACGTTTGCGCAATCATTGCCGTTTTTCTTTTTTTTGACAGGAAGGCATGCGCATGCGCGAATAATATTCAATCTGCGCACGCGCGTACGACGCAGTCAAACCTACACTGGCGGTAAAAGATGTGAGTATGTTTTATTAAAAATGTACATCGAATACGCTAATAATATATTAAGTTCTGTCGAAATACAAACTAATACCGATTGACGGCATCTTAAGGACGGTTTCCAACCGAGTTAAGGTACGCATACGCAGTGTTCCAGGCCAAAACTGTCGTAATGAATGGACTTGACGTTGGGGTTTATGTCCCCGTTTAAGCCCATGGTAGAAAAATCCACTTTAAAACTAATTTTTCGTAGTCTGAAAAGTATCAAACTGACCACGGTGTGGTAAAGAGGATAAACAATTAAGTAGTTCCGTCGCTTACCTTGAGCCAAGATATTATACATTTATGCTGTCAACATTTTTAAACGTAAAACTCCTTTAAAAAAAAATACAAACAAATTTGGTTCATACTGGTTGGTTTTATTTGGTGTATTTACAAACGAGCACATGCAGGAAGTAGACAGTGACAGGGACACTTTATGCCGTAATCAATAATAGGGCGCACAGGGTATGTCTACGGGCTACATGACACCAGAGGGGAAGGAGGAGGAGAAGGAAGCTACTAACTACTACCCATGTTACACCCCCGCTTGCGCGCACACTTCAACACAAGTGAAAGTGTAGTATGTGCTTTCCCTGACATGAACACGTACTCTCACATATTTCAGAACCCAGCGATTCAACTCCGAAAGAGCAATAAATAGTCCATCCAATAAATAAAAGGCGTGCAAACAAATGCATGGCAGTCGTTACCCTCACATTGGGGGTAATGCAAAAATAATTAAAAACGTGTCAATTGATGTTCTAGCCAGACGGATTGGTTCTTGTTAACTCGTCTATTTAATGGCACCAACTTGAGTCTTGAATTATGAGCACCAGCCTAACGTAATGCTACTGTTGCCATGGTGACAGTAATGCTACACGGCCATTGACACGATAACAAAAGCGTTCCCTGATAGCTGATTTGATCAATAAGAGAAAAATAATAATCATGACGTCATTTGGTAAACATTTAAACTTCGCCTCATTCACTCTTTTTTTTTTGAACATGAAAAAAAGAGAATGACTCCTTCCCTGCTCAGAATACAAACAGTGCAACCAAACTTTCTAGCAAATGAAACAACTCTACTGTACGTTGTACAATACAATGTCTTGTCTTGTCAATTCTAAAAATGAGAAGAATCACTAAAATAGATGACAGCAACGCAAAGTAGCCTACTGTGTATGAACCTATCACTGCCACAACATGACCACTTTCTACTACCACTGTAGCTAACATCGATGACGAGAGAAGCTTAAACATGGCAGGTTTGCGGGTTCAAGGTGGATGCAAAAGCCAACAAACCGGCAGACATTATTATTATTATCATTATCATCACCGCCATATACATGAGAGGGTTTGCTTGCTGCATTCACTTCGGTGTTCAAACATGAGCGAAGATTAATGAGCCCATGCCGGGTTGAACCAGTAGGAAATTAGTTAGCCTTAATAAGTGGGTAATCATAGAATGCTATTGTATTTCCTCAAATAGCAGCCTGCCGACTCGGCATTTGTTTGACAGTGACAACCTTTATTTAACTGATTGGTCTCGGAGAATAGAATTTGTAGCTATCTTGGCAGCATTTATTGCACTAGCTAGAAAAAAAGGAGGCCACTATTTGAGGAAAAGCGGCAAATGCATTTGATTTTGGAGACGACACGTGAAGCACGCGGGAAGGAAGGTTATTGGATTTCAAACACGTATGTGTGACGACCACTCGAGAATGGATCCGCGTGCGTTTTTTTACTCTGTGTTTAATGCAATATCAATCTCACTTTATATATATATATATATACCTATATATTTGTTTTTTTATATATATATATTTATGTATATTTATACAGCAGTAAAATGTCAAACACATATGAACCAGGTGGCAAAAGGTGAGTTTAGGGCTGAAAGGGCAATAAAACACACACCTACACACAGCTACAGTTCACGACATGATCACGTATGCAATAGGAGGTTCTGGGACAATAATCCCAAAGCGGCCGCCGTCACGCGTGTCGACCAGTTGGCGGTCGCTGATCTGATCGACCCGCTGGGCAGGATGGGCATTTAATGGGATATATCATTTAAAGATCATGAATTGATTCCATTTGCTCCACCATACTCGATGGATTCTGATACATAATTTGACTGTTTTGTTTTTCTGTCATTAATTCACAGAGTCCAGCTGTTGCGGTGTCACATGATGAGCGAGGTGTAGCCAATAGGTACCAGCCCTTCTCTGTCTCCCTGGCGACAGCGGATCCAGTCTTGGTCCACGCCCCCCAAGACGACAAGCTCCTCCCCCTTGCGAAAGCTGAGTTCGGCGCCCGCCCCGGCGGCGTGGTCGCACAGCGTTCGGACAGACCTGAGGAGCGGCCCACAGCCAAGAGGCCCAGTGTAAGTCAAACAAATACGAGCAATGACATCATCCCCGTAAGTGGCGATTAAATTTCATAGGAGGCTATGAAATGAAAGATAAAACATTAGGCTGAGCATTTTCATTTGTAGAGTCAATCAAAAATATTGCAACATTTTCCAAAGTAAAAAATGTGCTGTACTGCAACAGTGAAATGCTTCCAGGGTTTAGATTTGGAATTTATGGAAAAAGTTTCATGTCGAGCTGGCGTACAAAAGTACCTGTGTGGTTTGTCTGTCGTCTCTGGAGTGTTAGACGCTCTTTCCGGCACAGTGTGACTATCTTCCACCGGTTCCGGGGTCTTCCTTAAAACCGGGGCAGAAGTGCTGCTCACTAATCGAGTCAGCGCTGTGACACCGGGAGCCAACCACTGTGAGGGCCGCCTAGATGGTTACACGCGCAGATAAAAATGTGGTGATCTCATCGGTGAAATCCGAACCCAAAACACTTAAAGGGTCTCACCTGCTTGGTGTTGCGTGACCCAATGGGCTATCTGGGCTTTTAGAAGAGGTAGAGCCAAAGAGGCGACCCAGACTCCATGGCATCTGCGCGACAGGGCTAACTGGAGCAAAGTCGCTTTGTGTCTGGGCCTGACCATTTGGCAGACTGGTCTTCACCTCATCAGTCTTCCCTGTGGCCGGGTTGAGCTCGGCCAGGTTCTGGCTCAGTCGGCCTCCCCACCGCATCACTGCGCCCCACCCTTGCTGGATCGCCTGTGATTTGGAAAGACAAACGTCAGGTCCGAATAGCCAGACTTGACTTGAACTTCAATAGGTTGTAAGCACCTGTCCGGCCTGCTGAGCGAGACTTTCCTCCTCCATGTTTGGAGGAGGTAGTTCGCCAATCCTCTTGTCCTGAACCCACCGCAGCTGTGGACTTGTGTGATCCAGATTAAAGGACCACCCTGTATTAGGACTACCTTTATCCTCATCCTCTACCTGATGTCCGGTTCCTGTAAAGTCGACCTCTGAGAGGCTTTCCATATATCTCCCACCTCTAATTTCGGATCGGATCGCCTTTGTTGAGAGTCCCGCATTCTGAGTGGGGGGACTGCACGCCTGTGGTGCGGGACTGTGGGGCTCCAGGTGGTGGTGCTGGAAGAGCAGGTCGAGATTGAAGGTGAGCAGGCTGAGAGGCTGCAGCACGAGGAGCAGCTCGTCGAACAAGGGCTGGCAGACGCTCAGCGACAACCGCATGAAGGAGGACGGTCGGTAGTTTGTGTCCAAGACATCTGCGGATCAATAAAACAGATGATGATGATGTTGATGATGACTGCGCTGAAAGGCCATTTAAATGACAAAAAAAATCTGAGGGTACTCACCACTGCTAGAGTGAAGGTGAGACACCCAGAAATCGAGCTGCTTCGAACTAGAACGAAAGAGAGGTGGATCTATAGACCCCGATCAAAGAAATAATTTCTTCTCGTGAACAAGCAGCACTTACTTGAGTAATCCCAGAACAAACGCATTGAAGCGCTGTTTGCTCTGTTTTAGCTGCGGCAATTCGCCAACTCGAACTTGTAAGTTGAACAGCGCTTTTGTTTTAGGACCTGAGTGATTGCAAGAATGCAGATAAAATTTGGAGTCCATTCAGCACAGCTCTGAATCAAATCAATAGATTTGACAATTTCAGTAATACATTCTCGCACCTGGCCGTGTTGAAGCCAAAACCAAGCTCCAGGCCGAATTTGGCCTCCTGCCTGCAATCAGGTCACTCTGGTGGGGCTTTAGACCGTCCGTCAGCAGGCCGTGGAGGGCGGGGCAGAGGCACTGCAGCACCAGACGGCCCAGAGATGGATTTACGGTGCTGTCTCCTGATAAGGCCTAAAGATTGGAAGGGAGGGTGACAATATGAGGAAGCAGGCGAGATACGGCAAATCCAGTGCATCGTTGGCAAAATGTCTGTCACTGAAGAGTCAACACGGCAAAGTGACTAACCTTTTGAACCACCGTGCGAGAAGAACTGAACTGGGCCAAGACGGCTTCGACCGCCACGCTGACCGCACTGACGAGAGCTGGAGGAAAAATAACAGTTGCGCGGTTAAAGCAAAGAGACAAAACGCATTAAAAAAAAAGTGCAGCTGCAATACCTCTCTTTTCCAGCAGGTGCAGAGAGGAGAGCCGCTGTCCTCTCATTGGATGCGGCATTTCTTCGCCCATCCAGGACGCGTCGCCTCTCTGCACTGCTCCGGCGAACGACACACTGCGAACAGCTGGCAGCGGAAGCAGTAAAACAAATAAATAAAAAAGAGGGATGACTTAGAGGAATAAAAACTGATATTAACAAGCGCAAGAGAAGCCATGGCGGAGAGATATAGCTTAACTAAAAAAATGTTAATAGGTGACATCGGTGATGAGGCAGGACAAAGCAGATGATTTGAAGGAGGAGTGAGTCATAGCCTAGCATACGGCAGCGATTGGGCCATTTTATGGTTCTTCGTCCATATTAGTCTACGTAAAACGGATACAAAACAATCCGTGAACGTCGGAAAACAAAGATTGTCTTGCCTGTGTTCGCTTGAAGACACAACTCAAGAGTCTAAAATAACAAACCAGCCACACAAGGACGGACAGACGGACAGGCAGTGACAAGAGCCCAATGTGACAGAAGCAGATGTCACCCCAAGCAAGCTTATTTTTGGCAGCTTTAAAAAGAACACGCAGCATGATATTCTTTAACATTGATTTACGATTCCAATCATGACAGTGGGGAGTAACGACAATACAGTAGAGAGAGGAAGAAGAGAAAGAAAGAGCTTACTGGCCACGCGTGGCTGTCGGGAACCCTGGTAGAGTTTTGGGGGCAGAGGGGGAGCACAGAGGGGTATTGTGGGATACAGGTGCGGGTAGTAGATGGGGGCGGCAAGGGTAGGAAGAGTGTGCGAGCGGGGGAAAAGAGGAGAGTTGAGGCCGGAGCCCACCGCGCCGGGAGGGAGCGGTCCCGGGCGCTGAGGAGGCGAGAGGGCTCCGATGGGGGAGAGGCGAGGAGGAGAGCCCCCGTGCAGTGGGCAAAGCTTGGAGCGGTGCAGGTAATAGGTGGGCAGAGGGGGCAGCTCTTTGGACATCCTGGTGTTGTTAGCGTTACGGTCTGCTGGTTTTTGTGGGCCACGTGAATGCGTCATCATGACGTCGATGTTTTTATACGGGGTGGTGCATTCAGGAACATCCGCTGTACGGATGTCTGCAATGCTCGGCTTGTCGCCGCAGTAGAGAGAGTCCAAATTACAGCGAGAGCCCGGCGTGTCATCAATTCTGCAACCATTGGGAAATTGCTTTGCTGTATTTTGCTTTAATTCCTTCCCACGGTTGGGAGAAACAAAATCAGCCCTGGATTGGTTGCGAAACACAGCGTCAGCATGAGCCCACTTCGGGTCTCCGAGCGTGTCTGAGGACTCTCGGCCGACGTGGGCGTGCGGTCTGGAATTTATATGAATGTGGCCCTCTGGATGGGAAGTAGGGGCAGCGTGGAGGAAGTAAGGCTGGGGGGGCTGGGTAAGGGACAGTGGGGGAGAGGAAACTGCGGGAGGCATAAGCAGAGTAATGCAGGAGCAGCGTGGACAAACAATGGAGACATAAGAATGGGAAAAGAGGTAAAACAAAATGGTAAACAGGAAGGAGAGAGATGCAGAGAATGTTAGTGTCTGTTGAGAGAAAAATGCACACAGGAGTGTATCACAGTCAAAAAGACATACATGAAGTAAAAGATCATTTCAACACTTTGAGTGATTCATGAAAAGCAGTACTATTGGATTCTAGCTGGCAGGACACGACAAGAGATGACACAAAAATAAAAGTGAAACCATGTTTCATTAATGTTACCTGCTCTTTCTCCCTGTGGAAGGACGGGCATTTAGATTTCCTACATGCCCCAAACGCACACGCTGGGTCAGATGTTAGATAGCAATGACCTCGAGCCTATTCCGTCTTAATAGTACACCGCTCAATCGAGTGAAAACTACCTTGATTCGATCGTTAAATTCCACTCAATAACTACTGAGACTAAAAGTAAGAACAAGATGATCAACAGATATCACGTTTCGACTCAGGTTGGAAGTAAACACGCAGCACTTCCTGTTTTGGAAGAAGGTTGTCAGTAATTGGTTGAGCTTCTAAGCCCCGCCCCGTACAAATCTTAAAGGTGTACACACTTAAAACGTCACATTAAACGGACCATTCTGCAAATTAGCCTTAATCATTACATTCTCAAGTTAAATGACTCGCGAATTTTGCATATCATTTCTGTAAACGTTAGAATAATTGGACTGAAACGAATTAAATCATGTTTTATCTCGACGAGCTTTATAGTTTCTCCTGCAGCACTTTATGAGATAAGTAACCCGATCCCAGAGTGGGAGACAGGGTACGCTGGAAGCGGTCCACCAAAAGTGATGGATTCAAACTAAACTAAAAGACAGCAAACGAGATAACACAGATTTATATTTAAAAGGGAGGTTACAAAAAACCCTGGTGAGCTCACCAGAGGACTGTCCACCTTCTCCCTTGCTTACCAAGGAGAGGCAATAAATAATTGAATGAGGCAATGATGACATCACACTCTGATAACGCTTGCTGGAGACTTTCCAACCTTCTCCTCATATTACCCCCAGTATCCATCTCCCTTTCACATAGACACACACGCACTCACACGCACACAGTCATCCCTCCCAGTTTGTCCTCTCATTATCTGTAAGCGTTGTGTGACTCATGCTCATCCTCCATCTTGCCACTCGTGTTCTCTCCATTGTGTCCATAACTGTTACATTAAATTATATGGCACTGTGAGTGCATTTGTCACATATAAGATTGGAAAATAAGAATGGCCTCTCACCAATGCTTCTTGACTCAAGTGTCCTCCCTCCGTCGGCTTGGCCTCTCACCTCCGCCTCTTCTTCCCGCCTCTCCTTGTCCGCCTTCCTCACCGTCACATCTTGGCGCTCCCACTCTCTGCCGGTTGTCCACAGGCTGCTGTCGCTGAGCGAACAGCCGAGCTTGTCACCTCTCGCGCTTTCCTCGTCCACCCTCTGCAGCATCTCCTTCAGGGCCGCCATGGAGGTGAGCGCCGGGGGCGGTTGCATGAACAGGGCCTGGGCCTGAGAGGTGTACTCCCACTGACTGCCTCCGCTGCCCTCCTTCTCCCGTCTCCACTTCAGGTTATAGAGTATGTCGGGGTCTGGGGTGATGACCGAGGGATCGGGGTCCGGGTCGGTGATCACTTTAGTCGTAGGGGCGCTGCTTTTGTTGCGGTAACGCAACTCTTTGAAGCTGGTGACCTTTGGAACCGGGGAGTTCTTCTTTGCCGATTCGACAGGAAATTTTCTTAGTTGAGTGGGTTGCAGCGGAATGTCGGACTCGGGTGTGAACGCGATCAGCCAATCGAAGCGCTCGGGCTGTGCCGAGTTAGCCAGGAGTGTGCTGACCCTAAGGGGCGGCACGCTTGGTGGGACTGGTGGTAAAGGTCGAGGTGGAGGAGGAGGGGGAGGTGAATCGAGCGCCTCACCTGGATAATTGCGGGACTCAAAGCTCATGTTTTTTGCTTTTGTGTCCTGCGTGTGACTTAAAGTGGTGCTGTAGTAAGTGTCTGACATCAAAATGCTGCTTTTCTTCCGCCTTCGAGCCATCTCGGAGAACGAGGTGGTTCTCTGGACCCCTTTGCCCTCCACTGACTTCCCCACCCTGGGAATGTCTGCCCTTCCGTCCCCAGCTGACTTCCCTCTGCTACTCCATTTGTCTTTTTCCACCATTTCGGGATCACAGTCCCTGAACTCTTCGGCTAAACAAATCCCCACATCTTCCTCCTCTAACACCCCGACGCAGTCACCCAATTCTGGGCTCAGTTTGAGGAGCTCAGCCTGGGTCAACCCCGCGAGCATCAGCAACTTGCGGATCTCCACATCCAGAGCATGGAAGGAAGGAGGAGGAGGCAGCGCCGGCGGCGGTGGTGGGGGGATACCTGGAGGGGGCAGGGAGGAGGATATAGCCGGGGGAGGAGGCAAAGGCGGCGGGCGTGTGGTCGGAGGCGGGAGAGACAGCGGCGTCTTTTCCTGTTCTGTTTGTAGGGCGGCGAGGCGTTGGGCCTCCTTCCTGGCCAGGTGTCTCCTCCGAGGTGGAGGAATAGGAGGGGTCGGGGTGGGGATGGATGGAGAGGAGGCGGTGTAAAGAGTCAGGTACTGCACAGGTTTGGAGGCAGGGAGGGGAGGGATGGACGGCGGGGACGGGGGCAAAGGTTTCTCGCAGCGAAAGGTGCTGAACGTGGGAGAGGAAGAGTTGGGCGAGAAGGTGGACAAGGTGGGCGAGGTGGACACGGCCATGGAGGTGGTCTCCCGGCTGATGTTGATGTAGGTGTGGAGGTCGGAGTTGACGCTGGCGTGACGGGCCGGAGGTTTCGGGGGTCGAGGAGGCGGCTCCGCGGGGGAGGGGGTGAGGGAGTCCGGAGCGGGAGGATCGTCGCTGTCCGACGGAGCCGTCAAGTCCACGCCGGCGTCTGAGAACTCCTGAGATTCTCCCATGAACCCTCCGCCGCTTTTGTAGAGCTTCCACCCCATGTCGACGTTGCCCATTTCATCCATGACGTCAGAGAGGTTCTGCTCCTCCAGATCCCCCAGATCAAACCCCTTCTCATGGAGTCTGGCAACGTAGGCCAGTTTGATTTCCCTGTTGACCTTCTCCAAGCGATCCAAGTGGTCCAAGCGATCTCTCAAGACATCCCAATTCTGCTCGCCCTCCAAATCCCAACGGGCCACCTGGATCACCTGACTGAAACGCTCCATTTTCCCAAACTCGCCCACCGATTCCAGAAAGTCCAGCAAACCCAACTTGGTGACTTGGGGATCATCTTTAACACCCAAGTAGTCTGGAGAAGGCGTGTCCAGAGCTGAGGGGTAACCTTCATCTGGGGATGAAACGGGCGTGTGAGAGGTTAGGGGACAGCGACTGATTGGTAAGGAAGGGAGCGAACGTGCTGGCGCCTGGCATTGCGGAGAAGACTCTTTGATTGACGCCGATACCAGATCTTGCTGTTCAGGAGCGTATTGATCGGCACAGTCGGACTCCAGATCGGAGCAGGAGCTAATGGAAGTGGACGAAGAAGAGGTGGAGGAGGAGAGCGAGAACTCCAGCAGGGAGGGAGGGCAGTCGCAGCACGAGGGCACCAGGGTGTCGTCGTCGTCCTCATCGTCGCGGTCGCCGTCATCCTCGTCGTCGATATCGATGTCTCCGCTGCTGCTTTCGTCGTCCTCTTCCTCGGATTTGACGTCTTTCTTGTCATCCAGAGCGGCTTCTTCTTCAGGTTGGGGAGGAGGCTGCGGTTTCTCTCCAGAGGGGGACCGTTCCTCATTTTTCCTCTGGGGTACCACGAGCGGCAGCGGCGGGGGAAGCTGCAGTTGGTGCCGGAGAGAAACGGTGTTGTTGTTGTTGTGGTTATGGTTGAACATACTGTTGCTGTCCTGCGGCGAGCGGCCGTCGCAGCACAAGCAAGGCAGGCTGGGCTCGTTGCAGTTTGGGTCGAGAGGGAGAACGGAAGGAGCCGGAGGAAGAGGAGGCGACATTTTGTTCGCTGCCGCCCCCGTGCGAACACTTTTGGGTTTGGGTTTTGCGGATTTAAAGGAGACGGAGCTTTGTTTTGCACCAAACCTGCTTTGGCTAAGCGGAACCCGAGGCGGCGGCGCCGTCGGCCTGGTCCTGGGGGCAACGACGGGAGCTTTCGTGACCCGCCTGGGGGAGGACGAGGTGACGGTGTTCATGTTTTTATCCTCCTTCTGAGCACCGCGAGACTTTGGTCCCATGTAGGTCGTGGTCCGCCTGCTGACGTCAAAACGCCGCGGCTTGCCGGGCTGAGCGGAGGATTGCATTCTGATAATTGGATTTTTTTTTTGGAATAAGATATTTTGGTTTTATCGTAACAAACGCTGGGCCAAGCCAAATTTTGCCGCGGCGTGACGATCACATGTTGGAATGACTTCCTAATCCCTGAAACATCAAAGGAAACACATAGTGAATATTCATGATGAGCAATATATGACTTATTTTTTGCATCATTTTTTAAATTAAAGCAATCGTCTGTAGCAGAGGTGGGCAACTTTTCAGCTTGAGTCATATACAGCCTGCAAGAATTTTTGATCCATGTAATTTTAAAAAAGAAATGAGACCTAGTTCAATTATTTTAGTCACGTAAAATGACCGCTGCAAATTAAAAAATATATTTTCTAGAGTCCTCATCACTCATGGGCCATTTGAATCATCATTGATTGATCAATTGAGTTAAAATGTTACCGTAATTAATGTTATAAAAAGTTAATTTCAACTATAATCCAATTTATACACTTTTACTTATATTGCCACCACCATCATCATCTGTTCAGCCTGCTCACTGCTGTTGTTGCCTGCCTCCATCTGTGCATCCACCCTCACCAGCTCATAATGAATATGATTTTTTTTTTTTTTTGAAAGGAAACAAAAGCATCCCTTAAAGCTAGGGAAGAGCTGATTTAAGTGGAGCATGAAATAATCAGGCAGCAGGAGTGAGGCTGCATGAGAGGAAGCCTATTGCTCATTGCTGCACTGTGCCCTTTCACGTCACTGCAATGTAAATCACACTCGCCTCATTCTTGATTGGCCACGTCGAGACGAGAAAAAAAAAAAAAATCAAGCTCCTTGGAAAATAGGACATGTAATTTGACTCTGCTTACGTGTACGGTATTGAGCCTGCATTTATTGATCCTATAGACATGATGGAGACTGGGAGGAGGAAGAGGAGGGAGGAAGGGGCGGTGGGAGGTGGGGGTACCATCCGCATCGCCCTACTATGAAGGCCCATCCGCTTGTTTTGGGCACATATTCCCACTACACTCTCAAATAACCCCTACTGCATTTGTATTCTGACCTAAAAATGATGTCAAGCGATCGTTTTAAATCGGTAGCTGTGTTACAGTGAGGATTCAAGCGACCGTCCTGTTATTTCACATGCACTTGTATACAGAATAAAAACGATTTAAATGACGACTCACGTCAAAGCAGAAGGCGTCCATCTCGGGCGTTTCGTCTTTTCCCGGACGTGAAGAGCATCAGTCTCCTGGCGAGCCACCGCGGACCGATACGACCGAAAGATGATGCGAGGGGAAAAGGGAGGGCGCTCGGTCACGTGGTCGGTACTGCTCTCCCCGGTGTGTCACGTGACTCCCGCAAGGGCGTAGCGGTCCGTCGACTCGGCACTAGCACCAAGCAGTACCAACCTTGCCAGACGCTGACCCCACCTCTTGGCTTGTCATAACATCTCATTCATCTCGTTCTGTTGGAGATAATTACTTTCGAACTTAACCCCCTGCTGGCTTTTAATGGAACTGAATTGCAGCGACTTGACAGTTTGAGTCTATAGATAAAAGTCAAGCTTGGATAGGTGATCCAAATAAAAAAATGGTGGATGAGAGTTCATTTTGGGACACGTTAAAAAAAACAAAAAAACACCATAATAATATATCTGTACATTTGATATTTATTAAAGGCAATAAACGCCAAGTCCTGGGCAGGCTATACTTACAGCAGCAGATATAAAAATATAGACAGCTGGTCTGCCTCAAAGTGCAGCTCTCGTTATACATTGTATCGCAAAATTCATGCATCTTCAAATCACAGATGAATTTTTAACTATCCAGAAGAGAATGACTTGGCGATGCTACAATGATTAGAAGCGAAATCGTTCATTTAAACCACTGCCACTATGGTTTATCATTGTCCCATTCACTTGTTCCTCTTGTAGATCTTCTTGGCAAAATTGAGGAACACGGCATGAGGAAGGTTCTGAGCGTGACAAGCGATGAGTTTCTGCAAGCGCTGGTAGCTCTCGTCTTCGTACTTGCGGTAGAGGCTCGGCATCTGCAGGGCGTCGTACAACGCTTTGACCTTTCCCACGCTGGCGTCGTCATGCCGCCCGTAACACGCCTGAGGGACACAACGAATGCCACTTTTAGCCAATCGAGTCAGGGAGATTGCTGAACTGAAACCCACCTCTAACTCTGTTCTCTGTTCAGGGGTCATGACCTCCATCGCCCTGACGACAAGCCAACTGCACTTGTTATCTTGGATATCCGTGCCGACCTTTCCTGTCACAGCGGGGTCTCCATAACAGTCCAGGTAGTCGTCCTGCAACACAAGCACATTGTTTGTCTCTGTCCCAAAAAAAAAAAATCCAATAATTACTCACTTGTATTTGGAAAAATTCACCCATCTCCAGTAAAATTAGTTTGGCATTTTTATGCTCCTCTTCATCATTGATTCCAGCCTATAAAAATGCGATAGAGATGTTTCAGGAAGAGTTCTATTAACTGGGGGCTCAATGACTGCCTTGCTCACCATGTACATCGCTGCTGCCACCGGGAGGTAGAAGGAGTAGAAGGCAGTCTTATATTTCACAATAGCTTTATACCTGAAAGTGTTTCACAACATTTATCATGACAAGGTGAAATTTTAATTCAGACCAATTAAGTGAAATTGGATTATTTCAGGGAATAGTGGCGGAGGGATTTTATTCCCTCTGTCGTCTACTTGCCTCTCGATGGTGAATCTGTTGAGGTCAATGTGACCAGGGGGCGCTGTCATGAGGTCCAGAGCTTGGCCCAGTTCTGTCTGGAAGGAGGTCTGCAATAATAAAAAGCGATCACAACTTTACTTATAGAGCACCTACAACATACAAACAAGAGTTTAAACCCAGGAGCTTTTGACTCGCGAGGCATTTGTGCTAACCACTAGCCTGCCGTGCTACCCTTGAATTTAGTACATTACAAAAATACAACCTTGAAATAAAGTAGTACCTCATTGAATAGCTCTAGCAGGTGGACATAGTAGGGCTGGTTTCTGCAGTGCCTGCGGAGAAGTCTGTAAATGGAGCCCTCCAAGAGGAAGGAATCGTTGATGGCATCCAAACCAATGCCGTCCTTCAGAAATAATTAAAAACAGGAGTCATACAATAAAATGGAGGATACTCTCCAATAAAAAATGTTTTTCCAAATGGATCAAGCTTCACCTTCTTGTACCAGCAGGGCTGTCCTCTGCGGGTCACAGACGCATCCATAATGTCATCGGCGACAAGGAAGAAGGCTTGAAGCTAAAAACACCCGCAGAGCGAAAAGGTGTTAAGGCAGTGTGACACATCAGGTGCCACAAAAATTATCAGATTAATGTGGTTAAAAACATTTTTACGGTCTTATGAGCACCAGGGAGTTTTGGGGAGCCACACAAAAGTTTTGCTCATCGATGACTTCGAGATTTGGGCCACCAACTTACCAATTCAATACACCATCCGACCACCAGAGCGCGCTGCACGTCGTCCTGCGTGAGCCGACTCGGTGGGAGGAGCTCGCGCAAGGAGCCAATCACAGACAGGCCGCGATTCCTTTTGCCTCCCGGGGCATTATAGAGCAAAACCTAAACCACCAACACAACCATACATATTAGTATTCTTACTCACTAGACGTGGCATCGTCAGTGAGACTGTAGCCGTCAAGTCACCTCTCTGAGCCGGTTCATGGCATCGAGCAGTACAGGGTCGGTGAGGTCCTGCTCCGTCAGCTCCCGTACTAGCTCTTCGAACTGGGCTTCGAACAGCCCCGGGTCCGAGAGTAGAGCCTTCTTGCTATGGGACCCATTGCAGATGTTGTCTCCCTGGAGAGACGACAGCAGTGATACCCGATGTTGTACTTTAAGCGACGTCCCGACTGGCCGCATGATGCGAACCATTTTCGGGACGGGCAATCGGAAAAGGTGTCTCATCCCAAAAAACGGTCCGAGTGTCCTTCCTTTCCAATGACTTGCAAAACTAGGCCTTTGACATTACTTATTTTAACGCGAGCAAGTGGTGCGCTGCGTGAAGTTAGTGAGCTTAAGGTGAACAACAAGAGCAAGGATTAAACTGAATTGCTATTATTAGCTAGCAGCTTCTCTTGTCTTAACAAGTAGCGTTGGCTGACGTTAACTGGAATCGTTTACCTTTAAACTGCCGATCAGCAAGCGACCGGTGTTCATCGTTAATAAAGAAAAAAACTTTTATACATTACACACGTTCTTTACGTACCATACTTGTGTTGTCGTCGTCTCCTAAACTGTATCAACGCAAAGTTACGCCCCGATGGATTTTCGAATTGAAATCAAACCGAGGACCGTGAATGTCTCTTGAAACCAGGATGTGCAGATTGTAGTTCCCATTGAGATAACGCCTGTTTTATTAGAAAGCTGCAAAACTAAATTTCCCATCACTCCTTGCGCCTTGGAGTTATGGGCGGAGATTAAGAAGACTCGATTTGACACTCTGCGTTCTCATTGGCCACTTGTATCGAACCAGGATAGGCTTTTTCACAGACTGGCCAATGGAATTCAAAAGTGGGAGGGGTTTCAAGTGGAGTGGGGATACTGTGAACCAATGGGCGACCCTTTATTATTTTTACTTAGAGACCAATAGAAGTAAAAAAAAAAAACACTAAAGCATGAAGAAAGAAAGTAATACACGCGTTAAATATCTTGTTTTTTTTTATGATTCTGCAACGTCGAATATTTTTCTTCACTTAATACCTCGCCATATTTAAAGACACAAATTCACCAACCGCAGTTTACATGTAGAACCAATAAATAGGTGTCATATATACATACAATTTATTCAGGTTTTAAGATTGTATTGCAAAGCCTGCCATACAGCATTTCTTGAAATAAATAATGCAAGACATAATGCAATAATAATGCAAGACAGGAGGAGGTAGAAACACGCCTCGTGGAGAGTGCTTGTATGTGTGTAGCCAGTACATGTACATTTTGAAAATATGTTTCTTATGTGTGGATACAAAATGCACCATTGCTGATACCATCATTTTCACTTCGGTACATTTTGCAGGAAAAAAAAAATCAGTCTGATGCCATCGGTCTGAGCCCTAGTGTCCTTGTAAATATGTACATTTATTACAAGAGCCTCATTTCATCTGAGTCTCAGTGCATCTAACACATCTTTATCTTACAGGATCCGCCCGAAAAAGCCACAATCAGATATGCTTGGTGCACAAGGACATATTGCACACCAAACGGGGTGTGCTGCGTATGCATATTTTGTTTGCAACACTTTATATTAGACACACTTTGAACACTTCCTGTACGTTTTGTGTGGACAAGGGGGTGGGAAAGTGTCAACCCATGCAAATGAAAACATTTCACAAGATATATTTACTGTGTCTGATGTTTGTGGGGGTCGCAAAACATGCACGAACGCCACACCGTGTTTCCAAGGGGCCAGCCATAGAGAATACAAGCATTCATATTATGGATGCTGGCAAATACATTGGTGGCGGAGGGCGGGTAGAATTGCCCAAAATAAAATCACACTCAGCTAAATATGCATGGTCAAGTCTTTTTTCATTTTCTTTTTACATGGAAGACAAAATATTATTTTTTAAATCACTGTTTACCCTGCCAACCCCTTATGTCGAACGATAATGTACAAAAGGGTCTTTAGCATATTGTAATCCGTTATGTTGAATGTCAGTCGCCAGTATTTTTCCACTGGGGAAGGCCGCAGCCGAATGGAAAGAGCGTCTCGTCTGGTATTCAGAGTGATGTACAGCACCTTTCTGAATAAGGCCATAAGACTTTCGGAGTTGATGGATCTTCAAACGACTATTTGATCATCTTTGAACTTTCTTGTCTTCACAGGGCCGATTCCGAGTAAAGCGCTCCCGACGAGCCACGTTGTAGGTGAGGAGACACTAATCGGCGTACGGAGAGGGACGACGAGGAGTTCAGATCCCCGCAGCTGCGCAAGTGGATGCCCTCCGGGGCGCGGGCGCCGTGGCTACGGTTGTGGCGGCTATCGCTGTGTGAGTGATGGTGAGTACGTTGTTGATTGGGTTGTCCTCGATTGGTACTCCAAGGCGCCCGCCAAACCTGCGTGATGATTTTTTTGTTTTATTATATAAGCAAGGACGTACTATTTGAGGGAATAATGGATTGGACATACTTGTTCCAAAGACAGATGGTTGGTAGCAGTGCCCTCAGCACCTGCTCTTCTTTTAGGTACTTGCCCCATGCTTCCAGCATGCTCGGAGGAGGGCGCCAGGTTGCGTTTGGAACGCTGTAGGAAGCGAGCCACCAGAACTCGAGTCACCTTGCGGGGGAGACAGATTGTTAAAAAAAAAAGTTAACGTCCCAATGATCGTCACACACACATCTTGTATTCACACAACCAAATTAGTTTTTCCCAAGGTCGGGAAGTCGGACATATATGAGAACCTTTTCAAACAAACCTTGAGGTCACCAAGTGAGCGGTGGTATTCTCTGGGTAAACGCAAGGGCGACACCGGTGGAGCTTTGGGGGGAACTTGCACCCCCGGATCTGTAGGTTGGATGCCGTCTTTTCTTGGTAAAGCCGTAGCTGGCGGCAAAGCTGTACGGGGCAGAAGCAACGCCTCATTGGATGGACCTTTGGAGAAAATAATCATTTTTTTACCTTCTTTATCAACTCATTTGGAATGGACGCGCCATATTCTTCCATCTTTATAAAGTTTCGAAAATATTACCTATGTCTGGAGAAGCTTTGCTGCACCCAAAGCTAAAGTCTGGAGGAGAAAGGACAAAAAGATATTTTTAACCAGTCATCTAGCACCTTTCAAAGAACCAAGGACGTTTGACAATAACTCTTGGGATATAAAAGTAATTTTGATGACATTAGAAGCGCCCTGCCCTAATTACCTGCACCCGAAGAGGAGCTGAGGCCCGGCTCACTGCGTGACCTCATGATGCGTAGGACGCCTCCGTTGTCATTTCTGCCGTTATTCCTCCCGGCCCGTCGTCGCAGGTACAGAGGCTGGCGCTGTCCACCGCTCTGCTCGCCGGCGTCATGGCCAACCGCTTGGTGTAAAGGAGTGGACGGGCGAACGCGGATGTCCGGTATGGGGGATTTCTGTTGTGAGTCGGAACCCTCCATGGACCCCAGCTGGGAGCAGCTTCGAGCTAGCAACGCCTGGCGCCGCAACACTGGAGACCTGGAGGAGTGAACAAGAACACGGCGAGTAACACCTGAGACTTTAAAAACATTCAATAATTCTTTGATGATTTTAGTCGAACAGAACCAGGGTGCTCTGGGACTGGATATTATTCCAAATGACCGGCATCCACCCACCTGTACGTGGGGGTCGCAGTGCTGGGTGAAGAACACGAGTTGGACCTCTCTCCTCTGAGAAAACGTCTGGCTCTGGGTCCTCCAGCCAGAGGACTCTCGGGCGTCTGCGATCGAGGACCGCGGAAGCTGATCGATCCGACGTCCGGCCCGTCGCTCACCTCGCTGGCTGTCCTGCTGGCCCTGCCGCCTTGAACCCTCATCCCCACCTCCAACAGACAGGAGTCTTCGGACGGGGACGAATCATCTGGGATGTCCACGATCTCTGACATGAGCAGAGACCCACTGTCCATGGAGACTAAATACATGAAGTAAGGGAAAATTATGCCATTTTTATTATTAAATTGCAAAATTAGATGAGTCTACAATCATATGTAAGACTTTGCTCACCTTCTCCACTGAACGCTGTGGACGTTGCTCGCTCACCAGACAGCTCAGCGGCCTGTTGGTCGAACATTGTTGCCTTAACACAATATCACCAGAAACATCAGCAGAGTTCCACTTCAAAAAAAAAAAAAAAAAAAGTCCACAATCCTGCTCACCTGGCTGGCAGCTCTTTGTCCCATTACAGCCTCATAAGGAGGAGGACAGTCAGTCGGGTAGAGCGGAATGGGACTCTCCATGGAGCCATTGTAGGTGATACTACACAACACAATTGGGATTATTTACGTCTCGCTAACGTGAGAAGATCCAAATCTTACCTCTGTGCGTCTGTCTCCGAGCTGCAAGTATACTCGGGAGGATAGTAAGGGGGCGGCGGAATGGGCGGGACAAACTCTTCAAAGTCCATGATGTTGGTCAGGAAGGCGTCCTGAGGCGTGGTGCATTCCGGGTTGACGGAACGAGAACGGTGCGGCGCCAGCTAGGTCAGGGTGAGAAGCACGTCATCAACAAAAACCTTCATGATGCAAGATTTATGTGTGCGCTTACCAGGTGCACAAGGTCCAAGGAGAAAATATGGATGCTGCAGGTGACCGTGGACAAAGTGCAGATGATGGTGGACAGAATGCTCAGACCACACGCGCTGAATAACAAGTCCTGTAGAACAATACGGAACATCATTTGACCTGAAAACGAGAAGGATCAAGAGGCTTTACCTTCAGTTGGTGTCTAACCGAGTGGCAGTCGGAATTACGGTTGAGGACGAGGGTTCCATCCTCTTTGCTGGAGCAGATTTCACTAGGCGCGCAACACACACAACGGCCGCTCTCCACCTACACAAAAAAGAAAAAAAAGTGAAGTCAGTCTTTCCGATGCTGCTATCTGACCAAACACAAAAATCTAATCCTGGAATATTCCATCTGTTCCGAAGGGCATTTTCGCGCTCGCTGTGTTTACACCTGGCAGGTGAGCATGGACTTGACCATCTGCGCGTTCTGGCAGGAGAGCATGGAGCCGGCCAGACTGAGGATCACGCACACTGCAGACAGCAGCATGAAAAGAGAAACCTGCGGAGGGACGGGGACACACCACCACAGATTTTTATTCTCTCTTTTCTTTTTATCGCCATAATATCAAATTGGACCAAACTGAGAGTATCGTTACAATTTCCATCTCTCCATCAGTATTCCTCCAGGGACAAACACATTTCCATCCTGGAGTAACTTTGCAAATATGTAAGCCATATTTCACAGGAATGTATCAATAATTCACAACTACAAGAGGATCCATCTGCGAGGGGTTGCCAGATCGATTAATAATACAAGACCCCTCGTGCGGACTGTCACGTTCAATTGCTGTTTATGGTGTCTATTAAAAAAAAAAAAGTGCAGTTGCATGACATCTTTTGAAAAGACTAAGTGCCTTGTTGGTTATTTCTCGGCCACGTCAAACCACATCCCGTCTGTCTCCCCCAGCTACCATATATTTGTCGTAAAACCTCCATCCATTTTCGATACCTGTTACTCATTGGAGTAAGAGGGCCAATCCCCGGTAAAAAAGTTTGGGAAAAGGAAAAAATGGACATACCACCAGCGTCAAAGGTCTCCTCCATGAGATAATGCCAACTATCCCAGATGCCACCACCTACAAAGACAAACATGCGCTCTATGAAGGGGGTGAAGTACAGCGAAAAGTGGAGTTGCATAAGTGTGCACACCCTTCTATAACTGGGGTTAAAATTGAATCTATTGCATTCAAACTAGTGATAGTTAGCCCAGATGTGCTACCATTTCTGTGAGTTGCCCTACTTACAAAAAATCCAGCCCAGAAGGGACAAGACTGCCTCACGCGAGCAGACGAGGTGAAGGCCATGCTGGTGAAGGAGAAGGCCAGGACCATGGCGCCCAGGCCCAGGTGGCACAGGCCCAGATAGAGGAGCAACTTGGCCCCCCCGGGGCCTCGACCTGAAATACCACGCCGGCTGTCCGACCAACCCCGGGAGCCCGAGGCCGATGCCACGCTGCTGGAGTCTGACGGTGAGGGCATGTTGGAGATGTGATGGAAGGAATGTGTAGTTCTTTAAGAAAAGTTCAAGGGTGGCTGAACATTGTGAGCCTGGTCAGCAGAAAGTTGAGAATGGACAGCCAGCTCATTTGACTGTTTCAGCCATGGCCGTAGAAGTCAATACAGCTCGCAGCAGCACCCCCTCCTGCAATTAGACTCCTCTGCATGGCTCATATCGACGGTTGTGTTCGCTGATTTTTTTTTTTTTCCCCTTCTTTCCTCTGCTTCCACTCTCGCCAGTGGCATTGCGGCAAGCATCAGCAGGTAGCGCGTTGTCAAACATCCCCCAAAGATGGAAAGACGCGCATCTCTCTCAGCTTGCGGGCCGCTCGGCTGTGTGCGTGTGCGTTGTGCTCCTCCCGAACGAGCATCATCCGACCTTCTATCTGGACCACCGAGATGGGGAAAAGATGAATTTCTCTCACCTATATCAACAGCAACCACATTCCATCGATTTGGAAAATGCACCAAAAAGGATGCGCCAGCTCACGGGGATCGAACGGTGACAAGTCCGCCTGGTGTGCCGCCTCTTTCCTCCCCGCGGTCACGCGGGCATCACGTCCATTTGCGTGTTAAGTGTCCCGGACGTTAGCTCACTGCGCCCTCCCCCCTTGCTCACAAGCTACATATTTAACAACACGCCGCATTTCAAATCACCATTTTAAGTCCGTGTTTTAAAACGCCTCTGTGTGTTTTCCAGCGTGGATCCGCCTCCGGCATCGTGCCATATGCAAGCCCGAACCTGCCCCAGTGCGTGATGACAAGGCACGTAAAGTCTGCGTGAGATGCGGCAGAGGAGGTGGGTGCTGATGCTGGGAAGGGAGGGTGCGAGCGAGGGAGGGAGGAAGGAGGGAAGATAGGAAAGAAGGAAGGGAAACAGCCAGGAAGGAGGGAAGATAGGAAAGAAGGAAGGAAAGCAGCCAGGAAGGAAGGAGCACAACCATGGTTGCCTAGCAACCGGCTGCAGCATATGCATAACAAAACAAAATGGAAAATTGGAATTGATCATAAAGTGCCTGAAAGTCCGCAATGTGAACTACTCGGCTCCCTCCCAGTGGGCCTCATTCACAAGCAAGAATAAACAGACGTCTAGCCAAGATCCACTTTTTTTTTCCACTAACCAATCAAAGTGAGGACTCCTTTCTTCTGTTTTTTTTTAGAGCTCATGTGGGTTAGCACACTCACTTCATTTGTGTGAAGCAAAAGTTTGTCATCTGCAAAAAATGTTTAATAATTGTAGATTTTTTTAAATGGCAAATTCATTGGTCACACTGAAGAATGTTCTTAATATTTCTCAGTCGATCCTTTGCCATTCAGGTCATGGTAACTGGCAAAAGTTGACTTATGGTGGTCAAATATGACATATGCTATATGCTAAAAGGCTAACGGTATCCATGGTTTGCGTCGCCGTTTTGTAAAGTATTTTCAAACCATCGGACAAAGACGACTGTTTTCACTTTTTATTCAACACAAGTGTGGCCACAAACCAAATCCAAATATAGCGAGCGGCAAAGTGAAGCCTGCTACCACACAAGGCAGGACACTTGTTTTGACAGAGAAGAAAAAAAAGTCAGCCGCTATCATCACAGTACTTGCGAAAGGAAATTGCTCCAACCATCTGACAAATCTCATTCACTTGCTTCATCCATCTTTCATCTCTCCTCACATCTTCTATATTGCACTTTATGACTGCTTCAAACTTCCACATACTCAGTCTTTTCGTAAAACATTTGCTCTTCACATACTGTATTTAGTTCCCAGGTGTCGGCGTGCTACTTTTGTCGATTCTAAAATGTTGACCTCATTCACTCGATCGTAAAAAACAACACAATCGCATCTCACAACTTATCTTCTGTGATAGGAAATGTGTCAAAAAATGTGAATTGAAACTGTGCAAAGGACAAGAAATGTGTTGGACATATTCTGGACATGTGAGCCACCAGATGGAGACACGCGACTGGTTCATACAGATTTGTGTGTGTTTTGTTTTTTTAAGTTGAAGGGCAACTGGCACCGTGTGTGTGTCTGCGCTGCTGTGTCTAGAGAAGCGCACATTTGGACGTTTTTTTCTGTGCGCTGCTGGTGATCTTCACCTCTCGGCCCGTGGGAGCCTTTCAAACAAAAAAAAAAAAGCAGAAGAGGACATTATTGCATCTGCCCATGTTGGAAAATCAAAAGTTTTCAATTGCCTTCGATAATATTTGACTTACAGGTTTTCTGCTGGACTTCTGAAGTATGTCTCTTGCCAATGACAGAAAGGACTACAAAATCAAAATAGAGACAGATAAAAAAATGAACACTCATGCCTGAATAGAAAAATCTCCTTTGCATTGCAGCTCACCTCTTCAACGTTAATACTGGACTTGGCGCTGGTTTCAAAGAACCTGATGCCGTGATCCTTGGCCAGCTGTAAACAACAAGCGTGACATAATTACACAGGGTCAGGATATAGATGGCAATCACTTCCTGTTTCTTATCTCAAGTAAACAGAATGCCGAGCCACTGAATGATTTCACCTTCCGCAAACAATTCCTCCCAGTGATCATCACTGTCAGCAAGTGCTCATACATGTCACTTGAAAAAAAAAAAAAGGCAACATATTTTTTTTTCGTCAGGGTCGGCTAACCTTTTCTCCCGTCTCCTTGGTAACCTTCCGCTTTGCCTCAATGTCACACTTATTACCGAGCAACATTCGACTCACCCCCGCTGATGCATTCTGGGAAAGGGGGCAAGGAAATTGATTGTTTAGGTCAGGTTGTAATATAGTAATATAATATAACTAATTTTGCTAAGTAAAATGTATTTATTTTATTTTTAGCCTCACTTCTTTGATGCTCTTCATCCAGTTCTGGATGTTTTCGAAGGATTTCTCGTCTGTGATGTCATAGACCAGGATGATGCCCTGGCAGAGGGCGAAAGAGAAGTCAGCTGCTTTATCTCTCGTGCCAATGGCACATGCCTGATCTTACCATGGCTCCTCTGTAATAGGCCGTGGTGATGGTCTTGAACCTCTCTTGGCCCGCCGTGTCCCTGCGTGTTGCAAAACAGAGTGGACAAGAAGGCAGGGCTGCACTTTTCATCTGCAGGGTGCATTTTTGAAAACGTTGGCAGGGAACAAAATGGCTGTCATCGGCTTGCCAAGAAAGTGTGCAGACGCAAGCAATGAATCTGACTTGAAGTGAGGGCTCAAGGCGGGATAGGAAATAATGACATTATTAAGCTAAGTGGAACCACTGACCAAATGAGTCTTGCTCAGGGTGCCGTTTAAGATTAGAGTGTCACAAAATTTAAAGTCCTTAGCGAAGTTTATCTTTTCCAATTCATCTTACAAGTGCTTAAAACGTCAAGTGACGCACAGTTCAAAACCCAGCATCATCTCTTACCATACTTGCAGTTTCACTTTCTTCCCGTCCACTTCAATAGTTTTAACTTTAAAGTCGATGCCTGAGAAGAAGGGGTAAACAATCAGTTAAATACCTCAGAGTTGTGTCCACCCACTCATGCGCACAACACATAGTGTAGCATAATATAGGTCACAGTCTGATGGGTGGGGAAAATCATAGCGAAAGATGGTTAGAAAGATAGGAATGGGTGTGGGTGGAAGAATGAGAACTGCGTGCGTGCGTCATATTGAATTGCGAGAGGAACAAAAAAAAGGGCGACAAAGATGAGATGAGAAAAAATAAAGTGGAAGCAGAGTGGGAAAAAAAGATTTATTTTTTTCAAACATACCGATGGTTGAGATGTAGGTGGAGTTGAAATTGTCCTCAGCAAAGCGAATGATCAGACATGTTTTGCCGACTCCACTGTCCCCGATGAGCAGCAACTTGAAGAGAAAATCGTACTTTTTCGCCATAGTTCAGAGACGCTCCTTCAAATCCTTAAAAGTTGACCAAAATCCTTCGTCTTTTCTTTTGCTGCAAAACTTCCCTCCCTTCTTTCTCAAACTTGACACCGGTAAACTCGGAACCCCCTCAGCGCCCCTCTTCTGTCCCGTTTGGGTTGACCAGCGTTGTTGACCAGTTATTCACATCCGCATACATCACCGCATGAATGTCGTCTCACTTTCAACAAAAGGGATCTTTTGAGTCCGTTTCCAAACATACCAAAGTGTCTACGTGTTTTTTTTTTCTGCCTCCCCCCAACAACAACAGAAAAAGTTGCAGTCGGCCCAGAGCTTACGTAGTGGGAGAGCTTCGTGGGAGTATCTCCCAGACAGGCATTACTGGGAAGCTACACTAGATGGCGTCATTTGATCGCTTTCGAATTTAGGTAGGGCGTAGTGAGCTTGCAAAAATATTTTCAGAAATGAGTAGATTGTTCAGAATTTTCATGTTTGTTTGGAAGGCCATACAGCACAGATCTAATTATCAGTATTTTTCACAATAGTTGCTATTTTAAACTATGATAGCGCAATCTCACCGTGGACGTACGCACGTACGTCATTCGATTTTCTATTTTATTTTATATTTTAAATATAAATAAAAGGTACACATTGTACATAAGATCGTAGTACAGGAAGAAAAATACATTTTTTTTTTAAATTAAAAGATTTGTTTCAAGGTCACGTGACGTGACTGGGAACTTCCTGTCATTGCGTCCTCTTCCGGTTAGTCCAAACAAGTCCAGACATGCCCGTAAGTACCGTTCCGCTTATTCGAGCAGTCGTTCGTCGTTTAAAAGTGTATAAACTGCAACAATAATTTCGGCACGAGAGTGTGTATTTGTTTTACTTTGGTGACATCGAATCGTCATGTAATGCGGAAAGAAGGAGCCGAGAACGAATGCAATATGGCGAGACACGTGGCCGACAAAGCAGCCCACGTTGTCGATTAGCGACGTTAGCTTCGATGTCTTTGAGCGTCTAAAGATTATAATACATGACCGTATTGAAACTTTAGTCAAACTTTATTCTGATAGCATTAATAAATTCCACACATTTAGAACATTATCCATGTGATTACAAACGAATATGAAGTTTATAAGCATTTATCTTTATTATGGTTATTGTGACGTCACATCATATTCTTTGTACTTGTAATTTGCAGCTCGCAAAGGATTTGTTGTTTCCCTCTGCCGAGGAGGAGAAGAGAAGACACAAGAAGAAACGACTCGTCCAGAGCCCAAATTCCTATTTTATGGATGTCAAATGTCCAGGTCTGTCAAAGAAGTTTCTGTTGTTTTGAAATATGTATTATGTAAACACATTGTTAGTTTTTGGAATCTTAAATGCGTAGTAAACTGCAGCTGAGGTTTACTATACTATGTTTTCAGGTTGCTACAAGATCACAACCGTGTTCAGTCACGCTCAGACTGTGGTGTTGTGTGTCGGCTGCTCCACGGTCCTCTGCCAGCCTACGGGAGGTAAAGCTCGTCTTACAGAAGGTATGCAACACTTTAGAGGCATCGTCTTTAAATGAAAGCATACTTTAAATTTTAAAAGCATCTACAAAAAACAAATTACGTTTGTTCCCTGTAGGGGGAGTCCTTACGACAGTTTAAAAAAAAAATGCTCAAATGCAAATTTAGTGTTTTCAAGATTGGTGTCTTCATTTATTTATTATTTCTACATGTGTAGCTTTCAACATTTCTTTTGACAATTCATCATTTTAAAAGTTTTTGCACACTAGAATCCCAAGGTTGGGGATGCTATTAGTCATTACAAAGTCTTTAAGAATCAAATCTTCACTCCAGCCTGGCGCTTTCAATGTTTCACTTGGTGTTCAGGCGGCGTGACACAGCCGATCCATACCCAATCCTTTTGAGAAGTCTTCAATCATTGCCTTTGTGTTGCCCTCTCATCGCATCCATCGTGAACTGGGTGTCAACTAAGGCAGACATTGATTCTTGCAGCTGTGATGGGAATTCATCATCTCTGATGCATTTCAAACACATTTAGCCGCAAGCACAAACCACGCCGCATTTACAGGGGGTGAAAGGGATCGCCTGCACCGGAATGTGGGTGCACGGGAAGCCCGGTTTGTTTGTACCGGAGCATCCTGGCTACTTTTGTTCTGTGTTTTGCTGCCATGGCAACCGCTGCCTTCCCGATGCACTGTATTTGTAGACGGTATGGAGGCACCTGACACATTTGTCTAGCTGTCACTCTGATCGGGCAGATGAAATTAGTGTCTGTTATCGATTCATTCTGTGACAGCTTGCGCGCGGAGATAAATGTGCAAATTTTGTGGGATTTGAAGTGGGCATCAACATTCAATCGCCACACTAATGCGACATCAAAACTTCCAGCAAAATGTTTTTTTAATAACCAAATGTTTCTGTGTTTTCATCTTCACAGGTTGTTCGTTCAGGAGGAAACAACACTAACTCGGATCAAAACGACTGTTGAGAACGACCCAAAGTTTTGGATGAAGTGCCGCTGCTGTGGTGTCGAGGAGGCCAACGCAGGAAAACAAGATCAGATGACACCAATTCCCCCGGGGAGGTATGGCCTGTTTCTGCCACATCCCCCCCAGACGCCACTTTATCACGGTCTTTAAATTAAGCCCAGTAGGTTTAATCGTTGTCATCGCCTAAGTGCTTTGTGTGCCCTCGCTAAATTGAGAGTTCAAATTAGCAGAACAATTAACATAAAGCCAGATTGAAGGCTTGAGAGAGCGAGAGAGCTCCCCATATCATCCGCTGAATAATAATTCCAAGCTTTTTCCGGAAAGGGAGACACACGGTGGCCCCACCTGGAGATTGCAATTCCTCGCTCCAATCATGCTCTTTGAACGATTAAAGACAAATAAATGCAACACTTAGATGACGTAAACATTTGATTTCAAGTAGACGTTTGCAGTCTGGCTTTTGTTGGCTGATGTGATGGTTCCTTTTTTTCTGGTTGATTCAGAGAAACCCCTGTCTTGGTTTTCATTTGGGCTTGCTTACAACACTTGACTTGACTTGACTATTAGATACTTGTGATATCTGTGTAAAGTTTTGAGAAACTTAAAATCTGCTGAAATTAAATTTGCTGCAATGTGTATTTAAAAGAAGAAAACATCTATTGGCTACACTGTTTGCCATTTTAACCATGTGACTGAAGCCTTATACCAAATTATTCACTTATGCAGTTTTTAATGTTACTTTAATTTATTATTACTGTCCTGTTCAGTGACCAAATAATAATAATAAAGAACTGGCTGATGTTGAATCTAATAGTGCTTGTTTTCTTACCTGCACTGCATGTTTAAATCGGCATCGATTGAGATGTGACGTTCATTCGAGTTAATTTATTTTCTGACGAATGAACTGCCATCTAATGAGTTCCAATACAAGAATTTTTTTTTGAAATCCTCAGTGCTGTTTGGCCACCTGGGCTGCAGTATAACACAAACATTCATGATTCATGGGTACAAATCTTGCCTCCGGCCTTCCAGTGTGGACTGTAAGTGGTTGGCTAGCGACACGCTCGTTATAGGAAAAACAGCATATCTAGATTTGTTTACACCATATCCCGTACCTTCCATCAATCAACGGCAAACAACAACACAGGTCATGTCAAGTCATCTCACCTTTCAAATTTGATTCCTTTCTCCAGGCAGAGTAGCTTTCCTTATCTGCCCGCATCTTGCATGCAGTTGCGGTAGGACGACCAGTCAGCGAGGACCTTACACGAGTGTAAAGGATGAAGGTAGACAGTCGTTCATCATCACTCGACAGGTATTGGGCCAAAATAAAATGAGCGGCCGGGAGGAGGATGTAAACGATGGGCAAACTCCACAGCCAGCCACCATGGCAGAGAGACAGTAAGGAAAATAAAAATGTTCTGTATTATTTATAACCATGCCCCATGTTCTGAGTAATTGTGTGATCAAACAGGTATAATATATATACATACATATATATTTATATATATATATATATTTTTTTTTAAATATATTTTTTCAATATATATCTTATGTTTTTGGGTGAGCCAACTAATGATTTTTTTTTTTTTTTCCCGAACCTTTCTGGCACATCTGCACAGCAGCCAATAGAACAGGAGAATCAAACAAATGCACTCAACATGTTCCCGAAGAAGTTACGCAATGTAAAGGAATATTATTCTTACAATTAGAGCTTTTGAATGATTGTGGTGAAAAAAATAGTAGCGTCAGAGTAGCCTTGAAGTGGAAAAGCCCACCAAGTGGAAATACTCTGTGGTGTCTGTCTACTCCTTGACTGCCTCCACAGGGCCAGGGGCTTCCAGCATGCATGCATGCATACACCTACACGAGTCTTTTCTCATACATAATACGGCAGCAAAGAGCTTCAGATGTGGAGAGAGCACAGTGAGAAGGTGCTTGGAAGTGAGTGTGTGGTTTGCTGAGGCCTCCCAGGTAGTGTCAGTGGAAGTGGCAGCAGTAGGAGTGCTGTCATGGGAGGAAGTGGCGCACAACTCCCCTGCGGGATCATTAAAAAATCACCCAATCATCTTTTGCCTTCATGCCGACTAAACTGTCTGAAAAATAGGTCAATTAAAAAAACCTCTACTCGCACCGGTATGTCCCCGCTGCACAAAGCTGGGGGGGGGGGGGGGCGGTGTGGGAGGCTGGCGTTGCCATGGAGATGATGTAATCGTCTGCACTGATGGGAACAAAAGTCTGTCCCTGCTACAGTGAGCAAAAAAGCCTACGATAGTGTTGGCTCGTGAGTGAACGATTCGTTCAAAGGAACGAATCTTTTCAGTGAACGAGAGTGAACGAATCACTTCCTAAGCGTTTTTTTTCCCAGTTCATATGACTTCAACCAGTAGGTGTCGGTAATGCGCATTGAACTGGTGCCACCTCGCCGTAAAACAAAACGAAGAAGAAAATGACGTAACTTCCCTTTCACGAACGAGTTGTGAATTGCATTTCCCGTTGACCAGCTGAACGGATGTGGGTGAGTGAGTGAGTGAGTGAGTGAGTGAGTGAGTGAGTGAGTGAGTGAGTGAGTGAGTGAGTGATTTGCATTTCCAGTTCATCGCGAGAACGGATCAGTGAGGGACCGAATCCTGACTTTCCCGTTCGCGAACGAGTCAACGAATGGGTCAACTGCCTTTCTTCCCGTGCATCACCGGATCAGTCAGTGAACGTGTTGCGTCTCCTGGCGTGAACTATGTAAGCCAGAATGTCGATTTACGATTTGCCAAGGAAAGAAAGAACCACCCACTTCTTTTATGCACGTTTTCTCCAAACTAACGGCTACCTTTATTGCATGAAGGGATGCGCCGTTCGTTATGCAACAACGGGGAGATTACGCTTCTCTTTGGGTACTCTTGATTTTATAACACTTATAGTAGTTTTAAAATAACGTGTATGCATATACATGCCTAAATATTATTATCCAAAATATCTACTGCAATTTCACATTAGACTGCTGGTTTGAAATGCACTTTTAATATGATGATTTTCTTTCCTCTTTTTTTTAAATAAACATTTATGTTAAAACTTGTCTGGTGTTTTATTCCTTGTTTTTATATTCGCCAATAAAAACATAAAAATCTGACATTTGTTTGACTGCTTTATATGACAATATGTGTTTTACGTTATATGAGTTGGTGTTCCTCAAAATAACAAAGGTCGGCATAACGGATTTTTTTTTCAACTTTTTATTCAAACACAAACACATTCGGTATAATAACACCATCAACTGCAATCCAACAAATACAAAATTAAAACAATGTCGGCATAACGTGTGTCGGCTGCCATAGCAGCAACGCTGTCTGTCACTCACTCCTTCGCGAACGAACCTGAAAATGGCGGTGTACCTAATAGAGTGTCCAAATGACGTCACAGATCAAACAGCCAATCAGAAAGTGGGGGTGAGGGCGGGTGTGGCACTTTTCACTTTCATTCAAGCTTTGGCCATGATTTTTTCCCTAATGAATTGGCCTGTTATTAGGAACACCTGAAAATGGCGGTGTACCTAATGGAGTGTCCAAGTGACGTCACAGATCAAACAGCCAATCAGAAAGTGGGGGTGAGGGCGGGTGTGGCACTTTTCACTTAAACCAGGGGTGTCGACCTCCAGTCCTCGAGGGGCCGCGTTCCAATATGTTTTCCAAGTTACCCTCGTTAAGCGCACCTGCGTGAAAAGTTTTAGCCCCTTTCACGTTCCGCAGGAGCTAAAACTTTTCACGCAGGTGCACTTAACGAGGGAATCACACGGACACTCCATTAGGTACACCGCCATTTTTAAGTGTACCTTATAACAGGCCACTTTATTAGGGAAATATCATGGTCAAAGGTCACAGGTGTCAAGCCCTAGTCCTCGGGCCGCGTTCCAACATGTTTTCCAAGTGACCCTCGTTAAACGCACCTGCGTGAAAAGTTTTAGCCCCTTTCACGTTCCGCAGGAGCTAAAACTTTTCACGCAGGTGCACTTAACGAGGTAATCACACGGACACTCCATTAGGTACACCGCCATTTTTAAGTGTACCTTATAACAGGCCACTTTATTAGGGAAATATCATGGTCAAAGGTCACAGGTGTCAAGCCCTAGTCCTCGGGGCCGCGTTCCAACATGTTTTCCAAGTTACCCTCGTTAAACGCACCTGCGTGAAAAGTTTTAGCCCCTTTCACGTTCCGCAGGAGCTAAAACTTTTCACGCAGGTGCACTTAACGAGGTAATCACACGGACACTCCATTAGGTACACCGCCATTTTTTAAGTGTACCTTATAACAGGCCACTTATTAGGGAAATATCATGGTCAAAGGTCACAGGTGTCAAGCCCTAGTCCTCGGGGCCCGCGTTCAACATGTTTCCAAGTGACCCTCGTTAAACGCACCTGCGTGAAAAGTTTTAGCCCCTTTCACGTTCTGCAGGAGCTAAAACTTTTCACGCAGGTGCACTTAACGAGGGAATCACACGGACACTCCATTAGGTACACCGCCATTTTTAAGTGTACCTTATAACAGGCCACTTTATTAGGGAAATATCATGGTCAAAGGTCACAGGTGTCAAGCCCTAGTCCTCGGGCCCGCGTTCCAACATGTTTTGTAAGTTACCCTCGTTAAATGCACCTGCGTGAAAAGTTTTAGCCCCTTTCACGTTCCGCAGGAGCTAAAACTTTTCACGCAGGTGCACTTAACGAGGTAATCACACGGACACTCCATTAGGTACACCGCCATTTTTAAGTGTACCTTATAACAGGCCACTTTATTAGGGAAATATCATGGTCAAAGGTCACAGGTGTCAAGCCCTAGTCCTCCGGGCCGCGTTCCAACATGTTTTCCAAGTTACCCTCGTTAAACGCACCTGCGTGAAAAGTTTTAGCCCCTTTCACGTTCCGCAGGAGCTAAAACTTTTCACGCAGGTGCACTTAACGAGGGAATCACACGGACACTCCATTAGGTACACCGCCATTTTCAAGTGTACCTAATAACAGGCCACTTTATTAGGGAAATATCATGGTCAAAGGTCACAGGTGTCAAGCTCTAGTCCTCGGGGCCGCGTTCCAACATGTTTCCCAAGTTAGCCTTGTTAAACGCACCTGCGTGAAAAGATTTTGGTCATTTCCACGTTCTGCAGGAGCTAAAACTTTTCACACAGGTGCACTGAAAATGGCGGTGTACCTAATAGAGTGTCCAAAGATGTCACAGATCAAACAGCCAAAGTGAAAGGTGCCACACCCGCCCTCACCCCCACTTTCTGATTGGCTGTTTGATCTGTGACGTCATTTGGACACTCTATTAGGTACACCGCCATTTTCACGTTCGTTCGCGAAGGAGTGAGTGACAGACAGCGTAGCTGCTATGGCAGCCAACACACGTTATGCCGACATTGATGTTTTAATTTTGTATTTGTTGGATTGCTGTTGATGGTGTTATTATACCGAATGTGTTTGAATAAAAGGTTGGAAAAAAATCCGTTATGCCGACATTTGTTATTATGGGGAACACCAACTCATATAACAACGTAAAACACATATTGTCATATAAAGCGGTTGACCAAATGTTTTAATTGGCGAATATAAAAACATGGAATAAAACACCAGACAAGTTTTAAAATAAATGTTTATTTGAAAAAAAAAAATCATCATATTAAAAGTACATTTCAAACCAGCAGTCTAATGTGAAATTGCAGTAGATATATTGGATAACAATATTTCGGCGTATATATGCATACACGTTATTTAAAAACTACTATAAGTGTTATAAAATCAAGATTACTCAAAGAGAAGCGTAATCTCCCCGTTGTTGCATAACGAACGGCGCATCCCTTCATGCAATAAAGTTAGCCGTTAGCTTGGAGAAAACGTGCATAAAAGAAGTGGTGGTTCTTTCTTTCCTTGGCAAATCGTAAATCGACATTCTGGCTTACATAACAACACGTTCACTGACTGATCCGGTGATGCACGGGAAGGCAGTTCACCCATTAACTCGTTCGCGAACGAGAAAGTCAGGATTCGTTCCCTCACTGATCCGTTCTCGCGATGAACTGGAAATGCTAATCACTAACTCGTTCACTCACAGATCCGTTCAGTCGGTGAACGGGAAATGCAATTCAAAATTCGTTTGTGAACGGGAAGTTACGTCATTTTTTTCTTCGTTTTGTTTTATCGCGAGGTGGCACCAGCTTCAATGCACATTACCGACACCTACTGGTTGAAGTCATATGAATTGAAAAAAAAACATTGCCAACAAATCAGTGTGTAAGACTGTAAGTGTTGTATTATAGAAAGAAACGTGTGAATTACCCGAGCCAATTATTATGTATATTTGGGGGGGGGGGGGGGGGGGGGGGTTGTGTAGTTGTATTGTTTGATGTATATGGGTTGTTTCCACGGGATGTTGTACTATAGAGAAAAATGTGTGCGTTGCCGTTGTCGACATTACCGTGTTTACTTGATTGTTTTTTGTCTGGTGTATTGCTTCGTTGTGTGTTATTGAAGTAAAAAAAAAAAAAAAAAAAAAAAAAAAGGAAACGGATCAGTGTGTATGTGTAAGGGGTGGGGGGGTGAATTGATTCTAAAGATTCAGTTCACTTAAAAGTACTGGAATGCACATCACTAGCCTCCGCTCAAGAACGGTGCTCATTTAAAGCTACTTGTACTCTCAAGCAAATGCTTTGTGCCAGAAAGGAACTCACGTCAGTTTAACCCGCAGGGTTGGTGTTTGTTTAATAGCTTCCAACCGAACGCAGGCACACTTTGCAAGTTATAGATGGAATATTGGATTTTGTTGCGTGGCGAGTGATTAAATATTAACTACGCATCGTGTACAACACTACCTTAAACGCTGACTCGAGATACACCATAATGGAAACATTTTATAGACTTTGTTTTTAAAGATCACTGTTTGCAAAACAATACTGCCACAAGTTAATTTGGCTCATTTGTCATGTTATAGATATATACTTTATTAATTCTCTCTGATAAAATAAAATTACAAAATAATTTCAAACCCAGACCGTTCCTTCAACGCATCGTGAATGTACAGAAGATATAGTTGTCATGACGAATGAGAAGAATACTAGAGTAATAATATTAGCTAGGACCCAGTTGAATCAGAATGGTAGAAAAGACCAAGCGATACAAAGCTAGTCCGCTCATGAACAGCATACTGTACAATAATATTCCCACTTGATGTAAATCAGTAGTCCGGCCACAGCGTGTCGCTATTTTGCCACATTGTCTCTGTCAGGCCAAGAGTAGGTTTGTCTTTTTTTTTTTTTCCCTGTTATAATTCCTCCAGTTTACCTTCATCTCTCTTTCTGCGTGTTATTAAATCATTATTTCATGGCCATGTATCCTTTATAAGGTCGATTTGTGTTCATCATCAGAGTCCGCCTTGGGTTGTTGTTTTGAAAGTGGACGTGACGTAAGGAGCGCCCCCACTCCAGCACTCTTAACAAGTCCGTGCCTGGATTTTCACAGTTATTCCCTCGGTAAAATATTGTCCACGGTGTCTCTTGTTATGTTTTGTCCACGGTGGCAGTAGCGGTCCCTGTCTTTTATTGGAGTCCATTTAGGAGAGAGCACTTTGGTTGTTGACGTGTGTGCGTGCGTGTGCGCGTGTAGATATGTGACCAAGCAAGCTCAAGCATACATTCGTGGTAACAGTGAGTTAGTTGGTGGCAGCGAAAGTGACGTAACCCAAATTTGGACATGTTGTGGCCGCTCACATCTGAATATTTATAGAAATCGATCACATTTTGCCACAAGCTTAAGGACTTTAGGAATCACAGAGTACAAAGCCGTTTAACCGTGAAATGATAGCTGTCATTTGCGGGAATCTAAAAAAAAACAAAAAAAAAGTTATAATCTTGCCTCTGTCATCCATATTTGATTAGTTTTATGACAACAAAACTCCGGATGGCGCTTTCATTAAATGCAGTGCAGAAATGTGCGATGAATGGTTTGTGTGGTTCAGCGTTATTAGCGATGGGGCTCTCAAAGTATGGAGAATTCTTTTTTTTTTTTTTTTTTACATTGCTTGGCAGTGCTTTGTGCAGATTGACAGTGCATTGACTACTGGCAGTAAAGGCTCGAGTGTTATCTTAAGGGCATTGTGAAAGTCAATGTGGTGTCCAGTGCAGGGGTGATGCATGTGTGTGTGTGTGTGTGCCACTTTTTTATTTGTTTCAATAAATTCCAGTCATATTGATCTAACCTTCTGTTAAAGGGATGCTCGTTATCACACAATTAGCATTCTGATACAAAATACATCATAAGGATAAAAAGTCATGGTCATTAATTCCTGATGAAAGGGCACGGAAAGAGAGAGAACAAGAGAGAGAGAGAGCGAGAGAGAGATAAAGGCTTTTTCTTTTTTTCCCCAACCCTTCATAATTAATCCTCGTTATTTCTCCTCCTCCTTTTATACTTCCTAGCGCCATTTCTCACCCTCTTGACGCCCTTCCTCTGCCCCCGCACCCTTTAGAGTCTCCTTGCTAAATTTCTCTTGCCCTCCCCAGCCCCCCCCAAAAAAGTGTCATCACTCACACCGGCGCTCCCGCCCGTTCCCATTATTTCTCCCCGTTGGGCCAGCTTCATCAATTTGAGAGGCTCATTTGTCAGCGCGCCCACTCTCGTTGGCTTCCTTGCGTTTGTCCTCTCCTGAATTCTCTCAACAGGTGGAGGTGTTGCCGTTCGGACTCACTTCCGAGCTCCCTTCTGGTCCGGGCAAAGGGGGCTCCAAAGCGGCCGGTGGGGGGACAGAAGGAGGAGGAGGAACTTCTGGAGTTGATACTGGTGTGGCCGTAACTGCAGTGGAGGTTAGTGAAGCTGCGGGGGAAAGCGGCACCACGGCTCCTGCGTCCCTCCCATCTCTGGAGTCTCTCTCCCGGAGGAGGTGCACCAGGGCGGCGTGCTGGGCGCCGAGGGTGGCCGAGAGATGCGCCGGCAGGGCGTTGAAGCCGGCCGTCAGCTGCTCCACCCGTTGCTCCAGGGATAACATCTGGCGCTCCAGGTCCTCGCTGCGGTCGTTGAGCTCCGACATGAGCTCGTACATGACGCTCTGCATCTGAAAGGTCAAAGGTGACTCTTGATGATTTTTGTCGAGAAGAAGGAAGGCGCCGTGAACGTTTCAAGGATCGATATAAAGTGCCTTTTGTGTCCACATTAGAATCACTCAGTCGTCATTAAAATGTGTTGCCATCAATTTATGCATCCTTACAACTTGATGGGTTAAAATGAAGCCACGGCACTGCTGCTGCTCACTGCTCCCCTCTCCCCCAGGGGATGGATCAAAATCACATGGGGATTGGTTAAATGCAGAGGAGAAATTTCTCCACACCCAGATGTGTGTGTGACGATCATTGGGACTTTAACTTTGTCCAAAATAACAGACAAGAAACTGTGCGATTTCTGCAGGAATTGCATATGAATGCTGAAGTAAGGCTTATTTTTAGTAAAAAAAAAAAAAAAAAAAAAAAAAGACCATATAAAGTAAAGCTTTTTGTACATTTTTAGATGACCCCTGAACACTAGCCTTTGACCTCTGACCCTTGACCCTCACCATAAAAATCAAGGTTTTTTTTTAAGTAAAAAAATAAAAATGGTTTCAAACTAGGGTCAGGGTTTCACAGTTTCCTTTTGAGAAATTCATAGTAAATTTCACAAAGAAACACTGTTGTCCACTTCCTTAGTCACCACTAGCGATACAACTGCTTTGACTAGCCGCTAAGCTAAGTAGAGACCAACCTTCCACACGGCCATTGTTGCTTGGCCTTGTGGGAGGTCTAATCCTTTCAACAAAAAAAAAGTGCAAAGGACAATATTGTGTTGCGTTTGATTGTAACACAACGCTGGAAGGGGGTTTGAAGGAGCAGAAGTAAAAATAGGTTGCCTGAGAGGAGTGAGTAAGTCGGAGGGAGGGAGGGATGTCCGAGATGGAGTGTATGCAGGAATAAAGAGGAGGCTCGAGGGAAGTCTCTGGAACATTGTGAGAAAGCAGAGAATGAAAGGTTCGACACACACACACACGCACACACACACTTATGTCAGATCACACGCTCACTCAGACACCCACACGGTCGCAGAACAAAAAAGAAAAACACTCCTCTCCTTTCTCCTCACATTCCCACTCAGTCATCCCTGCTTCACAACACTCGTTGCGGTTGCTAAGGAGAGACAAACAGGCCGGTCGTCATGGCAACGGCACCATTTGCACACAAGGAACCCTTCCAAACAAGTCAATTAACGGAGGCTCCGTGGTACGCGACTCACCTTTGACAGGTCCACCAGCGTGTTGGCCTGATCGCTGAGTTTCCTCTGCTCCATTTTCACGCTGCGCAATCTACACACACAGACACACACATTGAGATGCAAGAAAAGTCACACAAAATTGCGGCTCAGCGAGTACAAGACTGTGTCACGGTCACCTTGCCCCTCGTCACCTTTTGTCGCTACCTGTGTCTGGACACGCCAGCGCGCAAACATTCGGGCACAGCGTGTGCTTTCCCTCTCTAACGGCTTTGTAAATCACACAAGCAAATATTTCAGCTCAGTCGGAACTCAGAGCTCTGGAGGAATAAATAAGAGTGGCATTTAATATGATAAGACCTTGGACATAATGAAACCTTTGGGGAAATGAAGAAAAGGGAATACAATTAGTTTTTTTTTTTTTTTTTTTAGAAAATAATCTTGCCAGGCAATTATAAATAGGTGCCGGTGAGTTCTCAGAACACAACTTTGACTGGAATGTTCTGAGCGTGATTTGGAATAATTAATCATGCGGCTTTTACAATCGAGTGCTGACTGATGATATGTCACTGCACTTTGAAATTATTGCACCTCGGAAAGAAGACCACCATTAGAAATGCTATTTTAGCAATGCACAAGGGATATCAAAAGTCGACACACCCCTGTTTTTTCTGATGTAAAATAAAATATTTAAACTATAAATTATTTTAGAACTCTTTTCATTATTAATGGACTATAACAGGTACAACTTTTTTTTTTTAGTAATCATATCACATAAATGATTTATAGTATCTAGCGTAATTCAACATAATAAAAAGATAACCATCTGAATCTGGATAATTTTTTTTTAAAAATTGTCTTCTTAAAAAATCTGATTTCATTTTCTGCAACCACTTGACAAAATCAATTGAGTAAATTCAACAATATTTTTTTTTCCCAGTGCAGATTACATATGATGATCAAAGTGTTTGGAATAGCAAGATGCATGTTGATTAGCCACAAGTGTATTTGACTGGATGAACCTTTAGCGAACGATGATTCATTGAAGTCGGGGGTGGATGCAATGGATTTCAAAGGTAGCATGAGTGTGCGTGTGTGTGTGTGTGTGTGTGTGTGTGTGGGCGTGTGTTAGTAGTGAGGGCTCTCACTGGTGAATTGCCTGCAGGAACTTCCGCTGGTGTTTGCGAACTCTGGAGTGGTCGATCTTCTTCATCAGCTTGGTGTGCTTGTAGATGAGCCAGGTCTCCCTTAGCACGTTGGCCGCCGCGTTCTTTATCTGCTCCCAGACGAAACGCACAAACACACACGTGATCATTAGCAACAGGTTACCCTTGCAACAGGTTTGTCCGACAGTTGCTTTTTTTTTTTTCTTGATGCATGTGAAAATTACATTTTTTTAAAGGATGTCCTCATTCTTAGTATTCATTACACACGCACACACTTTTTTGTTGTTGACTATTTTATGACAAAAGTCCAGTCCAAATAAAATTTCTCAAAAATAGGAAACAGCAACATATTCGACTGATTGCATGGTCTTGTGACACACTTTCACCATATCTGTATGTGGAACATGTCTCAGGCATATAAAAGGTTGCCGTGTAATTACAAGAAAAGCCAAGTGGTGAACAGCGGGGCGTTGCAGCAGGGACAAGTGAAGACAAGCGGCCAATGGAGAAAGACGCCAATTGAATGAGAGACTTCAAAGAGAAGCTGAGCGCTCAACAAAGAGCAATTATACCCCCCCTCCCGCAATTCGAGGAGCACAAAAGACCCCCGGCAGCTTGGCTAATCAGCACCCATCCCCTGCAGCCAAGCTACACACACACACGACACGAAATTTCCAATGACACCTAGGAAGTCAGAGCTAATCGAGACTTCAAGTTTTTTTTTTTGGAGAAGTCCCTACTGTACTGGATATTGTGCAAATGGTGCTTGATGACATCAGGGCCAGGCAAAACTTGTCGAACAATTGCTTTGTAGCATTCCACGAGTACAAAAGGTGGCGTTCCTGCCTCTGAGTCAAAGGTGGAACATTGCTAGGTTGACAATTTCGTGTCGGAAATACAGAAGAGAGACCCTGGAAAAAAATGCTGACATTTTCTGATAGCGTAAAAGGGGTTGTTGAGAGGCACAGCCGTAGCACGTTGCCAAGGGCAACTGCATTTTTTTCCAGCGTTTTACCCACGCGACAAGGACATTTTGTTTTCATCGGTATGTGGGCAATTGAGATGAATTTGAATACTGACCATGGAATGTGGAAATACTCCGGAAAGTCAACAGGAGCTAACGAAGCAATAGTGGTGGCATATGGTTGGTTGGTGGGGAGCCGTGTTGGTGCCATCTGGGTCAAAGATGTGTTCCGTTGCACACCTTATGTCAGGTACATGGGAAATGTGGTACAACAAGCGGAGTTGAGAGTTTGCCAGATTGAGAAGGTTTAATCAATCGCTCATCACTACCACTATGGCGGACTTGGCCCTTTCCGCCATAATGACCTGCGTGAGGGAGTGTCGAATGAGGTGAAGAGGACAAAAACGTAAACAAAGAGACCTTTCAAGTCGCATTGACACCAAAGAGGTAAAAAAAAAAATCTTGATGTCCACACAGGCTAAAAAAAAAAAAAGATGTATTGTTTACGGATATTATCTGTAGCTTATGGGGGGAAACAAAATAGCCGCCTAATTTCACACTCGATTGGTGGGTGGCCACTCTTGAGACTTGGTTTGTACATACAGGCAATTAAAAAGTTAGTTTCCCGATCACCTCCAGGACAGGAGGGAGGTGTTGGGCCTCAAATGTGTGCTGTTGTTTTCTTTTGGAGTGGAAGCCAGCTGCTATCTCAGGGGAATGGCCTGCTCCCATTTGGCTAATGGTGTAAACCGCGATTGTATCGCGGCATATTTGCTCTCCAATGGCAACGAATTCGTCGGCGTTTTATGCTAGCAGCCAAATTTTGCCTGAAAAGAACATTATGACTCGCATTTTTCTTTGAATGCAGACAGTTGTGCCTCGCTGGTGCTTTTAATTGGGATAGTTGAGGAAACTGTGCTAGCTTAGCTCGCCGCCATCATCAGCAAGCAGAGAGACGAGAACCTTTGATGCTAGTCTTAAAATCTCGCATGAGCAATTAAAACCTCACGTTAACTATTATCAATTAAGATCTTAAATCCAATTACACTCCACTGAATAAAAATGTGCTCTGAGCGTTAGCGCTGACTACGCCTCAGCGCGCATTAGCGCTTCTCGTGATGTCACCATGAGTTGCAGTTGATCGGAGACCATTTTTACAGTAATTACAGTAAAGAATGGTCCAACTACTTTTTGTAATCATCTTCCAAGACAGCTGCCATATTGACTCCCAATTGCTTCGGGCAATCCCCCGTGATCACGATGGCAGCTCCTCAATAATACATGCCCATGAGTATCTCCGCGGTGTGTTCAAGCTCAGAGTAGTAATTTGCTTTCTCGGCACCATTAAACAAAGGCTTCCCTCAAATGAGTGTTATGCTAAATTCCTGCACAGAGCATCCTCACAATGCTTTATGGAGTAAGAAAAGATTTTTTTTTTTTCCCCCCACAAGACACACATCCCCCCAGCGACTATGGTTGACGGGACACGGTGTCCGCTAATTGGCTATCCATTCGTGTTCATCCATTAAAAAGGGAACACCGCGCCGCCAAAGGAGATTGCAAGGTGTAATTCCCGGAGTGCATGTGCGACGTGCGCAAGATGGACAGGATGTCAGGGGGAGTCTATTGTTGCATTATTCATCATCATCATAGCCTTGAGTGATTGTGCTCTGGTGTTGCGCCTATATGACGGAGAAATGTAAATCAATGCGCATACAACAGCTTCAATCATTAGTCGCTCAGTAATCGAGGGCAGGAGACAATTAGCGCCGCGTAAACCCGGAAAGACTCTTTCGAGGAAATGTCAGCACACCCAACACCCGCGGCACTTGACATAACACTCCTGGAGTGTGTTAATTGAGATCACAATAAAATAATCAATAATAATCAATATGCAAACAAAATACTTGAGAGGTCAATGGGAATCAGGTTGTCATTACAACCCAGCCAGAAAAGCAAGTATTTGTATTTCTTAAAAAGCCCAGAGATGCTTCAAATGTATTACAAATGGCTCTGGGTGGATTTTTTTTTTTTTGTCTGCTCACTGTTTGATCTCCAGCAGCAGATGACAGAAGCTGCTGAGAGCTCATTAAAAAAAAACTTGCATTTATTCAAGAAATATGAAAAAATTTATTTAATGAGAATTGAAACAAAAACTTTCCAAATTGTCAAAAGCGTTGGACAACTTGGCGAACGTCTCATCCGCTTTTGAGTCCATCGAGTCATTGATCACCCCCCCCCCCTGCCGTAACGTACATATTTGATACCATCCGCTATTTTTAAAACATGGGTCTTTCAATTGCATGAAAAATTGAAAAGGGCCCGGAGAGCAAGAAAAGGGAAGCCAAATGGCAAGGGGGAGAAAAGCGAAGAACAGAAGATATCACACTGAAAAGGAAGGACGGGATTTTACAGTAAAAGAGACAAATGTCACACTTGCCGAAGCGAGGCGGCGGAGGGGAAAAAAAGCTCAGTGATGGAAAGACAGTCAGACATTTGGTGAGGCAAATTCCGAGAAGATAACCTTTTATTGCTTCCACTCTGTAAAATAACACAGCGCTGTCGCGTGTTGTTACCGAGGGCAAAGGAGGCGCAGCAAAAGGACAAGCCGTCAATCCCCCCCAATGGCACCTTTTTTTTTTTTCACCTGAAAACTGATAACGCCATTTTTTTTTCTTTTTTCTTTTTAAAGCTTGAAAAATCCAACACTTCTGTGCACACATCGTGGGTTGGAAAGCGATCTCCAAGTGCCCATCCCACAGTCGGCAACTTTTAGCCTACTCGACACATTTACTCAGCCCCTCCCCTCCTCTCATTACTTTTATGTGTGCAGTCCGTTAGGATAATGGGGGGGGACGCGTATGCGCTCATGTGGCTTGACTCAACATTAGTCGTTAACTTGGAGAAACGGATGCCAGGCTATTCCCGTGTGGAGCAAACGCTTAGAATCACTCAGGGAAGAATTCACCGACCGATACGATTCACACTCGCTCGGCTAAGATGGCAACGGTCCATTTGAGTCACAGACGACTTCCGGAATTGACATTACTTTCAAATGATGTCTAATATTGCTGCTTTTAGTGTACCATCCATACTATGTGAAGGTCTGCACTTATTCACAAAGACAATGAAACAATTTTTTTTTCCACGTCTCGGATTCTATGAAAGAAACACAATGAGACGTTTTTTTACGTACCCTCTTGGTGAGCTGCGTGTCCATCATGAAGTTGTGGACGTGTTTCTCGGCCTTGGTCAGCTCCAGCTTCCTGGCTACCACGGCAACCACCAGAGCCGTGCAACCGGCACCCTGCAAGACATTTTGGGGGGGGCATAACACTGTGTCAGTTGCTAATTTGAATTTGAGACCCCGAGGGGAACACAAACATGAGCAAGACAGAAGTGATGGGAGAGAGGAAACTGAATTAGGTCGGGGAGTTCCGTTCCATCTCCGCAATGCTTCATGTCGACAGGCAAGCCAAGTCTATTTTAACTTCCAATCCATCTGCTCTATGATCCGACCGTCCATATTCCTCAAATATGTGACAGACAACGCGCGCTGGAAAAAGCATCGGAGACTGACGCTTCATAATGTCATTTCATGGAGACACCGCCCCATCTTAATTACGCCGTGTCAGTCAGACGGCGGCCGACGGGAGGCGCTTGAGCAGGAACAAACCTTCAGATTAGATATTGTTTTCAGTAGGGATGGGGGGGGGACGTGAAAGCAAAGGGGGGCAAAGATAAAGAGCGTGAAGCGCTACGAGTGCATACAAATGGCAAAGGCAGGATGAATCCTGGAGGAAGTGGATGACGGCGGCAAAGGAAGGCAATGTTAATGAGGTCACATATCTCTTGATAAGCAACGAATTAAGATTAAGCGCGTTTAATGAAAATGTACGGGCGCCTCGTCCTTCTTTGCAACACGAGAAGAAAAGAGGCATGGACTAAGCACGCCGAGAAGACGTTTGCTCCCAAAAATAACTTTGCCCAAGTTCAGTCAAACGCAACCGACTTTTGTGGACGTGTCGCTACACTCATCCACATGAATAAAACATGATGTAAGCCGATGGAAAGCGACAAAGCCTTCGTAAACTTTATACAGCAGCCGCCGCAGCGCAACATGAAGCAATTGCGCCCCGTGGTCCGAATCAGCACGATTGCTCGATGCAGACTTGTTGTTGTCGGCGTGCGTTTGAGTCTGAGTGTGTGGGAGTCTTGTTGGATTCCGATGGGGTTTCCCTATCCAATCTCCGTCGTCGGACTGACGTGAAGCGAACCGCTGTGATTTGTTTGGGAGTGTTTTCCCTCGCTCGCTCGCGGCACAGCCATCCACCTCGCTGTCAGGGGACGGGGAATTACCATCTGTGCCACTGCGCCACAATTACACGCCGCAAGGAGTCAATCGGATCATTTTTGCCGGGCTGTGAGGATCAGCTACATTTGTATATGTGTGTTGAATTTTCATCATTAAAGCCGAAGTTTCTTGAGTGACACGACTTTGTTTTTTTGAAATATCTTCATAATCATTTCTTTTTATTTTTTCATATTTTTGAAAACCTAGTTTGAAACCCTAACCCTATTTTTAAACCCTAGTTTGAAACCCTAACCCTAGTTTGAAACCCTGACCCTAGTTTTAAATGCAGCGCACTTTGGACAAGTCCACTTTTGCAGTCCATCATCTTCTCCCAGTTGCCATAGTAATGAGCGCGAGACTAGTCTCCGTCCAGACTCATTGCAATAATTCAAAGGAATCCATTTTTCTTCCCTTAACCTGTCACCCAAAGTGTAACCTGTTTTACATAGCGAGGGCTTCACCTCCGAACGCCATTTTCCCTGGCGCACTCCAACGCTCCTCCTCTGATGAGCAGTGAAAATAAACCACTCGGCAAAGTCTGATGAGGGTTTTTGTGTGCGACAGGGGAGGAGAGCGCGTGCTGTGTGTGTGTGTGTGTGTGTCAGTGCTGTGTGGAGGATGCAGGCCAGCATGGGAGTCTCAATTCTTGTTTTGTGACTGTTGCACAGTTTGCTCAATCAACTCAAGAGCGCTATCAAACGTTTAGCCTTTGCCAAGCTAATAAGATTCAGTTTTAATTGACAAAAGCTCCCTGCTGATTTAATTGCATTGTTTTAATCAGTGTACTACACGAAAGAAGTTTGGCAAAAAACTAAAGTTGATACTTTTCTTTGGTGTATATAAGGGGATCATGATAAAATAAGCGTTGGAAAAAAAAATTCATTTCACTATACTTAGCCTGAATTGTCTTCTTTATAAATAATAATAGCTCGTGCTTAACAATTTCTCTCTGCAAATCCCAAAGTATAACCAAGTGGCTACAATTACTTGGAAGTAAATGGATTTGAAAGAATTTGCATTTCTGTAAAAAAAAAAAAAAAAAAAAAAGTGCTCCTGTGAACGACAGCTGACGGGCTTGGAGAACTAAATGTCATTCAGAACGCTAATACGATTAGCTAAGATATTAAAAAATGCATCATTCCCAATTGAAGCGCGCACCCACTGTGCCGTGTCTTTCGATTAGTCTCCATGTGGAAAAAAAATGTCCTTTGAGGGAAGCAATCAGAGGTTGCATGCTTCATTTCAATCTTCATCCCTTTTCCTGACCTTGCGGAATCATTCAAAACAATTTCTTTTTGGAGGACAGATTTTTAAAAATCCTCACAGTGTTGAAAAGGGACACTGAGAGACAAACGCTGGGTAGAAATAAACATGGAGCCCAGCGCAGTCACAATGAGGAGGAGTAGATGGACAGCCAGGGAAGTGAAATGTGATAAATAGGAAAAGATAGGACGGGAGAACGAGCGAGCGAGAGAGAGAGAGAGAGAGAGAGAGAGAGAGAGAGAGAGAGAGAGAGAGAGAGAGAGAGAGAGAAGAGGGAGAGAGAGAGAGAGAGAGAGAGAGAGAGATAGAGAGAGAGAGAGAGAGAGAGAGGAGCAGCGAGTGGGAGGATGTGACACCCTGGAAAGGTGGGACCTTCATTATGCAATGAGGACATTAATGGGCTCGCTCTTGTTTGTGCACCTACGAACAAACACGCAGGAGCAGGCTAATTCGAGAGGGTGCTCGGGGGCGGCGACGAGGGGGGGGGACGGCGGTGGCGGTTCTGTGCTACACGAACAGCAGAATTTGTCAGGCGAGGGGACAAAGTGCGCTGTAATCTGTTGACCTTTTGAACGAGGCAAGGACAGGGCCGAAGGGACGGAGAGAGCACACTGCGCTGTTTTTGTTGTGTGCGTCACGGCCTCCAGGGGGCGATGCGTAGATTAAACCTAAATTTAAAAACCATTTCAACTAAGCTTCAGAAACAGATCTTATGACTCTACGCCAGTGAACATTATAATTTTGGTCAAGTGGTATCAGTGCTGTAGTATCGGAGCATTTTTACGAGTACAGTTTGGCATTGTACCCACCATGATTCCAGTGAGCAGACAAACTCCTTTGCCACAATAAGTATGAGGGACCATGTCTCCGTAGCCGATGGACAGGAACGTGATGGAGATCAGCCACATGGCTCCCAGGAAGTTGCTGGTCACATCTTGTGAGTCATGGTACCTGCACATCACATCCATATTTGGGGGGGGAGGTTGTTTATTTATTTGACAGCGTACTACTCCGGTTAATGAATGCATAACAATGCAAATAAATATAAATGCGTCTGGGAGAACTCCGAGATAAAAAAGTATCGGATTAAACCCGGCACGAGTGCCCGAAATGAAATACAATGTCGAGCCACGGCTCATTTAGCTCCAATGAGCGTTCTCTACACAAACACACGCTCACATACACTCCCAACACTGTTACCGTAGCAACCGAGCCGGCGCAAATCGGACACGATGTTGTCTTGTCAAAAATATTCATCGGAAAACAGTCGACGACAGCTTGGAATGTTTGCTCGAGTGCGTTTGCGACCTGGTCGCCAAAGTGTCGCCTCGCTCGCAGATTGGAACCCTCTTTTGTCCCCTTCATTAGTTGGGCTTATAGTTGGATGCTACCCAAAAGAGGACTTCCCAGCAGCAGGGCATTTATGCATTTAAATAAGCTTATTAAGCCATGAATAATTCTCTGTATTGCTTTGTTTTTGCCCTACGACAAGTTAAAATGATGCAGTGGCAAGGCTGCAAAAAAAATCGGATCATCGATCATTGATGCAAAATCTATCATGATCGCCCGCCTGTACTCATGCAATGGACTATTCCATCTTCTCAGACTTGATTCTGAATGGAAGAGGTTTGCAAAAAAAAAAAAAAAACTTGGTCAAAACTAACGCAGGTTAAATCTTTTTTTAATGGTGAGAATGTCATAATTAAATCAGTTGAAAGTATATTTAATGTTGTTTAATGGCGTTATAGGGTTTGACCTAACTCAGACTTTGGTGACGGCCATGAACATTAAAAATGTTTCCAGCACACAGATGTGGCGAGGCCCCATGACCGAGTTTGCCTTGGGCCCATAACTGCCTCTGTGGAGCAGTGCAGCTCATTTACATAATAACCACCCCCTCACCAACGTTCTCCTCCCATGACATTATCAGCTTGGCTGTGAAGATCTATATTATGCTGTCTGAAGCAAACAACGGCACAGGAAACAAGCTAAAATACAAATAATAAATTGCCAATACTATGAGAGAATATACATACATACTTATATATACATATATTTATATATGTACATAATATATACATGCACATTTATAATTAAATACATAATAATAATAAAAATACTAATAAAAAAATATTGAATGTAATATTGAAAATGTTAGTCTTGTTCATCAACAAAGGTGGGAGGCATTGTGTTTGTATTTCATTTTTTTTCTTCCAATCAGATGCAACCGACATACTCTGACGACACACACACACGCATGTTAGTACTGACCTCTCACAGACTCGCACAGTCCAGGCGGCGATGATCCACAGAGAGATGCTGAAGACCAGGAGCACCGTCCCGGGGCAGATGGTCATGAGCGTTTTCATTACAAAGCGCGTGTTAAAATGCACCTGCAACACATCCCCACACGCTTGTTACTACAACTGCACAATATTGTGCAAAATATATTGGTCACTTTGAAGTTGTTTTAGTTGAAAAGCGGCCACGTACAAGCTCCAGTTACATTTCTATGTGTCATGAATCGAATGTGACATGTACAGCTTGCAGCCTTTGTCCTTCTTGGCAGCTGGCATGGATGAATTTGCTTTAAGGGTATGACTTGGAGTGTCTTGGAGTGACCTTGTGAACAATGCAGTCATTTTGCTTGGAGATACGAGGGGGGGGGAAAAAATTGAGCTGGCTGAGTCTTTATTTTTGCTATAATTTATCTCCACATGTTTGCTTTATATCTTGGTTTGTTTATTTGTTAGTAAAGACGTGATTATTTTCTGCAACAGAGCTGTAAGAGAAAAGCAGACATTATACAAAAATGTTTACAGTCAAGGGAGCACTAAAACGAAGAGAATTGCAAATTGTGTCGTTTAAAAAAAAAAAAAAAAAAAACTTAACGTAGCTAGCTTCTTTAAGCAACAAATATTTGAACACAAATTGTGCAGCAACTCATGAAGACAGACAATACTTACAGGCATGTATTCTTTATCTTCTGCAAAAAATAACTCATGTGAAGTGGAATGTGTTGCCATAGTTACTTTGAAAAACTAACTTAACCCATTTACAGATTATTTCCCTTAAAAAGTAGTTTGGTTAATTGACTCATTTTCAGATGATACTCCTCTGGCAATTGGGTTCATCTCAACGTTATTAACACATTAATTTAAATTGCAGCCTCACCTATTTTTCACTTCACTAGAGAAAAACCAAAGAAAACTGAATTTCTCCACAACATACTGCCTCGTTCGAAACATTGTAATCATCATTTACCGTCATTAATATCCAACACTGATCGTTTACTGCACGGCTCAGACACGTCTTGCCGCTACTTCGATTTTTTCTTTTCATGGCCCATTTGAGCCGCATGTAATATCTCGCTCCCATCTCAAGCTCTCGTTTCATATTGTGTTATGAGGGATTCCAAGCAGCTTAGGTCTCTGGTGCAAAAGAGAGACATGTGATTGGCTGGATGGAGGAGCACACCGATCTCATTTGAGCTTCTGAGCTTTTTGACCTTATCATTTTCTCGCAGGTGAAAAAGTGGTGAGCACGTACTAGTTGCATGTTTTTTTAAATCTTGACATCCTGTGATTCTAAAAATATATATTATTCATATCTGACCTTATTGAGTGCCCCTATACTCCTCGAGGAGGCGTCGGTGAAGAGTTTGCTGTGCAGGAGCATGACCCTGGCAATGAGGTAGAGGCGCAGGAACATGGGCACGCTCAGCACCATGTCCAGGTCAGCCTCGGCCTGCGACGGCACGAACGTGAAGGCCAGCCGCGCCCGCCACTGGAACTTGAAGTCGCCGGGCACCGGGTGCACGGCCGACACCAGCAGCTCCAGAGCGATGAGCAGAACCCTCTCCATCGTCATGGCGATTCGCCAGTCGTCCGCCCCGTTGTCGATGACAAACAGCTGCGGAGATGCGAGGAGAGGAGTCCACTTATCAGTACACGTGATGGATGTGATGAGTGAAGGCAACGCGTGCTAAACGGCTCTTGATCGGCGTCTATTCAGCCTGGCTGAGGCCTCATTAGCACAACACACAAGTCTCGCCTCGCACACTTGCGGAGTCATTTCGCGCTGGGGCTGCTTAGCAAAAATAAAAAATGAAGTACAAAAACAACAAGCGCTGCTTATCTCGGTACGCTCCGAGAAGGGATCGCCGTGACCGTTTTGGCTAATTGTACTCCCCCCTTGCGGCATTTGGACCTTTTTGTTGCTAATTGCTGTGCTAATCTTGATGGTGTTATGAAAGGGCGCCGTTACAAGGAAAGGTTTCAGAAAAATGAGGGGGGGGGTTAAGTCTTCCTTGCCAGTAGTTGGCGCTATACTGTGGCAGTTTGCCACATCTGCTAATCATTTGGGGGGTTAAAAAATATATTTTTTTCCCCACAATACCTGGTAGTATTAGACTGTTTTTTACGAGTCAGACGGAAGTATGAGTCAGACTACGAGTAAAAATTATAGGCATTTCTGGTTTCAAATTGAGTGAAAAAAAATGATATTTTGTCTCTGTTAACACAAACACATAACTACATAATATTATTTCATAAATGTAGCATGGCTCTCGGAGGACTTCCCCACTCGTGCTATAGAGCGGAAGACTCTTGGCGACATGAGAACGGTTATGAAAATAAATGCAAAGCGAGAGGGAATTGACATCCCTGTGGCAAAACATCTAAGCATATGCTTTTTGTTCTTTATTAAAGCACTTGGCTTATATCCCTGAAAAGTAAACAAAAAGGTTAATGATAAACAGTTTAGCTAACTATTTTCTTTAGCTAGCTTTTTAGCTTTAGCGTCTTTAGTTTTTTTTTTAGCTAGCTTTTAGCTTATTAGCTTTAGCCTGTTTATTTTTTTAATCTAGCTTTTAGCTTTAGCATCTTTTTCTCTTCAGGAAAACAAATGCAAACGTGATTTTTTTTGCTGACTGTGAGATGATGAATGGCGAATTCCTGCCAAGACCACCTATGGATGCACGGCCATCATTAAAGCGGTAGATGGCTCAGCAGGAAATGTGTCTTCCAACAGGCTACACACGTGTGCATGCTGCTAACATGTGCGCAAACGCACTCATTTGGAGCCAATGGGGGAATCCATCGAGGCGGCCGAGGGTCAAACGCCGCTTCTCCATCAACCACCGTCGATTACGTGTGCGCGTACGCTCAAGTGAGGGCGTGCGCGTGTGCAGACCTAGCCTCGTCATGGTGACGGTTTCCACGGCGACAACATCAAAGAGCAGCCAAGCTTAATTAGGATCCCCAGTGAGAGCGAGGGAGCAGCAGGAAGACGGCGGAGAGAGGGAATCAAAAAGGAAAGAAGGAGGGAGAAACACGTTTCGAGACGAGGCGAGAAGAAAGGCTGTGGAGATGTCGGAAAAATGATGGAGGTGTGCGTGTGTGTGTCAGAGATACAGAGAGAGGGAGGCACAAACTGGATGTCGCACATTTAAAATAAGGCAAATTTGGAAGGAAATTGAAAGAAAACGGTTTGACATTTATATATTTGGTCTCTTATGAAGACACTGGTGAACAGTTTCCTATTTGTCAAAACATTTGGAATAAAATTCCTTAAGGGAAGAGATTAATGCGGAGCATCTGTCATTAGACTTTTCCTGTCAGCATCAGTTGGCACTGTAATTAAGGAAAGTGGCACATGAATCTCTTCGGGGCAGGACTTTTATCACACATGAGATGTTTGGTCAAGATCTGACCTTGTGGAGTTGAGTTATTAGGATTTCTTACTTGTATTTAAATTAATGGGAGTTGCTACGGTATGTTTTGGTTGGTAAATTTGCACCTGTTATGCAAAATGAGCGCTTGCATTAATTAAAATTTTTTTTTATATCATCATTGATATCATCTGGCATTATCTGGATGACAGACGGATGGCTTAAGTTTATCCGCTGTGGATCGATCAAAGACTTCTTTGGCTATATCCGCGGCTGCAGGTAAGATAAGCCCGTCTTCTTCTTGCAAGAAGATGTAAGACACTCTTGTGATGTCTTGAGGTCTTTGAAAGTATTCAACAGGTCGAGCCATGTGAGGAAGCTGAAATATGATTTGATGGATATATGCTTTCTTGTGCTAATACTTTGCGGCACAAAACACACTAAAGTCAGAGAAAAAAAAAATATTCTGTCGTATTGTCATACCGTGATTTCGTGTCAATAGCGAATTTTTCTCCACACGTTCCAAGCGGTGCTACTGAACAACTTTCCACACTTAACTTTTTATAATTGAGAATGAGACATGATGAGTTGTAAAATCTTAATTGGGCAGCCATTATCCATTCATCTTTTTTTTTTTTCCCTGCTTGACAAGAGAACCGAAAGAAAATGTGAGGTGGTCCAGATTTCGCCACAAGGAAATGAGCACCCCCCCCCCCTTTTCTCTTCTACTCCCCCCCCCCCCCCTTCCCACCTTCCGGTCCTGTCTTTCCCCTGCTGCCTCCTGCTGCTGTCGGTCTTTTCCTGGCTAAACCGCCACGAGGAAGGGATAAATAATTAAATTCCATTAGGAAAGTAATCTGTCAATGTGAGTGAGTGAGTGCCACTGCCCCTACATGACCAAAACGGGAGGCAAGTGAGTGGTGGTGCTTCGATGTTTAGACGTGTGTGTGTGCGCGTGTGGCCAAAAACAAATACTCGATAAGCTCGGGCTAGTGTGTATACACAGAGACCCAAAAGGGAACACTGAGCAAAAACCCTTTGCTTTATCTTTAACAAAATGTGGCAGTCGAGTACAACGGCCTGAGCGCTAAATGAAAAGCGAGCCGGACAGAAGGAGGGCAACGCAGAAAAAACAAAAGAAGAACAAATGTGTCACATTGGACGCACCGCTGACCTTTCACCTTTTCTCCCTTCGTCCATCCATCTCTGCCTGAATCGCATCCAGGCCTTGCGGCTAGGCTACACAGCTAATCGGGTTAAATCGCGTCTCGTCACAGAAACAGATGCAACGCTGGAAACAATCTGCCAGGTCGACATACACACAAAGGGATGCGAACTTTTTACGCAGACCGGCCAGATGGTCTAGCAAGTATAAAAGAAGAAGAAGAAAATGCGAGTGAATTAGTCGCAGGGCGGTATTTCCCGAAGGAGGGAAGGTGGGAAGACTCGTCTGATCAACGAAGGAGTTAGCGAAGGCACAAGACACACACAAACACGCAATCGCACCCCTGGGGAGTGTGTTCGCATCCTACAGCTTGGAAATCCCCCAAACGGGCAAAAAAGGAGCAAAACAAACACATTTATAAATAGGTAGATCACACGCCCGTAATTTTTGGTTAGTTTCGAAATTGTACATTGAATTTAAAAAAAAAAAATAGGGACACCTGCCTATTGGCCTTGTCAGCATAAAATTGTTGACTGGCTTCAGTTGTCATTTTTCATGACAGCGTCCAACGCCTAGTTTGATTCACGGTTCAAGTTCCGAGCGTCCCAAGACTTTTGCAGCGACTCCCCCCCCCCCCCCTAATCCCTCCAAGGACAAACACCCAAGCCTTACTTGTTCACAGCCAAGAGTGTAAACATGGAGCGGGGGAGTGAGGTGAGGTGACAAAGGAAAATGTTCACACTTGAACGACGTGCTGAATTTCACAAAGGAAAGGTCTAAAAACAGCAAGCGGGTGTAAAGATGATTCCGCCAGAGACGTCTTGCGTTGGGAAATTCCCTTCATTCAATGCTAATTTGCACCGAGCCCATAAATGGCAACGAGACAAAAAAAAACAAACGCTGCTCTTTCCCAATGCGCTGAGCATCATTAAATGCCCATTCAGATATGAAATAGCAAGATGACCCTCTGTACTTTTCCGTTTGCTAATTTTGACGAACCAAGCTGGTGTCTTGTTGATCAATGGAGCGTTTGTGAAATGCGGGCAAAGTAAGTGAATTGACGCACTTGAGCAATGCTGGAAGCGCGCTAATGGACTGGAGGCATATCGCTCTTGCAAGACACAAACGCACCTCTTGTTTCTGTTTGATTGCATTTGTTTGCCTGGTTTTATTGCCGGCGCGTAAGACTGAAGCTGACGGAACGCAACCGAAGTCTCGCCAGTCAGAATTCAATCATTCTTGAGTGGTCACCGATACCACTAGTAGTTTTGATACAGAAAATTTCCCTCAAAAAAATGACGGATAGTTTTTTGTATTTTTCTCAAGATAGAAATTTTCCTTAAAATGACGTAAAATTAATAAATTTAATAATTTCTAGTTTCTGATCATAAAATGGCCACAATAGGGTGGGCTGATATTGGTGTCGATCGACGTCGCGAGTACCGATACCATGAACTAATCCCCATCTATTTTCTGTTACGCTCCAGCGGGAAAACGGAAATATATTGTTGCATAAAATGTTTCTCTCCCCGCCTGCATTTTTAAAAGCTTTACAACCGTCACACTGAAGAACCATTTATGCTATTCAACTTTTTCTCAACAGGATCTGTCCTTGATAAACCAAATGCAGGGCGAAAGGCCTGCCGCGATCACCGATAAAAACATCCAACATACAAAGACAGGCAGCGTCTACCCGGCGGCCTGCCATGGAATTCAGCATCAACAAAAGCTTCATTCAGCCAAGGCTTCGGAATGCGTTCAAGCTACACCCGTACCGACTTCAGGTCCTTCAAAAGTTTCGAGAGGAAGTTTGTGATGCTCCGTTACCTGAAGCGATTTTGCAACGCTGCTCCCGTGTCAATTGGTGAGCCTAAAATGTCAAACGATGATGGCCTCAAGATAAGTAGAAATGCGTAAAAAGGGAAATACAAATCCTTCCTCTGCATATTCCTCATTCCTAACGATTGCTAACAATAGCAAATGATTGCTAACGATGGCTAACAGACAACAAACGGAACTTAAAACATTTCCTGAGGAGTAAATGGCAGTGAAAGTTGGACCCCAGAACAGAAACGAAGCTTCAAACAGCTCCAAACTTCAAATACTTGCCGCTGGCTACATCAAATGTCTGAATGGTGCAAGCTTTTGCAATCGTGCAATTTTCTGTCTTTTTTTTTTGACTCATTCATTCGTCTCCCAAGCCACATAACCATTCACAGTGTTCTCCGTGGGAATAATTGTTGTCTTCGGGGTGTTTTTTCCTTGATCAAACACTATTATATTTCAGGCCGAGCTAAATCAGACGAATGTTTGACGTTTTTGTACATAACAGCCAATCAATCACGGCACCTTTACGCATCCTGAGGGAGACGGCCGATGTTGGCGCTGTATTTTACGGTCGGCTGTCAGATCATTTGTGTTTTATTATTGCCTTTTCTTTTGGTCTTTGATGGCAAGTTAGCGAGACGATTTGTGACACTGGTGAAATACAAGATGAGACAAAACAATTTGATTTGTTTCATTTATTTATGACTGTACACTTGATTGTATTACATTTAAAAACATTTAAATGCTATTTTGAACATTGCGTGTACGGTTAATAAAAGGAATTAATCGACTTCACATGATTTCCCATTGGGAATTCCTTCAAGCAGTATCATGGAACAAATAGTCCGCCACTTCGGAAGTTGCACTGCGTTGTATTTTTCAAGTTCAATTAACACGACAAGATGCTGATGAGAACATAAGATGTCGGGGATTAATGAGGTTAAATGGAATATGTAAACGACAATTAGCAAGCATTATCTATAGGTAGCTAATGTTAACTCCATGATGGAAACGTTGTCTTATCTTTAATTCATCTGAATATTTAATTAATGCTTTTCATATCAAGCCTATGGTTTCCAAAACAGAATGCTTGATCAATTCTTAGAAATCTACCAAATATTCTTAACACAACACACGGTGCCGATCTATTTCCAAACGTGGGAAATTAAATTATTCAGCACAGAAATGTCATCACTTTTTTTTTTTCCCCCAAAGTCAGCCAGAAGCAGCGAGGTCTGATGGCCACTTGCAGAGCAATTAACACAGCCATAAGTGCCGACATAAACACTTTGGAATACTACGCTTTGCGGAAAGGTCAAGTTGAGGGAAAGCACATTCTTTTTGTCTTAGGGAGGAATAACAAGAGAGGAGAAGTGGCAGTAGTGGGAAAAATCTGTGCAGTGGACCTCAATGGCTTCTCCTGAGCGTTATTAACCCGTAAGTCACATACGTGCGAGTCATAAGAACGTTCCAGGTCTTGTGTTGCTAAGCTTACATCTTGCCAAGCTCTTTTCACAATTTAAAAAACAAAATCATCCAATTAAAATTGAATCATTTTCAATAAAACGGAAACGCTCGTACGCCTGTTGTGATACCACTTCCGACCACTAGATGGCGGCATGCTTAGTTAGTTAAAGACTAAAGTTCGGCAAAGAAGAACGCAACCGTTTCAGCACGTCTTCATTTTTGTTAAAAACGATTGAAAGTCTGTTGTGATCCTGCTTTTTAGGCCTACAGAAAGCGACGGCTGGGATGAGATAAGGCACAAAATGAGGAATGATAGCTCCAGTTCAAACCGAAGAATTTCTCAGGTCAGCCTCCATCTTGCCTCTATTTCCTATCACTTTCGTCTGTAATGGGGAGTGACGCCCCCCACTCACAACCTCCACAGTAAAAACTTAAATTCCCTCCCTTGACAAGACGGAATCAAGCCGAGATTTGCAGTCTGCTGTGATTACTGATGAATTGCGCTTTCATGCCGAGCACGGCTGGGCCTGTCCCGCCTCCCTGACAGATTAGCGAAGATGCCGAAGAGACGCAAAGCGAGCCTTTAAATGAATTTGATCAGCGAGGGCGTGTGAAAACCTCTACGAGATGAGAGTCCAAAAGTTACAAAAGGGCTTTTCGAGGGTGCGATGGGCACGTCGGGGTGAATAGGTGAGATGCTGGATGCTGAGCCAGAACAGAGGAAGAAGTCGACGGGCAAATTGAATTGAGTCCCAGTGGAAGACAAGAGAGGCAGACGTAATGTGATAAAGACAGCTGGAGGAAGAAGAAAGGAAAGAAAAAGAGAAGGAAGATACCCAGGGAAGGTGCTAAGACGCCGACGGAATCTTATAACAGAAACGCTCTATAAAGTGTGTGCGGGAATGTAATATCCTGTTACATCCCCGACGAGGATGCGAGATGTCCATCGTGACTGAACAAATGTTTTTCATTTTGCATGCAGCGACAATAATCAGCAGAATCGAAGCAAAATTTGATATTCTGGAAGTAAACACAAAACGGCTGTCAGGTGTCACTTTTATTTTCTTTTTTTTTTTCCAGTGACGCGGTGTCGTTTTATGACGTGAGGGAACAAACAAACGAGCAAAACGTTTACTCTGTATAATCGATGTGACTGCACCTTCAGCGTCCGGACAAAGCGCTTTGTTATGTAAATATTGCCTTGTATTGATGTTCAAAACAAATGTTCATGTATAGAGGCAAACAACGAGCATGTTGACGTATGCTGCACACTTTCTTTTTTTTTTTACTATTATGGGATGGCGTTATGTTCAAAGAGCCCATCGCTTCTCCTTACCTGAACAGAGGGCCAATTAAAAGCTCTAATATCACTGTGACATGTCATCACATAAATCCAATAACCCCGGCATGAATAAAGTATTTTTTAATGAACAAAAGGCCAATTATTACGAATGAAAGTCCTATTTTTTAATGAACAAAAGACATTTTATTTCAAGAATATAAGATTATTTTTTAATTTTTTTTATATCTTTCTCAGAATAAATGGTGTAATATTATGAGATTGTTCTTACAGGTTTCCTTGAAAAAAATATCACTTTTATTTTAGTGCTTCTTTTTTAAACTAATTTATTGTAATTAATCAAGCAAATAATTCATCTTATTTCTACTTTACTTCACTGGTTCTTCTATATCAAACAAATTTCTTAGGTTCATTTACCTGACATGTTTCGGCGGGTTCTTCCGCCTTCATCTGATGAAGGCGGAAGAACCCGCCGAAACATGTCAGGTAAATGAACCTAAGAAATTTGTTTGATATAGAAGAACCAGTGAAGTAATTGAAAAGGAAAAAACAAGATGAACCTAGTACAACTATTATTTCTACTTTGTCTAGCTAGTAACTTTGCACAAAATGATCAAAAAGGTGAAAATGGAAATCATACGGGGAAGCAAAACCAAAATGTATCCTTTTATTGTGTGTACACGCCCAACAGAGCCTGTCGGCCCCTTTCCGCTTTTTATTTCCTTTTCGCTACACCCAGTCGAGGTACCCCCCGCGTTGAATAATTTTGTGTACTTTCAGGCCAAACAAACAATCCATCCATTTGTCCTCTGCATGATAGCAAGGAGAAAAAAGTCACACGACAAACCAAAGAAGAAAAAAATACATAAATGTACGATGTGCAGTGGAAAAAAATTGACTTGTTTTACTGTCTCTCAAGGGCAGAGCTATGGGGTGGCCATAGTGGGTCATGACCACCCCTCATAAACCAAAATCTATGGGCAGAGATTTGCCACTAGTGTTTCTAGAGAAGAAAATTGCCAACCTAAAAAAACACAAAAAAAATCTGAATACCCAATTATTCAAATCGACTTTTCAGTACGATATCCCAATCCCAAAATATTCGATAGATGTGGCCCGACAATAAATTCCGTAATGTAAGCTAGTAGCGGTATTAAACTAGCATGAGGCCTGATGGATGATTGCGGTTTGTGATGGGGAGTAATAGTTGGTCTGGGGGGCACTCCCGGCTCCCCGCAAGGCTCACATAAATAGTCGATGTACGATGAATGATGAAACCGCGGGCCCAATGAGCACGCTGAGGTTGGATTAGCCAAAACGACAAAGTCACATACGCGGTCGATTGTTGCGGTCTAGCTACGGCATACGTGGTCGTAGTCGATGCCGCCGTGACGGCCGCTAATGGCATTAATTGGTGAGGCGGACACACACCTGGGCCCCCGATTGCAGGAAGGCGCCTGAGGGATGGAATGCATTAGGAAGGGAATAGACCTGTGTCGGAACAGCTGCACAGCAAGGCTACGCTCAGCTATCGCTTGCTTACGCCTTGTAGCGTTAGCACGTCAAAACACAAGAAATCTTTTTGGACACATCTAACTTTTTCCTGTGATGAGGAAATTTGTATGAATCTCACTGTAGCAACCACATTAAAGACAAAATGGCCACCATGTAGCTTACTATAAGATATGATACGGATGCTAATCTTTTCATGCTAAATATTAGAATCTGTATCAGCATAAAAAAATATCCATATTAGCCGGTTCCGAATGGCCACTAATTATGTATTCTTAAATGATGTTAAACAAATATATTAAAACCAAAGCAGCAGCATCGACTCACAGGTGTACCTAATGTCATGTCCAGTGAGTGTTCGAGAACAATCTTTTTGGGGACCTAGCGGCTAAATGACGCAGAACGAGTGAGCCATTTTACCTGAACCTCCCGTGCGTGATAGGCGATGATGAGGCCCAGCAGGATGACGGTAGACAGGCTGATCAGACACTTCAGCGCCAGAGAATACATGGAGCTCTGCGGGCACAAGACACAAAAACAAACATCACAATGATGCACCCGTTGACATATCGGGTCATTTCCGGGATGATTTGTTTCCCTGCTCGAGGTCGACATTTACCAAACAGATTTTCAAAGGTTGAGCCGAGGTATTGCACCTGTCGATAGCGCGCTGCCCCCGCCGAGCTTTAAATCTTTTGCTCGTCTTCTTTCACAGGGGCTTATAATCAATGCACCGGGGAACTTTGGATCAATACAACTCATAGCACTTCTGGGGCTTCTTTGACCCCACCCACAGACACACACACACACACTACTCCAGCAAATAGATAGATTAGAGAGAAAGAGAGAGAGAGAGAGATTGCATTATTATTGTAATTTTGTTTAAGACTATGTTTTTGCCACGATCTTTTTTTTTTCCATTTTGTGAAATTGCAATGTTGAGTAAGTACTAGCTGAAGGAGATAAGAAATGCTTTCACATTAATTCATATTTTAGCTAAAGCCTAATCTATGAGACCAAAACATTCATCGAAAATCATTTGAATACAGATTAATGTATTACTTGTGCTTGTTAAAAAATACATAAGAGGACCTTGAAAAATTAACTGCAAGGATGAGGGGGAAAAATCACTATTATAATATTTTTCTAAATCATTATGATAGGTCAAAGAAAAATTAAAAGTTGAATTACATAATCTCTCCCCAGCAGCATCAATCAAGCATCATTATGATTTTTGCTTCTTTTTTTTTTTTTACTCATCATTTTGGCTTTCCAGTCGTGTTCTTCAAGTGCTCCTGCCAAATCCATTTCCTCTCTCAAGAAAACATCCTCGGCAGAAGCGGGGTATCATGACATCCAATTCAATGGGATTAGAAATAAAAACATAAATACGATGAGGATGTTTAAAAACAACAAAAAAAAATCTTCAATTTCTACAGCGGCCACATTTAAGTTCGGTTGCCGTAGCAACAGCATGAATGCCTCTCTCTCGCTCCATCAGGTGGACTACAGTAAGATTCGGTGAACCATAACAAAATAAGTGGACATTAAAGATTTAAGTGCAAGCTCTTTTTTTATTCTTTCTAATGAGTGGCCATGACTTAAAAGCATTAATATGGAATCATATTTAAAGTGATGAGGAAATAGTCCCACTGGCTTCACACACACAGGTGGATATCACATCTTCATGTTGTTTTTTTTAATATCAAATTGTTCTAAACCAGTTTTCCCGACGTCAGCACAGACTCAAAAAGTTGATTTTGCGCGAGCCCTTGCAGAGAGATTTAGCACACTCCAGGGTCACATTGCGGGATGACTGTTATTTCTCTTCATTAGTTTAACTACTGCACACTACAAAACTACGCGGAGGCTCACAATGGCGTCTGGAGACCATCGTGAGATTGCGTCGGCTGTTAACGGCCAGTTGCAGGTACGGGCGTGCACGTTATCAGGGAAATGCGGAACCACTTGGGATAGTGGCAGTCCAATCCAATAACTGATAAAAGTCTTCTCTAAAGGCTTCTAATTAGTTCTGGGGGGATTGAAGGCGAGAGTAGATTAAAAAAAGAAAAAAAAGAAAAAGGGGAGGAAAAAAGGTGACCGCAGCATCATCATGTCATGCAACTCACGTTTGTCATCCCAAATATTTGCGCTTGATAATTAAATAACTTTTCGTCTTGTTTAATGTCACGAGCTCCGAGTTGCACCGTTAGATGTGTTTGCGCACTGGTGTCAAAGTCGAGGCCCGCGGGCCAGATACGGCCCGCCACATCATTTTAGGTGGCCCGCGAAGACAAATTGTGCGTTGAATTCATGTCAATTCCAAAATTTCAAAACGTTTTCACTTTTAAAAAATAGAGATAGTTAGCAATTTTTATTACCATTAATTTTTTTAAAATATTTTGTTTATT